>NC_059205.1:17680221-18880221 GCF_020615455.1 Coregonus clupeaformis
TGTTGAACCAACTCCTGCAGCCTTCAAATTATAACTCAAATATTAGACAGCAAAATACTGGTACATTTGGGGTGGACAGCAAATACTCTATAGGCCTATATTAATTCCTGAGAATGTCTTTATTTTGACCATGCATTTTCCCCATGAACTTGATCTCTGAATGTTTTTAAATGAAATCTTAAATAAAATAAATATAAACGATTTAAGTACGTTTCAAATTATTATATTATTATATACTGTGTGTGGAAAGCTACCATACTGCCAAATAGTGGTATAAACTATCTATCCATCACCTTTGTCCTCAAATCAAATATACACACACACTAGTTCACACACACACAGGCCCTTAATAGCTCCCCACAAACACTCGCCCATCCACACACACAGCTTTGTGTTCTTACATAGCATCTTCCCAAAACACAAGATGACCTATTAACTGAGACAACTATATGACCACTAGTTACACAAGCTTATCTCAATATTGTAATGGACTAACTTTGACTCCCTTTCTCTCATATATTTCTGCACAATCAAAATATATTCTGTACCAGAAAAATACACTGGCATGACCCAATGACTTGACCAGTGATTGCATTATCTAGTAGCTACACCACAGTACCTAATGTACAACCAAGAGCTTCATGTCCATGGGTCACAGACTTCTCAATCAAAGTATATAGGCTTACTCTTAGGGCCAACGTTTTAAGTATTTGCACTAGTGCAAAGTCTGCACCTGTTCTTTCACACCATGAAAATAACAGCTTAATATTATGCACCAAAATAGGAAGATCAAAAGGTCAACTGAATATTAAGGGAACTGAAGAATATGCAGTGTTTGACTTGGGCAGGATCTCACTGGAGCTGAGTATCAGCACCTCAAATGTTCTAATGCTTGAGCTCCTGTTCCTGTTATAGAATATTATCTCAAAAGTATTGTGGAGCTCCTGCACCTAAATATACTGAACAAAAATATAAACGCAACATGCAACAATTTCAAAGAGTTATCGTGTTACTGAGTTCCAGTTCATATAAGAAAGTCAGTCAATTTAAATAAATAAATTAGGCCTAATCTATTGATTTAACTTGACTGGGAATAGAGATAAGCATCTGCTGGTCACATACAGTGGGGAGAACAAGTATTTGATACACTGCCGATTTTGCAGGTTTTCCTACTTACAAAGCATGTAGAGGTCTGTAATTTATATCATAGGTACACTTCAACTGTGAGAGACGGAATCTAAAACAAAAATCCAGAAAATCACATTGTATGATTTTTAAGTAATTAATTTGCATTTTATTGCATGACATAAGTATTTGATACATCAGAAAAGCAGAACTTAATATTTGGTACAGAAACCTTTGTTTGCAATTACAGAGATCATACATTTCCTGTAGGTCTTGACCAGGTTTGCACACACTGCAGCAGGGATTTTGGCCCACTCCTCCATACAGACCTTCTCCAGGTCCTTCAGGTTTCGGGGCTGTCGCTGGGCAATACGGACTTTCAGCTCCCTCCAAAGATTTTCTATTGGGTTCAGGTCTGGAGACTGGCTAGGCCACTCCAGGACCTTCAGATGCTTCTTACGGAGCCACTCCTTAGTTGCCCTGGCTGTGTGTTTTGGGTCGTTGTCATGCTGGAAGACCCAGCTACGACCCATCTTCAATGCTCTTACTGAGGGAAGGAGGTTGTTGGCCAAGATCTCGCGATACATGGCCCCATCCATCCTCCCCTCAATACGGTGCAGTCGTCCTGTCCCCTTTGCAGAAAAGCATCCCCAAAGAATGATGTTTCCACCTCCATGCTTCACGGTTGGGATGGTGTTCTTGGGGTTGTACTCATCCTTCTTCTTTCTCCAAACACGGCGAGTGGAGTTTAGACCAAAAAGCTCTATTTTTGTCTCATCAGACCACATGACCTTCTCCCATTCCTCCTCTGGATCATCCAGATGGTCATTGGCAAACTTCAGACGGGCCTGGACATGCGCTGGCTTGAGCAGGGGGACCTTGCGTGCGCTGCAGGATTTTAATCCATGACGGCGTAGTGTGTTACTAATGGTTTTCTTTGAGACTGTGGTCCCAGCTCTCTTCAGGTCATTGACCAGGTCCTGCCGTGTAGTTCTGGGCTGATCCCTCACCTTCCTCATGATCATTGATGCCCCATGAGGTGAGATCTTGCATGGAGCCCCAGACCAAGGGTGATTGACCATCATCTTGAACTTTCCATTTTCTAATAATTGCGCCAACAGTTGTTGCCTTCTCACCAAGCAGCTTGCCTATTGTCCTGTAGCCCATCCCAGCCTTGTGCAGGTCTACAATTGTATCCCTGATGTCCTTACACAGCTCTCTGGTCTTGGCCATTGTGGAGAGGTTGGAGTCTGTTTGATTGAGTGTGTGGACAGGTGTCTTTTATACAGGTAACGAGTTCAAACAGGTGCAGTTAATACAGGTAATGAGTGGAGAACAGGAGGGCTTCTTAAAGAAAAACTAACAGGTCTGTGAGAGCCGGAATTCTTAATGGTTGGTAGGTGATCAAATACTTATGTCATGCAATAAAATGCAAATTAATTACTTAAAAATCATACAATGTGATTTTCTGGATTTTTTTGTAAGTAGGAAAACCTGCAAAATCGGCAGTGTATCAAATACTTGTTCTCCCCACTGTATACCTTTAAAAAAAGTAGGGGCGTGGATCAGAAAACCATAATTTGCCTCATGCAGCGTGTCACATCTCCTTCGCATAGATTGATCAGGCTGTTGATTGTGGCATGTGGAATGCTGTCCCACTCCTCTTCAATGGCTGTGTGAAGTTGCTGGATATTGGCGGGAACTGAAACACGCTGTCGTACATGTCGATCCAGAGCATCCCAAACATGCTCAATGGGTGACATGTTTGGTGAGTAAGCAGGCCATGGAAGAACTGGGACATTTTCAGCTTCCAGGAATTGTGTACAGATCCTTGCGACATGGGGCCGTGCATTATCATGCTGAAACATGAGGTGATGGTGGCGGATGAATGGCACGACAATGGGCCTCAGGATCTTGTCACGGTGTCTCTGTGCATTCAAATTGCCATCGATAAAATGCAATTGTGTTCATTGTCTGTAGTTAATGCCTGCCCATACCATAATCCCACCACCACCATGGGACACTGTGCACAAGGTTGACATCAGCAAACCGCTCTCCCACACGACGCCATACATGTGGTCTGCGCTTGTGAGGCAGGTTGGACTTACTGACAAATTCTCTAAAACAAAGTTGTAGGCAGCTTATGGTAGAGAAATTAATATTAAAAACTCTGGCAACAGCTCTGTTGGACATTCCTGCAGTCAGCATGCCAATTGCACTCTCCCTACAAAAATTGACATCTATGGCATTGTGTTGTGTGACAGAACTGCACATTTTAGAGTGACCTTTTATTGTCCCCAGCACAAGGTGCACCTGTGTAATGATCATGCTGTTTAATCAGCTTTTTGATATGCCACACCTGTCAGGTGGATGGATGATCTTTTCATTTTTTTCATTTTTTTAATGGGGTAGATCAGCTTTAATATTGCAGATAGATTGTAACTTCCATCAATTAAATTGTCTGCATCACGTCCAATCCCCCATATGTTTTTTTCTCTCTCAAATATATATATATATATATATATATATATATATATATATATATATATATATATATATATATATATATATATACTCATACATACATACACATATATACATACATACATATATACATTCATACATACAGTGGGGAAAAAAAGTATTTAGTCAGCCACCAATTGTGCAAGTTCTCCCACTTAAAAAGATGAGAGAGGCCTGTAATTTTCATCATAGGTACACGTTGGTCCTTAAATTAGACTGGTATACTTTTTTATTTATCGCAGTTTTCTTTAACCGATTATGTTCTTTAATGCAGGGCCGACAGACAAGTTCCTTACTTTTTCCCTCTTCCACTTTCCTCTTCCATTTTTGCGGTAATGCTGCAATTATTTGGTTGTAATTTTGGGTAGACCAGACATTTCCATATGTTTTTGTTAGCTACATGTGCGACATAACTCCACCAGTCCTACCGATGATATCATTTACGAAGATTATACCTTTTTTAAACATTTTGTCAAAAAAAATAGTTTTTTTTATCAATTAGTATATTTGAGTTTAACCACAATATTTGTTGCATTATTTGTTCTGTTGTTTCTGGAGGATTAAATTGAAATTGCAACCAACTTTCTATGGCTTGTTTTAGAAATAGTGATATTTGGGAGATTATTTCCTTTTCAAATAACTGAAAGTGAGAGGTTGTAATCTGAATAAAGGGAAAAAGGCCATTCTTGAACATTGGGTGAGACAATCTTACTAATTTGCTAGAGAACCAGTTCGGATGTAAGTATAACTTTTGTATGACTGAAGCTTTTAGTGATAGGTCTAATGCTTTAATATTTAATCATTTCTGTCCTCCGAATTCATATTCATTATATAAATAGGCCCGTTTAATTTTGTCTGGCTTGCCGTTCCAAATCAAATGGAATATTTTTTTCTTATAGAATTTAAAAAACTGTTCGCTAGGCGTAGGCAAGACCATAAGCAAATAGGTAAACTGAGTTAATCAGGGTGATTTTTGCTAACTTTCTATTAAAATGTATTGGAGTGAGATCATTTATTTCATTTGGGATATGTATTCCAAGTATATCCACATCACCATCAGACCATGTTATTGGTAAACTACATGGTAATGTAAATATTGTATTTTTTTGTGATCCAATACGTAATATAGTACATTTATCATAATTTGGTTGAAATCCAGAGAGGTTAGAAAATGAGGCTGTGGAGGGATTCAAGTTGTGGATTTAAAAGAAAACATGAATCATCAGCGTACAATGACACCTTTGTTTTTAAACCCTGGATTTCTAATCCCTTGATATTATTGTTGGATCTGATTTTAATAGCTAACATCTCGATGGCCATAATAAATAGATATGCCGATAGTGGACAACCTTGTTTCACTCCTCTTGACAGTTTAAAACTTTCTGAGAAATAGCCATTATTTACTATTTTACACCTAGGGTTACTATACATGATTTTAACCCATTTTATAAGAGATTCTCCAAAATTGAAATGATCCTGGCATTTATATATAAACCCCAGTCGTACTTTATCAAATGCCTTTTCGAAGTCTGCTATGAAGAGCAGGCCTGGTTTCCCAGATTTTTCATAGTGTTCTATTGTTTCCAATACTTGCCTTATATTATCTCCAATGTATCTTCCATGTAAAAAACATGTCTGATTAGAATGAATAATGTCCGACAATACCTTTTTAATTCTATGCGCTATACATTTTGCTAAAATTTTTGCATCACAACACTGAAGTGTAAGGGGCCTCCAATTTTTTTTTATGGACTGGATCTTTATATTTCCCACTTCTATCCTGTTTCAGTAATAATGAAATCAGACCTTCTTCTTGAGTGTCTGATAATCTACCATTTACATAGGAGTGGTTAAAACATGCTAATAACGGTCCTCTGAGTATATCAAAAGAGATTTCGTATACCTCGACTGGTATGCCATCCAACCCTGGAGTTTTCCCGGACTTAAAGTCTTTAATTGCATCCAGAAGTTCCTCCTCTGTAATTTCACCTTCACATTAGTCTTTCTGTATGGCTGTTAATTTTACATTATCAATAGAAAAAAATCTCTACAATTAGCTTCATTTAGAGGAGATGGAGGCGACTGAAACGAAAACATATGCTTAAAGTACTTTGTTTCCTCCTTCAAAGTATCATTTGGTGAATCATGGGTGACTCCGTCATTTGTAACCAGTTTCAGTCAATTATTTTTGGTAGCATTTCTATGTTGAAGATTAAAAAAGAATTTGGTGCATTTTTCCCCATATTCCATCCAGTTTGCTTTATTTCTATAATACACTGCTCAAAAAAATTAAGGGAACACTAAAATAACACATCCTAGATATGAATGAATGAAATAATCTTATTAAATACTTTTTTCATTACATAGTTGAATGTGCTGACAACAAAATCACACAAAAATTATCAATGGAAATCAAATGTATCAACCCATGGAGGTCTGGATTTGGAGTCACCCTCAAAATGTAAGTGGAAAACCACACTACAGGCTGATCCAACTTTGATGTAATGTCCTTAAAACAAGTCAAAATGAGGCTCAGTAGTGTGTGTGGCCTCCACGTGCCTGTATGACCTCCCTACAACGCGTGGGCATGCTCCTGATGAGGTGGCGGATGGTCTCCTGAGGGATCTCCTCCCAGACCTAGACTAAAGCATCCGCCAACTCCTGAACAGTCTGTGGTGCAACGTGGCGTTGGTGGATGGAGCGAGACATGATGTCCCAGATGTGCTCAATTGGATTCAGGTCTGGGGAACGGGCGGGCCAGTCCATAGCATCAATACCTTCCTCTTGCAGGAACCGCTGATACACTCCAGCCACATGAGGTCTAGCATTGTCTTGCATTAGGAGGAACCCAGGGCCAACCGCACCAGCATATGGTCTCACAAAGGGTCTGAGGATCTCATCTCGGTACCTAATGGCAGTCAGACTACCTCTGGCGAGCACATGGAGGGCTGTGCGGCCCCCCAAAGAAATGCCACCTCACACCATGACTGACCCACCACCAAACCGGTCATGCTGGAGGATGTTGCAGGCAGCAGAACGTTCTCCACGGCATCTCCAGACTCTGTCACGTCTGTCACGTGCTCACTGTGAACCTGCTTTCATCTGTGAAGAGCACAGGGCGCCAGTGGCGAATTTGCCAATCTTGGTGTTCTTCTCAAATGCCAAACGTCCTGCACGGTGTTGGGCTGTAAGCACAACCCCCACCTGTGGACGTCAGGCCCTCATACCACCCTCATGGAGTCTGTTTCTGACCGTTTGAGCAGACACATGCACATTTGTGGCCTGCTGGAGGTCATTTTGCAGGGCTCTGGCAGTGCTCTTCCTACTCCTCCTTGCACAAAGGTGGAGGTAGCAGTCCTGCTGCTGGGTTGTTGCCCTCCTACGGCCTCCTCCACGTCTCCTGATGTACTGGCCTGTCTCCTGGTAGCGCCTCCATGCTCTGGACACTACGCTGACAGACACAGCAAACCTTCTTGCCACAGCTCGCATTGATGTGCCATCCTGGATGAGCTGCACTACCTGAGCCACTTGTGTGGGTTGTAGACTCCGTCTCATGCTACCACTAGAGTGAAAGCACCGCCAGCATTCAAAAGTGACCAAAACATCAGCCAGGAAGCGTAGGAACTGAGAAGTGGTCTGTGGTCACCAACTGCAAAACCAGTCCTTTATTGGGGGTGTCTTGCTAATTGCCTATAATTTCCACCTGTTGTCTATTCCATTTGCACAACAGCATGTGAAATGTATTGTCAATCAGTGTTGCTTCCTAAGTGGACAGTTTGATTTCACAGAAGTGTGATTGACTTGGAGTTACATTGTGTTGTTTAAGTGTTCCCTTTATTTTTTTGAGCAGTGTATATTACACTTGATCATTCTTGAATAAGTTTCTCAATTTCTTATTGTTTTTCCTCTAATTTATTCTGTGCCTCTATGTTACAGTTTTTATTGCTATCTATCTGTTGGATTATCTTGGCAAAGGAGAAAAATGCTCACAAACAGGGATGTAAACAAATATGTGCACAAAATGTAAGAGAAATACGCCTTTTGTGCATATAAAACATTACTGGGATCTTTTATTTCAGCTCATGCAACATGGGAGCAATACTTTACATGTTGCGTTTATATTTTTGTTCAATGTATAAACAGTACCGGCACACAACATGAGTACCGGCACCTATTTCAGTCGAAGTCAAGCACTGAAAATATTATATATTTTATGTTTTTATCTATAGTATTGTTTACCTGTGAATGTATGGTTGTTCCTTGTAGGTTGGACTTGGGCCCTCTTCCTCTTCCCAGTCCCTGGTATCTGAGACCCCTAGGTAACATGAGCCACCATATTGTTTCCTGACATGGGTACACCTTCCAGTATGTACACTCACTTTTACTTCTTCCTGAAATGAAAAATAATTGAGATTATTAGCCGTTATTAGGCATATGAAGGATAGCGGAGGATTTGGATACAACAAACATTTGTAGGCCTGAATAAAAAATAAAAAATAATGTCAATTATTTTGAATATTCACCTTAAAAATCATGTACTAATACATAATGTATTGTATCAATTGAAAACACTTAATGGATCAGCCTATGCAATACATCTGAAATATGGAGTGAATCCCTCTCACAACCATTTTCATGCCATTGTTAAGCTATGCTAACGGAAACCCATAGCTTGCAGTCAGTAATGTAAATAAAATATGATTCCATTATCATTTTATGAAATATATGTATATAGGTCTTAATGACTAATCGGGTCAAATCTGAACCACACAGTTTCAATCACTCCTGCGTAAAATTTAGCCAACTCACGTGTCTAAGCTAGTTGCTAAGCTACTATACCAAAGCTTAAATTCAGATAATAATTCTGATAGTTTTCCACCAAATTTCTACTATGGCAAAGATAGGTGTCAGTTAGGCCATGATTATTAAATTGCATTTAAGTAGACCTAATGTAGTATACGAGTGTACAAACGTTTCCATTTCTGAGGAACACATACACAGATTGAGGAAGAGTCAGTGTAGATCAGTATTAATCCTCCATACATCGCCCAAGAAGACTCCTACTCTTCTTCCTACATTCTCATTCCAATTCGACACCTAACATTCAACAACCTAGTAGCATATCTTATGTATACACATACACAAGATAGAGCTATGTCCCTCATCCTCCAAATATAATGTGGGTTATGATAGATCAGCCAAAGATAGATCATTATGATCATTCTAAGATTAAAATACATAGACAAACTATTATGTACTGTGCTACTTTGTTATATTCTATACTGTTGTATCATCTCCTCAGAATGACAGTACTCAAACTGAGAGAGTTTTCTGCCAATCTCACTTTGCAACTTATTGGAAATTCCCGGAATTTTGCAACCCTTTACGCAGCCTATATTTATGTGCAATCAATGTCTACTTCAAGAACTTCAACACCTCCAACAGTATACTGTCACCAGTTATGCATTCATTGTCAGTGAATATTGAGGAATCAGGAAGAAAACACTATAAGCTACATAACATGTTGAGAATCTGTCACTGACCAGCTATATAAATTAGTTTCATTACTTATCCACACAAGGGCAACACAAACCTGGTACTGAGTTCAAAATAGTATTTTGCAGCTGAATAGGGGATATCTCCATCTTTCATACAGTACAAAGTAGCCTTCATACACCCTGTTCTTCTTGTGGAGAGAGTGATTTGCATACATTCTGTGCCTACAGGAACTATCCAGCTACAATATGTCAATCTGTTTGTATGCATTCAAAATAACCCCCCTCATCACCCTACACAGAGGCTAGGCCTGTGTCTCTCTCTCCTAAAAACATGTTGCGTGAATTCGGAAAGAGTGGGATATCATATAAACTGGGACAGCTTAATCCTGATGTGTTTATTTCTTGGTCTGACAAGAGAAAATCAAAACTATTGTTAGTAAGCCGTTGCAGAGATATCACATTATCAAAATCACATCACTTCATTGGTGTGACATCATAGAGAGGGGCAGAGCAAGCTTCAAACACGAAGCTCACCCCGGGTGAAGCAGGCGGTAAGATCAGGGACATAGCTTTTTATGGTTTTGATGTTAAGGTTATAAAATTGTCATAAATAATGCACTGTGCAGAATTGTGATGTAAATGTGCATACTGTGTACTGGTACATCAAAATACATAAAGTTGCCAATATTTTGTTTCAGTTTTGTAATTCAGTCTTTTTTTGTTGTCCCGCTTTACCAACCATAGCTAGCTAAAGTAGGACATCATGGAGTAGCTAAAGTGGGACAGTCTTAGGGTTTGCCAATGGAGGAAAGAGATCCAGTTTACACTAGGGACCCCCTGTATGTAGGCTTTGGGCCTGGTTGCATAAAACATCTTAAGTGTTTCCCTTAAGGGTTTACCTTAAGGAATAATTTGCCCTTACCTAAGGGAATTGATTATGGGTGTTGCATAGAGCCCCTCAAATATTTCCTTAGGTAAGGGCATACATAAGGGATTTTATGGTCCTTTGAAGGCATGTATGGTAGAAAGAGTCTGGTTACCATGGAGACGGCCTGATTCACTGACTAAATGTCTCCTCAAAGAGATTGCTTTCATTTTGTGAGATAGCAAAATAGAACTTCTACAATCAAGTCAGGATAACCAAATTGCTTCAGAAGATAATAACCAAGTTTCTTGTAGTTACTTACTTTCTAGTACATCAAGCTAGCTTACAGAGTAGCTATAGCTAACTAACCAGCTAGCTTTGTAGCCATGGATTGTGCACCTTCCATTGTTTAGCTAAGTAGCTAGATACAGTAGCTGGTTGATGTTTTCCTTTTGTAACCAGAGCAGATGAAAGCAACATTCACCTCCACATATGCTGTTTACATTGATATCCAAACTGAATGAAGCAGTTAAGGGACCTCATGGGCCCCCTTAACTTTTTTCACTTAATATAAGGGAGAAATTCACCTTTAAATGTTTTGTGCAACTGACTTAAAGTTAAGGAAACTTTAAGGGAAAAGATAAGGGGGAAATTAACTTAAGGTGTTTTATGCAACCGGGCCCCCTGGTTCTTGTAGTACTATTTCCATTACATCATTTTCTTGTTGTACTGTTATTAGTACTGTTATTTGAGTGAATTCAGAAAAAGTGGGACACCTTTTGGATTTCAGTAATCTGTAACCTCTTTAGACATCTAGCCCAACACATGATACATTTCTAATTCACCCTACAGTAGGCTGCTGTAGCCAACAACATTAATCTGTCACTCATTTCTTGACAAGTAGCATACAATCTAAGTTCGAAAATGACATAAAGACTATTGTTACTGCTATAATACACAAAATGCAATTGTAATATTCCATGACTGTTCTTAAAAAAGATTAGGTAGCATAGGGAGTAGGCTATGCAACTTATTTTGTCCATGTTTCCCCCCCATGATAGCCAACTTTTTTGCCCAAAATACAGGTAGGCTATAGAAGGAAGGTAAATATATTGATTTGACTATCAAGATTATTTGAAATATATTGAAACCCACTACTGAGGCTATACATTCCATAGAGATATCTGATATCGCTGCTTCCAGAACCACGTAACACCTCGGAATTGACCAATCAGATGAAATGTATGTTTTAACTGTTTCTCCTTTTTCTCCAGATCGAACAGCAATAATACCACCATAAAAACGGTGTGACAAGTCATTTCTATATAGGCCTACCTCATTGACCTTTCCGCTTATAAATAAAGTAACTGAATAACCATTCAGAGATTTGCATTAGGCCCCATCATCACGATCCTCGAGCGTTCGCTTCCCATTGACAGCGCAGCCAGCGTATAGCTCGTATTGAAGATACGTCAGGGAAAACTGATTCATTTATATAATTTTACACCTATTTGAATGCACCACAATCAAAGCTGTTTTTCGTATTTTAGCAGGCAGGAATCAACTTGCCTCCCCACGTCGGCATTTGGGGTGTTCTGAACCAGCACAGGCTTACGCAGCATCCATCGCCCCGGTCTAGGCTACCTTCTCCCCGCCCTGACAGTCACCTCGCCGCAGCCCCGGCATCTGAAGTCCTTGGAATTAGTTTATACTTTCGGTTCTCTAGCTTTATGAAATTATAACTCATACAGCTAGATAACCAAAGACACAAACTAACCCGTCCTCTCTTAAAGGGTCCGCTGCGTAGACGGAACCGCTGTTGGTGGTCACATGGAGCCGAAACTGTCGTTGGAGCGAGAGGCTCGAGAGGCTCCCCCTCACCACCAACACACCGTATAGCGCCATAGACCACAACGCTGTGTTCTCAGCATATGTATGCATGCCATTTATATATTTATTTATTTATGTAGATATATTATGGAAATTTCTCTACGTAGCTGACACACACACACACACACACGCACGCACTCAAACACACAGTCTGTTATCGATCAAATTAAAAGATTTACCGACTTGAATCCTAAAATGATCACACATATTTCAAACCTTAAAATATCATCTTAAAAACAAGACAGAGTATCCTTTAGAGTAGCTTATCCTTTTAGATAAACTACATAGGCCTAACTCAAAACTATTGGATAGGCTATGTATGCACTGGATAACCTATATTGCACAATAACTCCCTAATTGCCTCCAATTCCCAGAAACTAACATGTTGAGGATGTTGTTATTGCTAATATTGACAAGAAAGAGAGAAAATGCCGAGGGTACACGAAAAGCAGCATACCTATAACCATCACTAGGCAACATTAACTTCTATGGGCTATCTCTGCTCATCCTCAAAATGTCATTTCACACAAGGCCTAATACAGTTCAGACTATTATCTATAGCCTATAACCTACTTTGGCAATACAATAAAAAATTATACACATCATAAAATAAAGACAGCTTACTCACAGATGTACCGGTACCGTTCTTAGTATCCGTTCATCCTCTTTCCAATGTCTAAAATGTGTTTTTAGTTAGAATGTGTAGATAGCCTATATGGCAAATAAAAGTTTCAGTGTCAAGTTGAAGAAAGTAGACTATATGAGAATAGACCAAGGCAGATATCCATAGGCTACAGAACGGTGTCTCCACCCTGACACACAGGCTGCAACTGACGAGCATGAGAGAGCTCACAATATGCTCAGTGGTTAGCTCCCCAGCGCTCCCAGCCTACCAATCCCAAACCGCCCTGAACGCCACACACACACACACACACACACACACACACACACACACACACACACACACATACATACATACACACATATGCACACACACACAGTAAAATGTAAATAGCCCCCTCATGGTGCATTCCACTATGTAAATTCATTATTGTGGTGTAGTCCTATAACTGAAAGAGCCCATTATATTCTCCACAAGCGTATATAAAATGGATAGACACTTAACACACTCTCAGAATAGGCAAGTCAACCAGCAAGCCAAGGCTTATAGAACCCTGACATTTACAACAAGAACATATGGATGTCAATTGGTAATATTGAGCATTAGCTTGAGAATCCCGTGCAACACTGCTAGTTTGTCAGAATGGTTTCACACCTTTACAGCTGTGGTTGACATAGGCTAAATAGGCCTATACATACACCTATAAAAATGCTCAGTGGTCTATCTTGGAAATATGCACTGAATGAAATAGATAAACACCAGGCATAGAGGCTTTATCAAATATTTAAAATTCCAAACACAGAATTTAAGAAGATAGTGTTTCATTAACTTATAGAGACACCATAAAGTGCAATTTCATTAAGTAGTTTTGGGGATGCCTGTGCCACACACTGTTACGACAGTGGCCTATTTTCAGTAGAAATGGCCTCTCCACTTAACATTTTTACCCGGAAAAAATACAAATGTCTTTCTTAGATAATATATTTTTCAATCACTTAAATTGGCCTGCATGTGGTCTCCAATATTGTAAGTTCAATACAAACGAATAACCTACTATTTCGATGTATACACCCCATACATTTTGACATAGTAATCACAATTTGGTCAAAGATTAAATGTTTTGCAATATGAAAGGCATGAAAATAATCAGGGGAAGTAAAGTGGAAGATATGATAGATACATTAAAACTGTGAAAATTCTTAAATTACACTGTCCAAAACACAACAAAGACATAGGCTACTCACGAAACAAGGCCTACGTTTAACCAAAATTCTTGTTATTTTGAACATTTCAATTAGGAGTTTTTCTGAGGTATAGGACTATCTACGAATTATAATAGGAAAGAAAGAGACAGCGTTTGGTTTGTGCTTTTTCGTCAACTTCATATTGTCTCTGAATAGGCCTACATATTCCTGGTATTTTGTTAAATAACGTAGGCTACTTATGCCTTAGCGACTTTTTCAAAGTAATAAGATTGCTGTAAAAACTGAGCAATATTTTTAGGCATAGGCTACATATAGAGCTGAAGAAAATCTCTTTCATGCATTCATATTCCAAACGTGTGCTTCAATGATTGTATCCAATTAGCCTACTTGCGAAAACTTCCAAATATTCATTTCTGAGCTTCTCGTCATCAGAGAGATTCAGCTAACAAGTTCTTGCTAATTCATGCCTCACATAAGCAGCAGTGAATTGGGTCAACTAGCAAGCTGGCTGGCCTACATTCTCTCTCACCTGTTGATCTCAGCAGCTAATAATGTTAATCATTGCTGCTCCTTCAGTTTTCTCACTATAGGCCTACGAATGGGATATTCATCCACATTATTTCCACCCTAGGATCCCCTAATTCAAAGCCAACAATTTGACATTTTACACCATGATTACGTGTTATAGGAAGGTGTGAATTAACTAAAATATTCACTAATGATTACCAGAACATCCTTTCTCTCCCTAGACATTATCGAACCACAGCCAAAACCACATTATAAAAACATTGTAAAAACACATTTCATTACACCAACATATAAATTAATAGGACTATGTTCATTCTAATCTACATGAAAGCACCAGGAGGGCCTAACTGAAAGGCTTTGCAAAAGCAATTACTTAGAAATGGCCTCTAACTCATTTCGTTAAAGCAGAGGAATTCACCTCATTCTCAGCCTGTATTCACGTTCTCTGTCCACCGTGCTGAAATACAGCTAGACCCGCTTCTATACATTTCCTCTGCAGTGCTTGCTGTAGGCCTACTGCTTATAATGTATTCAGTCCGGATGTACTGCGCTATCAAGCATGTTAGGGTGGAAATCTTAGCCTAGAAAGAGATCATGAGATTGCATGATAATGAACAACCTACATCTTTTGATAAAGGGATCGGTCCGATGTACTGAAACGAGGCCGAAGAGAAACTTACTGTACTCATATAGTTTGAAAGGCATATACCCTCTAGCGTGTGTGTGTGTGTGTGTGTGTGTGTGTGTGCTCTACGATGCATGCTAAACTACCAATAAAGAGAGATGAGGGAGATTTAAACAGAACGAAATATACATGCTTGCATCAGATAGCATATCTGATTATTGCACATGAGTCAAATCGTTATCGCGGAGGTACACCTTGGGAGTCAGGTCTATTGATGTGGAGTACACGTTTTGCATAGTGTCAGAATAATTATAAAGAAACGGACCGCATCCTAAGGAATTCTAATAAAGGCATGGTATAGCTATACTCGAGGGCTATCTCGCATTGGTTTAAAACATGAGAAAGGTTGTTTGTCAATGTCTGACATGCGTAGCTCCTTACAGCATTCCTCATATGCTTAGGCCTACTCAAATTCAGGGAAGAAAAAGTACTTGTAACCATGTGAAGTCAAAATAAGCAAAACAGAGTATTACCCTATCACAAGACATGCCGTGATGTGAGCATATCAGCATGCAGCAATTTTATGATTTGAGATCATCTTATCGAATTTTGATTGGATGAGCAAAGACTGCAGCCCACCGAGCACGCACTTTACTGTAATGCATGAGTGTGATTACCAGCACCAGCCTCTAAGCATAAGCATAAATACAGTACGAGAGCATAAATACAGTACGAGTGTATAAGCTAAACCAAAATATGCATAGGCCTACTCTTTGTTGATCTAAATATAATTTAACATTTATATGGGGAAAACATGTATTAATTCCTTAAGTAATGTCCTCCAAATTCAGTCCCCATAATGCAAAATTGCACAAAATACAAGTTTATATATGGCAAATTGCATTCAATTTTCAATAAAGAATTTGACATTCACGCATAGGCTATTCCCATACTGTAGCCTAGGCCTACAATACAAAGGCTAATGCCTGCACTACCCGCACCTGTTGCCGCTAAAATACATAACCGGAAATAGCATTTAACAGAAAATGACTGTTATATCAAATTCATTTGATTCATCCCATGCCACATCATAAATGCGTTAAATTAAATTCAGATGCACATCTGCGTAACGCCGCGCTCAGAATAATCATAGGATATTGGCATAATAAATGAAACTATTCAGCCAGCCAGGCAAATACAGTTGAACTTCCATATTCAAAATAAATCCCCGTGCATTTGAAATGAGTGAAGAAGTGATGAGACAATTTCAGGTTGAGAAATTAATGTAACCTCATTGAAATTAGGGTTGGAAAAAAGTGTAGAGACCTAAATCAGTCTATAGGCCTACTCAAATCCTCCTTGGCTTAGTGAGCATTGTATTGTCAGCCTGCAGACCCCTTGATGATTTTCCCACAAACAAGTGACCGAGAAAAATTACACCCAATGAAAGAAGTCAACATTAAGTTCAATGACGAGCTGGAATTCATTAGCATAACAATAACCTCTGGGAGCCTCGAGGTCCCCCGAACAAGATGGTCTAGCGTCAGCACGTCACTCCTTAGGCCCCGAAACACTTTCCCAGGATCTGAACAATCCCCCAACTGAACACTGTAGCCTACCTCCAAACTGCTGCATGGGGTGGCCTTTCTAATCCTTATTAGGCTATGATACTTTGGACTTGAGTTATAAAGTTACTTTCAGTTTAGAGAAGTATTAGTAGGCCTATTGGTAATAATAATAATAATAATAATAATAATAATAATAATCACAATAATAATAATAACACTTTGTGTTACAAATAACAACTGGACATTTTAAAATATATATTGACTACCCAAAACTAACCAAATTATGCCAGATGAAATGTATTTAGAAATGAATCAATCATCAGGTGAACAAAAATCTTAGCCTAACAATCTAACAATGTCAACAACAGAAAATTATTCATACTTACAACAGCGCCTCTTTTGATAATCCAAAATAGTGCCACAGATCCTTTTTGATAATATAGGCCTATTACAAAAGTTTCTATAGCTCATCAATCTCATCAATGACGTTTCTCCTACTAACATTTTCTTCAAAAAAAGATTACTTGTGCTTGAATGGCAAGAGAGAGAGACCCTATAAATAGGGTTCTTGTGCTATTGAGTCTAACATAGTATTCTCCCCAGTCTAGATGAGAGAGAGCGGTTGGAATCTGTCGGTCCCCTCCTCTCACGCGGCAGTGGCGAACGTGGCCAGAAACCCAAACACTGGAGCTTCACTGTTTGGTCCTTTCACAACTGACGGCTTTTGTTCCTACTCTGCGTGATCGCCTATTCTCTGCGCCTCTCAAAATGTACGTTCCCTACCGTTTTGTTCCACTAGACACAACCGACTCGAGTGTAGAGGAGAGAGAGAGAGAGAGAGAGAGAGAGAGAGAGAGAGAGAGAGAGAGAGAGAGAGAGAGAGAGAGAGAGAGAGAGAGAGAGAGAGAGAGAGAGAGAGAGAGAGAGAGAGAGAGAGAGAGAGAGCGAGAGAGAGAAAGAGAGAGAGAGAGAGAGCAAGGGGTGCGTGAGGAAGACAGCGAGAAAGGGGGAAAGTGCAGCAAACGAGATGGAGAGGGGAGAGGAGGGGATGGATTGATGGATGGATGGAGAGGGGGGAGGAGGAGCGAGGCGACGTATCAAATTTGTCAAAAGATCACATGCTCGTATGCCAGACCTAAAAGCCTATGCCGTAGCCTACCTTGCATTCACTAAAAAACAGTTCCAATAATGTATTATTTTGCTTTCCTCAGCTTCAAAATGATGTAGTACCATTAAGATGGGAATAAATGCTTGCCGATGCTGTTGTATATTTCGATGTGATCCTCCTGGCAAACTGCCAGGCTTTAGGGACGAAACACCACCACAGCGACGGTGTTGATGCTCAAGTTCAATGCTAGCGCGATAATTAATTACTCCCCGGTGATGACACGTATGCCTCTCTGCCTTCTGTCGCACAGTGAGGTGATAGGTGCAGCGCTTGTCGCGGGAAATTAGAAAACATCTAAACTATAAATGCGCATTATGGTACACGCATGGTCAGGGGATGCCGTCCGATGAGGTTAATATGTAGGGCCTATACGAATTATTCGGCCTGGCTTTATTGAATAATAATGCTCAGGGCCTATACTACTAGCACTACCTCAGACTGTCTGGATATATTAGTGTTATTTAAGATGGTCCAATGTGGGATGAAAGCAATAAACAAAGGCAGTTTACCTAAATATAACAGGGCAAACGAGATGGACACACACACACACACACACACACAGCTATGGAACGAATAACTATGGAAACAGTTTTATTCTCATTATTATTCTTATAGGCTTGTTACTCCTGTTAGAAAAACGAAAAATATAAATGGACTATATTTCTTTCTGTACATATGCACAATCTAATAGCAATAGACTATATACGGAAACGTTAAGGATCAAAATTGTATTTGTTTACAAACGAGAATGCAGCAGCTCATAATCTTCATCATTCAAGTTCTTTTGTACTAAATATCCAGCAATGTTGTGCTATTAATAAAGCCAAATACACTCAAATGTATCTATTCCATCCGTGGGCCTGGGACTATTTTTTACATAGGCTACTCATCTTAGCCTATAGGCCTACAGTAGCCTACTTATAGTTACAGTACATTTCAATAATAAGGACTGAAGGTAGGGCTAACTGTCTACATAGCCAACAAACTACTGAATTAATCTATTCAACATAAAAGGCTTTGTGAGCATCTGTTATTACAATATGAACGTACAATATGAAAGTATCTAAAGTAATGGATTTTATGCTAAGAATGTAGCAAGCTATCTAACCCTAATCCAAAGAAAATAGATATAGTACCAGTGGTGGAAAAAGTACCCAATTGTCATACTTGAGTAAAAGTAAAGTAAAGTAAAAGTGAAAGTCACCCAGTAAAATACTACTTGAGTAAAAGTCTAAAATTATTTGGTTTTAAATATACTTAAGTATCAAAAGTAAAAGTACAAGTATAAATCATTTCAAATTGCTTATATTAAGCAAACCTGACGGCACAATTTTCTTGTTTTTTTTATTTATGGATAGCCAGGGGCACACTACAACACGAAGACATCATTTACAAACGAAGCATTTGTGTTTAGTGAGTCCTCTAGATCAGGGGCAGTAGGGATGACCAGGGATGTTCTCTTGATAAGTGCGTGAGTTGGACCATTTTTGTTAAGCATTCTAAATGTATCGAGTACTTTTGGGTGTCAGGGAAAATGTATGGAGTAAAAAGTACATTATTTTCTTTAGGAATGTAGCGAAGTAAAAGTAAAAGTTGTCAAAAATAGAAATAGTAAAGTAAAGTACAGATACCCCAAAAAACTACTTAAGTAGCACTTTAAAGTAGTTTTACTTAAGTACTTTACACCACTGTATAGTACCACCTATCCCTCCGAATGAATATTGGTAAAATATCTGGAGGATAAACAACAAGGTGTAAAGTCATTGTCCACGCTAACACATGGACAAAACATATACATCCATCTAACACATTTGATTTGCATGCATTTGCAATAATGAACTGATGTAAAGGGACACAGGAATGCATCATCATATGAAACTGTGTCCAAGGTTAGGCTACTTTACACGAATGATAGAAACAGCGACACTCTTTGGTGAGAAGGAACATGAACACTGTCGTCTGGATTGGACTACAGTGTAGTTTCAATCGTATGTCTAAATTCATTTCCTTTTACAGTAAAATACAGCTTGTCAACTTGTCAGTTATTTTGATCACACGGAAAAAACATGATAAACAGCTAGTGTTAATGAGAGATAGCTATATTGTGAATATTTGTGTGAGATATAGGCTATACACAAATCCGTAGCTTAGTGTATCCTACTAGCCTGACGTATATTACACACTGTATCATACATGAAAATAATTGATTTGCTTGCTAAGCAGCTTATAGATGGTACATTTGTCATGTTACATTTCAAACACACACCTTCAAAAACTGCGTGGAACACAGTCATAGAAAGCTAAATGATGGGACCCAATTCACCACTTCGGCTATATTTTCTCTATTCACTACTTTATTCAGTGCTTCATTCGGAGTCTTTAGTGAACACTATGCATTTGTAATTAAGTAACGATAAAAGCAATACATTTTAAGTGTTAGATTAGCACCAATTAATTGATCCTAAGGAAGACTAACATGTTTAAAGAATTGCACCAACTCACTTGTGCAGCTCATACTGTAATTCAGTGACAGATTAACAATATATCTATAGAGTCAGCAGGAGCACAGAATCGTGGTGAATTTACTTTAATTTCAATAGGCCATTTAAATCCTGAGACCATATTAATAAGGATGACGTTTTGGTAACCTACATAATTTAACAAAACTCGTTTAGTCTGAAACTTGCATCAAACGCTTAATTTTACATTTGAGATGGTAGGCTATTTATTTATTGAGAAATATACCTATTTGCTACATGAGTCACAAAGAAACTAACCAGTAGGCCTATTGTTTTTTGTTGCAATTCCTTATTAAATAACAGTTTTATCAACGCATAAAATAATATCCTGATGAAATTGAGACTACACGTTTTTTAAGGATATAACCCTTATAATTATAATAGTATAATGTGTTTATAATAAAAATAGAAACCTGTCTATTTTAAAGTGTATTTATGTAAATGCATTTAGAATAAAGTTAGATTATATGTAATTTGATTTCACAGTATAATTTACATATGTGACTAATTTTGGAAGTTCATAATATAGAAATTATATTTCACAAAGGGGAAGATATACCACTTCCATTACGTTGCACAGGAGTGTGTTCTACGCATCAATGTTGTTCAAATAATGTAGCGATTATTTTTTATGATTATGCCACTTGTATCATGACCCAATATGCTGGAATAAATTGTATAGTTAGACTGTAAAGGTATTCTGTAGGTACATGACATGTGATCAATTCAAAAAGACGTCAAAGACAAAAGGTAATATCCTTGCCAGAGTGAAGTCCTTCAGAATGACTGCTTTGATGATAGATTATATGATAAGTTTTATGTTCAAAATAGAAACTGACAGTATTTTGCAAAATACCACATTTATTACAATGAAGTGTTTCTGCAGTATAAATACACACAGTACCAGTCAAAAGTTTGGACACACCTACTCTTTATTTGTACTATTTTCTACATTGAAGCTGGTTGAGAGAATGCCAATAGTGTGCAAAGCTGTCATCAAGGCAAAGGGTGGCTACTTTGAAGAATCTCAAATATAAAATATATTTTGATTTGTTTAACACTTTTTTGGTTACTACATGATTGCATATGTGTTATTACCTAGTTTTGATGTCTTCACTATTATTCTACAATGTAGAAAATAGTACAAATAAAGAAAAACCATTGAATGAGTCACGTGTCCAAACTTTTGACTGGTACTGTATATATATACATTAACATTTTTTTACATTATATATATATATATATATATATATATATATATATATATATATATATATATGGTGTTTCAAGTGCAATGATTTTGCAGTTAAACTGCAAATTGTAGTTTAAATGTGTTCAAAATAACTTGTTCACTGTAGAATAACTGCAAATTGTTTAACATAATGAACGCAGAATTTTGTTGTTGTTGTGAAGGAGTGCATTTCAACTACATTTTTGTCAAATTATATTTGGTTATAAGGGTATTTATAATGTGTTTATACATCATAGTGTGAAGCCTTAAAACTGTTGTCTCCCACACCTTTACTCAACAAGATTTAAAGGTTAGGCTACTGTAATCTCTTTTTTCACTTGAGGTAGAAATGATCAAAATAGTAAAACAAGTGTATTTAAATAGTGTACAGAGTTGACATCTTGTACAGAGAGCTAATTGATTATTATGTATATTTTGCATGTAAGAATTTGATGTGGGAAAACAGTGAAAACAACAATATAACAAAAACTATGATCAATCTAAAGACAAAAAGTGTAAAGATCAAAACTAGCCCTCCACAACAAGTTCCTCTGTCTGACTGTATAATGTAACTTACCTCAATACATTTATTCTATTGATGGATGATCAAATGTAGACTACCAATTGAAGAGATAAACTACACCATGGCTATTCAATTACAGTCCTTGAGGGGGAGGGCCGAACGCTTCTGATTTGAATTCCCTGATGAAATTAATTGATTAGCTAACTTTCAGGAAGAAAATAAAAACAGCAGTATTTTGGATCCTGACAGCATGTAGTAATTTAATAGCCCTGCACTACAATATTTGGATGTTGCATTGGACTACAGCAGCCATGCACATTATGTCAGAAGCCATTTAATGGTTTACCAAACTATCCTCCCTGTTGATAAAAAACATTCCACAATCATCTTCTGATTAAGAAGTAAGAATGTATTGTAACTTCTGGTGCCAGCATGGTGCCATTAAAGTTCAAAATATCAAGACAGAGTTAGCTAAACTCTGTCTATGCTTCTGGTGGTCAACAAGTCATGATGAATTCAAGTGAGTCCATGTCAGGGCCTTCGTTTGGTGCACCCTTATTGGTCCAGTAGTAACAGTAGGCCTCAACACAGCCTCAGCTTAGGGCCACATTCACTATGCTCCTGTAGCCTACCTGTTACTAACTGAGCAAAGCTAACACCTGTTATTTTCAGAGGGGAATAAAATACATAACTAGTAGAACTGAAATGTAAAAGTATTACTAAGACAGTTTCATGTTTAAGCATTGATCAATTTATCTATTTTCTTCCCCTCTGGAACTTGCATCACTAGTTATCTGGCTGCATAATGTAGACTGGGCTACTGTTCATCAACAATGCTGAGAGAAAAATTACTCAATGAAGCTAGAGATTGCGTAATCTCAGTATGCTCATGATTATTTATATAAAGTTTATATGCAGGTATTTTAGCACTGATTTATAAGCCAAAAATGAAGTTTAATATGCAGTTTTATAGCAATGATATTGTCAGGATAATAATCATTTTAACAATCCTGATAAGAATTCCCCCACGGAATCGCGTACCAAATATGTAGCAAGATATGTGTCATATAAATCTCTTAATATAAACACCCCCAAAACATTTTTGGGAGCTAATTAACAGAAGTTTATAAAGTGTATAAGACAAATACATTATTGTCTACTTTACTGTATACTGAAATGTATACATTGAATACTTTATGTGTTGAAGATTATTAATAACAACCTACTGCAAAATATGGAATGTGTTTCTCTGTTTAAAAAAAAAAAGAACTAACTATACTACAAAGAGTGAATGTATGTTTTAATTACCAGATGTTATGTCTGAAAGTAATCTGCAAGGAAATAAGAAAATATGTTAAGGACATTTTCTAAAAGACAATGAAAAGTCAAAACGAATTTCTTCCGAATAGGCCTAGCCTACTTTGTAAACGTTTTTAGGATACATGCAAGCCGAAAGTCAAACTGACTATGATAGGCTAATATTTAGCATAGGCCTAACTTGGATATTCATACAATATATATTATTTAAATATATATCTCGTTTAACGTTTCACAAGTAGGCTAGGTTAAAATATTATGCCTCAAGTAGAAATGTATGTAAAATAAACTTACCCAAGGGCTTCTTCACGGAGAGGATTGTTAATTCTTCTCCTGCCTTGAGTGCGAGAGAGACTAGCTCCCCAGCAACTCTTGTCCCTTAATTTGAAGCAGGCTGGATTTTATGATAATAAGAGTTGACAGCAATTTGTGCATCATAAAAGGATTGGGCAAACTCGCGCATGCGTTCCCACGAGGCAAATTTCGACGGTCAAGTTCAAACTCAAAGCGCAAGCATCCATTACAATTCAAGGCTTGTCGCGCAGCTCATTATAAAAGAAAAGCGCGCGCTCTCTGTCGTGGGAGAGTTCTTCACTCTTTTGAGATTCAGGCATTGAGAAGCTCGTCATCATGTCAGTCGTTGCATGATGACGAGAAATATTTTTTATAGCCTAGATATAAAGTAGCCATCATAGGCTATTTTTTTATTAGGCCTTAACTTCACACACTGAAGCCTCGCAGTGCTAGCTGTGCCACTAGAGATCCTGGTTCGAATCCAGGCTCTGTTGTAGCCGGCCGCGACCGGGAGACCCATGGGGCGGCGCACAATTGGCCCAGCGTCGTCTAGGGTAGGGGAGGGAATGACCGGCAGGGGATGTAGCTCAGTTCGTAGAGCATGGCGTTTGCAACGCCAGGGTTGTGGGTTCGATTCCCACAGGGGGTATACTTTTTTTTTTTTTATGTAATGTATGCACTAACTGTAAGTCGCTCTGGATAAGAGCTTCTACTAAAATGTAAATGAAGCCAATTTGAACTAGACTCACTACAAGACAGTATGCCTATTTTGTGGATAAAAAAAGGATAATTGATTTCCGAAGTAATTTCCTGTTACATTTCACTTCACACGTCAGAAAGGAGACACTAGGACTATACTCACCATCACAACTATGAAAACTTAAATAAGTATGATTGTAGCCTACAGAAATTAAATGGGTTAATCGAAAAATACATCGTTTTTAAATGACGAAAATTAACATGACGTCTACAAAAACTGGATCAAGGCAGATATCTCAAATAATATGAGACCATGAAAATCTATAGCCATACTTTACTTTCTGAATGACACCAAACTGGACTTGTACAGCATAGCCCATGCATGAACGAGCAGAAGTTCAAAATATGGTTAACTTTTTTATATGGAAATTATATAGTGACTGAACTATTTGCTCCCATGGGTAGAGTTGGGGCAGGTGCAAATCTATGGGCATGATTATTTCTAAGGCCTATAGAAGAGCCCACATTTGTTGGTATTTTTTATGCTTATGATGATCCACTGATTTGTTTTGGTAGTGCAGAGATACAGTCCCCGGATGTTAAACCTGCACACACCACGTGGAAAGCTATGCTATACAGCCAACCTAAGAGGACGGGGACTTGGGCTTCACACTAGTCTGTGTTTAGACTATGTACCAGGCGAAGGGAAGGTGTGATGGAGGGGATGCACATTGGACAGGGGAATAAGACTTTGATGAACTGAATGTAAATGCTCAATGTGTGTAATGTGTATATTTGTGTATATTTTTATCATTTTACTGTAAGCCAAAGCGCCAAAGACACATGTCCATTCTGTGTAAATTTAATGGACAATATGTTTTCTAATCTAATCTAATCTGAAATAAGACATCATTAATCAGAATTTAATCCGACTTTTGTGTTTGATTTAATAGGACATTTGTATGAAAGTTTATGATCAGCACTCTGTATCAGAAGTTTATGCCCTGTATCCTTACACTCCTCTCATTTTATTAATGAAGTCTCTGTTATTATTCTACCTCAATTTATTTTTCTCTTATCATGGCTCATGTCATCGGCAGAACAACAGATTTTTATAATAATAATATAATATGCCATTTAGCAGACGCTTTTATCCAAAGCGACTTATTTTTACCGTGTACGATGTCAATTAAGGCAGCCCCCTGCACCACTCTGATTCAGAGGGGTTGGGTTAAATGCGGAAGACACATTTCAGTTGAATGCATTCAGTTGTACAACTGACTAGGTATCCCCCTTTCCCACTTTCCCCTTTCTAGACTCACTTTATTTCTCACAACCCCTCCTCTCAATTCATGCAGCCTCTACATTTATTCCATCCTAATATCTTCCAAATTTTTTTATACCTTTTTATACTCCCATTGAGATAAAGAACCCAACCAAGAAGAAAGCTACAGAATAAATTACAGGACAATCATACATTCAGGACATAAAATAAAAAGATACATAACAGGTTTAGATTTTCCTTTAAATTCAACTGTCACATATTCCCAACCTATTTTATCCATTGAACTTTAGCCCTTTCCCCAAAACAAGTTCAGGTTTTGGTTTATTACGCATTATTAAGCACATACTTAAAATGTGATATCATACCAAAACAAATACTGATAAACCTAATATTGACCATACTTCAGAATCTGCACTTCACAGAAATGTTACTACCCCAAAACAGTCAAATGAAAAATGAATAAATAAGTATGACTGAATACATAAGCCACCACTGACTTACATTGTAGTCATTTAGCAGACGCTCTTATCCAGAGCGATTTACAGTTAATGAGTGCATACATTTTAATTTTTTTTCTTCATACTGGCCCCCCGTGGGAATCGAACCCACAACCCTGGCGTTGCAAGCGCCATGCTCTACCAACTGAGCTACAACATTCACATGTTCAAGACCATAGGATGATTTCAGTGTTAACATGAGAAACACCATAGAGGAGAGAAGTGGAGCATGACAGTGGTGTCTAGCCACCCTATAATTGGCCTCGCCCAGACACCCCCTCAGACACCCCCTCCTCTCTGTATTTGAGGACCCATAAAATGGTGTCTGGCTCTTTGACCCCCGACCCCAAAGTGAATAAATCCCATTGAGCGCTCTGAAACAGTGGTCTTCAAACCCACAGTGATGTGCACATTTATGTTCCAGCCCCAGGGCTAATGCAGCTAATCAACCCAAATCAGATATGTTAGTGCTGGGCTGGAACAAATATGTGTAACTCTGTGGGTCCTCAGGATCATGATTGGAGAAAACTGCTTTACAGACACTCCAAAGGTGCTAGGGTGCTGTGGACCAGAAGAAGGCAATACGGGTTGTAGTATTTTAGAAAATATAATCTGATCACTCTTTTGTTGCTGAGAATTTTCCTTCACCTCAGAAAATGCTTTGTGATTTACATAAATTCATTGAAAACCCACACTAACACAGCCTACTTTTGACCAGCTAATAGCCCAATAGTCTAACTACTGATCAAGTACCATTATGGACTAAATGTTCAAACCCTGTTGCTGCAGGATTAATTTGCTGTGACAATAGGTCAAATTAAGATCATACATCTGTATTACATATCAACTGATTTCATTTGTTCACATTTTGTATGTAGCCTATTGCCACAACTTCCTCCGAAGCTGCCTCCTCTCCTTGTTCGGGCAGGCTTCGGTGTTCGTAGTCACCGGCCTTCTAGCCACTGCCGCTCCTCATCTCACCATTCCATTTGTTTTGTCTTGTTTATTACACACACCTGGTTCATATCCCCTCATCAGTACCTGTATAAGTATTCCCTCTGCCCCCATTGTCTTTGTGTGTGATTGTTTAATGTGGAGGTTACTATAGCTCGGTGGAGCTATATTGTATTGCGTATCGCTGGGATATTCACCCGTGTGCCTTGTTTTTCTCCAGTGCACACTGGAGTCTTTTACGCATTGCTGCGTACCGCTGTCTTACAGAATATACCATTTATTCTGTGATTTACCCTCCTGCGCCTGACTCCATCCAAATCACCCGCCACACCTATGCATTTTTTGTATATTGTATTTTTTTGTTGACCAGTTAGTATTGGGTGGCCATTTGAGATACAATCCACAGGGCACCAACATATAAAACAACTGAGCCATACACACCACTGCCTGGATCACCAAATGTTGTTCATCATTTACAAACCTTGCCTACCTTTTCACTGGCCCCCTTAGTCCCTTTTTACAGACTCTCTGCCTGGCTGGAGTCCTTGACTAGAGCTGCTACAGATGCTTGAAACTCACTGTTGTCCTGCAGAACACAACTGAACTGAATAGACTCTTTTAATGACAGGTTGTGGTCAAACAGCTTATTACGTAACACAGAGAAGTGGGACTGGCCAGCGGCAGAGGGTCAGATGACCCCTTGACCTTTAGGGTCGGGGAGTGTGTCAGTGGCCAGGGAGAGTGTGAAATGAACTCTAGGACAGTGCATTGGGTGACCTCTGATGTTATTTGCCGGACAGCAGATCGAGGCATCTTTAACCCAATCAGGGTTGATAAGATTGACCTGGTTAGGGCTGGACCTATAGAAAACCAGAGGTTGTGATATCTTAATCATTGTATTGACTTGATTGGTCTAAATCTGAGTGGTTCTTAATTTGTCTTCTGGAGTGTGCTGCTGTCCAACCCACAATGGTTAATAGGTTACTCTGGATCTCTCGTGAGGGTAGAATACTCATGCTATTTCTACGGTTTTGTTTTGTAAATTGTATGTGTGTTTTGTCACATATTTTTCTTGGGAAGCCAATGGATCACCTGTACAAAAAGATAGCTATAAACATACAATTAAAAAGCAAGCATTGCTATGTTTAATAGTCCATATTTTATCATGCAATTACAAATGTATTGCATGGCAACGGTCAACTTAAGCTGAACTCAAGCTTTACCAAATCAGCAGTGTTACATACAGTATGTCTATGTAAGGTTCTCGCTGTAAGATGCAATGTGGCATCAGTCAGTGTCAGTCAACCTTGTATAGCAGCCACACACACAGCCAGTCAGTGTCCTGACAGGACTACAGCCAGCCACCATGATACACTGGTGTCGCTCTAGACGCAGAACCATCATTACAGCTCAAAGCACTACTGTACGTTTAACGCTATATTGTAGTCCACTAACCCAATGAGTAGCCCTAAATCACTACAACTCTATCGCCTGTAACTTAGGTTGATGTGTTGTATTGTGGTGCTGCTCTGGATACACAGACAAAAGGCACAATTGATTCTGCAGAATGCGCCATAAAGAGATATGCCAATTTGTACCCTTAAAGCAGTGTTCCCTAAATTGTGGGTCGGGGCCCATTGGTGTGTACGTGATGTGCATTTCCTACTGGGTTGTGACTCAAGACTGGGTTATGGCTAGAGTCATTATTACGACTAACTGGTGGGTCACATGAAAAATTGAAAGGTTGTAAATGGATCGCGGCACTAAAAAGGTAAAAGGCTTTTGGAACCATTGCCCTAAAGCATCACTACCATACCCGTTGTAGCTACCCCTTGCATGTTCTATGGTAGTGTCGCCCCAGGCATTGAGGCACTGGACAGTCATTTTTCACCCCCCCCTACCTTTCGCTGGCCAGTCATTCTTCACACAGCCCTACAGGGTCCTGACAGGTCTGGGAGAGTGTCTGCCTCTATGGAAGGGAAACTGGCAGGGCTGGCTGACACCTCCGTATAATAACATTAATTATGGGCATCTGGTCAGACGCCCCAGTCTGGGGCCTTCTCCCTGCCAGAGGGTGAGGGGTGGGGGGGACAGACAGAGACCCTGCTATTCTCCTGGGGGGTGCCCAGACATGACCTCTAGTGACTCCCCCCTTTTGATTTGGGTGGGAAAGGGTGAGGGTGAGCAGCCATGGTTGAGATGGGTAATTTGGGATTCATTTTAGGGGAGCGTTGTTTTGGGTTCCCAGTGAGATAGGAATAGAGGGATATAAGGGTCAGAAACATATGTTCCATTTGCTATAGGGGACATAGAAAAGCTTTATGACTATTGCTTTCCTCAATATTTAATGTGAAACCTATCTGTGTCACATATATTATATCCGTAGTCGTATTCTGTAAATAGAGAAAATAGGGCATGAACATGAAATAGAATAGCTGTATAGCTGTCTGGTTTTACAGTTGGATCACCCTGAAGGGATTTCATGGGTAATTTGGAGTTTGGGTTACTGTCATATAGTGATGGAGGAAAAAGCACAGGGTAAATTAGACACACACACACACACACACACACACACACACACACACACACACACACACACACACACACACACACAGCCCTTACACTTGCTTTATTCCTCCTTTGCATATATTAGCAAGTGACTGGGCCCTGAAATGCATTGTTGCTTTTTCCCATGCCTCTTCATTTGATGTCTCTTTGTCAATGTGAATAAAAGGAGTTTGATGAATGGGAGGCGAACTTCCTCTATAGGCAAATTCCCTCTATACTTGGGCTGACATGGCTGCTGTGTGATGAGCTATTCACATTTATTCCCACAAGGGGTCAGGCTTTCCCATAGCAATAAGGATAAATTGTTTAGAACGATTATAGCCTACTACAGCATCCAATGTATCCTTATCCAGTTAGGATGTAAAAAATAATTGGTCTGATACAGGATGTGCACGATGTGCAGGCTTTTGTTCTAGCCCTGAACTTAAACACCTGATTCAGCTCACAAGGACGTCACTTCCGCACCTGCTAACTTCTAAATCTTGAATTTAGTGATCTACCAACTTCGTTTTGTCCTTATGCATACCTTTTTCACTCCGGACAATTTATCTGGATCATCTCAGAGGGAAAGGGGAAGCCTATTCAGTTGCACAACTAAAAAGTGTCTTCCACATTTAACCCAAACCATCTAAATCAGAGAGGTGCATTTATCTTAACCTCTACGGGATCGGTGTCCCGTATACGTGACGGTTGAGCTAACGTGCGCTAATGTGATTAGCGTGACTGTTGTAAGTAACAGCAAACTTTCCAGGACATAGACGTCTTATATGGGCAGAAAGCTTAAATTCTTGTTCATCTAACTGCACAGTCCAATTTACAGTAGCTATTACAGTGAAAAAATACCATGCTATTGTTCGAGGAGAGTGCACAACAACAACAAAAAACGTATCACGGCAACTGGTTCGATACATTCACCTCTGAAGGTAAATAATGTACTTATATTTAGTAATCTTGCTCTGATTTGTCATCCTGAGGGGCCCAGAGATAAAATGTAGCATAGTTTTGTTTGATAAAATCAATTTTTATATTCAAATGTAGGAACTGGGTTCTACAGTTTGAACCCCTGCTGTCTCTGGCTCCACACCCACCCCGCCCGGCTATCTAGATGTGTGAAAGTTAGTGTATAAGCTAATGATCCATCATGTATGACATTCCTGGGAGTGTGTAAACTTACATTTTGTATTGCAATATCATTTTTGTATGTTCTCTATAGTTATGTACTTGAAAATGTGTCAATTGACCAATTCGGCACATTTGGGCAGACTTGATACAAAATAGTATTGCATTTCTTCACTGGATCAATCTGAAACTTTGCACACACACCGCTGCCATCTAGTGGCCAAAGTCTAAATTGCGCCTAAACTGCAATATTATATTGTGGCCTTTCTCTTGCATTTCAAAGATGATGGAACAAAAAACAAAACAGAAAATGCATGTTTTTTTTGTTTGTATTATCTTTTACCAGATCGAATGTGTTATATTCTCCTACATTGATTTCACATTTCCACAAACTTCAAAGTGTTTCCTTTCAAATGGTATCAAAAATATGCATATCCTTGCTTCAGGTCCTGAGCTACAGGCAGTTAGATTTGGGTATGTCATTTTAGGCGAAAATTGATCCGATCCTTAAGAAGTTAATCAATGTCCATGGCACCCAGGGAGCAGTTGTTCTTGAAGGTTAACTGCCTTGCTCAAGGGCAGAACAGCAGAATTTACCACCTCAGCTCAGGGATTTGAACCAGCAACCTTTCAGTTATTGGCCCAATGCTCTTAACCACTAGGCTACCTGCCACCCCCTAGGTCATCATCAGACGAAGCTACACTATATAAACAAAAGTATGTGGACACCCCTTCAAATTAGTGGATTCGGCTATTTCAGCTACACCGGTTGCTGACAGGTGTATAAAATCGAGCACACAGCCATGCAATCTCTATAGACAAATATTGGCAGTAGAATGGCTTACTGAAGATCTCAGTAACTTTCAACGTGGCACCGTCATAGGATGCCACCTTTCCAACAAGTCAGTTTGTCAAATTTCTGCCCTGCTAGAGCTGCCCCGGCAACTGTAAGTGCTGTTATTGTGAAGTGGAAACGTCTAGGAGCAACAACGTCTCAGCCGCGAAGTGGTAGGCCACACAAGCTCACAGAACGGGACCACCAAGTGCTGAAGCGCATAGCGCATAAAAATCGTCTGTCCTCGGTTGCAACTCTCACTACCTAGTTCAAAACTGCCTCTGGAAGCATCATCAGCACAAGAGCTGTTCGTCGGGAGCTTCATTAAATGGGTTTCCATGGCCGAGCAGCTGCACACAAGCCTAAAATCACCATGTGTTAATGCCAAGCGTCGGCTGGAGTGGTGTAAAGCTCACCGCCATTGGACTCTGGAGCAGTGGAAACGCGTTCTCTGGCAGACCAACATATGTCACAAATCTTGGTTTGGCAGATGCCAGGAGAATGCTACCTGCCCCAATGCATTGTGCCAACTCTAAAGTTTTGTGGAGGAGGAATAATGGTCTGGGGCTGTTTGTCATGGTTCGGGCTAGGCCCCTTAGTTCCAGTGAAGGGAAATCTTAACACTAAAGCATGCAATGATATTCTAGACAATTCTGTGCTTCCAACTTTGTGGCAACAGTTTGGGGAAGGCCTTTCCCTGTTTCAGTATGACAATGCCCCTGGGCACAAAGTGAGGTCCATACAGAAATGGTTTGTCGAGATCGGTGTGGAAGAAGTTGACTGGCCTGCACACAGCCCTAACCGCAACCTCATCGAACACCTTTGGGATGAATTGGAACGCAGACTGCGAGCCAGGCCTAATCGCCCAACATCAGTGCCCGACCTCACTATGCTCTTGTAGCTGAATGGAAGCAAGTCCCTGCAGCAATGTTTCCACATCTAGTGGAAAGCCTTCCCAGAAGAGTGGAGGCTGTTATAGCAGCAAAGGGGGGACCAACTCCATATTAATGCCTGTGATTATGGAATGAGATGTTCGATGAGCAGGTGTCCACATACTTTTGGTAATGTAGTGTAAGTGGTTAAAGGGGCAATCTGCAGTTGCTAAATAAATGTTTGGACTGTTAAATTAATGATTGGCCTATATAGCCATTGATTCTTGAAGAATATAACTTGTAAATGCTTCATGAGCTTAGTTCAACTGTCATACCAAATCAGAACCCACAATATAATCTTGTTTTACTCAGATGCTTGTAAACAAAGTCAATGTAAACATAGACTGAAATGCTTCAAAACATAATGAACTATCATTTTGATCTTATGGATGGTCAGTCCTTGCATCCATAGCTCTGTTTATGAATTGTTTATAGTTCTCAAGCCCCATCCCTCAGCAGATTGGCCCTTTAATGCTTTCTCATTGCAGTTACTGTAGTCCTACTAAGCAGAAAAATAAATATATTTTGCAGGAGACAGCTCAGTTAGAGAACCGTCTTCGGAGGCTATCGGAAGATGAGAACAAGTCAAATATAGGAATGGATTAAACAGTGTCTATGCCACCAGTGAGTTTAATGGTTGAATTGATTTACAATTCTTATGTTGAAACTATTAATTTGGGGTAGAAGCTGTTGAGAAGCCTTTTGGACCTAGACTTGACGCGCCGGTACCGCTTGCCGTGCGTTAGCAGAGAGAACAGTCTATGACTAGGGTGGCTGGAGTCTTTGACAATTTTGAGGGCCTTCCTCTGACACCTGTTTCAAGCTGACTACCGTCATTCCTGTTTTTAAAAACTGTAATGCATCCTGCCACAATGACTATCACCCTGTAGCACTCACATCTGTAATAATGAAGTGCTTTGAAAGGCTGGTCATGGCACACATCAACTCCATTATCCCAGACACCCTGGACCTACTCCAATTTGCATACCGCCCCAACAGATCCACAGGCGACGCAACCTCAATTGCACTCCACACTGCCCTCTCCCACCTAGAAAAGAGGAATACCTATGTCAGGATGCTGTTCATTGACTACAGCTCAGCGTTCAACACCATAGTGTCCTCCAAGCTCGCAACCAAGCTCGGGACCCTGGGACTGAACACCTCCCTCTGCAACTGTTTCCTGGACTTCCTGGGGGGCCGACCCCAGGTGGTGAGGGTAGGCAACAACACCTCCTCCACACTGTGTGCTTAGCCCCCTCCTGTACTTCCTGTTTACCCACTACTGTGTGGCCACGCACAACTCCATCATCAAGTTTGCTGACAACACGGCGGTGGTTGGCCTGATACCTGACCAGTGGTGTGTATTTATGGATGCCAAGGGAAGCCAGGCTTCCCCAAAAAATTCCCCAATAAAAAAAAAGCAAACAAATATCAAATGATGTATCTTCTGTCTCTCTGTGTTTCATAATTTTCCTTCAATTCGCAAGAGGCTGAATGTATCTCACCGGAGAAAGCATCTGAGCAAGCGAAACAGCACCCCCTCTGTATGTGTAGGACATCTATTTGATGCTGTCTGGTCCAAAAGTGTATGGTATTGTTGCCTCCCGCAGCTTTGAATGCAAAGGAAGCCACCGAGCATTTGGCCTCCCTTGATAAAAAAAAGTATAAAATAATAACCAATCAGCATTGAGCTAAACTGAGTGAGCTCAACTGTGAATGGTCCTGGCACACCATAAATAAGTGTCAAGGGAAGCCAGTTTGGATTTGGCGTCAAATCGCATCTAGAGCATACATCATTGACAGAAACAACTTGAATTGTTGCATCTCGTTGTGTTGTTGTCCTCCAGTGGCTAGCTAGCTAAAATTGTCCCTTTCCTAAATTAGCTATGGATGGAGATAGGGTTTTGGACTTGTGGTTTCACTTAATTCTCCGTACTGGCCAATGATTATAACGCAGATTCTGATCCAACCATTAATTCATACATTGTGCCCCTGGCCTGAGAGGATGGAAGTTATGTAGCTAGATCTTATGAAGTAATATGTAGCTAGATGTAGAAGGCTAATGTTTACTAGCTAACGTTGCCCATGAAAGGAAGTTAGGCTAGCGAGCAAGCATTTTAGCCAGATAGTCTAAGACAACTCCAAATAAAAGCGTGTACTGTATGACAGAGTGATAGACCGTTTCGTCAACATGAAAGAGAGGAGGATGGCATTGGCATTTCTCTACAAGTAGGGTGAGTCAACATGTTCTTTCTACTTGCACGAACGCGCACGCACACACGCACACAGAATTCAGAAACATGGATAGCCACATCATTTTTAGGACTAAATTGTTTTTGGTATCTTTTAGTTGTCACTGTATTATACTAAGCATAGGTGATTTGATGATGTTAAAATGTTGAAGTTGAAATGGTGCTGGAATAGTGGAGGCAGCTCCTGTTTTCTTTGCGACTTGCAGTAACTCTTTGTAATTCTAAATCAATAGTTGTTTAGTGTTCCGGAAACATTAACTTGCTTGACAATGCTGTAGGTTGTGTAACTGTTTGTAACATGCAATATGCTATGTGGACTTCACCGGACAGAGGTTGATTTCCGGTTTTGTGATGAAACAAAGGTGTGGTTGAATTTATTCTGCCACTGTGTCTTCTTATTGTCTCGTCCTTTAGGCCTATATATCACAGTCACAAGGCATATGAACTAACAGGTTATAGAGCAAACAACGCAATTATCACAACACATAGGTTGTAATATGCAAACAAATTCTGGTTTCCCCATTGATTTTACCCACGCACCGTTATTGCAACTGACGGCGATGAGATGGCCTACAGGGAGGATGTCAGAGATCTGACGGTGTCAGGACAACAATCTCTCCCTCATCGTCAGCAAGACCAAGAAGGTGATCGTGGACTACAGGAAACATTGGGGGGTGCACAACTCCATCCACATCGACGGGGCCGCAGTGGAGAGGGTCGAGAGCTTCAAGTTCTTCGGTGTCCATATCACTGAGGACTTAACATGGTCCTCTCAAACCAGCATAGTCTTGAAGAAGGCACGACAACGCCTCCTCCCCCTCAGGAGACTAAAGAGATTTGGCATGGCCTCTCAGATCCTCAGGAACCTTTCCTGGTGTACCATCAAAAGCATCCTGACTTGTATCACCACCTGGTATGGCAACTGTTCCGCCCACGACCACAAGGTCCAACAGAGGGTGGTGCAGATGGCCCAACGCATCACTGGGGGCGAGCTCCAAGCCATCCAAGACATTCATGCCAGGCGGTGTCTGAGAAAGGCCTGAAAAACTGCCTAGGACTCCAGCCACCCGAGCCATGGACTGTTCTCTCTGCTCCCGTCCAGAATGCGGTACGGGAGCATCAGGTCACAGACCAACAAGCTCCGAAATAGTTTTTTTCCCCAGGCCATAAGAATGCTGAATATCATAAAACTGTGGAATAGATAATTACCCCTGCCCTCCCTCTCTTCCACAGACTATCCACACTGACCACCTGCACAGACACTATATGCCCATTCTCAGGTCTCTACAACTCATCCACACACACTTACACTGACACTCTTCACATTCACGCATACTCACATACACACACACTCATGCACCCATGCTCACACGGTCACTACTGACACCTTACATACAGTATACACTCATACTCACTCATTACAATGCACGCACCACATACGCTCATGCCATAATTAATTGATTATAGTGATTAATATTACCATTAGTTGATGCTATATAATATATATTGTTTATAACGATTATCAGGGGCGCAACTTTCTGAAATTGCATTTTTGTCCCTCCCAGTTTTATAATTGGAATGTGATACAAAACAAGGCAACGGTGTGCTTTAGGACCATACGGACGTCTCCGAGCGGTCGGGTAGGCTGTTTGGAGTGTTTATCCCCCACTTCTAAAACCAAAGTTGAGCTCCTGACGATTATTATGACCATTATTAGGATGAACTTCACAGGGTGGTGAAAGTGCAAGGTGATGAGCAGTGTTGCCAACTTAGCGACTTTGTTGCTATATTCAGCGAGTATTCAGACCCCTCTAGCGACACATTTTCAAAAAAGCGACTAGCGACAAATCTAGTGACTTTTTCTGGTGTTATTGGAGACTTTTGGAGACTCTGACGTGAGAGCACGTATCATTCTTACTCTTCTCAACGAGCAGCGGGTGCTGCCGTGGGCCCTCACAGGCGGCCCAGTCCTCGCGCAGCAGTCCCTCCCAGCTGCAGTCAGAGCAGGAGATGTTCACCCCTCCGTGTCCAGACTGCAAATGAATCGCGCATGCGGGAAGCCGCCGCTGGCTGATCCCGCCCTGGCTTACATTCAGGGCGGGATGTAAATGTAGGGTGTTTTTTACTCATTTTTGTCTCTCCCATGACGTTATTCCTCTCTCCTACAGCGTCCATCACAATTACATGCACATGGCCAATTATGCAAATTAGGTGATGACGTCATTTAGCGACTTCTAGCTACTTTTAGGACAGCCAATAGCTACTTTCCTTACTGAGGAGTTGGCAACACTGCACTGATGAGTTTAATGCTCCTTTCCAATAAATATGGAGAGTTTTATTCTGGTGACATGACGATCGATGCTTGGCTGCCATTTGACCAACACAAATAATCTCGCTATTTTGTCCATAATAATCTCATAATGTAGGCTATTCCCGCTCTGTATATAAAAACTGTTGGCTAGAGCGCACGTGCCAATGCCAGAGTGGGCACATTCGCTATATAACGCAATTTTTCTTTGTGACAAAAGCATCAGTAGAGTTGAAAGGCGATGGAAACCCATTTAACTTCTATTTCTTATTCGGTACATGGAATTTAAGCGCAAAAGTTATTTTAATGTGCACTACGTCATCACGCACACCATTTTATCCGCAACAAGTCCATTTGGTGGAAACACATCTCTGGTGGGAAAATGCTTTTATACGGATTTTTGAGTATTTGCATGAAAATCTGTCGCCAATTGGATGGAAATGTAGCTTGTGAGAATGTTAGATGTGTCACCAACTGATTCCACTAGGTGGCGATATTATTCAATCAATCCCCTTGTTTCAATTCAATCAGGCCCTACACCAGGGGTGACCATCGGCCATTGGCCATTGCCCAACCTTGCTCAATCACTTCAACACTAGCACACCTGATTCAAATACATTTAGAATCATGATTAGTTGAATCAGACCTGTTGTGTTAAAGCTGGTCTTTTAATTCAGTATTGCGTTCATCAATCCAAGAAAGCCAGATAGCCCAAGTAAAGGGATATAATGAATTATGAAATTATTATATAAAATTATGAAACTTTAAGGTATTCAAACTGGGATGCAGTGTTTTTTAGAGTTAAGCTGTACTCCAATTATGTATTGTGGCTCACTCTTTTAGGTCAGTTAATGGCATGTCTGCTTCTTGCCAAGACTGTCAGAATAGCTTTAGGTGTCTCTTCCATCTTGTCCTTTTTCAGATGGGAACAAGTGATTCTGTAGAACATAGCAACACCACACCGACCAAGGTTTTCCACCATTCAGCATCTCTGTGTCCTTCAAGATAGTTTCTCAGACTTGGAAAAGTGCCATGACAGCAAGGAGGTGAACATTGGACACCGTTCAGGTGTGGAGCTGTGGAAGCTGTGCAAATATGATAACATAATTAAAGGAAGCTCAGGGGGGAGGAAAAAGAGACGGATGAGGGAGGGTGAGGAAGATGCCCTGATGTCAGGACTAGGGTTGCAAAATTCTTGGAACTTTCAATAAATTCCCTGGTTTTCCCAAAATCCAGGTTTTGCAACCCTAGTCAGGACTCTCTCTGACTCAACAGAACACAGTTCAGCTCTCCAGAGCCCTCTCCAGGTTTCAATTAGGCCGACCTCTCACCGAGAGGTCAGAGTTCAGCCCTTCGGTTCCTGCGGCTCCTGCCTGTGGTCTGTTTATATTAGCGAGCAGCCTGACCTTGAGCACCGCAGACCAGACCACACTGAGACAGTAGAGAGACTAGGGATGGGCTAGGTTAAAATACACTATATATACAAAAGTATGTGGACACCCCTTCAAATGAGTGGATTCAGCTATTTCAGCCACACCCGTTGCTGACAGGTGTATAATATCGAGCACACCGCCATGCAATCTCCATAGACAAACATTGGCAGTAGAATGGCCTTACCAAAGAGCTCAATGACTTTCAACGTGGCACCGTCATAGGATGCCACCTTTCCAACAGGTCAGATCGTCCAATTTCTGCCCTGCTAGAGCTGCCCCGGTCAACTGTAACTGCTGTTATTGTGAAGTGGAAACATCTAGGAGCAACAACGGCTCAGCCGTGAAGTGGTAGGCCACACAAGCTCATAGAACGGGACCGCCTAGTGCTGTAGTGCGTAGCAAGGTGAGGTTGCAACACTCACTACCGAGTTCAAAACTGCCTCTGGAAGCAACGTCAGCACAATAACTATTCGTTGGGAGCTTCATGAAATGGGTTTCCATGGCCGAGCAGCCACACACAAGCCTAAGATCACCATGCGCAATGCCAAGCGTCGGCTGGAGTGGCGTAAAGCTCGACGCCATTGGACTCTGGAGCAGTGGAAATGTTCTCTAAGGTGCAGGGTTGAGTAACCGGGTGATAGCCGGCTAATGATGGCTATTTAACAGTCTGATGGCCTTGAGATAGAAGCTGTTTTTCAGTCTCTCGGTCCCAGCTTTGATGCACCTGTACTGACCTCGCCTTCTGGATGATAGCGGGGTGAACAGGCCGTGGTTCGGGTGGTTGATGTCCTTGATTATCTTTTTGGCCTTCCTGTGACATCGGGTGCTGTAGGTGTCCTGGAGGGCAGGCAGTGTTCCCCCGGGGATGTGTTGGGCAGACCGCACCACCCTCTGGAGAGCCCTGTGTTTGCGTGAGTGGTGATACAGCCCGACAGGATGCTCTCAATTGTACATCTGTAAAAGTTTGTGAGGTTCTTAGGGGCCAAGCCAAATTCCTTCAGCTTCCTGAGGTTGAAGAGGTGCTGTTGCGCCTTCTTCACCAAACTGTCTGTGTGGGTGGATCATTTCAGATTGTCAGTGATGTGTACGCCATTGAACTTGAAGCTTTTCACCTTCTCCACTGTGATCCCGTCAATGTGAATAGGGGCGTGCTCTCTCTGTTGTCTCCTGAAGTCCACGATCAGCTCCTTCATTTTGTTGACGTTGAGGGAGAGGTTATTTTCCTGGCACCACTCCGCCAGGGCCCTCACCTCCTCCCTGTAGGCTGTCTCATCATTGTTGGAAATCAGGCCTACTACTGTTGTGTCGTCTGCAAACTTGATGATTGAGTTGGAGGCGTGCGTTGCCACACAGTCATGGGTGAACAGGAAGTACAGGAGGAGGCTAAGCACGCACCCTTGTGGGGCCCCTGTGTTGAGGATCAGCGAAGTGGAGGTGTTTCCTACCTTCACCACCTGGGGGCGGCCCGTCAGGAAGTCCAGGACCCAGTTGCACAGGGTGGGTTCAGACCCAGGGCCCCAAGCTTAATATTGAGCTTGGAGGGTATTATGGTGTTGAAGGCTGAGCTATAGTCAATGAGCAGCATTCTTACATAGGTATTCCTTTTGTCCAGATGGGATAGGGCAGTGTGCAGTGCAATGGCGATTGCATCATCTGTGGATCTATTGGGGCGGTATGGAAATTGAAGTCGGTCTAGGGATTCAGGTAAGGTGGAGGGGATATGATCCTTAACTAGCCTCTCAAAGCACTTCATGATGTCATTTAGTTCAGTTATCTTTGCTTTCTTGGGTATAGGAACAATGGTGGACATCTTGAAGCAAGTGGGGACAGCAGACTGGGCTAGGGAGAGATTGAATATGTCCGTAAACACTCCAGCCAGCTGGTCTGCGCATGCTCTGAGGTCGCGGCTAGGGATACCATCTGGACCGACAGCCTTGCAAGGGTTAATACGTTTAAATGTCTTACTCATGTCTGCCACGGAGAACGAGAGCCCACCGTCCTTGGGAGTGGACCGCGTCAGTGGCACTGTGTTATCCTCAAAGCGGGCGAAGAAGGTGTTTAGCTTGTCCGGGAGCAAGACGTGAGAGTCCGCGACGTGGCTGGTTTTCCCTTTGTAATCCGTGATTGTCTGTAGACCCTGCCACATACGTCTCGTGTCTGAGCCGTTGAATTGCGACTCCACTTTGTCTCTGTACTGACATTTTGCCTGTTTGATTGCATTTACGGAGGGAATAATTACACTGTTTGTATTCAACCATATTCCCAGTCATCTTGCCGTGGATAAATGCGGTGGTTCGCGCTTTCAGTTTTGTGTGAATGCTACCATCTATCCACGGTTTTTGGTTTTGGTAGGTTTTAGTAGTCACAGTGGGAACAACATCCCCTATACATTTCCTGATGAACTCAGTCACTATGTCCGTGTATGTGTCAATTTTATTCTCAGAGGCAACCCGGAACATATCCCAGTCCGCCTGATCAAAACAATCTTGAAGCATGGATTCTGATTGGTCAGACCAGCGTTGAATAGACCTTAGCACATGTTCTTCCTGTTTGAGTTTCTGCCTATAGGAAGGGAGGAGCAGAATGGAGTCGTGATCTGATTTGCCAAAGGGAGGGCGGGGGAGGGCCTTGTAGCCATCCGGAAGGGAGAGTAACAATGGTAGAGAGTTTTTGATGCACGAGTACTACAGGCAATGTGTTGATAGAACTTCGGTAGCGTTTTCCTCAAATTTGCTTTGTTAAAATCCCAGCTACAATAAATGCTGCCTCAGGATATGTGGTTTCCAGTTTGCACAAAGTCCAGTGTAGTTCCTTGAGGGCCGTCATGGTATCGGCTTGAGGGGGAATATACACGGCTGTGACTATAACCGAAGAGAATTCTCTTGGGCGTTAATACGGTCGACATTTGATTGTGAGATATTCTAGGTCGGGTGAACAAAAGGACTTGAGTTCCTGTATGTTTTCACAATCACAGCATCAGTAGTTAATCATGAAACATACACCACCACCTTTATTCTTCCCAGAGAGTTCTTTATTCCTGTCTGCGCGATGTACTGAGAATCCAGCTGGCTGTATGGACGGGGACAGTATATCCGGAGAGAGCCATGATTCCGTGAAACAGAGTATGTTACAGTCCCTGATGTCTCTCTGGAAGGGGATCCTCACCCTGAGCTCATCTACTTTATTTTCCAAGGACTGAATATTAGCGAGTAAATTAGCAATGCAAATAGTCTGGGTAGCCATTTGATTAGATGTTCAGGAGTCTTATGGCTTGGGGGTAGAAGCTGTTTAGAAGCCTCTTGGATCTAGACTTGGTGCTCCGGTACCACTTGATGTGCGGTAGCACAGAGAACAGTCTATGACTAGGGTGGCTGGAGTCTTTGACAATTTTTAGGGCCTTCCTCTTGGAGCAGCCTCTGGGATAAGTTCAATTGCCCTGGGGGGTACGAACAAAGGATCCAATTTGGCAAAGTCGTATTTCTGGTCGTAATGCTGGTGAGTTACCTCCGCTCTGATATCCAAACGTTCTTTCCGGCTGTATGTAATAACACAAAAAACGTTCTGGGCTAATAATGTAAGAAATAACACACAGAATAACAAAATACTGGAAAGTTGCTTAGGAGCTAGAAGCAGAGCTGCCATGTCTGTCGGCGCCATCTTCTTGCCCCTGTGCACAAAGCGAGATCCATACAGAAATGGTTTGTCGAGATTGGTGTGGAAGAACTTGACTGGCCTGCACAGAGCCCTGACCTCAACCCCATCGAACACCTTTGGGATGAATTGGTCGGGCCCAACATCAGTGCCCGACCTCACTAATGCTCTTGTGGCTGAATGGAAGCAAGTCCCCGCACCAATGTTCTGACATCTAGTGGAAAGCCTTCCCATAAGAGTGGAGGCTGTTATAGCAGCAAAGGGGGGACCAACTCAATATTAATGCCCATGATTTTGGAATGAGATGTTCGACGAGCAGGTGTCCACATACTTTTGTAGTGTACTTTAATCAACTAATGAACTAATCATCAATACCTTGATAAGCTGAATACGATGTGTTAGTACTGGGTCGGAACAAAAGCCTGCACACCTTAAAGCTGTACAAAAACACTTTACAAAAAGCCCTCCAGTGCTGTGAGGTGATTTAGCGTCAAGTGAAGGACGAGGCGGTGGTACAGATACAGCATGCTGTTACTGTGAGGAATGACTGTAATGCTGATCAATTTAGAGCCCCTGTCTCCATCATCTCTGCATAACACAGCCTAGTCAGGCAGAATGCTCAAATGGATGGAGAGAGCAATAGATGGATGGATGGCAAGAGGAAAATAGACATGAAGGACAGGCAGTCTCAAAATGAGGATGTGGTCTGTCAGGACATTTTGTATATATTTTCTGTGCTGTATTTTCATACTTTTATGTTTCAATATCTTCAAGCTATGTTTCTGTAAGCCCGGTGGGCAGTATGCTGTATCTGTAATGCACATATACTGTATGTGAGAGTTTACTGTATAGTATATATGTATGCCAGATACTTGTCCTAACAAAGATCCCAGGGAGGTTGGAAACCGTGTTAATATCTTGAGCATCTCACCAATAAATCATCTTTGGGAGCGTATCTGTGTTGCATATATCATTAACCTTTTCATGTTTTTATACCCAGCACCTGAACCGGAGGGATGTGTGTATATTAGTTACAGTACAATGTTTCCCTCTCCCTACGGTGGCTGTGTTTATATAGTCTGTACGGTTGGGGCTTGGGGCCATGTGTAAAATATGCCTGACATATGCTTCCATAATTTGCTTACAAATCGTTTGTAATTAGAAGACCCAAGCAAATGGGTAATTTCATCCAGAGAGAGAGGAAGGTGAGAGAGAGAGAGAGAGAGTGAGAGAGGTGTTTGACCACAGGCAAGCCCATCTGGTTTGTAATTAGATAGAACATTTGTCTATCTGGAGTTCATTTTCATAAACATAAAATTCAAGATGTGACACACAATGCAATGTCAAATCAAATCAAATCAAATCAAAATGTATTTGTCACATGCGTCGTGAAATGCTTACTTACAAGCCCTTAACCAACAACGCAGTTCGGGAAATAGAGTTGTGAAAATATTTACTAAATAAACAAAAATAAATAAGTAACACAATAAAATAACAATAACGAGGCTATATACAGGGGGTACCGGTACCGAGTCAATGTGCGGGGGTACAGGTTAGTTGAGGTAATTTGGACATGTAGGTAGGGGTAAAGTGACTATGCATAGATAATAAACAGCAAGTAGCAGCGGGGGGAGGGTCAATGTAAATAGTCCGGGTGGCCATTTGATTAATTGTTCAGCAGTCTTATGGCTTTGGGGTAGAAGCTGTTAAGGAGCCTTTTGAACCTAGACTTGGTGCTCCGGTACCGCTTGCCGTGCGGTAGCAGAGAGAACAGTCTATGACTTGGGTGACTGGAGTCTTCGACCATTTTTTGGGCCTTCCTCTGACCTAGTATATAGGTCCTGGATGGCAGGAAGCTTGGCCCCAGTGATGTACTGGGCCGTACGCACTACCCTCTGTAGCGCCTTACGGTCGGATGCCGAGCAGTTGCCATACCAGGCGATGATGCAACCGGTCAGGATGCTCTCGATGGCGGAGCTGTAGAACATTTTGAGGATCTGGGGACCCATGCCAAATCTTTTCAGTCTCTTGAGGGGGAAAAGGTGTTGTCGTGCCCTCTTCACGACTGTCTTGGTGTGTTTGGACCATGTTAGTTTGTTGGTGATGTGGACACCAAGGAACTTGAAACTCTCTTTGATTAGTTGATACAATATATTGCGTAAAGAAAACATTACCATACAGGAATAGAAATAGGTCGTTTTTCATAACCCATTTCCTTTGTTTTGCAGTCCTAACATGCATGCAACATTTCTGGACACGCTGCTTAATTTCCACGTAATGAACTCTGTAAAATTGCCCTTTCAATCAAATTAATTTCCATATTTTCTTTTCCCACCATTTATATGTTTGAGTAGCGTTGGTGGTGGTGTGAATATTTATATTTTAGAGCCGTTTGGGTCCTCTTTGATTTCAATTGCAAACAAAGTGAAATATCCACAGAATGTGTGAACTTTTCTGACAGAGTTCCCTTTTCTCCTGGGCTTTGAGTTTTCAGTCTATAAATATCCAGTGGCTAACAGTGTTAGAAAAAATAATTTCTAGCTGTACACAGGGGTTCAGCTAGAAATGTTCCAATCGTTTTGGTCCGAAACATAATTTTTTTCATTCCGTTCCACTGTTCTGACCAGCAACATAAAGTTATGAGCTGGTTCGAAACCAAAAAATTACGGTTTATATAATTCCTTTCTGTTCCTTTTTAAACTCTGAAATCGTTTACATTTAGCTCGACATTAAATGACTTCACCAATCAGTGTGGATAGAGCAGCTTGCTATGGAGCGGGCAAGCTATAGTTGTTTACATGCATTGGACAGACAAGTGTAGGGCGAGAGATGCGGGTTGGGAGAGAACGAGAGAGGGTGGAGGAGGAGGCTTGGCTTGAAGCCCTGTGCATCTTGTTATGACATGCATTATCTGAATTAGACACACAGAATTATACCTAGGGAGGAGTGGCTTCTATGAAGGAACTTTGAATGTCTTTGAACTTCCGAGAGTTGGCTTAACGTTGGACCAGAGCTAGCTAGCTAGCTAGTTAGCTAACAAGCTTGTGTGTGCAGAGCGCCACCAGAATTAAAATAAAAACATCTTATCTTTTTATAAATTCATTTTGAAATGTGATAACTATAGTATCCTTAACTAGCATTGAAAAAGTTAATCCATTCTTCTCTAATTCAAAATCTCTCTCCATCATTTCTGAATCACACTTGTAACGTCAGTAGGCTACAGTAGCCTATGCTTCGGAGGGGGAGGGGCAGGTAGCCTACACACGTACACATACTGGTAAAGATTTTCAGCTAGCAGGCAGACACTGGAATACGAGTGACAGAGTTAGGGCTTTGCATAGGCGCTTTGTCGTATTTTTTTGTGGGACTGGAAAGAAACCCCCGTAACGTAAAATAACATTATTAACCGGTTCACAATTTTTTAATAATGGTTCTGTTCTAGAACAGTACAGATCACTTTCGTTCCCGGTTGTGATTCTGTTCCATGAAAAATGTCTTTCTTTTCTGGTTTTCACTTCTGTTCCCTGAACCGGTTCCAACTCCTGGCTGTACACAATGTTTCCAGTGTACCTTATCTCTTTGTATAGGACAAAAAGGCACATAAGAGTACATCACTCAATGGTCAGCCCCTCAATGCTGTCTCTTCCTATGTCAATTTTGTCCGTTTGTAAATTACAACAGAACCAATCTCGACTGAGGTCATTGTATAGAGAGAAAGCGATTGTGTAGGTGTTATAAAAGATGTTCAGCACATTTCGAAATGTAGTCTGTTAAGCTGAAAGAACATAGAAACCAACCAAGGCCAACTGATCACTGTTCAGCCAAACAAAAGATGGTTGGACCACTGGCTCTTGCTACTCTATAAAGACAGACAGAGAGGAGTTGGAGAGAGGGAGAGGAAGTATCAGTAAGAGAATAGAAATCTGGAAAGATAAAAACAGACAAGACAGATGACAACAATTAATTTGGGTTTATGAATATGTGCAGAGCAGATGTAGGCTACACCATACAGCCAGATGCAATAGGAATCAACCAGCATGTAGAATAATGGGAGTGAGTACAAAGTGCATACCAAAGGTATAGAACCCTAGATAGGGTGATGTCATAGAGCCCCTATACATCAAAATTTGTGTGTGTGTGTGTGTGATCTCTCTGTGTGGCATACATAGCTGCTACCGTGAGGTAAAAATCAGAAATAAGAGTGCTCTTGGAAGGCTTGAAAGGACATTATGTTATAGAGACATAAAAGGCTAGTGTGTGTGTGTGGCCTCTTCAAAAGAAGGCATAGAAAGCACATATGTGCATATGTCCATCAGCTTTGCTTCTTCCATCTGGGTTTTATAGGGACTGTGAGCTGGATGTAGGGTAAACACACACACAGCTGCCACTTCCTGCATGACCTGAATTTTAAGGTCTAGGTAGATCGGTGCTTAAAGACGTGCTCCGGAACTTTGGCGAAGTATTTTTTTAAACCTCTCACTTTGGGCAGCATATAGCACATGCATAATCTATGAGCAGAATTACTGTCAATTAGCCACGAAATCCCTAGTTTGAAAGCAACAGTTTTTCTGTAAGCTGTGCTGTGCCATTTTCCCCCACTTGGGCCAGCCCCCTAGCAATTTGAGTTCAACCAATGAGCTTCAGCCCCTCGCAATATGATTGACAGTTAGCAACATGCACATGATGCACACACAGCAGAGTGAGAGAGAGAGTAATGACATGGTGTACATATCTGCACATATGTGACGTGGTACGCAATTAACGGGGACCACTTTTGGCTCGTGAGCGCTACTTTCAAAACTACTGGCTAAAAGGTATTCAAAAGTACAGGAGAATCCCTTTTAATTGAGTTTTTCTCTCTGTCTGGAGGGAGGAGGCTGTTGCCCATGCTGCTCCTTTGTGGCCCTCACATATCAAACACAGTGTACACACACACATTACAACAAAACTGAATTATTACATGCAATATGAACATTAAACTGCAGACGTTATCAACCCAGATGGTTCACACTTCAAACACCATATTGCCACTTGGAGACTCCTTAAGACATGAGATTTCTTATTTTAATTTTCTTCTTCTTTTTTTGCTCTTCTTTCCCTCCACTCCCCTCTGTCCACTCTAAGCAGCGACTGTGCCTATTGCCCAAATACATTTTCAGTCCCCCCATGTTTAGTGTCGCTGGTCCAAAATATTTAACTAACTACACTGAACAAAAATATAAAAGCAACATGCAACAATTTTAAAGATTTTACTGAGTTACAGTTCATATAAGGAAATCAGTCAATTGAAATAAATAAATTAGGCCCTAATCTATGAATTTCACATGACTGGGAATACAGATATGCATCTGTTGGTCAAAGGTAGGGGGCGTGGATCAGAAAACCAGTCAGTATCTGGTGTGACCACCATTTGCCTCATGCAGCGCGACACATCTCCTTCTCATAGAGTTGATCAGGCTGTTGATTGTGGCCTGTGGAATGTTGTCCCACTGCTCTTCAACGGCTGTGCGAAGTTGCTGGATATTGGTGGGAACTGGAACACACTGTCGTACATGTCGATCCAGAGCATCCCAAACATGCTCAATGGGTGACATGTCTGGTGAGTATGCAGGCCATGGAAGAACTGGGAGATTTTCAGCTTCCAGGAATTGTGTATAGATCCTTGCGACATGGGGCATTGCATTATCATGCTGAAAGATTAAGTGATGGTGGTGGATGAATGGCATGACAATGGGCCTCAGGATCTCGTCACGGTATCTCTATGCATTCAAATTGCCATTGATGAAATGCAATTGTGTTCATTGTCCGTAGCTTATGCCTGCCCATACCATAACCCCACCGCCACAACGGGGCACTCTATTCACAAGAAAACCGCTCGCCCACACAACGCCTTACTCGCTGTCTGCCTTCTGCCCGCTACAATTTAAACCGGGATTCATCCATGAAGAGCACACTTCTCCAGTGTGCCAGTGGCCATTGAAGGTGAGAATTTTCCCACTGAAGTTGGTTATAACGCCGAACTGCAGTCAGGTCAAGACCTTGGTGAGGACGACGAGCACGCAGATGAGCTTCCCTGAGAAGGTTTCTGACATGACGGATGTGGAAGTCTTGGGCTGGTGTGGTTACATGTGGTCTGCGGTTGTGAGGCCGGTTTGACGTACTGCCAAATTCCCTAAAACGACGTTGGAGGCGGCTTATGGTAGAGAAATTAACATTCAATTCTCTGGCAACAGCTCTGATGGACATTCCAGCAGTCAGCATGCCAATTGCACAGTCCCCCAAAACTTGAGACATCTGTGGCATTGTGTTTTTTAGAGTGGCCTTTTATTGTCCTCAGCACAAGGTAAACCTGTGTAATGATCATACTGTTTAATCAGCTTTTTGATATGCCACATCTGTCAATTGGATGGATTATCTTGGCAAAAGATACATTCTCAGGGATGAAAGCAAATTAGTGCACAGAATTCGAGAGAAATACGCTTTTTGTGCGTATGGAAAATATCTGGGATCTTTTATTTGAGCTCATGAAACATGGGACCAACACTTTACATGCGTTTATATTTTTGTTCAGTGTACATACATGCAGCACATATTCACATGTGCATAAGCTTAATTGGGCCTCTTCCAGTAAAAACTTGGACATAATCAAACAAGGAAGCAAACCTTTAATCAGGCAGTGTAGAGGCATGCTCTGTAGTTACAGTAAGATGGAACTCCACCGCGTCTCCCTCGTTTCCTCCACAGTTGCAGTTGCACTGCTGCCGCACAGATGGGTCTTGTTGGCAAGGGAACACTCGGCCCCAGAATGGCTGCCAAGCGGTAGTCTGATTGACTGCCCCATCAACACAAAGGCTGCATCCAGTGAAGGCTAACACGCACACACACAGTAGGAGAGCAAATGTGATTTTTTAAAATTGATTCAAACCTCAAGTTTCTACCTTGTCTATGATGACTCATTCTGTTTTTGGTGTTTGCTCACGTTAGATGATTGATTGAAATTACATTTTTATTCTGTCATTATTGCAGATTATCCTGTGAGAATTCTTGTCTAGAAGCCTGTGTGGTAGACCAGATAGTGTTGTTTGTGAATGGCTGCCTTCTCGCTGGTGAGTGATTGACATCGTTTGTCTGTTTGGGTAGACGCCTGGCATTTATAAAAGTCACCACACATGCCTAGGCTGCGCTGATCAGCCTCAGTGTTTGTGCGTGTGTGTGTGTGAGAGAGGGAAAGAGAGAGAGAAAGCCATTCATTCATTGACATCAGTGAAGAGGACCATGTCTCCTCTACTTTCCTGTTCATAAAACAAGTCAGATAAGTATTTCCAAATCTTTGAGTTATCTTATCACATACACTATAAATGAAGTTCTTCTAAATCCAAATGGACATAGCATTCATTGGTTTGGCAAACTCCCCAATGTCTGCTTAACTATTAAACTATTTCAAAGGATTTAGATCATATTCAGTCAATACAATATTTTAGTTGAATGAGGAGTTAGAAGCAGGCATCTTTCATTACACACACATCTGAATGCGTCAGTTATTTTAATGATGATCGTTTTTCAACTCCTTTATCTTTGTTGACTCGTTCTCCAGTCTTATTCTATGAGCATGAGTAACGCAAAGAGATAAGAGTTAGTCAGACCTCTTACTGTTCAATATATCCGTTTTTTGCATCACTCTGAGATACATCAACAAACTACCCTCATTTTATGAAAGGGACTGTTTGTACTTAACTTAACTGAATACAAGTGATATTGTTTTTTTATTCTGATCCCCATACCCATAAGCTTTTGATTTAGCAACAGTTTGCTCTCTTTATGAGGTCCAGAGAAGTTAACAGGAGTGACTATCATTAGTCATAACTACGGCCCTGGCTTTTTCCTGACCATTTAGCCTGAATGGTGTGTGTGTGTGTGTGTGTGTGTGTGTGTGTGTGTGTGTGTGTGTGTGTGTGTGTGTGTGTGTAATTGTGTAATTGTGTAAGTGTGTGTGTGTGGCTTAAATAATGCAGAACCTGTCATATTCATCTGACCTTTTTTCAAAACACTATGTTCCCTTGAGTTCAATGTCATGGAAGCAGTCTCATCTGCTATGTGACTATCCTAATTGGTGTCTTTGAAGCTCCACACACAAACAACTACCTCCGTTAAGACACGACTAGATACACAACCCACAGCCATATCTTTTTAAATATGCGGCAGTGGGCCTAATGTCAACACCAAAAATAAGTTTTCTTCCTCTGTGGTTTATAACGAGGATGGATGCAGATGCGTTGCTATTAACCCCACTGAAATGTGGGCTGCTGCCATGTTGAGTTAGCCAAATGATACATCTCAGACAACTAGGTTTCTATAAGGCATTTATTATGTTGGCTACCAGAGAACTGTGGTATTGACAAGGGAGGGCAGGGCGCTCACTAATGTTACCCTTGCAATTTCACATCCACTAACATTGCTTTATTAGGTGTTAACACTTATAACACTTATCAGTGAGGTAGGATATGTGTTAGGTGTTTTATTAACTCTTTTAAGCATGAATGGGTGAGGGGGGGATCCATTAAAAACTCAGTAGAGATTTCCAGTCTAGTTATAATCTCATGATGTGCCAATTTTAATTCAATTCAGAGACAAGGGATCAACCTTTTAGGTTTATGTATGGTATCGGATTATGGTCATGTAAAAAATCCCCTTTCACCAATCCGTTCCTCCAATCCTCGCTTCCCCGCATTATTTTCCATTGAATTGGGGGCGCTGGAACCGTCTGTCTATCAGTGCTCGCCTCTTTGTTCAAACCGATTCAGCTCCTCACCCTCAGCCTCACCACCCGCGCACAGGGAGTGAGCACCTGCACCAAGCGTCTATCCCGATTTAGATCAGATATCTCCGAATTGGACATGAGGCAGATGCTGAATATTAGTCGTGGAGCAGACATTTGGCCTATATGCTGAAGGTGGTTGAATCTTTTTTTGCTCACTTACCGGTAATTTTTTGGGTGTTTCACGCATTCTACTCATAGCTGACAGTCAGACGATACGATTGGAGCATCCGGGTAGGCTACGTTTGAAACACCTGCACAAAAGCGCAACCTACCGCTCTCACATTCTTGCGGAATTTTTAAAACTTATTTCAGGTAAGATTGAACATATTATTTGTCTGTGAATTGTCTACTTTTTCATTTGTTTGAGATAGGATTTGTGGTTGTTTAACCCTGTATGAACAATATTGGGTAATAGCTTGCATGCAGACCGGTACATAAGCAGCGCCTGACAACATGGGATGGAATTGATGCATCTTGCTTTGTAAACCTTTCTTGGCCAACCAACCAAGCAAAGATTTCAGCCCAATTACAAGTACTTTCAGGTGCTCTAACAGGAACATTACATAGACAGGTCCTGCTTTGCATAGACACCAGCAGGGCATAATAAGGACTTTAACATGGCTTTTGTAATGACATGTTATGTATTTTTTGTACAAGGAGTAGGCTACTTTCAAGTGTTCTTCCAGGAAAATGCATAGCCGGGTCCCGCTTTCCTTGTAAACACCATAGGGTATAATAAAGGACTTTAAAATGACTTTTGTATGGACATGCTATGCATTTTTTAAGCCGTTATTTCTGATCTTCCTTCTGACCTGTATTGAATACCATGCATGAAGGATGTGGTCATCTATAAGCTGATCAATGATGATCATCATGACTACCTCTACATCTGCCTCTGAAAATGCTCATGCACACCACACACACTAAGCTTACAGTATCTTCTTCTTATGATCTTTTTAATTATTTAGATCCAAGCTGTTAATATTATATTTACGACCCATGTACAACATGTTTAAAACATTCACTTACTGAATGACCTGTTTAGTGTGTCCCCAACACGGCTTCTTCTCACCGGAGGACCTCTGGGCATGTCTCAGGGTTTCCCTCATACAGGAGGCTTGCAGGGAAATATACTTTCGCAGTAGGGGCATAATGTGAGATACACAACTCTCTAATACCACAGGCTACCATTAATGTGTAAGAGGCATTTAAAGTTACGGCAATGGCTTTAATTTTTTGTGGCATTTAAAGAGCATCCTCAATATATAATGGTCCTCAAGTTAATGTTGTGTGTGTGTGCAAGAAAAAAGAGAGTGAGTGAGAGAGAGAGCGTGTGAGAGTGCAAGTTAGTGAGAGAGAGCTAGAAAGATAAATAAAGAGGTAAAAATTTACATTTGAGGATAGAGAGAGAGAGAGATAACGTGAGAGGGAAACAAACGAGAGAGAAAAAAGAGAAATAGAGAGAGGGATGGTTTCGCAGACAGCTGATGGAACATAGATCAGTGATCAGAACACCTGCACAGCTGTCATGTTAGCCATTATGCATAATGGTCCCGCCCACATAACCTCTCAGGGGCCAATCAGAGGTGTGGCTGTCTGTAACCACAATACTCTGGCCTGGGCATGACATCAGAGATACAGGAGATAAGAGACATAACGGACAGAATGTTAGCACTAGCTCTGTCTCTCTGCCAACATTCTCCTAGACAAAGATAGAAGAGGTTGTTGTTGTGGCATGCAGACTATTTGTCCATTTCAAATGTATGTTATGCCTTGTAATCTGTCAATGTGCTCATTTGATACATAAGAGGCAAAGGAATATTAACAGCATCAGAATGATGGAAACAATTGTGGATACAAGTACAAACATTCCTGGATAGCGGTCACTAATGATATAGTCTTTCTCCAAAGACTCCAAAGTTGTGCCAATGTTCCAATACACTAAATGATATACACTTCAGCTAGGCATGTTTCACACGTGCTAAATGCTCTAAAAGTCTTAACCATACAGTACAGCTTGTTAAACAAACAAACACATGAAAATGTCCCAATCACTTTGTCTGAGGAAGTGGACCTGTTTTAGTCACCTTGACAAATGAGGTATATTGTGTGAGATTGTCTGAGTGCCCTAAGCCTTGTGTCCATCTATGAAAAAAACAAAAACAATTTTTATTTTTTTATTTTTTTTTAAGTATGAAAAATGTATGCACTCACTAACTGAAAGTCGCTCTGGATAAGAGTGTCTGCTAAATGATGTAAATGTAAATGTAAATCTATTATTTATTCTAGTCTTGAGCAGTGGTTCCTAACCTTTTCGGTTACTGTACCACCAATAGAATTTTGCTCTGCCTGGAGTACCCCTGAAGTACCCCGTCATGTGCATTTTACCAGTAGGCCTATGGTCTCATGAGTCTTCTCAAGTACCCCCTGTGGATAGGACAAGTACCTCCAGGGGTCCTAGTACCCTTGGTTGGGAACCACTGGTCTAGAGTATAAAGTAGCCAACCTCTTTTTGATAGGCCTTGTAAAGAAGAGAGTTTAGAGAAGAGGGAGGAGAAAGAGAGGAACGAGAGAGAAGAAAGGGAGGGACAGAGACAGGGAGAACGAGGACCTTACCAACCAGACTGAAACTTCTCTAGTGGCACCCATGCATTTTTCATTCTGTCTGGGTGCGTGCGGGAGAGTTCACTCCCGGGGTGCCTAGCCCACTGCCAAAGGCGTCACAGACCTCCCTCACACCCTCATCAGATCAGAGACAGGCTGGATGCCTCCACTGGGAGGAGAGGATGGGAGGAGTCGACCTGCTGAAGAAGAAATAGAGAAGTGTACTAGGCTAGCCTAATCTACTGGCAGGCTAGTTAGCCACGGTAGTTTATTCTTCATTAGAAGGCTTATAAGAAAAATCTCAAAGCTATAAACAACAATTCTGGTAACCATTTACTTTATATGCTGGCTGGCAAGCGCTTATAGGAGGCATGGGCCAGATGCAGCCAGTGTAAACTATACCAATGTTTGTGCAGCCAGCTCCCACTACCCCACAGCTAATAACAGGGTTGTGGCTAGAAATATTGGTCATTTTTCACAAAAGGGAAATTCCCAAGAGACATTATTCCCCCCAAAATTCCCAAAGCTATATGTGGACCATAGCCCAGAATCACTGATTTGTGTTGGAAAATGCGGTGCAGACCTATGGCATCTCAGAAATAGCCTTAAAAATATGTTCATAATAGTCTCTAGAACTGCTGAGCACAATCGGGAAGGACTGTTTGGATAGAGAAGGGCTGAACTGGCAACGTGTCTCTGAACTGGCAACATGTTGATTTTGGTTGCCAATATGTGCAGAAAATATCAGTGTCAGCACACCCTGGACACTGTAATATATTTCAGGTGCCTGGAGAGGATATGAAGTGATAAACTGGAATTTCTCTATTCAGTTGCCAGTTTGGACGTTTTTCAGAGGCCAGACGGTTGAGGTTTATGATAATCGACAGCTAGATGTTATTTCCAGACATGGAGTCTGGTACTGTGAACTGTGTGGTATGAAACTGCTATACAGTACTGTTGGATGGGAGTTAAACTACACAGTGTAAAGTGATTTGAGTTGTTCTTGTGAAAAGAGCTATGATAATCACTATTATAAGGGCTTGGGGTTGTGTGTTGTTATGTGTGTTGTGTATTATGTGTTATTGTGTTACTAACTATTTCATAATTGGGTTTTTAATGTTGTGCTTGCTAAGCATTGTGCAAATGCAACAATATTGGGGATTAGCTGTCCCTTGCTGGAATCGAACCAACAACCTTTGACACACTAAGAACTGTACCAAAAGCCCAGAGGATTGGTACTATAGAGTTGTAATGTGCCAACTTAATCATGTGGTCGTTATTACACAAACAACAGGAGAATAGGCCACTTTTTGTCTTATCTAGCTTATTGGGCAGGTTTTCACCTGGACAGTTCCATTGTGACATATTCAAGTAAACCTACCATATAAATGTAGGCTATGATGCAGTATCTTTGTTTAGAATCTACTACCCATGCATGCAGATATCATGTCTTATACGGAAAACTGGAGGCATCTACCTGTGAGGGGTTTACCTGCTATTTACCTTTTAGATTGTATTTAGTGCATATTGTGCTTGGATTTGACTTTGCTACCATTTTGTATGCTTTATTAAGAAGAAAAGCATTTTGGCTACCATTGTGTGAACCCATTATGTTCTGTTTGCAATACAATTGAGTCAGACTGAAAATGCAGGTTTGAGTGAAATATTTATTTTCTCCATTTTGGATGACGTAGACCTCACTCTGCCTTGAATTTCAACAATTTCAAGAACGGGGGAGGGAGAGATATTTCCCACCTCAGATTCTCTCTCTCTCTCTCTCTCTCTCTCTCTCTCTCTCTCTCTCTCTCTCTCTCTCTCTCTCTCTCTCTCTCTCTCTCTCTCTCTCTCTCTCTCTCTCTCTCTCTCTCTCTCTCTCTCTCTCTCTCTCTCTCTCTCTCTCCGTTTCCCCTGCTGTGAAGTCTCCAATGGCGAGCAGCCCAGAGGGGGGGTTGGACGGAGCGAGCCATCAATCAAGTTTACTATTTGCACCCTGGGACGGACTAACACCCCCTCCAAACCAATCACCACAGGCCTGGATGAAACCACAGCACCACAGCTAAAAGGCTCTCACACAAAGAGAACGGCCACTCTCTTTGTTTCTTGCCAGTGGAGAGCCTCCTTTCTCTGGTATTGACTGGTAGCAGATGCTGAAGGTCATGCTATCATGTTTAGTATTCCTGTTTGAGCTGCTCAATAGCAGGCTTTTTAACACATTTCTGATGGCTCCACATTGGTTGGAGCTTCTCAGCTTGTTGGCTCTTGCGAAACCAGAGTTGAAGAATGGTTCCCACATGAGCTACATACACTTGATATAAGATAGAACTTTAAGTCGCTTTGGATAAAGGCTAAATTACCATATTACCATGTTATTGACCCTTGTGTTATTCAGTATACTGGCTGCCAGAAGTCTCAATATAAACTCCATAAACTAAGTGCTACGCCCCAGGGTCTAGTCACATCATGGTGTCCAATGATGATCTCATTTTGTAATCTGTGTTATTTCTTAGGGAAATACAGAAGTTCATGATGGCAACTTTAATGCACATTCAATAAATAATGTTTATTGCCAACACGTCATTACTCGGACGAAGGCTATGTCTGCAATAAATGTTAGTATGTGGAAGAACTCTTTTTTTATGCACCTAGTTTATATTCTGTGGACTGAGCACCTCTTCTGCGGGTCATTAAACATGTAAACTCCTGGATAAAGTGGCAGCCATTGAAATGGAAGTAGTTTATCTCCGTGGCGCCAGCACCTCTTAGCCTGAATGTATAATTTATTTCTACATTTTGATGCCCACTTCTCTGGCCATGGCTACGACTGAAATGGCACCCTATTCCCTATATTACTACAAAAGTAGTGCATTATATAGGGAATAGGGTGCCATTTCGGATGCACCCCATCTCTCCCAGTAGGTGGATTAAAGTCAAAGGGCTAGATTCTATCAGATCCGTGCTATAGCCGACACCCGCATAGTGGTTGTTTTGGCGTGTCGGAGGTGGAACTGTGTTAGAGCTGTCAAATCCACAAGCGGCTCCTTGCGTTACTATATCGCAGACTGCCATTGGATGCAACGGAACCACACCCGACTTTATAATCGGACAAATCCCTTGCGGCCGCGTTAGACGTTCATGCAGCTGTGTTACAAGTTCAAACACTCAAATGCGATGTTCTATTGTCTACACCTCAATTAGACTGAGGCTATAAATCCCCCTATCCAAATATACATGAAAACGGACATTATTTCTATCATCGATAGAGCCTAAACTTTCTATCACTGTTTGAACTTCAAACGCTGTAGGGAAAATAAGGAAGGTTTGTGACACACAAGAGCAGCTGCTCACCAATTTGTCAGCTGCTACTGCAGTTACACTTCCATCACTGCCAAAACATCTGCTATGCGGATGTCGGCCAACGTAGGTTAACGTTCGATCTGATTGAATCTAGACCAAAGCCACTGCCCATGCACCTGATCCCCTCCACCTGATGTGACCAGCCACATTCACCTCTCATTTATAACCTTTCACCTTTAACCCTTACCAGACATACAGCTGGAGTAATGGCCCTGCCGCAGGCGTCTTAACAGCCCCTAGCTACATCTGACCTCTTTCCCTGCTATATGTAATCACTGACCTCTTCACCTCCTCCTCCTCTTTCCTGTTGACTTAAGTGAAATTGGTCTGTCTCTCCTCCATCTCTGGATGGGGTGTGATAGGCTTTAAAAGGGGATGGCCATTCGCTAGCAGCATACAGTGCATTCGGAAAGTATTCAGACCCCTTGACTTTTTCCACACTTTGTTACGTTACAGCCTTATTCTAAAATTGATTAAATAGTTTTTCCTCATCAATCTACACACAATACCCCATAATGACAAATCAAAAAGAGGTTTTTATAAATTTTTGCAAATGTATTAAATATTAAAAACTGAAATATCACATTTACATAAGTATTCAGACCCTTTACTCTGTACTTTGTTGAAGCACCTGTGGCAGCGATTACAGCCTTGAGGCTTCTTGGTATGACGCTACAAGCTTGGCACGCGTGTATTTGGGGAGTTTCTCCCATTGTTCTCTGCAGATCCTCTCAAGCTCTCAGGTCGGATGGGGAGTGTCGCTGCACAGCTATTTTCAGGTTTCTCCAGAGATGTTCGATCGGGTTCAAGTCTGTACTCTGACTGGGCCAAACAAGGACATTCAGAGACTTCTCCTGAACCCATTCCTGCATTGTATTGGCTGTGTGCTTAGGGTCTTTGTACTGTGGGAAGGTGAACTTTCGGCCCAAATCAAATCAAATCAAATGTTATTTGTCACATACACGTGTTTAGCAGATGTTATTGCAGGTGTAGGGAAATGCTTGTGCTTCTAGCTCCGACAGTGCAGTAATATCTAACAAGTAATATCTAACAATTTCACAACATGTACCCAATACACACAAATCTAAGTAAGGAATGTAATTAAGAATATATAACAAATATGGACGAGCAATGACAGAGCGGCATGGACTAAGAAACAGTATAATATTATAGAATACAGTATATACATATGACATGAGTAATTCAAGACATGTAAACATTATTAAAGTGATTAGTGTTCCATTTCTTAAAGTGGCCAGTGATTTCTATAGGCAGCAGCAGCCTCTAATGTCTGAGGTCCTTTTTTATTTGTATTTATTTAATTCACCTTTATTTAACCAGGTAAGCCAGTTGAGAACAAGTTCTCATTTACAACTGCGACCTGGCCAAGATAAAGCAAACCAGTGCGATAAAAACAACAACACATAGTTACATATGGGGTAAACAAAACATAAAGTAAAAAATACAACAGAAAATATATATACAGTGTGTGCGAATGTAGTAAGTTATGGCAATAAATAAATAGGCCATAGTGCAAAAATAGTTAACATTTCGTAATTAACACTGGAATGATAGATGTGCAAAAGATGATGTGCAAATAGAGATACTGGGGTGCAAATTAGCAAAATAAATAACAATATGGGGATGAGGTAGTTGGGTGGGCTAATTTCAGAATGGCTGTGTACAGGTGCAGTGATCGGTAAGCTGCTCTGACAACTGACGCTTAAAGTTAGTGAGGGAGATAAGAGTCTCCAGCTTCAGATATTTTTGCAGTTTGTTCCAGTCATTGGCAGCAGAGAACTGGAAGGAATGGCGGCCAAAGGAGGTGTTGGCTTTGGGGATGACCAGTGAGATGTACCTGCTGGAGCGCAGACTACGGGTGGGTGTTGGTGACCAGTGAGCTAAGATAAGACGGAGATTTGCCTAGCAGTGATTTATAGATGACCTGGAGCCAGTGGGTTTGGCGACGAATATGTAGTGAGGGCCAGCCAACAAGAGCGTACAGGTCACAATGGTGGGTAGTATATGGGGCTTTGGTGACAAAACGGATGGCACTGTGATAGACTACATCCAATTTGCTGAGTAGAGTGTTGGAGGCTATTTTGTAAATTACATCACTGAAGTCAAGGATCGGTAGGATAGTCAGTTTTACGAGGGCATTTTTGGCAGCATGAGTGAAGGAGGCTTTGTTGCGAAATAGGAAGCCAATTATAGATCTAACTTTTGATTGGAGATGCTTAATGTGAGTCTGGAAGGAGAGTTTACAGTCTAACCAGACACCTAGGTATTTGTAGTTGTCCACATACTCTAGGTCAGACCCGCCGAGAGTAGTGATTCTAGTCGGGTGGGCGGGTGCAAGCAGCGTTCGGTTGAAGAGCATGGATTTAGTTTTACTAGTGTTTAAGATCAATTGGAGGCTACGGAAGGAGTGTTGTATGGCGTTGAAGCTCGTTTGGAGGTTTGTTAACACAGTGTCCAATGAAGGGCCAGATGTATACAAAATGGTGTCGTCCGCATAGAGGTGGATCCGAGCATCACCAGCAGCAAGAGTGACATCATTGATATACATAGAGCGCTCTGAGTCGTCCTGTCGTCCTAAGCGCTCTGGAGAAGGTTTTGATCAAGGATCTCTCTGTACTTTGCTCCATTCATTTCCCTCGATCCTGACTAGTCTCCTAGTCCCTGCCGCTGAAAAACATCCCTACAGCATGATGCTGCCACCACCTTGCTTCACCGTAGGGATGGTGCCAGGTTTCCTCCAGACGTGAAGCTTGGCATTCAGGCCAAAGAGTTCAATCTTGGTTTCATCAGACCAGCGAATCTTGTTTCTCATGGTCTGAGTGTCCTTTAGGTGCTTTTAGCAAACTTCAAGCGGGCTGTCATGTGCCTTTTACTGAGGAGTGGCTTCTGTCTGGCCACTCTACCATAAAGGCCTGATTGGTGGACTGCTGCAGAGATGGTTGTCTTTCTGGAAGGTTCTCCCATATCCACAGAGGAACTCTGCAGCTCTGTCAGAGTGACCATCAGGTTCTTGGACATCTCCCTGACCAAGGCCCTTCTCTCCCGATTACTCAGTTTGGCCGGGCGGCCAGCTCTAGGAAGAGTCTTGGTGGTTCCAAACTTCTTCCATTTAAAAATGATGGAGGCCACTGTGTTCTTGGGGACCTTCAATCCTGCAGAAATGTTTTGGTACCCTTCCCCAGATCTGTGCCTCGACACAATCCTGTCTCGGAGCTCTACAGACAATGCCTTCGGCATCATGGATTGGTTTTTGCTCTGACATGCATTGTCAACTGTGGAGTCCACAGGTGGACTCCAATCAAGTTGTAGAAACATCCCAAGGATGATCAATGGAAACAGGATGCACCTGAGTTCAATTTCGGTCTCATAGCAAAGGGTCTGAATACTTACGTAAATAAGCTATTTATGTTTTTTATTTGTAATACATTTGCATAACTTTTTAACAACCTGATTTCGCTTTGTCATTATGAGGTATTGTGTGTAGATTGATGAGGAAACATTTTCATTTAATCCATTTTAGAATAAGGCTGTAACGCAACAAAATGTGGAAAAAGTCAAGGGGTCTGAAAACTTTCCGAATGCACTGTATGCAGCAACATAGCCATTTGGATGCATTGAATGGAAAATGTCAATTTCTTCTGTTTCAGGATTTCATTCAAAGAGACCCTCACTGATTTGTCCAGACGCCGTCAGACTCCTCTATAAAGGGTAAGACAGAGGCACATTTTTGGCATGGCTTGTAGCCTATGTATAATGGTGAGGTAGAGGTACATGTTTGAGGCAGATGTAAATCCATTTAATTTAAATGAGTGTATGTACTGTATAATTCATGTCATTTATTAAAAGAAGTGTTGGGCATGATAACACTTCTATTAACATTTTACTAGCAGGTATTATACAGTTGAAGTCGGAAGTTTACATACACTTATGTTGGAGTCATTAAAACTCGTTTTTCAACCACTCCACAAATTTCTTGTTAACAAACTATAGTTTTGGCAAGTCGGTTAGGACATCTACTTTGTGCATGACACAAGTAATTTTTCCAACAATTGTATACAGACAGATTATTTCACTATGCCTCTTTGCTTGACATCATGGGAAAATCTAAATAAATCAGCCAAGACCTCAGAAACATTTATGTAGACCTCCACAAGTCTGGTTCATCCTTGGGAGCAATTTCCAAACGCCTGAAGGTACCACGTTCATCTGTACAAACAATAGTACGCAAGTATAAAAACCATGGGACCACGCAGCCGTCATACCGCTCAGGAAGGAGACGCGTTCTGTCTCCTAGAGATGAACGTACTTTGGTGTGAAAAGTGCAAATCAATCCCAGAACAACAGCAAAGGACCTTGTGAAGATGCTGGAGGAAACAGGTACAAAAGCATCTATACCCACAGTAAAACAAGTCCTATATCGACATAACTTGAAAGGCCGCTCAGCAAGGAAGAAGCCACTGGTCCAAAACCACCATAAAAAAGCCAGACAACGGTTTGCAACTGCACATGGGGACAAAGATCTGACTTTTTGGAGAAATGTCCTCTGGTCTGATGAAACAAAAATAGAACTGTTTGGCCAAAATGACCATTGTTATGTTTGGAGGAAAAAGGTGGTGCTTGCAAGCCGAAGAACACCTTCCCAACCGTGAAACACGGTGGTGGCAGCATCATGCTGTGGGGGTGCTTTGCTGCAGGAGGGACTGGTGCACTTCACAAAATAGATGGCATCATGAGGAAGGAAAATTATGTGGATATAATGAAGCAACATCTCAAGACATCAGTCAGGAAGTTAAAGCTTGGTCGCAAATGGGTCTTCCAAATTGACAATGACACCAAGCATACTTCCAAAGTTGTGGAAAAATGGCTTAAGGAAAAAAAAGTCAAGGTATTGGAGTGGCCATCACAAAGTCCTGACCTCAATCCTATAGAAAATGTGTGGGCAGAACTGAAAAAGCGTGTGCGAGCAAGGAGGCCTACAAACCTGACTCAGTTACACCAGCTCTGTCAGGAGGAATGGGCCAAAATTCACCCAACTTATTGTGGGAAGCTTGTGGAAGGCTACCCGAAACGTTTGACCCAAGTTAAACATTTTAAAGGCAATGCTACCAAATACTAATTGAGTGTATGTAAACTTCTGACCCACAGGGAATGTGATGAAATAAATAAAAGCTGAAATAAATCATTCTCTCTACTATTATCTGATAAATGAAATGTGTACAGTTCCATTGCAGTGGTATAGCTCTACATGGGTCTCTATACAGTATCTTGCAAAAGTATTCATCCCCCTTGGCGTTTTTCCTATTTTGTTGCATTACAACCTGTAATGTAAATTGATTTTTATTTGGATTTCATGTAATGGACATACACAAAATAGTCCAAATTGGTGAAGTGAATTGAAAAAAATAACTTGTTTCAAAAAATTCTAAAAAATTAATAATGGAAAAGTGGTGCGTGCAAAGTATTCACCCATCCTATGTATTTTTCCTATTTTGTTGCCTTACAACCTGGATTTTTTTTTTTGGGGGGGGTTTGTATCATTTCATTTACACAACATGCCTACCACACTGAAGATGCAAAATATTTTTATTGGTGAAACAAACAAGAAATAAGAGAAAAAAAAAAGAAAACTTGAGCATGCATAACTATTCACCCCCCCAAAGTCAATACTTTGTAGAGTTACAGCTGCAAGTCTCTTGGGGTATGTCTCTATAAGCTTGGCACATCTAGCCACTGGGATTTTTGCCCATTCTTCAAGGCAAAACTGCTCCAGCTCCTTCAAGTTGGATGGGTTCTGCTGGTGTACAGCAATCTTTAAGTCATACCACAGATTCTCAATTGGATTGAGGTCTGGGCTTTGACTAGGCCATTCCAAGACTTTTAAATGTTTCCCCTTAAACCACTCAAGTGTTGCTTTAGCAGTATGCTTAGGATCATTGTCCTGCTGGAAGGTGAACCTCCGTCCCAGTCTCAAATCTCTGGAAGATTGAAACAGGTTTCCCTCAAGAGTTTCCCTGTATTTAGCGCCATCCATCATTCCTTCAATTCTGACCAGTTTCCCAGTCCCTGCTGATGATGGTGTTCTCGGGGTGATGAGAGGTGTTGGGTTTGCGCCAGACATAGCGTTTTCCTTGATGGCCAAAAAGCTCAATTTTAGTCTCATCTGACCAGAGTACCTTCTTCCATATGTTTGGGGAGTCTCCCACATGCCTTTTGGCGAACACCAAACGTGTTTGCTTATTTTTTTCTTTAAGCAATGGCTTTTTTCTGGCCACTCTTCCGTAAAGCCCAGCTCTGTGGAGTGTAAGGCTTAAAGTGGTCCTATGGACAGATACTCCAATCTCCGCTGTGGAGCTTTGCAGCTCCTTCAGGGTTTTCTTTGGTCTCTTTGTTGTCTCTCTGATTAATGCCCTCCTTGCCTGGTCCATGAGTTTTGGTGGGCGGCCCTCTCTTGGCAGGTTTGTTGTGGTGACATATTCTTTCCATTTTTTAATAATGGATTTAATGGTGCTCCGTGGGATGTTCAAAGTTTCAGATATTTTTTTATAACCCAACCCTGATCTGTACTTTGTCCCTGACCTGTTTGGAGAGCTCCTTGGTCTTCATGGTGCCGCTTGCTTGGTGGTGCTCCTTGCTTAGTGGTGTTGCAGACTCTGGGGCCTTTCAGAAAGGGTGTATATATACTGAGATCATGTGACAGATCATGTGACACTTAAATTGCACACAGGTGGACTTTATTTAACTAATTATGTGACTTCTGAAGGTAATTGGTTGCACCAGATCTTATTTAGGGGCTTCCTAGCAAAGGAGGTGAATAGGTATGCACGCACCACTTTTCCGTTATTTATTTTTTAAGAAATGTTTGAAACAAGTAATTTTTTTCATTTCACTTCACCAATTTGCACTATTTTGTGTATGTCCATTACATGAAATCCAAATAAAAATCAATTTAAATTACAGGTTGTAATGCAACAAAATAGGAAAAATGCTAAGGGGGATGAATACTTTGCAAGGCACTGTAGTATTTCTGTTGTCTTTCCTATATACAACTATTTTATTTATTAGTATTTTATTTAATGTAATATCTTATGTTGTTCTTGTATATAACTGCTCTGTATTTTGTTATGTATTTCTACGTTTTATTTGGACACCAGGAAAAGTAGCTGCTGCATGTGCAGTAGCTAATGGGGATCCTAATAAACTAAACTAAACTCTCCCTCTCCATCATATCAGAAGCATTGTACATTTTTTTATTCTCTGATTCCGCTCCTCTCCTCTCTGATTCCTTTCCTCTCTGATTCCTCTACTCTCCTCTCCTTTCCTCTCAGCCTGGTCTCAGAGCCATACGAAACATACTTTCCGTATTTCTGAGCACCTCCAAGACATGTGGGGTATGATACCTACTAATGGTCTAGTTACTTTAGACAGAAACTAAAGTAGGGAGGTTGTTCGGGGAGGATGGGTAGTCGTAATCCGCGACCGTCTAGCAAGCCAAAGGTTGCGTGTTCGAGTCACGTTGGGGACTCGAACATTTTAGCTAATCCTTCCCCTAACCCTTATTCTAAACTTAACCCAATTCACGTAACCTTTGTTGTTTTAGTTCCCCTAACCTTTCAAGTAAATTATCCTAACCTTTGTTGTTAGTTCACCTCACCACCAACGTAAATTCTCCTTTGTTGTTACAATGCAACAAACAACATGGTCTCAGAGAAAGATATATAATTCTAAACGTCCTCCAAGACATATGATAACTTACGTCATCCAATTCGTATGCTATTGTATGACCAGGTAAGATGTATAGTACTATATATCCTCTAATTCATATGATATTGGAAGACCGCTATTCCATTCATAATTTAACCTAACGTAACATATCATACTAAATGGAGTGTCACAGAATAATACAAATTACCTTGAGACCTCGTTGCTCCTCTCCTCGTCTCTCCTCTCCTCACAGCTGCATCCTATCTCAGCTACAGCAGAGGTTTTCAGAGCCTCTCTCTTCTCATGAGTCCCACCAGCAGCATTTCATGAGTCATTAGCTGCTTTGAGTGTGATTATTCACCAGACTTATTCGACACACAAGCGGAAAGTGTGTGTGTGTGTGTGTGTGTGTGTGTGTGTGTCACCAGGAAAACACACAGATCACAATACCTGGGGGTTAGCAGGAAGAGAATAATGCCTGATTTACCTTTCCTGGTGTTCAGATCTTCAGATGAGGATTTGGGTTGGGCGGGTGGAGGGGAGGTGTAGTCAGGTAGCTACTTCTGATAATGTCTTAAGTAATGACTGTACAATTCTCTGTCTACTTCCTATTTCCTAGACAAATGTACCCATTACTTAGGTTTTTCTGTTGCTGAGTCATTTTGTCTTTCCTGTTATTATGTCACACTGCCATGCTGAGCCTATAAGGATAAAAAACAATGTTCTCACAGATGATAAAGTATTACCTAGCACATTACCTACTCAAGATTATGGCACAAACAATGTTCTGTTCCTAGAATACAGAGTATAGCAATTGAAACCCATCCACAATGTCAAAAGCTCAAGACCACCCATGAGATACAGCCCCAGTCCACACCGTATCATAGCAATGCGAATAGCATTATGCCAGGCTACCTCCCGTGCCAGCCTGTTCATTTTACATTTACATTTACATTTACATCATTTAGCAGACGCTATTATCCAGAGCGACTTACAAATTGGTGCATTCAACTTATGATAGCCTGTAGGACAACCACTTTTTTTTTTTTATTCCAAATTGGCAGTTCGATTTGGCATTATTTTACTCGTTGGTTTTAAAGTGGCCCTCGCCTCTCCTCTCTACCCCTCACTTAGTCTGTCCATCATCTGGAGCCCTTACTCCTCCGCCGCTCTGAAGAGGTAATTGTTTTTGTAAGACATGATTAAGGAGGAGGAAAGAGAAGAGAGTCAGTTTCAGCTGCCAGGTCACCAGCGAGAGAAAAAACCATGAAGCAACTTCTGACAGTTTTCCTTTATGAAACAGTTTCTCTTTACAAAACACTGCTTTGCTCTATAAAAGCCACACACTGACACAGGCACACACACATGCACGCACGCACACGCACACAGTCATAATGACTGAACATTCCATTGTCGTCCTCTTTTTTAATTTTCTTTTATCTCTTCCTAGATTGACATGTAATGAAATATCAAGGGAAGTTTAATAGTCTGTTGCATCAACTGGGGCCTGCAACTCTTACCCAGGTTGTTGTTGTCAACTCATGAAACACTATTGAACAGTTACTGACCTCCTTTTCCCAGGAGGCATTGAGACTTACAGTGCCTTCACAAAGAATTCATACCCCTTGACGTATTCCAAATTTTGTTGAGTTACAGCCTGATTTCTTTTCTCTCACCCATCTACACACAATACCCCATAATGACAAAGTGAAAACATGTTTTTAGAAATGTTTGCTAATTTATTGAAAATGAAATACAGAATATTTCATTTACATACGTATTCACACCCCTGAGTCAATACATGGTAGAATCACCTTTGCCAGCATTTACAGCTGTGAGTCTTTCTGGGCAAGTCTCTAAAAGCTTTGCACACCTGGATTGTACAATATTTGCACATTATCCTTTTAAAAATTATTTAAGCTCTGTCAAGTTGGTTGTTGATCATTGCTAGACAGACATTTTCAAGTCAAGCCGATTAACAGTGCATTCGGGAAAGTATTCAGACCCCTTGACTTTTTCCACATTTTGTTACATTACAGCCATATTCTAAATGGATTAAATCGTTTTTTTCCCCTCATCTATCTACACACAATACCCCATGATGACAAAGCAAAAACAGGTTTTTAGAAATTTTAGCAAATGTATATATATAAAAAAAAAACGTAAATATTACATTTACATAAGTATTCAGACCCTTTACTCAGTACTTTGTTGAAGCACCTTTGGCAGCGATTACAGCCTCGAGTCTGCTTGGGTATGACGCTACAAGCTTGGCACACCTGTATTTGGGGAGTTTCTCCCATTCTTTTCTACAGATCCTCTCAAGCTCTGTCAGGTTGGATGGGGAACGTCACTGCACAGCTATTTTCAGGTCTCTCCAGAGATGTTCGATCGGGTTCAAGTCCGGGCTCTGGCTGGGCCACTAAAGGACAGTCTGAGGTCCTGAGAGCTCTGGAGCAGGTTTTCATCAAGGATCTCTCTGTACTTTGCATCGTTCATCTTTCCCTCGATCCTGACTAATCTCCTAGTCCCTGCCGCTGAAAAACATCCCCACAGCATGATGCTGCCACCACCATGCTTCACCATAGGGATGGTGGCAGGTTTCCTCCAGATGTGACGCTTGGCATTCAGGCCAAAGAGTTCAATCTTGGTTTCATCAGACCAGAGAATCTTGTTTCTTATGGTCTGAGAGTCCTTTTGGTGCCTTTTGGCAAACTCCAAGCGGGCTGTCATGTGCCTTTTACTGAGGAGTGGCTTCCGTCTGGCCACTACCATAAAGACCTGATTGTTGGAGTGCTGCAGATATAGTTGTCCTTCTGGAAGGTTCTCCCATCTCCACAGAGGAACTCTGGAGTTCTGTCAGAGTGACAATTGGGTTCTTGGTCACCTCCCTAACCAAGGCCCTTCTCCCCTGATTGCTGAGTTTGGCCAGGCGGCCAGCTCTAGGAAGAGTCTTGGTGGTTTCACACTTCTTCCATTTAAGAATGATGGAGGCCACTGTGTTCTTGGGGACCTTCAATGCTGCAGAAATGTTTTGATACCCTTCCCCAGATCTGTGCCTGGACACAATACTGTCTCAGAGCTTTACGGACAATCCTTCAACCTCATGGCTTGGTTTTTGCTCTGACATGCACTGTCAACTGTGGGACCTTATATAGACAGGTGTGTGCCTTTCCAAATCATGTCCACTCAATTGAATTTACCACAGGTGGACTCCAATCAAGTTGTAGAAACATCTCAAGGATGATCAATGGAAAAACAGGATGCACCTGAGCTCAATTTCGAGTCTCATAGCAAAGGGTCTGAATACTGAATAAGGTAGTTCTGTTTTTTTCATAAAACCTATTTTTGCTTTGTCATTATGGGGTATTGTGTGTAAATTGATGAAGAAAAAAAATATTTTATCAATTTTAGAATAAGGCTGTAACGTAACAAAATCGTTGCCGATGACAAGCACACCCACAACATGATGCAGCCACCACCATGCTTGAAAATATGAAGCGTGGTACTCAGTGATGTGTTGTGTTGGATTTTCCCCAAACATAACACTTTGTATTCTGGATATAAAGTAAATTGTTTGCCACATCTTTTACAGTTTTACTGTAGTGCCTTATTGCAAACAGGATGCATATTGTGGAATATTTTTATTCTGTAAAGGCTTCCTTCTTTTCACTCTGTCATTTATGTTAGTATTGTGGCGTAACATAAATGTTGTTGATCCATCCTCAGTTTTCTCCTATCACAGCCATTAAACTCTGTAACTGTTTTAAAGTAACCATTGGCCTCATAGTGAAATCCCTGAGCGGTTTCCTTCTTCTCTGGCAACTGAGTTATGAAGGACACCTGTATCTTTGTAGTGACTGGGTGTATTGATACACCACCCAAAGTGTAATTAATAACTTCACCATGCACAAAGGGATATTTAATGTATGCTTCTTTTTTTTTGGCGAGGCATTGGAAAAGCTCCCTGGTCTTTGTGATTGAATCTGTGTTTGAAATTCACTGCTCAACTGAGGGATCTTACAGATAATTGTATGTGTGGGGTACAGAGATGAGGTAGTCATTCAAACATCATGTTAAACACAATATTATTGCACACAGAGTCCATGCAACTTATTATGTGACTTGTTAAGCACATTTTTACTCCTGAACTTAATTAGTTTTGGCATAACAAATGGGTTGAATACTTATTGACTCAAGACATTTCAGCTTTACATGTTTTATTAATTTGTAAAGGATTCTAAAAACAAAATTCCACTTTGACATTATGGGGTATTGTGTGTAGGCCAGTGACACAAAATCTAAATTTAATCAATTTTAAATTCAGGCTGTAACACAGCAAAATGTGGAAAAAGTCAAGGGGTGTGAATACTTTCTGAAGGCACTGTAGGTCCTCTGCCAGTGGGAGGAGACTAGAGTGATGTTCTATCCAAGGCCAGGTAGAGGGGACAGCAGATCCAGCAAAGAACATACAGGGTTCATTATGTGTTGATGTGTGTGTGTGTGTGTGTGTGATGTGTGTGAGCATGATGTGTGTGTGCGCATGCTTTATTGCCCCCTGAGAAAGAGCATTCCGACTGGGCTGGTGGCAATTTGTGTGTGTGCATTTCTAGTTATGTGTGTGTATTTGCATGAGCGTGTGTGTGTCGCTGAGACAGATGAAGAGCTCTGAGGTGCCTCAGACAGCGGCCGAGGGCTTGATGTGGAGCTCTATGACAGGCTAACGATGCCAATATGGCGGCCCTGGACTGTGTATCATGAATCAAGACCGGATCAGCTATTGGGTTGATTAACTAAAGGGACTTAACGGCCCTCTGTCACTGCTGACTCTATTTATGTGAGTCTGAGCTGAGTTGGGAGGCAGTGATATACAGTAGATATACACACATACATGCATAGGAGCAAACACACACACACACACACACACACACACACACACACAGGCCTGCTCATATCTGTGGTAATGAGAGCAGGCTGGGGAGAGAGCTCATGCCCACTAGATGTATCCGATCGTGGGGAGTGATTTAGAGGTATCCCCCTCCTTACACAACCATGGGGTGGAAAGATGGATGGATCAATTCTGTGTATTTCACTGGTTTTCAATTTCTCTTGTGGAGTATAACAGTTTCTCCCTTCGATTTCCATTTAGGTTTGGCAGTGCAGAAAATCCTCCAAAGCAAACTTTCAGGGAAAATCCCACTGAAAGACTTGGTCGAATGCTTTGAGGCAGGGGGGTGGGAGGTGGGGTTGGGGGGAGGGGAGATACAGTGCTAGGCTTCCTTTCCTGCTGAAGTAATGACAGCGAAGGCATTTTTTTGCTGTTCTGCACTGATGGACAGCAGCTCAACACAGAGCAAGACTGTATCTCCCTTCTTCCAGACCTGTCTATCACAGTGATGGTTGCCTGGTTGGATCTCGACTGTATGCTCTGTCAGGCCTCTTAGAATGTCTCGTATTCAGCCCATACAATCAGAATGTATGGAATGGACATCCCCATTCACAGACACATTCTAGAGCCTCTTTGAGTTATTTTCGCCGCCCAAGACAACTCTACGTGGGAAATAAAGAAAGAAGTGCATAAAGGAGTCTTAGAAGAAGTCGTTAACCACATCCAATGGCTCCTCTGCAACAATAGGGGGAGGCTGGTTAGTATACAGCTGGTGCGTTCAGGTCCACAGTGCACACTGTAAGTTGTAAATCCCTTGAACCAAAGGCTTGAGTGGGCCGTGTATAGGGGGGGAGAGTTGTATGGTGTCCCTAGTGATGTTCATACTCTCCTACTCAGTATGTTAGCTGTGACTGCAGTGGCTGTTGTTACGAGGCCATTCATATACCCTCTACTGCTGCTCTCGAACCTTGTCTGCTTAGAGCATCATCATGACCCATGGTCCACCCAGTGAGCATAACCAACGGTTCTAACCAGGACCCAAACTGAAGATGTGACCCGAAATGAATCCGCAATGGTGCACAAGTGGGTCCCGACACATCACTTGGGAAACGCTGTGTTAGTGTTAACCTGAGTGTGTGGCACTGTGGGGTCTCACCAATACCAGTCAACCCCTGCCTAGGGGTCTACAGACCACCATGACTCTGTTACATAAAGGACAGGAGGGATCGCTTTTGAATGACACTTAAATGTGGAATGTGTTACTGTTAACTGCCATACAATACTTTACTGTCCATGACGAAATACCTTTGTATCTTTACCCGATCAATGGCAGGTCCACTCTGAAAGGGTTAACCTGATAAAATACAAGTACAGTCAGTTCAGAGCAGCAGAGATTCATTGGACATGACTGGAGTTACCCTGGTAAATGCAAAACAGTCTGAACACAGGATTTCCTGGTCACCAATTCTTAGCACAAATCATCTTTACGTAACTTGTCTATACACCCTATGAATGCTAGACTGATTTTCTTCATCCTATGAACATGTACTCTAAACTATTTAAATTCAGAGCTGATTGTATTGCAAGCATGGTTGTACAGTAGGCAAATAGGCGATGCATTTTAGGATTGGGAGAAAGATGGAATAAAACGCTATTGTCAGTTTACACATAAACTCTTCCTATACCACAAAGATACCAAACTCACATTACATTTTTTTTCCCCTCGGCCATTCTTAGATGGTACTGTCTTAGATGCTACTGTCAATGCTTCTGTCTTTCTGTATTGACTGAGCTGAGAGGGTTTGGGCTCCCAGCCAGGCTCTCTGCCCGACTCTCTTTCTGCAAGAGGCTCATTCCTTATGTGGCTCAAGATTGAACATGGAGGATAGATCAAAGGTCGCCATGTCTGCTCACATTGAAAGTGATCTAGCAGCTCAACAGGGCGCACTACAAAGACTCCATCCTCCTGCAAAATAGAATACAAGAATAGAGAAAAAATAAGCTTTTAATTTCTATGCAGCTCACTCTTTGGTGAGAGGATGCAACATGAGGTAGAAATACAGGACAGGACACACAGAACACACACAGTGTACGTGCTCATTAGACACGTACACACGCGTGCACCCACACCCATTCATACACACAGCGTATGTGCGCATAGACACGCACACTCACACATGCACATTCATTGACCTACAGAATGTTTCTACCTGGGGAGAAGTGGAAGAGAGAGTGTGAGAGATTGACAGACAGATACTACTTTAACCATGCAGCGTGAATCTTAATGGTCTCTCTCTCTGTCTATCCCCCCCTCTCTCTCTCTCTCTCTCTCTCTCTCTCTCTCTCTCTCTCTCTCTCTCTCTCGGTCTGTCTGTCTGTCTGTCTGTCTGTCTGTCTCACCTCTCTCTCTCTCTCTCTCTCTCTCTCTCTCTCTCTCTCTCTCTCTCTCTCTCTCTCAGGTCCAGAATGGCGGTGGCTGTGCATGTAGCTGATCTACAGGCTGTCCTGTCTCTGCTGCTGCTTCTGTGTGCTGGCCTAGGTGAGTGCTCATCCTTCAGTCTGACATGTACACTGGTTTCAGCCCACAGTGTCTGGGAAGCTGGTGGACAACACATCATCAACATGAGGTGCTGCTGGAAATCATTCGCAATTTTTCAGAAAATAGGAGCAGAAAATGTTGCCCAAGCTAACAAGTTTCGGATCAATAGTAATGTTGATTAGTAATACTTTTTTTTATCGTGTAGTTTGAATGTTGTAACTGAGAGACATGTTGCTAGTGTGCGCGGGCATGTACATGTGTGTTATGGCTCCCTGTTGCTCAGATGGACGAAGGGTCTCAGAGGCCACTCACAGGTTACAGTATATCACTCTCCTACCTAACCTCCCCCACACACCACTACCTATCTGGACTCTATCCTCCAGCTGCTGTTGCCATGGATATCACAGCTGATAGATGGATGGCTGGAGGATGGAAAGGCATGCATTTGCTGGGAGAGAATGCCTTGAGGTCTCTGACTCTGCTGGGCTTTGATGTGTGTGTGTGTGTGTGTGTGTTATTTTCACAGTTTGTCTCTACATCAGGAGATTTTGACATGAAGCTGAGGAACCATCTTATTTGACTAGCCCGGCACAAGTGAAGACAGCTATGCAGTAGCAGAACAGACATGACTGAATAATGTGCTTCTCTCTCATATCACTGTCAGGGCTCCTGTATGTCAGAGCTACACTGTATGATGCTTGTTGACCATGAGTAATAGGCAGGGACAAGAATGAGACAAATTAGATTAACGATACATCCTTGAAGGACACTTAGTAGGCCTAATTCTGGCGAGTTATAATAATTCTGGATGCGGATTATACACATGGTTTGCCACTCTGACAAGCATACAATAGGAGAGTGGCTTCTGTTAATGACAGTAAAAGTCCTCCATGTCATCTCCATCCTTGTTTCCATTTTTAGAAGTCTCCCTCTTTCTCCCTCTTTTCTTTTGTTTCTGCTGTCAATTCCATTGTTTTCCCATTCACACTTATCTCTGTCTCTCTCTCTCTCTCCCCCTCTCCCTCTCCCTCTCTCTCTCTCTCTCTCTCTCTCTCTCTCCCTCTCCCTCTCCCTCTCCCTCCCTCTCCCTCTCCCTCTCTCTCTCTCCCTCTCCCTCTCCCTCTCCCTCTCCCTCTCCCTCTCCCTCTCCCTCTCCCTCTCCCTCTCCCTCTCCCTCTCCCTCTCCCTCTCCCTCTCCCTCTCCCTCTCTCTCTCTCTCTCTCTCTCTCTCTCTCTCTCTCTCTCTCTCTCTCTCTCTCTCTCTCTCTCTCTCTCTCTCTCTCTCTCTCTCGTCTGTCTGTCTGTCTCTCTCTCTCTCTCTCTCTCTCTCTCTCTCTCTCTCTCTCTCTCTCTCTCTCTCTCTCTCTCTCTCTCTCTCTCTCTCTCTCTCTCTCTCTCTCTCTCTCTCTCTCTCTATCTCTCTCTCTCTCTGTCTGTCTGTCTGTCTGTCTGTCTCTCCCCTCTCTCTCTCTCTCTCTCTCTGTCTGTCTGTCTGTCTGTCTGTCTGTCTCACGCTCTCTCTCTCTCTCTCTCTCTCTCTCTCTCTCTCTCTCTCTCTCTCTCTCAGTGCATGTTGTGATTAGTTTTTTTGGAGTTTGAGTGTTTGGTGTGGAGGGCTTGTCCTAACTTATTTATTGATTCTTTCCTTGGTTTTTCCTTTCAATCTCTCTTTTCTATGGTGGAGGGTTAATGCACTGTTTGTTTTAGTGGTACCCACTGTTTTTATTTTCAAAGTTAGGGAGGAAGAGGACAGAGGTTTAGTTTCCTGGGGTTTTGAACGGTGTGGTGTGAGCGATGGCTTCGCAGCCTAGCGCGGAGGAGACGCTGTCATTACGGCATGGATTCAGGTGTGTTCCCGAGAATGGAATTAAGGTGGAAGGTTCTGCTCACGGTCGGTGAACAGGTAGGAGCTGAATTTATACATTCCGCATCCAGAATGAACAAAGCTGTGGTTGTGTTCATGAAAAGAGCAAATTTGGTGGGTAGGCTCATTTCTAGTGGAATATTTGTAAGGGGTGTGTTGGTGCCAATTTCTCCTCTTTCTACCCCTTCGACTAGGGTGGTAGTTGCACATTTGCCTCCGTTTATTACGGATGATCAAATCAGGAAGGAGTTGAGTCATTTTGGTAAGTTTGCTAGTGGTTTTCGTGTACTGTCGGCAGGTTTTCAGGCAGATGCCGTCAAGCATGTTGTTTCATTCCGTAGGCAAGTGTTCATGTTTCTGAATAACAATTAGCAACAGTTAAATGTGCATTTTAAAGTGAGGCATGGGGAGGGGCTCTACCCAGGTTTTGCCAGCACAGGTAGTCTACGGTGCTTTGAGTGTGGGGATTTGGGGCAAAAGAGCTTTGCATGCCCACATAAAGGCCGTAGACAAGGTGAGGGTTCAAGCACCAGTGGGGGAAATCGAGGTCAACTTGCAGGGGGCCATGAGACGCAGGCAGCAGAGGCTGGGTCTAGTCATGCTATAGATGGTGGGGTAGATGAGGCTGGGTCTAGTCATGCTATAGATGGTGGTGTAGGTGAGGCTGGGTCTAGTCATGCTATGGATGGTGGTATAGCTGAGGCTGGGTCTAGTCATGCTATGGATGGTGGTGTAGATGAGGCTGGGTCTAGTCATGTTATGGATGGTGGTATAGCTGAGGCTGGGTCTAGTCATGTTATAGATGGTGGTGTAGATGAGGCTGGGTCTACTCATGTTATGGATGGTGGTGTAGCTGAGACGGGGTCTAGTCATGTCATGGATGGTGGTGTAGATGAGGCTGGGCTTAGTCAGGTTATGCTAGTGGATGAGGAGAGTATAGTGGGGAAGGGTAAGCGACTGGGGGGGTGGAGGAGGGTGTCAAGCGGAAGTGGAAAAAGGGGGAGAAGAAAGGAGGTGGGAGGGCAGAGGCTGGTGTGGTGAAAGGTACCAAGGAACTTTTGCCTGGTGCTGAGGGGGAGGCCCCGACTAGAGAGGAAGAGCAGGTGGTCAGGATGGGAGATGGAGATGAGGAGGAGGAAGGTGAGTCTGAGGAGGAAGACGATGAGGAGGATTTCTTTTCAGACTCCTCCTCAATGGGTCCAGAGCTGACAGCCAGTCAGTCAGAGGGGTCAAAATACACGGTGAGGGAACTGTCAAGGTTCCTGAATGAGACTAAGGGGAAAAAAGTAAATCTTGAGGCTTTTTTTTGCGATTCGGGAAAGTTTGTAAGATCAGTACAAAATGCTATGAAAAATGAGGGGCATGGTGTCCTCTCATCCAGGAAACGGTTTAGGTTGAGGAAGTGGGTCACAACCATGCGTAAAAGTCCAACTTCAGACACTGTTTAGATGAAAGTTTTCTTTCTGGCACTGGGGCTTTTTGAGCTTTGCTATTGGTCTCTTTCTTTGCTGGCTTTTCTCCCACTTCTTATGGAGACTCTTTGGGTAGGCTCACTTAATATTAATGGCGCCAGAGATGCAGGAAAGAGTGTTGGGTGAATATGTAAAACAAAAACAAGTACAGGTGTTGTTTCTGCAGGAGACAAATGTTAGTGCATGGGTGGCAGTCCTTTTTGTACCGGGTCTGTCTGTAAAAATCTGCTCCTCAAAAGAGGTGTGTAGGGGTAGACTGCTTGTAGTAAAAGCAGAAATTAACAACAGGGGTTTTGTCTTTATAAATGTGTATGCGCCTAACACAGGGAGAGAGAGGGGGCTTCTATTTGGGTGTCTTAGACAGGAACTCTCACAGATATCGCCTGAGGAGACGCTGGTGGTCGGCGGGGAACTGTACGATAGATTTTACGAAATACAGAAATGGGGAGGAGCCTCATTCAGGTTCAGTGGGGGTGTTAAGGGACATTATTAATCAGTTTGACCTAGTGGATGTTTGGAGAACTAGACATCCCAACACAAGACAGTATACATGGGTGAAGGTCTTTGGGGCTAGGGTGAGTGCAGCCCGGCTTGATCGATTGTACATGTCCAGGAATCAGAGCAATAGGCTGTTGGGCGCTACCATTCTCCCGTGGGTTTTTCGGATCATCACATAACCATGGCTCGGCTGTCTATTTCACCAGGGCCTCGGCAGGCATCCTATTGGAAGTTTAATGTAAAGCTCTTACAAGATGCCACTTTTTGCTCAGGTTTCCAGACTTTTTGGGAAAGGTGGGGGCAGCGAAGAGAGTAGTATGAGTCTCTGAGTCAATGGTGGGATGTGGGAAAAGTCCAAATTCGGCTTTTCTGCCAAAAGTATACAGCTCTCTCATCCTCAGAGGCTAGGAGAGTATTGGGGGAACTCGAGCGTAGTATTAGTGAGATGGAGGTAGAGCTGATGGGGCAAGGCAATATAGGCCTCCAGGCTAATTTAGCTGAACTACGTAGGGACCTGGGCAGTTTTTTTCCAGGTTAAAGCAAAGGGAGCACTTGTAAGAGCTAGGTTCTCCATGCTCAAGGAGATGGATGCTCCCAGCTCCTTCTTCTTTGGTTTGGAAAGACAGAGCGGTGAAGCCAAGGGTATGCATTGTCTACGGCTTTCGGATGGGTGGGTCACCTCTGTGGTGGGGGAGATGCGGGAGCGGACTGTGGAGTTTTATACTGAGTTGTATAGGGCAGAACTGTGTGATCCTATGTGTGCTCAGGTTTTGTTTGCCGAACTCCCTAAGCTCTCTAAGGTACAGAGGGATGAAATGGACATTCCCTTGTTGTTCCATGAACTGGCAGAGGCTGTAACCCAGATGTCCCCCGGTCGATGGACTCCCAGTGGAGTTTTATAAAAAATTCTGGGGAATAATTGGACTGGACTTATTTTGCGTGTTGCGTGAGTGCATCGGGGTAGGAGAGTTGCCGATGAGCTGCCGGCGGGCGGCTCTGACTCTCCTGCCCAAAATGGGACTTGTGTGAACTTAAGAACTGGAGGCCTGTGGCATTGCTCTGTGCGGACTACAATATATTTGCCAAGGTCCTCGCTAACAGACTGAAGTCCCATCTGGACTCTATGGTACACAAGGACCAGACATATTGTGTACCAGGACGCTCAATCACGGACAACTTGTTCTTAATCAGGGACATGTTGGACTTGTCGAGAGGTTCTAATGTGAACTTTGGTCTGGTCTCTTTAGATCAAGAGAAGGCTTTTGATAGAGTGGACCATGAGTATCTGTTTAATGTGATGTCTGTGTTTGGGTTTGGGGAAAGGTTTTTTGGCCTATGTGAAGATGTTGTATGCTGGGGCATCATGTATGTTTAAGGTGGGAGGGGGGCTCAGTAGGCCAGTCTGGGTGAGGCGGGGCATTAGACAAGGATGCCCTCTAGCAAGGCAGTTATATACACTAGCCATTGAGCCTTTTTTGGGCCTGCTACGCAGGAGACTGCAGGGAGTGTGCTGGACAGGCATAGCAGTGTCAGCGTATGCAGATGACGTTTCTGTGATGGTCAGGGATGGTCAGGATATGCAGGCACTAGAGAATAGTCTGAAGGTGTACGAGGGAGCTTCGTCAGCTAAGGTAAACTGGGGCAAGAGCAAAGCTCTGTTATGTGGGGCATGGGGGGATAGGGCCCCTCCTCTGCTTCCAGGGGGTTTGCAGTGTGGTTGTGAAGGGCTTAAAATGTTGGGGGTGTACCTGGGCTCGGAGAGGTGGGTCAGGAGGAACTGGGAGGGGCTGTCACAGGCAGTGGTGTCAAGACTGGCCAGGTGGAGGTGGCTCCTGTCCCAAGTGTCATATAGAGGGAGGGTGCTGATAATCAACAACCTGGTGGCATCTTCCCTGTGGCATATTATTATTATTATAAACTGACCATCCTCAACCCCCCCGCCGGTCTGCTCGCAGACCTGCAACGCAAGCTGGTGGATTTTTTCTGGCCGGGCCATCACTGGCTGAGGGCGGCAGTGTTGTATATGTCCGTAAATGAAGGAGGACAGGGCCTGGTGGAACTGGAGAGCAGGGTGGCTGCATTCCGACTAAAGGCGGCGCAGAGACTGCTGTACCATACTGATGTCGGATGGAGGGAGCCAGCATGCGCGCTGCTGAGGAGAGCTGGCGGATTAGGGTTGGACCGGCAGCTATTCCTCATGAGGCTGGAGGGGCTGAGGACAGCAGGTCTCTCTGATTTTTACTCTGCGGTGCTGAGGGCCTGGCAGCTACTAAGGCCCACACGAGAAGGGGGTGTGGAGCCTAGGCTGTGGGTGTGGGAGGAGCCTATCTTCCACAACCCAGACATCCTTTTGAGATCGGTTCAGTCGGCCACCCTGAAGAGGTGGGATTACTAAGGCTGGGTGACCTGCGACTGCTGGGAGAGGAGGGGTGGAAAACCCCAGAAGTCCTAGCACAACAAACAGGACTAACATCTCTTGAACTGCTGGAGAGATTCCTGGGGGAAGTCCAGGAGGTACTGTCTAAGCCGGTAAATGGGGTGTTTGAGGGGCCAAAGGGGGAGGGCCACCAATGTTTCCGCCACTGCACGTGACGGCAGAGACTGGGGACTGGCAAGGGGGTCTGGAGGACTTGTTAGATTTTAACACTCCGAGCCTGGGGGAGTTTGAAGGGGTAGGAGGTAAAGCCCTCTACAACCTCTGCGTTAAGGTAAGGAACATCAGGAGCCTAACAGGAGTGAAGCCACATCAGTGGCAGGGGGTATGTGGGGCGGAGAGTATGGTGGGTTTTAGATGGAGGGGGTTCTACAAACTTCCAGTACCAAAGAGGTCAGGGGACCTCCAGTGGAGGGTTTTACATGGAGCCCTGGCCACTAACAGCTGGTTGGCACGGGTTGAACCGGGAGTCGGACAGTGGTGTCCTTTCTGTGTCATGAGTGAAACTGTGATTCATGTGTTTTCTGTATGCACCAGGTTAATGCCTTTAATGTCTCTGTTGGAATGTCTGTGTGAGAGGTTGGGGGTGGAGTTTACTGTCGGGATGTTTATAATGGGGTACAGGTATTCAAATAAGGAAAAGGCTAAATGTGTGTTGTTGAATTTTCTGTTTGCTCAGGCAAAGTTAGCTATTTGGATAACAATGAGGAACAGGGTCAAAGGTGGAGGAATAACAGACCCTTTACTATTATTTAATGGGATGGTCTCTGCACGCCTTAGGGTGGAATTTGAGTTCTATAAAATGATAAAAAGTGTGGAGATGTTTCAAGAGATATGGTGTGTTGGGGGGGCTGTCTGTATAGCTGGGGAAGATGGTCTAGATATATGGTTGTAGAAGTGGTGAGGTTTGGGTTTTTGTGATGTGTGGTGTTGTTTTTGTATCGTGGGGTAGAGGGAAAGGTGAGTATGCAGTACAGGGGATATATTTTTTTTAGGGGGTGGGGTGGGGGTGAGGTTTTAATGAAATGAGGATGTACCATTAAAGAAAGTTACATTGTCAATGTTAGGCTAAAATGGAAACTTCTCTTACATGAGTCACTGATAAACACAAAGTTCATATTTTAACATCATGATGATAAAAGACAAATTCAAAGTCTCTCTCTCTTTCTCTCTCTCTCTCTCTCTCTCTCTCTCTCTCTCTCTCTCTCTCTCTCTCTCTCTCTCTCTCTCTCTCTCTCTCTCTCTCTCTCTCTCTCTCTCTCTCTCTCTCTCCCTCTCCCTCCCTCTCTCCCTCCCTACACACCAACCAATGTTTTTGATTACTTCTGGTTTGGGGATAAAGCGGTGTGATTTTTAGAACACAGACATGGGGATTCTCTCTAGGGTTCCGCTTGTGAAAACATTCCAATCAAAATGCAGATGGGAGATATCTACTTTACCAGTATTCCCATTTCCATGGTTACCCTGAGGCTGTATCTCACAGCATCTGGAGTGAGCAAACTACTGATGCCCACCTGCAGAGTGATGAACCCTGTCGCTTTGCGTGGCAAACACTGTCCCGACCCTTTAACATCCAATCAAATCAAAGACAGTGGAGGGGAGAGGGAGTGAGGGAAATAAAAAGAGAGGAAATGGGGACAGAGAGGGGGGAGAGAAGTTAGTAGTAGAGAGGGGAGAGAAAGAAAGAGGGGAGATAGAAACAGAGGGATGGGGGACAGAAAGAGGGATTGGGCAAGAAAAGAGAGAGAGAGAGAGAGAGAGAGAGCGAGAGAGAGAGAGAGAGAGAGAGAGAGAGAGAGAGAGAGAGAGAGGGAAAGCAGGTGTATGAATGCAGATATGAGTGTGATGAAATAAACATACTGAAATTTGTCTACCCAGCCAAGTGTCAAGTGCGTGCGTGTGTGTGTGTGTGCGTGCGTGCCTGTGTGTATCTCTGTGTGTGTGTATGCATGCGTGTGTCTGTGTGTGTGTGTGTGTGTGTGTGTGTGTGTGTGTGTGTGTGTGTGCGTGCCTTGTGCGTCTGCAAATGTATGTGTGTGACTCTACACAGTGCTGTTGTGTCACCTCTGCTGGAATGGAGTTTCTCTGAGTTGGGTTCCGGAACGTTCTCTGAGTGTTATGCTGGTAATGAATCCCAGAGGTCTGGTTAAGTATCAGATGCCTCCCTAGAATCTCAGCTCCTCTCATTCCTCTTCTGCTCTCTCAATAGGTAATTGGCTTGGCTCTAATAGACCAAACTGACGGAACATGTCGTTGTCACACTAACCATTACTCCTGTCTGTCTTAGCTTACTTGAGGAGCTTCCATAGAAATAGAATGACAATTCAAGTCAATGTTCTGTGATGGGTGGATCGGCCGCCATATTGAGTGTACGCATAGGAGTACATTTGATCTCTTCTTCCCTTTTTCCCTTTTTCCCTCATGATCCTGTCTCTCTTCTTCTTCCCTGCATCTCCTCTCCATAGGTGTGAGCGAGGCAGCCTCCAGAGTGAACATGCGTAGAGTCACCCACCCTACCGTACAAGAGCCTCTGGCCGGGTTCGCCCACCTCCCCTGCGTCTTCACCCACAAGCCCAGTGAGCCCAGACCCTCCAGCCAGCCTCCCCAGATCCAGTGGACCCGAACCTGGGTACCACGTGGAGGAAAGGGGGGTCCCCTGGAGCAGATGGTTCTCTCAGCCAAAGGTAAAGAAAGTAACAATAGTCTTAAATTAAAGCTAATGATTCAATGATAGTGTTTCAACCAACATGGTCATAGACTGTTTCAACCAGCATGATATTATTTTCAATCAACATGGACTTAAACATCCCACATTTGGATTTTTGTAATACGCTATGAAATTAACAGGTCATTCATTATGACAAAATGATGTGGAGTATAGACTTTCATAGAAAAATGTATAATTTTTATTTCTTTGCCCAAGGTGACGTGGTGAAGGTGAATAAGGCTTTCGCTGGGCGGGTCAGGTTGCTTGGATATGCTGCCAACAACCTAAATGCTACCATGGAGATCTCAGGCCTCCGTAGCAACGACACAGGCATCTACCACTGCCAGGTTGTCGTGGGAGACAACTACGAACGAGACATATTGCCCCTTGTGGTCATGGGTGAGGGGTTTATACTGTAGCTGACTGTATGCTGTTGTAATTGAAGTTGAGATACCTTTTTTTCTCCAATTTATTACAGTATATCTTTGTTTGCAACAATTACAAGAAGTATCTTCTTTGAATTATTTAACTAGTGTGTATTGTGAATCACTTCTCATTTTTACATATTTTTTTTTACACTCATTTTACACAGTAGAGTTCATCAATAGTAAAAAAGCGTACTTATTATATTTCTGAAAGCTAGACAAATCCATACGGTGGATAACCAAGCTCTTTGTCCCTTCAAATGATCATTAATGGCATCTTAGAAACCTCAGTGGGAAAATGTGCCCTTTTACTTAATGACCATTGGTCCTTCACATTGAGTGTTGGTACAAAGCCTCCTTTATCTTATTAAACACTAATTACATTGATTCATCATATCAATATCACAATTACTTTCTCCAGTCTTACTTTGCTCTGCTTCTGTTTTCGTTATTGGTTCATATTAACAGACTAAAAGTCCTTAACACTGTAATTAATGTGAAGTGCATGGATTGAATACCAATGACAAGTACCCTGTGACTGTCACTGCTCTTTCATGAAATGCAGCTAAAAGAACACAGAGGTTTTCCAATTGATCTGTTCAGAATGGGGACAGTGAACCTATTTGGTTGCCAACCAGTGCATCTGTATAATATTTCAAAGTAGGGCTATGTCCTGCACATCCAATATACTACTGCAGGTGCAGAGGAGTGAACAAAAAGTGAGAAAACATCTGCTACATTCCGATGTTGATATTAGCATAATTTAGTGTCTTACAATGCCACATGGAGAGTAACATTTCATTGAGTGACCTTCGCCGGTGAATGAACATCCTAATGATCTAATTGATTGCACAAACGCCCTTCTGTTTGTCTGAGACAAAGACACACTTAGCATCACAACACAAACCTGTGTGTGACTGTGTCGTACGCTGCTAAAACAGCCCCCTCGGGACTGTACTGAATTGAGTGCTTGTTTGTTTTTAGTCAATACATTTACAAAGTATTTTTTACCTTATGTGTGTGTCCTTGCAGTGTTGATCAAGAAAGAGAAAAATGCAAGAGAGGGGGAGAGAGAGAGAAAGAAAGAAAGTGTCTGTCAGTCACCTCACCTCTGTGTCTCTCTCCTCAGGTGTGGTATTCCATTACCGGTCTCCTAGCAACCGTTACGCCCTCTCATTCGATGATGCCCACTGGGCCTGTCAGGAGAATTCCGCCCTCATCGCCACGCCAACCCAGTTGTGGGCAATGTTCTACAATGGCTATGCCAACTGTGCTGCCGGATGGCTCTCCGACCAGACTGTCCGGTGAGGGCACAAACACACACACACACACATACACAGACAGAAACATCTCACCGGTCACCCCTGTCACATCCAAACACTCACTTACAATAAAACTCACCGCATACTGTTTGGAGGACAGCCATAATTTGATACTTTGAACATTTGGTGCAAACAAAGAGGCTAGTTTTCTGGCTCTGATTCTATTAACATTATCTCCACAGCTATCCTATCCAGTCACCAGAGCGTGGTTGCTATGGACAACAGGAGTATTCGGCTGGTGTGAGGAATTATGGAAATAGAGACCCTAATGAGCTGTTTGATGTCTACTGTTTCGCCAGGGAACTGGACGGTGAGACAGACACACGCACGCATACACATGCCCACACGCACACACACACAGACACACACACACACAAACACACACACACAGAAGCATCTCACTTCCACTCCTGAGTCACTTTAATAAAATTGGCTTGTGAATTTGTAGGCTTGTGAAAGGACAATAAAGATATCTGAGTCAGAACTTCCTCTCTCTCTATCGCTCTCTTTCTCTCTCCTTCTCTCTCCCTCCCCCCTCCCCTCTCTCTATCCAGGTGAGGTATTCCACTCATGGGTCCCAGGGCGTCTGTCTCTGTCCTCTGCCTCAGACCGCTGCATCTCCCTGGGGGGACAGTTGGCCACGGTGGGGCAGCTCTACCTGGCCTGGAGGGCTGGGCTGGACAGCTGTGCTCCAGGCTGGCTCTCTGACGGGAGTGTCCGCTACCCAATCACCCAGCCCAGGCATGGTTGTGGAGGGGACCAGCCAGGGGTCCGGACCGTTGTACCCAACACCAATGAAACCACAACCAGCAGCGGATCTGCCAATGCTACGGACGCCACACCACTCTATGATGCCTATTGCTACAGAGGTGAGAATGAAGTCCAGATCTGGAGTCCAAGAGATCAAGTTCAAAGTTAATAGGTTACATTGTCAATGTTAGGCTAAAATGGAAACTTCTCTTACATGAGTCACTGATAAACACAAAGTTCATATTTTAACATCATGATGATAAAACATCCAAGACCTTTCCTCCATTCACTGATTACAAAGTATTCCTAGAGGTATGACGACTGGACCATCTCTACTGAATCGCCTCGATGGTTTGTGAAGTAACCATGACGATGCTGTTGCCCACCATGACATGCGTTGCCATGGACGTAACCATAGCAACACCGGTTTTGTTAAAATAATTTGATTCATGGGAACTCAAACTACTGTAGCATAGCTGGTCCCTTTGTTTAGAATTATTCCTCATTTATGCAAAGAGTTATGGGATATTAGAATCCTCTTGTCTTAACCTTTGTTATATACTGGAACTGCTGGATAGACTTCTAGGAAGTGGAAGAGCGCTTTAGAGAGAAGAGGAGAGATGATTAATTAGACAGGAATTTATTGCACATACTCTCCATGAACCCTCGGTCATTGTTCATTCAATTGGTTTGAACATCTCCTGCACATGCATGCTCTTCAAATCCTTATGGTTTCATCAGGGAATGTAAAGAAGCCAGGCTCCATCTCTAAGATCTATGCATCTCTGTGGAAGCCCTGGAGCTACCTTACCGGCTCCAGTGACACAGACACTCCAGGAACAGACAGCCTTTCCCTGGCTACTGAGACCACCAGCAGCCCCGCGACCACCGGTGGGTTAGGATTTGAATGGATAGATGTAGAGTAATGAGTTTTCAATATGGTTGAATGGCAAGAAGGATTTTCTATTAATAATCCTCCTTTTTCTCCCATCTTCACAGAGAGCCGTAACCTTTCACCTTCTGATGACCTCACACTCTCGAACTGGACAGGATTGGTTGATCTGGAGGAAGAGGCCCACTCTTGTAAGAAACTTTATCCGGATCTAAAATTATATTCTATTGCACATATAGAGCGCCTGTTTTTTGTTGATTATTATTACTGTAATTCAGTGTGTTGATCTTCTCAGCCTCAGACCCCTGGTCCTCAGAGTCCTCTGAGGGGTATGTCACCCTGCAGCTCAGCCCAGGAGAGAGCTCTCTAGCCTGGGGAGACCTGGGAGTCATGGACCCTAACTCTGGAGCTTTCCTCAGACCTCCAGCCACCCCCAGCCCCAGCCCAAGTTCTACCACACAGAAAGAGGAGTTATCACCCTCCAACCCAGACCCCACTGATAGAAAGGTTGGTACATTTTTACAATATTGATTGATTAGAAGTACTGTATCATCAGGGTACTTTGGCATACAGGCACTTTTTGGCTCTAGTATTGTTTATTGTATTACAGTATATTCATTGTATTGGCTGTATGGGGGTCTCTGTCTAAAGGTGATGGCCAAGATAGTGAAGTCCATGTGGAAGCCGTGGAACTACCTGGTAGGGGTGACAGATGGTACCCCAGGAACAGGCAGTCCAGAGGGGGAGAGAAAGGGAACTACGGAGGGGACTCTGACTGAGAGCGAGACTGTGCCCACCGGTTCTCCTGTCTCTCCTGCTCCAGGTTAGTTGGGACTTTTTGCTTTATTTTGGTTGTGATACTGAGACAAACAGCTAGAGAGAAAGAAAAGAGAGAAAGCGAGAGATAGAGAGAGAAAGAGAGACTGTGTTTGTGAATGCGTGCTTGCACGTTAGTCTGGGTCAAAAACTGTCTTACTGCCCTTTTCAGTAGTCTAAGCTTCATTAATACAGATATGTTCTCTGGCCCCATTCAACCCAAAGGCATACATATTTAACAGAGATGGGAACCTTAGACATTGTTGTCTGCATTATTTAAGCCTTTTCTTCTAATGAAGGGTTTTCTGGGATGGTAAAACAAATAGCAACACAATAGAAGAGAAAGGCTTAGAAGTATTGGTTTTGTCTCTCAGGGAGCACACAGTGAATTCAAGATATGCTCTCCGCTATGCTCTGGCAGGATCTCTCTCTCTTTCTGCCCCTTCCCTCTTCTCATTCCTTTTTCCTTCCTTCTCTATCCTATCTCTCCCACTGCCTCCTTTAACTTCCTCTCTTTCTTCCCCCTGTAGGATTACTCTCATGGGGTCATGGGTGGTGGGATAGCTTAGGGCTGGGGGACCTAGATGACATACCACCCACTGGTGAGCCCTCATCCTCCCCAGCTCCGCTCACCTCTACCCCAGCCTCAGAGAGCCAGTCCTCTGCCTCCTCCTCCACCCCTATAGGATGGGAGGCTGTCCCAGACACCACTCAGCCCAAAGGGGAGACGTGGGTACGAGTGGCCCCATCCAAAGGTGAGATCTCGCCCCAGCCGGATGATAGGAAAAAGGGAGATGCTACCACTAGTGCCACTAGAGCAGATGGCCTGGCCAGTGCTGGGAGATGGAGAGCGATGGTCAAAGAGGAGGAGGGGAGTGCTGAGGGGGCCTCCGAAGAGGCGAGAGGGGAGATCCAGGGGAGATCCAGTCTCCCCGTTGGAACCATCAATCCCAAACTCAGAATCCCTCCATCCAACGAGAGAACCACAAGGAAGGGGCAGTCAGGAGCTAGTCGCAGCACAACCCAACCCCCAGTCAGCAGCTCCACAGCTGGGTCAGACAGCAGAGGCTCTTCCCCTCCATCCAGACCAGGTACTGGAGCTCTAGCCCCTCCACCCTCAGCCTCAGTCATCCAGGGAAGCTCCAGGGAGGCCTCCCCATCCCTCTCCTGGGTCTCAGTGGAGAGATCTGGAGAGCAGGGAGGTGAGGGGCCAGAGAGTGGGCCCCTGGCACTGCCCTCCGGACCCCCAGTGGAAGAAGATACAGCCTGGTCTCACGCACTGGGCTCTGGGTTGCCTAGCAACCTGGACGAGGAGGGTGGCAGGAGTGCCGGATTCAACCGGAGCAACGGAACTCTGGGCTCAGCTGGTAAGTTCTGTGTGTTTGTCTGTCTGTCTGTCTGTAGACCATGGAGCTTACAACACCAAGGGTTGTGGGTTCGATTCCTGTTGGGGCCACCCATACAACAAATGTATGCATGCACAACTGTAAGTCGCTTTGGATAAAAGCGTCTGCTAAATGGCATATATTATTATTATTCATGTAATTATTACTATTATTATTATTATATATTATTTTTAATCAACAAAATTCCACACAAAGCTGAACAAAACAGCAACATCATATTTTCCCATTTCTGTCTATCATGGCCCAGTCTGGTACGTGTACAATCCCCACGTTTGTTTCCTCACTGCTGTTATTCAATCTGTTTTTCAATTCAGAGATAATAGCGTTTTGCCTTTCGACCTACAATACACCTCATACCAGACCCACCCTGTAGGTCCTCCCACTAGGGAATAGGAAGGTAGTCATGCCTCCATAGATACAGCCCTGATGAAGTTCACAGGCATGTTTGAGTTCTGTATATCTAGCACCTGCTGTAGTGTCTCTCTCTCCAGAGCTATTTCTCACCTGATAATGAATGAGGCTTGTAGCTGAATCATCATATTACCTGCCCCTCCCCCTCCCCCTTAGGCATTCCTGCATTACACATTTCTGTGGTGATTTATTTTGCTCTCTTTGCAACAGTTCATGTTGTCAACAGTGGTAGATATCAATTATTTATATATACACCAGATTACTGATAGGGGGAGCTGTGTTGAAGCCACCACGTCTCCATCTTGACACTCCCCTACCGTTGTAAAAACTATTTTGGAAGCTATAGCATATGCATTTATTCATGTCTACATTCTTTTTTGCCACATGTATTCTATTATAGACACCTTAATGCACACTGTTAAATTATATAATGTGAGCTAAACATAAAAATCTAAAATGAAAAAATATATAAAAAAATTTTCCTTAAAGTATAACTTTTTTAGATTACTAATGTTATATATATATATTTTTTTAGCAGACGCTCTTATCCAGAGCGACTTACATTAGCAATTAGGGTTAAGTGCCTTGCTCAAGGGCACATCGACAGATTTTTCACCTAGTCGGCTCGGGGATTAGAACCAGCGACCTTTCGGTTACTGGCACAACGCTCTTAACCACTAAGCTACCTGCCGCCACTACAACACCAAAAATACATAAATACATGTAATTTTGTCCTTGAAACATTACATTTAAAAACTGTAGAATTCCATTAATTCCTATGGAGGACTGCTCTTACTGGGGAGTGCCAATATACGACCGGTGGCTTCAAAGCCTCTCAATGGTTCTACATAGCATCAGCAATCTAGGGTTTATAAACATAATTGGTAGATATGCTGTGTATTCCTCAGAGGCTGAAGCGTGATGAGTAAATGTGTAACCAAAGACTGTGGTTTATAAAAGTGAAAAGTATTGACAGGGACGTCAGATAATGTTATGTGGTGTTGTTCATTGAATTGATAGCCTCTGACCTGTATTAACCCCTTATTTCCATCCCATACATTAGCAGCCCCACTACACAAACAGAAAAAAATGATTGAGGAGCTCATGGGATACTGGGTCTTTCTCTCTCCTCTCTCTCTCTTTCTTTCTTTCTTTCTTTCTTTCTTTCTTTCTTTCTCTCTCTCTCTTTCTCTGTGTTCTGTCAGAGTACAGAGGTGACAAATGTTTGTTTTTCCTGACTGGATCAGAGTGGACCTCATCAGGCTGTGTAATCAATAAGGGGCTGCAGGAGAGGGTGCTCATGTTTTATATACTAGCCTCAAGGGCCCTCCTCTGTCTCTCTCTCTCTCTCCCAAACCCTATCACATCCTCTTTATATCTTTCTCACACCTTCATAAATCCTCTCTTTCTCTCCTTCTCTCTCTCAACCTTTCACCTCTCGCTCACTCAACCTTTCACCTCTCTTTCTTTCTTTCTCTCTCTCTCGCTCACTCTCTCTCTCTCGCTCTCACCCGCTCTCTTTCCTTTGCTCTCCATTTCTCTATCCCTCTCCTTCTCTGTGGCTTTGAATGAGCTGTAGGTCAAAACAAGCTGCTTCTCTGAGTTGGTTGGTCTGTTTGTCTGTTGGTGTGTTGGTGCATAGGTCCTGGTGTCAGGTACAGGGTGAAAGGATAGCCTGTCAGCTCATTCTCTGCCCTATTGATTTCTCTGCTCCACTCGCTTTAATGAACGACCAGCCACTGTAGGCTAATCTGTCTTATACGCATTTGTGTGCGCACACACACAAATCACACACACACACACACACACTAAAGTATTTAATTGGTCCTCTGGCTATCATAAAGGCTCCCAACAGTGATGTTTGTGATGGCTAGTCTTGACCTTGACTGATACGGCAACATACTAGTGGCACGGTAGCAGCAACACATCGCTAGCCTTAGCACCTGACCTCAGCACAAAATTGACCTTAGAAGGATTAACTCAGTGTGTCAGTCGCTATGAAACACGAAAATACATCGATAATCTAAAGCGTAGCACAGGAGCTGGAAAGAAATTATAGCAATGACTATGTTCATAGACCAAATACACATTAATATCAAGGGTTGAATTTACCCAATTACTATGGCATACTGTGGTTGCGTTTAGTTTTACTCCTGTTAGATGTTGTGTTTATCTGTCTAGTATTGTAGACCGAAAAGAATAGCCAGCATGATGATTATTGTGAGGATGTCATTAAGAAAAGTCTGCTATGTAGAAGATGGAATCAGCCTGCACGCAAATCATAGCCTGGGTCAGAGCTTGGCAATATGGACACAAATCCATATCGCGATACATTGCCTGAATTAATACGATAACGATTTTAACAATATATTTACAACAATGTGAACCACAGTTTTGTTTTATTTCCCTTTAAACTACTACTACTAGTTTGGATGCTGTAGCTATCAATTTTCCCATTAACAATCACCCATATTAGCAAACTTATTTTATTTAAAACTTCACATTTCTCTAGTATAGGCTACTTACCATAATGAACGATTTCAGAAAAATGCCCACGATAAGTGGTCGGTATAGTCGGTGTCAATAATTTTCAGTTTATCGTCCCAGCTCTAACCTGGGTATTGATTTTTACCCTCTGTGTGATGGGTAAACACACACTCACACACACATGCATGCACACACACACACACACACACACACACACACACACACACACACACACACACACAATCACATACAGTGCTGCTTGAAAGTATGTGAACCCCTTGTGCAATTACAGATTTTTTCAGTTATTACCATGAAATCTTCATTTAATCAGAACCAATCTTTTTGATCTGACATAACAGGTTTATATTTACCAATATGATATGTTGATGTAGAGGAAACCATGCGTGTAGTAGAAAAATTAAAATAAAATTAAAAAGGAATTAGTGCAGGTGCAAAAATAAGTGAACCCCAAGTTGCATTGGTTAAATCAAGAATCGGGTGGGTAAATAATTAGCTACCAAATGAACCAATCAAAGGAGAGATCGTTAGGAAAAAGTTTGGGCGGGACACTGATAGAGATAAGAAACCCGGTCAGTTTGGTGTTACCCATCCAGGAAAAGAGATCTCAGAGGACATCAGGTGTCACGACTTCGGCCGAGGCTGCCTCCCCTCCTTGTTCGGGCAGGCTTCAGCGTTCGTCGTCACCGGAGTACTAACCACTGCCGCCCCAATCATCATCACAATTGTCTTGTCTCGTTATCACACACATCTGGTTCTAATCCCCTAATTAGTCTGTGTATAAGTGTTCCCTCTGCCCCCTTGTCCTTGTGGGTGATTGTTTATTGTGAAGGTTAGTGAAGCTTGGTGGAGCTCGTGTATTTTGTTCGACGGGAGTATTTTCCTGTGTGCCTTGCATTTTCCAGTGCACCTGTTTTGTGCCCTGGAGTGTGTTTGACGCAGATCTGCGTAAACCTGTATTTTGCGGATTAAAGCCTGTTATTCTGTGATTTACCCTCCTGCGCCTGACTCCTTCAACACCACCTTATCACACAATCACCCACCCGAATATGGAGTCAGCGGGAGAAGAGCGCATGCCTGGAGTCGTGGCACAGGTCCAGGAGCATTCCACGATGCTGGCCAGCTTGGAGGAAGCGATGGATCGGGTTCTTCAGGTCGTCCAACGCCTGGAGAGGAGAGAACCCGATCTGTCGAGACCAGCTGGCCAACTGGATCCAGCCACCTACACCCCAGCACCCAGAGGGATCCAGATATCCCGACCACAGGCGTTTGATGGGACGACGGCGCTGTGCCAGGGATTCCTCCTCCAATTGGAGCTTTACTTCGCCAGAATCAGGCCGGAACCATCGGAGCGGGAGAAGGTGTCCGTCCTCGTTTCCTGCCTCTGTGGGAAAGCCCTGGAGTGGACCAACGCGGTGTGGAACGAAGGAGGAGCCGCGTTGGAGGACTACAGGGAGTTCGCTCGCCTCTTTCGGGCGGTCTTCGATCACCTGCCCGAGGGTAGAGAGGCGGGTGAGCGACTGGTCCATCTGAGGCAGGGGACGAGGACCACGCAGGACTTCGCGTTGGAGTTTCGGACGCTGGCAGCGGGGTCTGGGTGGAACGAGCGGGCCCTGATCGACCATTTCCGGCCAATCTGTGGGAGGACGTCCGACGGGAGCTAGCCTGCCGAGACACCATGTTGTCCTTCAACAAACTGATGGACATGGCCATTCGTTTGGACAACCTGCTGGCAGCCAGAGGACATCCTGGTAGGGGTCTGCCCGTTTCCACCCTGGACGACTCGGATCCCGAGCCGATGGAGCTGGGTGGAGCCGCTGGCCGAGAGAGCGGAGGAGGACAATACACTACACGTCGTAGTCAACATTCTTTTGGGCCGGGAGGCGGCAGGCAGGGCACTCATGCATCACCCCAGATATCGAACACCCACACTTGTTCAGAGCCCTCTGCTGCGCACTGTACCCTACCTATCCACTTTCCCGATGTCATGGTAGTTGCCCAGTGTAAGGCGCTAGTCGATTCAGGCGCAGCTGGGAACTTTATGGACAGGGCATTCGCACGCCGTCAAGGCATAACATTGGTTCCCCTATCCATTCCACTCCCCATCAGAGCACTCGATAGTCGACCAATAGGGTCCGGTTTTGTTATGGAAGTCACGATACCAGTCACCATGATCACCCAGGAGTCTCATTTTGAGCAGGATATTTTTTCGATTATTGAATCTCCTGCTTTCCCTGTGGTATTAGGTATCCCTTGGCTAGCACTCCACAACCCCACCTTCTCATGGTCGCAGAGGGCTCTCATGGGGTGGTCGTGAGAGTGTCAGGGTGTCTAGATGTTTCCTTTGGTGCAACCACGGTGAGAAGTCCAGACAGTACCTCCACCGTGCGCATTCCCCCTGAATATCTCGATCTGGCGCAAGCGTTCTCTAAAACGCAGGCGACTAAATTACCACCTCATCGGGCGGGGGATTGTGCGATAAACCTCCGGGTAGACGCTGTACCTCCCAGGAGTTACATATACCCCCTGTCACAGGCTGAAACGGTGGCTATGGAAACCTATGTCACCGAGTCCCTGCGCCAGGGGTATATACGTCCCTCCACTTCACCTGCCTCCTCGAGTTTCTTTGTGAAGAAAAAGGACTGAGGTCTGCGCCCGTACATTGATTATCGACCACTGAACAGAGAGACGATAAGATTTAGTTATCCTCTCCCCCTCATTCCTTCGGTGATTGAATCAATGCATGGAGCGCGCTTCTTCACCAAATTAGATCTCAGGAGTGCGTACAACCTGGTGCGTATCCGAGAGGGAGATGAGTGGAAGACAGCATTCGGCACAACCACGGGGCATTATGAATACCTGGTGATGCCCAATGGTTTGATGAATTTTCCAGTCCTTTGTGAACGAGGTGTTTCGGGACATGCTTGGTCGCGGTATAGTGGTCTACATCGATGATATCCTGGTGTATTCCGCTACGCGCGCCGAGCATGTGTCCCTGGTTCGCAAGGTGCTGGCCCGACTGTTGGAAAATGACCTTTATGCTAAGGCAGAGAAGTCTATGTTTTTCCAGCAGTCCGTCTCCTTCCTTGGATACCGCATTTCCACCTCAGGTGCGGAGATGGAGGGAGATCGCATTTCAGCCGTGCGTAATTGGCCGACTCCAACTACGGTTAAGGAGGTGCAGTGCTTCCTTGCCTTTGCCAACTACTATCGGAGGTTTATCCGGGGCTTTGGCAAGGTCGCAGCTTCCATTACCTCCCTGCTGAAGGGTGGGCCGTCCCAGCTCCGCTGGTCTGCTGAGGCTGACCTGGCCTTCAGCAAACTGCGGGGTCTGTTCACCTCAGCCCCAGTACTGGCCCACCCCGATTCATCACTACCGTTCATAGTGGAGGTGGATGCGTCCGAGGTTGGGATAGGAGATGTCCTGTCTCAACGCTTGGGTACGCCACCCAAGCTCCACCCCTGTGCCTTCTTCTTTAAGAAGCTCAGCCCGGCGGAGCAGAACTACGACGTTGGTGATCGGGAGCTGTTGGCTGTTGTCCGAGCTTTGACCGTGTGGAGGCATTGGCTCGAAGGGGCGAATCACCCTTTCTTCGTCTGGACGGACCACCGTAACCTGGAGTACATCCGGGCAGCGAGGAGGCTGAATCCTCGCCAGGACAGGTGGGCCCTATTCTGCACCCAGTTTGATTTTACACTATCATACAATGAGGGAAAAAAGTATTTGATCCCCTGCTGATTTTGTACGTTTGCCCACTGGCAAAGAAATGATCAGTCTATAATTGTAATGGTTGGTTTATTTGAACAGTGAGAGACAGAATAACAAAAAAATCCAGAAAATATATATATAAATTGATTGCATTTTAATGAGGGAAATAAGTATTTGACCCCCTCTCAATCAGAAAGATTTCTGGCTCCCAGGTGTCTTTTATACAGGTAACGAGCTGAGATTAGGAGCACACACTTAAAGGGAGTGCTCCTAATCTCAGTTTGTTACCTGTAGAAAAGACACCTGTCCACAGAAGAAATCAATCAATCAGATTCCAAACTCTCCACCATTGCCAAGACCAAAGAGCACTCCAAGGATGTCAGGGACAAGATTGTAGACCTACACAAGGCTGGAATGGGCTACAAGACCATCGCCAAGCAGCTTGGTGAGAAGGTGACAACAGTTGGTGCGATTATTCAGAAATGGAAGAAACACAAAAGAACTGTCAATTTCCCTCGGCCTGGGGCTCCATGCAAGATCTCACCTCGTGGAGTTGCAATGATCATGAGAACGGTGAGGAATCAGCCCAGAACTACACGGGAGGATCTTGTCAATGATCTCAAGGCAGCTGGGACCACAGTTACCAAGAAAACAATTGGTAACACACTACGCCGTGAAGGACTGAAATCCTGCAGCGCCCGCAAGGTCCCCCTGCTCAAGAAAGCACATATACAGGGCCGTCTGAAGTTTGCCAATGAACATCTGAATGATTTAGAGGAAAACTGGGTGAAGGTGTTGTGGTCAGATGAGACCAAAATCGAGCTCTTTGGCATCAACTCAACTCGCTGTGTTTGGAGGAGGAGGAAGGCTGCCCATGACCCCAAGAACACCATCAAACATGGAGGTGGAAACATTATGCTTTGGGGGTGTTTTTCTGCTAAGGGGACAGGACAACTTCACCGCATCAAAGGGATGATGGACGGGGCCATGCACTGTCAAATCTTGGGTGAGAACCTCCTTCCCTCAGCCAGGGCATTGAAAATGGATTGTGAATGGGTATTCCAGCATGACAATGATCCAAAGGCAAGGCAACAAAGGAGTGGCTCAAGAAGAAGCACATTAGGGGGGGGGCGGGAACTGTCACAACTTCGGCCGAGGCTGCCTCCTCTCCTTGTTCGGGCAGGCTTCGGCGTTCGTCGTCACCAGAGTACTAACCACTGCCGCCCCAATCATCATCACAATTGTCTTGTCTCGTTATCACACACACCTGGTTCTAATCCCCTAATTAGTCTGTGTATAAGTGTTCCCTCTGCCCCCTTGTCAGTGAAGCTTGGTGGAGCTCGTGTATTTTGTTAGACGGGAGTATTTTCCTGTGTGCCTTGTATTTTCTAGTGCACCTGTTTTATGCCCTGGAGTGTGTTTGACACATTTCTGCGTAAACCTGTATTTTGCGGATTAAAGCCTGTTATTCTGTGATTTATCCTCCTGCGCCTGACTCCTTCAACACCACCTTATCACATCAGGATGAGAATAGTAATAGCACATCAGTCTGGGGAAGGCTATAAAATCATCTCTTTGAGCTCCATCAGTCCACTGTGTGGCAAATCATTTACAAATGGAGAGCATTTAACATGACAGCAACTCGGCCTAGAAGTGGACACCCTTCCAAAATATCCCCAAGAGCCACAAGAACAATAATAAATCATGTAAAAGCCAACCCAAACATAACATCTAGAGATTTGCAGAGCTCCCTTGCTGCATCTCAGGTAACTGTGCATGCTTCAACAATAAGAAGAACACTGAATCGAAATGCTATTCATGGGAGGGTTGCTAGGAAGAAGCCTCTGCTGTCAAAAAAGAACCAAACTTCCCGTCTTAACTATGCCAAAGACCACCTGGACAAACCTGAAGGTTTCTGGAAGTCCATTCTCTGGACGGATGAGTCCAAAATGGACCTTTTTGGTCACAATCAACACTGCCTACCACCAAAATATCCTTATCCCAAGATATGGGGCTGATTTTCCTCCTCTGGACCTGGACGACTCCACATCATTAAGGGAACCAAGAATTCTGAGGTATACCACGAGATTCTTGAACAGAATGTCAGGCCATCAGTCAAGGAGCTAAAGTTGGGCCGAAAAAGAGTCTTCCAACAAGACAATGACCCAAAGCATTCAAGCAAATCTACCAAAGAATGGCTCAGGAGAAAGAAGATTTGTGTTTTGGATTGGCCAAGTCAAAGTCCTGACCTAAATCCAATCGAGATGCTGTGGCAAGACCTGAAGCGGGCAGTTCATGCCAGACACCCCTCAAACCTCACTCAATTGGCTGAGTTCTGTAAGGAGGAGTGGGCAAAAATCCCTCAAAACAGATGTCAGAGACTGATTACTGGCTACAGGAGATGTTTAGTCCAAGTTATCGCCGCTAATGGAGGTGCCACAAGCTATTGACTGAAGGGGTTCACATATTTTTGCACACATCAAATCTGAGTTTCTGTTAAATAAACCACTTTAGTTAAATACACAATGAAAATATATCATTCTTTTTTTGTTTCTGTCATTTACTTGGAATGTCTTTATTACGAATTGAGGTTTAGATAAGGATTTAATGTTTATTTTAATATTTTATGGCAAAATAATGACCAGCCCTGTAGGGTTCACATACTTTCAAGCAGCGCTGTACATGCAGACACACACTCTGTCTCTTACACACACACACATGCATGTGAACGTTGCATGTGCACGTACAAGATTGCGCTTGCAAGGTCTCCAACCTCTACCATTCGTTCCAATATATCATGATTATGTTGTGTATCATAATTCATATCAGCAGTTTAAGTGATGAGCTAAATTAGCTATTTAGCCTCAGACATAATGAGACAAGATCAAAGTGAACATCAATTTCATGCAAATTCAAACCACTTTGATTACACACACACACACACACACACACACACACACACACACACACACAATGTAAGGAAGATCACACACACACTCACACACACATACACACACAGACCCACACACTCCTAAGTGTCAGAGGGCGGGAACAGAACAAAGATTCTTAGCGGGTGAGTCTGTACCTTCAAAGACTACAAGGTTCCTTAACGAGCCACTTAGGGGACAACCAGGCGTCATGGCGACCGTTGATATGGAAATTCTTAATTATCCTGTGAACAATGATTGGCTGAATGATAGGGGGGCCTGAGTGCTCAGTATGTTGTCTCTGGTCCGTTCTCTATTCTTCGTACCACATCTGAAGTTTTTTCTTTGCCCTCTCTCCCCTCTGTCGATCGAGCCCGGGATCACTTTCCATATGGTAACCATGACAACAGAGACAGGAAGAAAGGTGATGGGTGGTTGAAGTTTGGGTCTGGGCATAGTGTCTTTTAGAAGAAAATATATCTTTATGAAGAAGCATTAGTTATAGTTATGGTGATGCCCACACTACCACCATTACTCCAGAATGGTGCGTATACGGATCATGACTGTTCACCACCACCCTGTACTTGGTTCTACCACTCAACTCCCATTACTACTCTATCCACAATGCACTGTGTGACTGTGCTCCTGCAGTGTGGTTGGATGACTGTCCTTCCTGGTGCCAGTGGTGTTTTAACCCAGTATCAGCAGAATCAGCAGAGTACTGTGGTTACGTTGCACTTCCCTGCCTGTCCAGCATAGCAGAGGTCAATGGAGCCATTGCTGGCAGAGAGAGAGAGGGAGAGAGCTGCATGAACTGCATGGCTCAGTCATTTTAGGTGGAGGTAGAGGTGGTCTGTGTGTGTGTATGTGTGTGCGTGTGTGCGTGTGTGTGTGCGTGTGTGAGTACGTGTGTGCGTCCATATGTGTGTGTGTGTACTGTGAAGGCTATGCATCTCTATACTGTACAGATTAGAGAAAGAGAAACAGATCTATATGGAGTAAGAAAGAGAGAAAGGGGGATCAGAAGCGTCTGTGCTCTTGGCAAAGTTGCATTTATTTACACTTGAAGATGGTTAGTGTAAAAAAGAGTTCTGCCCTCCAGTCTAAGGATATCTCAAAACCTTATACCTGACAACAGCACGGCAAAATATAAGATCTACATGCATACTGTTTGACTTGCAACCATAGGGCTTAGGGAGTTACTGTACCTCGTCTGTTTGTGCTTAGATAGCTAAACCAGGTGCCTTGCTTATCACTGAAATTAGAATTGAAAACCTACCAAGGTCATTTCAGCTGCACTATCCTTCCTCTCTTTCAGGAAGATATAGAGGAGATATAAGTTCTCCTGTGCTTTACTCCCTCAAAGGGGACGCGGATGATGGCTACTATTTCATATTGAGTCAAGTCGTTTTCACCAAATGCGTTGTCCCCCTTTAGAGTCAAGGAGCTGTGTTTAAACCGTGACAGTAAGTCCATGTGAGTGAAGTCTGATGATGTCAGTAGACTTCCGTCCTCTGTAGTTGTGTAAGTGAATCTCCATCCATTTAGGTGTGTCCACGAGTCCTTTCTGAGGAGTGAGGTCTTTCATGCATCTAAAAATGAATGAATTAAAAATCTCTTAATTCTCCATAATCTAATCCCCCCCCCCCCCTCTCTCTCAGGTGTGGGGGAGCCCTGTGTGACCAACCCATGTCTGCATGGAGGGAAGTGTCTACCTCAGGGCAAGGGCTACAGCTGCTACTGCCCACAAGGCTTCACAGGGGAGAACTGTGAGATCGGTGAGTTTACAATACACACACGCATGCATGCACACAGACACATGCATGTGTGTGAATTTGTGTGGAACTGAGAGGTCTTAAAATATATTAATGTTAGGTCTAAGGTCCAGTTCTCCATCACCCTTTAGGCAGGGGGTTAGGGGATAGAGGTTAGAGGTTAGGGGTCAGAAGTATTGTTGTGGTTGTCAAGGTCAATCTCCTCTCCATGCCTGCTGGCTCTCACTTGGCTGGCTTTGTTACACACTCACAATGGAAGGTCAGATCAGACACACCAACTAAACCAACTCATTTTGTTTAACAGTGTGTGTGGTGACTTCCAACATTAGCTTACAGCAACTGTCTGAATACTGCCAGGATATTAACTACTTTAGGTAGTAACTTGTTGGCTATAGGAGTCATGATAGAAAGTCAGTTGTCATAAGACTTCCTTCCCTTTATTTCTTCACACTCCACAGTTTCTGTGTGACAATGAATCTCAGTGACTTTCTCCCATAAGGTTGACTACCTCTCTACCTCAGCCCTGACCCAGACTCACAAACCCTGCAGGATGATCTTCCATCACATACCTACAGGGCGGCAGGTTGCCTAGTGGTTAGAGCATTGGGCCAGTAACTGAAAGGTTGCTGGTTCAAATCCCCCAGCCAACAAGGCTCTGTCGATGTGCCCTTGAGCAAGTCACTTAACCCTAATTGCTCTGGATAAGAGTGTCTGCTAAATGACTAAAATGTAAATGTAAATACCTGTGAGACGAGACAGTGCCAGACATTCATTGTATTTACCTGTCTGCTGTGGTGAGGAGGTACACTACATGACCAAAAGTATGTGGACACCTGCTTGTCGAACATCTCATTCCAAAATCATGGACATTAATATGGAGTTTCCTTCACTGGAACTAAGGGGCCTAGCCCGAACCATGAAAAACAGCCCCAGACCATTATTCCTCCTCGACAGTTGGCACTATGCTTTCGAGCAGCTAGCGTTCTCCTGGCATCCGCCAAACCCAAATTCGTCCGTCGGACTGCCAGATGGTGAAGTGTGATTCATAACTCCAGAGAACGCATTTCCACTGATGGCGGCGAGCTTTACACCACTCCAGCTGACGATTGGCATTGCGCAAGTTGATCTTAGGCTTGTGTGTGGCTGCTCGGCCATAGAAACCAATTTCATGAAGCTCCCGAAAAACAGTTATTGTGCTGACGTTGCTTCCAGAGGCAGTTTGGAACTTGGTAGTGAGTGTTGCAACCGAGGACAGATAATTTTTACGTGCTGCGTGCTTCTGTGAGCTAGTGTGGCCTACCACTTTGCGGCTGAGCCGTTGTTGCTCCTAGACGTTTCCACTTCACAACAGCACTTACAGTTGACCGGGCAGCTCTAGCAGGGCAGAAATTTGATGAACTGACTTGTTGGAAAGGTGGCATCCTATGACGGTGCCTCGTTGAAAGTCACTGAGCTCTTCAGTAAGGCCATTCTACTGCCAATGTTTGTCTATGGAGATTGCATGGCGGTGTGCTCAATTTTATACAACTGGGTACTGCTGGCTTCTAGAGCTGTGAGACAGAGAATGGGCTTAGAGCATGATGCCAAGGCAGGCCTGTGTGTGTGTGTGTGTGCGTGCGTGCGTGTGTGCATGCGTGTGCGTGTGTGTGCAGCAGTATTTGCGGTATTATCTCTCTCAGGAGATCTCTCCCTAACTCCTCTGCATTATGCATGACAGGATTAAACATTCATATGGAACAAAAGCATTGTGTGTTTCGAGACAAGGTGTGTGTATGCATGTGGGTTGATATGTTGGCAAATGTTGACTTGGACTCAAAGAGGTGAGAGAAATGTTACGGGGTGAAGAGATGTTCAAGGTCATGCTGGGGTGAAGTGATCACCAGAGACAAAAGACAGTGACACTGACTCCAAAGACAGTGATGCCTATGGAATTGAAGTTCTGATGAAGGAGAAGTGACGAAGAGCAGAAGCCACTTTAGACTATTGAGATGCACCCCTAGAACAGTCATGGAAGTAACTGAGCACTGCAAAACAGATTTCAGGTGATACTACACTCTTAGAAAAAAAGATGCTATCAAGAACCTAAAAGGGTTCTTCAGCTGTCCCCATAGGAGAACCCTTTGAATAACCCTTTTTGGCTCTAGGTAGAACCCTTTTGGTTCCAAGTATAACTGATTTGATTCCATGTAGAACCCATTCCACAGAGGGTTCTACCTGCAACCAAAAAAGGGTTTTACTAGGAACCAAAAGGGTTATCCTATGGGGACAGCTGAAGAACCCTTTGGGAACCCTTTTTTCTAAGAGTGTAGTGACTTTGACTGATGTCACTTCTTTACATTTCATTTCTATTTGATGTAGCCTAGAACCTGTCAGTGGAATTCAAAGCCCATGTGCTATGTTTGTCCAGACATGCAGAACTGGGGGTTGATGGTACAAAGGTCCCATCAGAAGGTCTAGACAGTCTGGATTTGATTTGTCTGACAACCTTTCTGCAACATTCTTCCGAGGGCTTTTTTAGTCTTAGTTTTCAAGCCCTTATCAACTCTCAGAACATAGCGTATAGTTTAGTTTGAAGTGACATTGACAGCACAGTTTGGTGCCTTTAAACCTTGAATTAAAGGATTTAAATTAATGTTCTAGGTTGAACCATTATACAGTAGTAGAAAGTGCGTTTGGAGTTATTCATAATTGAGAAAAGAAGACGGTATTATGAGTCAGACTTGCACTTTAAGACCTTTCGGCAATTTCAAATCAAATCAAATTGTATTGGTCACATACACGTGTTTAGCAGATGTTATTGCGGGTGTAGCGAAATGCTTGTGAACAGCATTCAACAGTAAAACACTGTAGAATACACAGTAAAATCCCATAACTGTGTTTTACAGAATGAATGCTGTAGATTGCACTGAATTATGGGTAAAATGCTGAAATATACTGTTATTAACTGTAATTGGAAGCTTCCTGTAAAAATTATTCTAACATACTGTATTTCTTTACAATAATAGCTTATGCCTACTGTAGATTCAAATTGTACGTTTCAGGAGCCAATCTCATTCTTTCGGGTGAGACGCATGGAGCTAAGACTATTTTTTTCTTTTTTTAAAAGAATTAAATCACCCCACTGTTTTCTTTTTGCAATGATTAGGCTTCGCTTTACTGAAGCTTCTGGGTGCTATATTGAATAAACTGAGAGCAGATTTGATATGTTTGCAACATTACTAAAGGGAAAACAGCTTGTTTCTAGCCCAAATTGACCCTTATTACTGGCGCAAAGTAATTTTTCCTTTCTATAGCATATTTTTCTTTTACTGTTAATTTTTGTTGGTTTTACAGTATTATACAATAAAACTAACAGCAATGTACCATATTAATTATTTACAGTAAATTGCCGTACATTGCAATGGACTCTGGGTGATTTTAGGTGTAACTGGTAAATTATACTGTAAATTCCAATTCAATGTTGGTTTAACAATACATTATTAGAAGTACTGTATGTGTAAAAAACATAATTTGATAAATTACTGTAAAGATGTGCTTTCTTTACAGTAATGCACTATTAAACCAGCATGCCTGCTGTAAAGCAAAATTACTGTATTTAGCTGGCAACTCTGCTTCCAGCATAATACTATAGATTTACAGGGAAAAGTTTTAAATTGTGGGTCAGTATTCTCATTTTCTGAAATTGTCGTATTGTCAGACAACCTCCCTTTTTACATTTTTGTCATTTAGCAGACGTTCTTATCCAAAGCAACTTATAGTAGTGAGTGCATACATTTTCATATTTGTTCGTACTGGTCCCCCGTGGGAATTGAACCCACAACCCTGGCGTTGCAAATGCCATGCTTTACCAGCTGAGCCACACAGGACCACACCATCGACATCTGGTGCAGTAACATAAAGAAGCAGAATTGTCCTTGTCAAATAAATGTAATAAATACAATTAAATGTCTTTTTTTTCTTCAAGAAAGCTCAGCCCTCAGGAGAATACAGAAGTTGTTCTTGTGAATGTGAACAAAATATCTCTGTTGTTGTGTTTGTGTGCGATGTGAAGAGATTTGAGGGGTCATAGTAAGCCCTCTTGGAGCGAAACAGGGACAAGAGAGAGTGAGAGAGAGCAGACCTGGGTTCAAATACTATTTAAAATATCTTCATTACGTTCACATACACTACCGGTCAAACGTTTTAGAACACCTACTCATTCAAGGGTTTTTCTTTATTTTAACTATTTTCTAATAATAGTGAAGACATCAAACCTATGAAATAACACATATGGAATCATGTAGTAACCAAAAAAGTGTTAAACAAACCAAAATATATTTTATATTTGAGATTCTTCAAATAGCCACCCTTTGCCTTGATGACAGCTTTGCTCACTCTTGGCAAAGCTGTCATCAAGGTACTTTGTACACATCGTTATAACACTGTACATAGCCATAATATGACATTTGAAATGTCTCTGTTCCTTTGAAACTTTTGTGAGTGTAATGTTTACTGTTCATTTTTCATTATTTATTTCACTTTTGTTTATTATCTATTTCACTTGCTTTGGCAGTGTAAACATGCCAATAAAGCCCTTTGAATTGAATGAGAGAGAGAGAGAGAGAGAGAGAGAGAGAGAGAGAGAGAGAGAGAGAGAGAGAGAGAGAGAGAGAGAGAGAGAGAGAGAGAGAGAGAGAGAGAGAGAGAGAGAGAGAGAGAGAGAGAGAGAGAGAGAGAGAGAGAGAGAGAGAGAGAGAGAGAGAGAGAGAGAGAGAGAGAGAGAGAGAGAGAGAGAGAGAGAGAGAGAGCGCTTTCGCTACCTTGAGCTTCGCACAGGAATAATGAAATAAGTTAATTGGCTCTGAAGTACTCTCAGAGCGCCCTGATTCATGAAGGAGAGGGACAAAGAAGAGGAAAACACAAACATCCACAGTAATCTTGAGTTGCCATGGTGAGAATTAAATTATCCTCCTCCCTTACAAAACATTTACCTTTACATTTTAGTAATTTTGCAGATGCTCTTATCCAGAGCCACTTACAGTCAGTGCATTCATCTTAAGGTAGCTAGGTAAGACGACCACATACAGTATCACAGGCATAGTAATTCAAACTTTTCCTCAATAAAGCAGCTATCAGCAGTCAGTGCTAGTAAGAAAATAAGTGCAAGTGTTAGAAAGTGAAGGGTGAAATGCATTCAGTTGCACAACTGAATCCATTCAACCGAAATGCGTCTTCCACATTTAACCCAACCCCTCTGAATCAGAGAGGTGCGGGGGGATGCCTTATCTCTGGGATTTATTCCAGCGATCTTTTGACCTTACTGGCCCAACGCTCTTAACCGCTAGGCTAAAGACAAATTCTGGAGTGGTCTTCAAATTGGTTTTGGATACAGTTTCCTGGTGATATGAATTTAGTTAGTGTTGTACCCACAGCAACCACAGCCCACTGCTTCAGTTGATGGACATAGAAAACGTAGGAAAAATCTTTCCTGTGTGTCACACCAATGAATGACCTTTGGGAGAATGTCAGAGCTGTGGACATATTAGCTCTTTACTCTATCCCAAATCCTAACTTTAGACCACACTTAGCTGGAATTCTTTCCGGAAGAAGTATTTGTGCAAGGTCTGTGCGCATAGCCAGTGAACTTGAGTGAACTAGTCTAAAGTGGATGGTTACTCTAGGGCTCTCCAACCTGTGTTGTGTGTGTTTTTTCGGACAGACGTGGATGACTGCCAGTCCAATCCATGTCTAAATGGAGGCACCTGCATCGACAAGATCGACTCATTTGTCTGCCTCTGTCTGCCCAGCTACGCAGGAGACACCTGTGAGAAGGGTAAGCGAGTGCATACACACTGGTCAACACACGGCGAGAGCATGGAAACACACACACTACGTAGTCAATACACACAGCCTAAACAGAGAGAGAGATGGAGAGAGAGAGAGAGAGAGAGAGAGAGAGAGAGAGAGAGAGAGAGAGAGAGAGAGAGAGAGAGAGAGAGAGAGAGAGAAAAACGTTTATCTAAAATACACAGAGGAGTGGTATTTACACTTCTCCAAATTATACAGGAGAATGCTTTAATTGAGCTTTCACTCAAGTCTCACATTTCCCCATGAAGCTAGTCCCTTATGGAAAATAATATCTCAATTTGTGATGTTTTGTTTTTGCTACTTCTATATGTGTAGCTCTATAAACGTGTCGACAGTAAATACCTAGAGACAGTATCTACAGGGTTCAGGATGATGTTGCCTGTCTGCTATCAGCAGTGGACAGCAGCCGGCTGTGGTCCAGGTCATCTTGATCAGTGTTATGTGCAGTATCAGCTTACAGCTGTATCCCTGCAGTATCACTCGCCAGCTATCAGGCAGTGTATATGTACCTGTCACTGTGCTGCAGAGAGCTGGCTGATATATGTACACCAAAACATACACACAAACAAGTGCATACACACACACACACCTCGCTGGTTTCAGAGTCAGACAGCCGCCTACCACTCCTCATTTGTCCTCCCCCGTGTGAGCAGAAACACTAATAGCAATGAGGATTAATGAATCCATAACCCTTAGAGTTATTAATGAGTCCCCATAATGCACAATAATGAGTCCTCACCATGCAGAGAAAGGAACAATGTGTGCTGAGAATGGAAATGCGGGATCCATGATTGCAGGTTTAGTGTTTCATTCAGTCTCACAGGGTTTTAACACCATTGATGTGTGTCCTTGCAGGTCCTGAGAGGCACAATACTGGATGAAAGGTGGAAAGGGTATAAGAATAATCTTCTCTCTTTTTGATCCACCTCTCTCTCTTCTTTTCTCTGTCACCGTCCCTCTATTCATCTATCTTCCTACTCTCCTTTATCTCTTTCCCTCCCCTACCTTTTTCACTCAATCCCCTTCTCTCTTCATTGCCTCCTTTATCTGTCTTTCTTTGCCCCCTCCCGTCTTCCGTACTTGTACCTCTCTCCCCTGTCCCTCTCTCCTCCCTCCATGCCTCCCCCTCTCTCCCCTGTCCCTCTCTCCTCCCGCCATGCCTCCCCCTCTCTCCTCCCTCCATGCCTCCCCCTCTCTCCTCCCTCCATGCCTCCCCCTCTCTCCTCCCTCCATGCCTCCCCCTCTCTCCTCCCTCCATGCCTCCCCCTCTCTCCTCCCTCCATGCCTCCCCCTCTCTCCTCCCTCCATGCCTCCCCCTCTCTCCTCCCTCCATGCCTCCCCCCTCTCTCCTCCCTCCATGCTTCCCCCCTCTCTCCTCCCTCCATGCTTCCCCCTCTCTCCTCCCTCCATGCCTCCCCCTCTCTCCTCCTTCCATGCCTCCCCCTCTCTCCTTTCTCCCTCTACTCTTAGATGTTGAGGGTTGTGACCATGGATGGAGAAAGTTCCATGGCCACTGCTACAGGTACGTGAGAAAAGAAGACCTTTCTACAAACCTTGCCTCTAAACATGAATCTCAAAATCAAATCAACGTTTATTTGTCATATACACAGGATACAACGGGGTGTAAACAGTGCAATGAAATGCTTACTTGCGAGCTACCTGTCATCAGTGCAGTAAAATATAAAAGTACAAAATAATAATAACAATAACACAATATCTCCTTGTATAATATCTCCTTGTATGTTATTCTATTGATATGACATCTACCTGTTTCTCCACTTCAGGTACTTCTCTCACAGACACACCTGGGAGGAAGCAGAGAAGGACTGCAGAGAGCACAGCGCCCACCTGAGTAGTATCATCTCAGTCACAGAGCAGGAGTTCATCAACGGTCTGGGCCATGATAACGCCTGGATTGGCCTGAATGATCGCACCGTGGAGGAAGACTTCCAATGGACTGATGTCAATGACCTGGTTAGATTCGATATTCCTCTCTGTCAATAAAATGTCAGATTATGCTCAGTTTGTGAATATACAGTATGTGATTTATACCTGTACTTGATCCTCACAGTTGGAATAATTTACATTTTTTTTTTTTTTTTTTTTAATGTGTGTAAAGTATATCTACAGATGTACGTATAACTGGGTGATTATTATTAGTAACAGGTTTAAGGCCAATTTAGCATGACTACAGTATAATAGAATATGATTACAATGTAACATAATTGTGTTGTATTGTGTAGGTATATGAGAACTGGAGAGAGAGCCAGCCTGATAACTTCTTTGCGGGCGGAGAGGATTGTGTGGTGACCATCGCCCATGAGGACGGCAAGTGGAACGATGTGCCCTGCAACTATAACCTGCCCTACATCTGCAAAAAAGGCACAGGTAGGATCACAGTACCTAACATAGCACCTGTACAACTAGCTCCATGTCGACAAGAAAGGCACAGGGAAAACAACAATGATGCATTTACATGGCAATAACGTCCTCAAAAAGTGTTTTCAAAACGGTGGGTTCCTACTGGATAGCGGCATTAGACTGGGCTGTGGCTAGAAACAGGATGTTATGTTCATTCGGAAGAGCACAAGAACATTCAAAAGGCTTTAGTTGAGTCATCATGGCAAATAACGATTTTGGAAATACTGTTTCATATTATGTTCCAAAACCTTCAATTTACTCTACAAAGCCTTGTATCCTCTGGTGACTGTTCTGTTTTGTCAATAGAATGTCAGTGGCAATGAAACGCACTGACCTGACATCAGCCCTAAGAGCACAATGACAGTTTTATCAACTGAAAATGCCAGAAGAAATATGGCCTTTTGGTAAAACGTGTCAATTTATTATTTAGTTCAACAGGTTATTATTGACTAGCACCAGACACATTGTCATACATCAGTTTTTTTGCCTTATCGACAGACAGAAGAGAGTGCTATTTCTAAAGCACTGAAATTCCCCTAGAAACAACCCAATTAATATGCAGGCTGTCAAACCTCAATAGGCAGCAGTGTGACAAGCGGTGGTGGTGCACAATGCTGTCTTTTTCCTTTAAGGGCTTGATTCAATCAGATCCGCTTTAGCCAACATCAATATAGCGGTTGTTTTTGGCGGTGTTGGAGGTGGAACTGCGTTAGAGCTGTAAAATCCACAAGCGGCTCCTGACATTATACCTAAAGCGGACATTGCCATTGGCTGCACGGAGTCACATTAACAGAAATCCCATGCAGCCTTCTTTACAAGTTCGAACACTGGAATGTGAGATGTAATCTACACCTCAAATAGGATGATAGAAATTCCTCATTATTTCATTGAATGATTTTTCAATTTGAGCGTAATTATTTATTTGTAGCCTACACTTTCTCATTCTGAACTTCTAACTGGAGTGGGGCGGGTGTGGCTTCGTGACAATGACCACAAGGGCAGCTGCTCACTGATTTGACGGCTCCAACGCAGTTCCACCTCCGACACCGCCAAAACATCCGATATGCAGATGTCTGCTATCACCAGTTAACGGTTTAACTGATTTAATCTAGGCCTAAATGTGTGAAAAGAAGCTTGTGTATAAAGCTCCAAACTTGCTGACATAACACACAGAAGTTTGAATCGCATTTTCAATTTTTTTTACTCCCAGTTGATCTTAACAGAAACCTCCTTCTCTCTCTGTTCGCATTTTATCTCACCCTACGAATAATTACTTGGGCTACAAAGCCACCATTTGCCATCTTGTATAAAGCTGGCATTAAATTGCCAGTGACTGTTTTGCCTTCAGATCTGCTCCTGAAGTCCCAAAATGCATCTCTTTGTTACCCTGATGTAATTGTGACACTGTGGAATGAGACCTAGAGCAAGGATTTATGGGATAGCCTGAAGCCTAGCTCCTTTAATAGAAATAGAGGAGAGAGAGAGAGAGAGAGAGAGAGAGAGAGAGACTTTGTTGCTCGAGACTGACTTTATTGTTACTGTCGGCCCGTCTGACAGTGCTGTGTGGAACCCCACCCGCCATGGAGAACACCCATCTGATTGGCCGTCGGCGGTCCCACTATGACATACATGCGGTTGTGCGTTACCAGTGTGCCGAAGGTTTCTACCAGCGCCACATCCCCACCTCGCGTTGCCGGGCCGACGGCACCTGGGACCGGCCCAAGATCATCTGCACAAAGTGTGAGTGACAAACACCAGATTTTGTTATAAAAAATCCACATTTGTTATGTTATGCAACCTTTTTTGGATAACAAACCTTTATTCACCCAGGTAAGCCATTTAACATCTGTTTATTCACTCTAATATGGGCTCTATAAGAAACAGAATGGTAAATGTTGTCACTGCACCAATTTTGTGTTCCCCTACCTTAGCTCAGCGATCCCACCGGTACCGCCGCAACCACCACCACGGCCAGCGCCGGGAGCGCAGGAACCACAGGAGACATAGAGGAGAGGCACACAGGGAGAGGGAAGAGGACACACACAGCCACTACTGAACCAAATACTACACCTCCCATAATGCCCTGCGCCTGACCCCTGACCTATCCTGTGGCTGAGGGGACCAATCAGGCCTCACAATCGACAATAGTTTATATTTATTTTTTCCTGACCTATTTCAGTCTGTCTCTTTGGGTTGAAATTTCACTTGAGATACTGTATGTGTGCAAAACTTTCATGCAAATTATCTATTGACATCAGTGCAAAAAAGTTCATTGTTTACGTGTACATATCTCAATTTAGGATTTGTCCCTTTGTTGTTGATTTTGTTTACCCCAGGTCCGTTACAACAGTAATACTTTTTCTCTCGCTAACACGGTCGCTAATATCTTAGAAACAGCAAATCCTTGGCATGTCTATGGATAACCTATTCTCACTGTCTAAACATAAAGACAGTGACGTGTGTGTTTGTGTGCATCTGTGCGTGTGTATGTGTGAGAGTGTCTATGCTATTCGAGTGTGTGTTCTGCAAAGTTTGAAGCTTGTTCTACATCTCAGAACATACTCATTTTAGTATTCTGTTTATAAAGCACAAATGTAATTAATGCAAGTGAGCTAGTTCGCTTTCAGTCTCAAATAACCCAGAGCTTTTGTATGTATACTGTACTTGTTACGTTTCCTTAGGACTCCTGAATAGCAGGTCTGTTTTATTATTCAACTTACATGGCATTTTTTTATATTCGCTATCTCTTCATGTAATGTTTCTATTTATTATGGACTCTTCGCTAGTTAATATACAGTATGTTGATTTTTTTCATAATCCAACAAGGCAATGTAATACTTTTTTCTTTTATATACCATTCTTACAATCAAAAGTAACGAAGGTAACCCTTTGATTGCCTCTCTCTGTACTGTAAATACTGTGGTGTTTGATTGTTTGTGATTGACTGATATCTAATTGATACCTGACCCTTGTTCAGTCATGTACTCTCAACTAACAACTAAAACAGACCCATTGATCTAGATGGAATAAAATAGGATAGATCGAAATACTGCGGACTGGGACAAAACTTTACGAAGATAACTGCTCGTGGTCAATAGTCCCAATCTTTGCACGGCTCCAATATGTGATGGGTAGGATGCCATGACTCACGATGAATCTGGTCCTTCTGATATTTGATTGGTCGTCATCCCTTTTTTGGTGTTGTTATGACTTCCTGTCCTGCTGTTGTGTTCCATTCTTAATAAAGCTGCAAAAACAAATGAACGACGACAATGTATCTGGTCAGTTTTGTGCTGAAGCTGGGCTCCAATGCTATTATTTCAGAGTTTCTTCGTTTTATTTCTTTGTTTCTCTACCACATCACTTCTATACAGTACCTCAAACACTGAAGATTGAGAGTGGTTTGTATCTTACCCATGCCTCCTAAAGCAAAGGAATGAACCCAACTGAAAGCCTTTGTATTTCTATGTCCTCTATTTACTTCAATCTCTAGAAAGAGAAAGAGGCCATTCTGGCCAATAGTTTCCTGGGATCACATAAGCAGTTTTCTACTCTCTTTTGACTCTATTGAATAGATTGTGGAGGGAAAGTACATCTAAAAGAATGGACCCAATAGATGAGAATATATCTAAAATAGGGGTATTCAACCTTTTCTTGCCCAGTGACCCCCTCCCAGGTAAACCAGTGATCCAAGGACCCCCATCATACGTTAACAGGTGAATGATAAAGGCAAGGAGAAGTAATCAACATTTTAAAATGAATAGATTTGGTAGATAGTTTCATTATCTTGACCTCCTCACAATATAATTTGAAGAGGAAGTGTAAACTCCAACATAGTCTATTAGCTAGAAAGGTAACTCCAAACACATTTTCACTCAGAGCAGCTGTTTAGCTGGTTAAACAAAGGTTAGCCATGTGTTGAAAGAAATTTGTCAATTTCAAGAAAGCTTACCAGCAGCCAGCGGCACTTGCCACACTGGTAGCCTATTTGCAGTGCTTTTTCAAAGCCTATGTCAGATACTTCAGTGAGTGTAATTGGCTCCAATGAGTGTAATTTGCTCAATATTAGGAGTTGAGAAAGAAAGTTGACATCATTAGAAAGAAAATAGTATCCTCTTTTCTCCTGTAGGCATGTCATTCAAATTGGTTTATTCTGTTGTTGCTAACAATATTCATAAAAACATTTAAATAATAAAATAACGTATATATATATTTTTTTTATATAAAACATTTCCTGCAGTACCTCGGTTGAATACCCCTGATCTAAAATAATCAACCCAATAAAGGAAAGAAAATCTAAAGGACTGGGTCCAATACCAACACCAGTTAGACCTCTGCTAGTTTAATCTCACTTTGGGTCGCCTTGACTCAGTTGGCTCTGAGATCTGACCCCCCTCTCTGTCACAGCCTGATTCACTGGGATAGAAACTGTGGAACAGAGAGGTTTGGAGAGAGAAAATAAGATCATATTTATATAAACTCTGGTTAGAATTGTGCTCTTAAAGTTGATTGACTTTGCTGAAATCAGGCAACAGTGTTTGGCGTTCAGTTCAACATGTGGGAAGTGACAGCACTTGTGGGAAGAGAAAGCATGTTGTGCTTTTACTTTCCAGACATCAAACTTGGTTCAAAACAGAACTCTGAGAGAAACTGTCTTGTCAACAGTTTGATTTTGTTTGACAATACTGTCTAGCTGGGGGTTCACTTCTTATCAGCTGATGACAGCAGAGGCGACGTGCCAGGCAGGGCAAAGTTTACTAGGCCACCTGTACATTGACTATACACAGGATCCAATGACATCATCAATCAGAAACGAAAGCTCAGATGTCAATATCATCATCATCTGGTTGATTATGACATTGGATCCTGTGTATAGTCAGTGACATACTGCTCAATGAGAGTTTGGAACTGTAATAGATTCTGCTTAGAGAAAACACTCCAGCCAGAAGTTGCCCCTAAGCACAGTCCTAGGATTTCCCCCAGTCCAAAGCTAAACCATTAGGTGGTTGAAAAACATATCTGCCCCAGAATCAGTAGTTATGGTAAAACTGTTATGATAAAAAACAATGTTACAGTGAAGGACTGAGCATCTATCCACAATACTTTCAGTATCTGACAAATCTATTCCCTGTTACCTCAATAGGCAGACAGATTGGCATGAAAAAGTTAACAGAGTATTTCACAAGAATAGAGCTATGCTAAATGGCATATTATATTATTATATTATATTATATTATATGGACAGTCATATCAGGGGACACTCCCACACAGGACCAGAGTGCAAATCCTCAAAGAAACATAATTTTTTTATACACTGCTCAAAAAAATAAAGGGAACACTTAAACAACACAATGTAACTCCAAGTCAATCACACTTCTGTGAAATCAAACTGTCCACTTAGGAAGCAACACTGATTGACAATACATTTCACATGCTGTTGTGCAAATGGAATAGAAAACAGGTGGAAATCATAGGCAATTAGCAAGACACCCCCAATAAAGGAGTGGTTCTACAGGTGGTGACCACAGACCACTTCTCAGTTCCTATGCTTCCTGGCTGATGTTTTGGTCACTTTTGAATGCTGGCGGTGCTTTCACTCTAGTGGTAGCATGAGACGGAGTCCACAACCCACACAAGTGGCTCAGGTAGTGCAGCTCAACCAGGATGGCACATCAATGCGAGCTGTGGCAAGAAGGTTTGCTGTGTCTGTCAGCGTAGTGTCCAGAGCATGGAGGCGCTACCAGGAGACAGGCCAGTACATCAGGAGACGTGGAGGAGGCCGTAGGAGGGCAACAACCCAGCAGCAGGACCGCTAACTCCGCCTTTGTGCAAGGAGGAGCAGGAGGAGCACTGCCAGAGCCCTGCAAAATGACCTCCAGCAGGCCACAAATGTGCATGTGTCTGCTCAAACGGTCAGAAACAGACTCCATGAGGGTGGTATGAGGGCCCGACGTCCACTGGTGGGGGTTGTGCTTACAGCCCAACTCCGTGCAGGACGTTTGGCATTTGCCAGAGAACACCAAGATTGGCAAATTCGCCACTGGCGCCCTGTGCTCTTCACAGATGAAAGCAGGTTCACACTGAGCACGTGACAGACGTGACAGAGTCTGGAGACGCCGTGGAGAACGTTCTGCTGCCTGCAACATCCTCCAGCATGACCAGTTTGGCGGTGGGTCAGTCATGGTGTGGGGTGGCATTTCTTTGGGGGGCCACACAGCCCTCCATGTGCTCGCCAGAGGTAGCCTGACTGCCATTAGGTACCGAGATGAGATCCTCAGACCCCTTGTGAGACCATATGCTGGTGCGGTTGGCCCTGGGTTCCTCCTAATGCAAGACAATGCTAGACCTCATGTGGCTGGAGTGTGTCAGCAGTTCCTGCAAGAGGAAGGCATTGATGATATGGACCGCGTGTTCCCCAGACCTGAATCCAATTGAGCACATCTGGGACATCATGTCTCGCTCCATCCACCAACGCCACGTTGCACCACAGACTGTCCAGGAGTTGGCGGATGCTTTAGTCCAGGTCTGGGAGGAGATCTCTCAGGAGACCATCCACCACCTCATCAGGAGCATGCCCAGGCGTTGTAGGGAGGTCATACAGGCACGTGGAGGCCACACACACTACTGAGCCTCATTTTGACTTGTTTTAAGGACATTACATCAAAGTTGGATCAGCCTGTAGTGTGGTTTTCCACTTTAATTTTGAGTGTGACTCCAAATCCAGACCTCCATGGGTTGATAAATTTGATTTCCATTGATAATTTTTGTGTGATTTTGTTGTCAGCACATTCAACTATGTAAAGAAAAAAGTATTTCATAAGATTATTTCATTCATTCAGATCTAGGATGTGTTATTTTAGTGTTCCCTTCATTTTTTTGAGCAGTGTATATTCACATAACAACCATTTATTGTAGTAATTCTAGCCCAACCGCTCTAAAAAATAACCTACCTAACTAACATTTGATTCATAAATACTGACTAACCATTTGTCTCCTCATGCCATGGTCTCCTAAAGGGGTCTCTCAAATCACAACCACATCTTGTGAAACAGGCCCTGTTATCTGTCTTATCAGCAGCAGTACTACACAGTCGCTCAGCTTCTAAATCCCCTAGTCCTCAACATGGTCCATAGTTTCACAGTTCAGTGACAGTCGGCTCTAATAATCCATGACTGAGGCAATGAAGGCCAGTATCAGTGTCAGGTTTATAGGCCTTTTAGTCCCAACTATACCGCCTCAGACCCGTCTCTCACTGACTCACAAGCCTGATAGGTAAACCTCGGCTCATGTCCACAAAGGATTTATCTGGCTCCAATAGTCCATATAGGGACGGCTGTAGACATGGGTGAACTTTACCCAAAAGGCTCCAACCAACAAAAGGAGCTTCAGGTGTAATTTGCTTCAGGTGTTCTAGACTCATGTAACATGGGTTTTGTGGAGCTGGTGGGTCCCATTTCCAGAAGCTTCAGGTGGTTCGCAGCACCAAAACATTTGAGTTCCATGGCCTTAGGATTGTGCGTACAGTAGTTCTTGGTCTGTCAGTAGCATTCTGGTCCAGTGGCTCACAGAGTCCATGCTTTATGAGAATTGTAGTCTCTTGGGCTTAGTTGTCCTTCTCCAGGTTGGTCTCTCCCTCGGGTACAGTCGGCATGAAGAATGTAGGGCTGATGTGGCATTGGATGGCTAAGACGATAGGTGCACCTACATACAGCCTGTTTAGAATCATAGCAGTCAACCATTTGTCCGTGGGGACCCGGTATGTGAAGGAGGTACGGGAGTGGAGTGATCCTCCGATATGGCACCACTGGGTCTGGGGAAGAGGAGAAGAGTAGGGGTGTTTTAGAGGAGGTTGTATATAGCTTTTCCAATACACCATCGCTTCTATTCTATACATCCCTCCATGTTAGACAAAGAGAGATGCATAAGAGTGCAGTAGTAGTAGGTCATTGCACTGAATATGACTGTTACCTGGGCTATGGCCCCCGCAAAGAAGATTGTCCAGTCCAGCATCCAGGTACAGCCAGGTGTCCTCAGCCCGTAAATGAACACAGCCAGCAGAGGCAACGCATAGAACAAATACACCAGCATCTAGAGCAATCACATAACAGGACAAATGTCATTTTACATCCATGGGTATGCTATACACAATGGTGATTACACTGACATGCAATATGGGACAGTAAGGATGGTCTGCCGTAACAGACAGTGGGATTTAGAACAACCGTATGTCTGTTCTACTTATTCTTTTTCTAGGACTCAGCATGACTTTAGGGAAGGCCACAGGGTCCTCATACTGGTAGATGTAGGTGAAGCACGTATCCAGAGGACAGTCTAGGACCACCAAGGTGATAGAGGGAGGGAGGGAGGGAGGGAGGGAGAGAGGGAGGAAGAAAGGGGGAGAGAGAGAGAGAGAGAGAGAGAGAGAGAGAGAGAGAGAGAGAGAGAGAGAGAGAGAGAGAGAGAGAGAGAGAGAGAGGGAGATTGGAGGAATTAATACACGTTTACAATGTGTTCAATGTCTAACTTTAGATTTCAATTGCTTCCATGTACAGTAACCATCTCCTGAACTTTATTTGAGTGGCATAAACAGGATCAGATCAACAGGATGATAAAGGAGACTTCTCTTTTGCTCTGTTGCAACCTTGTCTGCAGGAATGATTGGCAGCTCTCTGGGCCTACTGAAAGCAGGGTGGCTCCCCATACAGGCAACAACAAGAAGGGAGTATTCCTCCAGAAGGCGGGACATATTTTTGAACTATATTTACCTATAAAAACACAAAAAGCCATACCATTACAATACTGGAATGTTAGTAGTGGAATAGAAGCAGTGGACCACTGCATTCACCTATCAAAGAATGTTGGCTCTGCGATTATTCCTAGGAAATATTCCAAGGAAAGGAGTGTTTCGAATACTTTTTAGAACAAGGCCACTCACCGATGACCACTCCTGGGATGAAGACGATCTGCTGGGCAATGGATGACCCCGCCCACAACAGCCCCATGCTGCGATAGGACTTCCTGTATGGACAGGAAATAGATAACCCTCTATTGACTGTCTCACTGACGAAAATAGCATTGCCACTATTGTGATAGGAATGTTTACACAATGAAATGTGCACTATGGCACTCTACCGTAGGAACAGTCTTTACGAAAGACACATGATATAGAGAAAGGGCATCAGCACTTACCCCCTGAACATGCGATGGATCATGGTGAGGAAGAGGAGGAAGTGAAGGACAACCTCCCAATAAGACATCATCACAGCATAGGCTGCACTCAGGTAGGGCTCCCCCTGATGGGTCATTACATCATATACTATTTAATAACCTATATTGTATTGCTCATAAATACAGTATGTGTTCATTTTTAAGGGTTTCCCCAACCACATATTAACCTCTACAGGGTCGGTGTCCCGTATTTTGGACGGTTGAGCTAATGTGCGCTAATGTGATTAGCATGACTGTTGTAAGTAACCGAAAACTTTCCAGGACATCGACATGTCTTATATGGGCAGAAAGCTTAAATTCTTGTTAATCTAACTGCACTGCCCAATTTACAGTGAAAACATAGCTATTACAGTGAAAACATACCATGCTATTGTTTGAGGAGAGTGCACAACAACAAAAAACGTATCACGGCAACTGGTTTGATACATTCACCTCTGAAGGTAAATAATGTACTTACGTTCAGTAATCTTGCTCTGATTTGTCACCCTAAGGGTACCAGAGATAAAATGTAGCATAGTTTTGTTTGATAAAATCCATTTTTATATTCAAATGTAGGAACTGGGTTCTACAGTTTGAACCCCTGCTGTCTCTGGCTCCACACCCACCCCGCCTGGCCATCTAGATGTGTGAAAGTTAGTGTATAAGCTAATGATCCATCATGTATGACATTCTTGGGAGTGTGTAAACTTACATTTTGTATTACCATATCATTTTTGTATGTTCTCTATAGTTATGTACTTCATACAAAATAGTCCAGTATTGCAACGCTTCAGTGGATCAATCTGAAACTTTGCACACACTGCTTCCATCTAGTGGCCAAAATCTAAATTGCGCCTAAACTGCAATATTATATTGTGGCCTTTCTCTTGCATTTCAAAGATGATAAATAAATAAAAATAGAAAACGCATGTTTTTTTGTTTTTATTATCTTTAACCAGATCTAATGTGTTAAATTCTCCTACCTTAATTTCACATTTCCATAAACTTCAAAGTGTTTCCTTTCAAATGGAATCAAGAATATGCATATCCTTGTTTCAGGTCCTGAGCTACAGGCAGTTAGATTTGGGTGTGTCATTTTAGGCGAAAATTGAAAAAAGGGTCCGATCCTTCTGTTTACACCCAACAGCGTGACAATGACCATACGAGAGTTGGCAGGATAGCATAAACAGACCTGGGATCAGGCTAATCAATCTACAGTTATGCAACAACACAGACAGATTACTCACAGAGTCAGGATCTTATTAGTCTAATATCCTAATGGATAAGACTAGTAAAAGAAAAGGACTTGCTAGCCAGTGGTGGAAAAAGTACCCAAAATTGTCATACTTGAGTAAAAGTAAAGATACCTTAATAGAAAATTACTCAAGTAAAAGTGAAAGTCACCCAGTAAAATACTACTTGAGTAAAAGTCTAAAAGTATTTGGTTTTAAATATACTTAAGTATCAAAAGTAAATGTAATTGCTAAAATATACTTAAGTATTAAAAGTAAAAGTATAAATAATTTCAAATTCCTTATATTAAGCAAACCAGACGGCACCATTTTCTTGTTTTTTTATTTACAGTTATCCAGGGGCACACTCCAACACTCAGACATAATTTACAAACAAAGCATTTGTGTTTAGTGAGTCCTAAAAGTAAAAGTAGTCAAAAATATAAATAGTAAAGTAAAGTACAGATACCCCAAAAAAGTATTTTTACTTAAGTACTTTACACCACTGTTGCTAGCTAACTAACCCTTTTAAGGTAGAAGCCCATGTATCCAGAGATGTAGCCATCCTGTTCCAGGGCGTTGGTCAGGCCCACCAGACAGGTGAAAGAAAACACAACAAACACAGAGCGAGAGGGAGAGAGAGAGAGAGAGAGAGAGAGAGAGAGAGAGAGAGAGAGAGAGAGAGAGAGAGAGAGAGAGAGAGAGAGAGAGAGAGAGAGAGAGAGAGAGAGAGAGAGAGAGATTCCTTTTGTTCTCACTCAGTCTACTTTTAACATTCTCGCTTTAGACAACTTAAGTGTGTGTGTGTACTACTACTGCATACAATAAAACAAGGCGTCAACATTTTCCTTTTGTCACACTGTGATGACAGACGACAGTACTTTGGCTCCTAGCACTGTGGAAGAAAGAGACACACAGTTAACATGTGAAGACCATAGTGTTTCATCTTTCAGAGGACATGAAGGAAATTGAGTTGAATGGAATGGAAATTGACAACATTTACATTAGATCCCCAGAGGATAGCACTTAAAAGCATTAATTTAAAGATTTGCTTCCAGAACTAGACAGATTAATGACCACTTAAGAGTATAGTGGACCTTAAAGAAGCTACTCTGTTAGAATGTGTAACCTACTTGAACAGAAAATACATTTGAATGATTAGGGCATTTACGGGATGTGTGTCACGGTAAAAGGGTGTCATTATGCAAAGTAGTAAAGATGAGGCAAACTACACTACACTACTTTGATGACACAAACTAGATCCATGAGAGATACTTGTGCAGTGTAAAGAGACGGATCTAGATTCAAATCTCTCCGGAGGTAGTGTGGGAGACATCTACACCACATACCCCCCTTTGAGTGGTAAAAGTGTAAAGACAACGGCTCTCCCAGACTACATGTCCCTGGAATAATTACCTTAATACCAGTAGACAGCATTTTTGCTCTGTTAGCCAAATATACATTAATTTTTTGCTCTGTTAGCCAAACAGGTAGTTGAGGTAATATGTACATGTAGGTAGGGGTAGAAGAGACTAGGCAATCAGGATAGATAATAGAGTAGCAGCAGCGTATGTGAAGAGTGTGAAAGAGTTTCTATATGTGAGAGTGGGTGTGGCGTCAATGTGGTGATGCAGTGTGTGTGTGTTTGTGTGTGTGTCCATGTAGTGTGTGTGTGGCATCAATGTACTTGTGTGTGTGTGTGTGTGTGTGTGTGTGTGTGTGTGTGTGTGTGTTTGTTGGAGTGTCATTGTGGTATGTGTGAGTGTGTGGGTAGAGCCCAGTGAGTGTGCATAGAGTCCGTGCAACAAAAAAAATGGGGTCAATGCAAATAGTCCGGGTAGCCATTTGATTAACTGTTCAGCAGTCTTATGGCTTGGGGGTAGAAGCTGTTCAGGAGCCTTTTCGTCCCAGACTTGGCGCTACGGTACCGCTTGCCGTGCAGTAGTCTGTGCCTAGGGTGGCTGGAGTCTTTGAAAATTTTTAGGGCATTCCTCTGACACCGCCTGGTAAACAGGTGATGTACTGGGCCGTACACACTACCCTCTGTAGCGCCTTACAGTCTGATGCCAAGCAGTTGCCATACCAAGCGGTGATGCAGCCAGTCAAGATGCTCTCAATGGTACAGCTTAGGACATTTTTGAGGATTTGCCCATGCCAAATCTTTTCAGCCTCCTGAGGGGGAAGAGGCGTTGTCGTGCCATCTTCACGACTATGTTTGGACCTCCGTGTTGAGGGTCAGCGTGGCGGATGTGTTGATGCCTACCCTCACCGCCTGAGGGCGGCCTGTCAGTAAGTCCAGCTACCAGGTGCAGAGAGTGGTGTTCACTGTGAAAATACTATGTGCAATATGGTTTAGATGCTCCTGTATAGTTTGAATTGCTTTCCTTTTTTTGTTTGTCTATGTACTATGGTATTTACGGCATACTAATAGCTGCACTCACACATGAAGCAGGGATGTGGCTTTGGCCACACCACATCCAAGGCTAGTGTAAACAGACAAGTTGCAAATCTTGTGAATGTTAACCTGTTTAAAGGTCTTACTCACATCGGCTATGGAGAGTGTGATCATACAGTCATCCGGAAAAGCTGGTGCTCTAACGCATGGTTCAGTGTTGCTTGCCTCGAAGCGAGCATAGAAGGCATTTAGCTGGTAGGCATGCATCACTGGGCAGCTCTCAGCTGGGTTTCCCTTTGTAATCCGTCATAGTTTGCAACTCCTGCCACATCTGACAAGCATTGGAGCCGGTGTAGTAGGTTTTTTATCTTAGTCCTGTATTGAGTCTTTGCCTGTTTGATGGTTCGTCAGAGGGCATAGCGGAATATCTTATAAGTGTCCGGATTAGTGTCCCGCTCCTTGAAAGCGGCAGCTCTAGCCTTTAGCTCAGTGCGGATGTTGCCTGTAATCCATAGCTTCTGGTTGGAATATGTGCGTACAGTCACTGTAGGGAAGACGTCGTCGATGCACTTATTAATGAAGCCAGTGACTGATGTGGTAAACTCCTCAATGCCATCGGATGAATCCTGGAACATATTCCAGTTTGTGCTGGCGAAACAGTCATGTAGCTTAGCATCCACTTCATTGGACCACTTCCGCATTGAGCGCGTCACTGGTACTTCCTGTTTGAGTTTTTGCTTGTAAGCAAGATTCAGGAGGATCTAGTTATGGTCAGATTTGCCAAATGGAGGGCGAGGGAGAGCTTTGTATGCGTGAAGGTGAAGGTGATCTTGAGTTTTTTCACCTCTAGTTGCACAGGTGACATGCTGGTTCGATCCCAGGCTGTGTTGAAGCCGGCCGTGACCGGGAGACCCATGAGGGCCCAGCGTCGTCCTGGTTAGGGGAGGGTTTGGCCGGCTGGGATGTCCTTGTTCCATCACGCTCTAGCGACTCCTTGTGGCGGGCCGGGCGCATGCACGCTGACTTCGGTCGCCAGCTGTATGGTGTTTCTTCCAACACATTGGTGCGGCTGGCTTCCGGGTTAAGCGAGCAGTGTGTCAAGAAGCAGTGCGGCTTGGCAGGGTTGTGTTTCGGAGGATGCATGGCTCTCAACCTTTGCCTCTCCCGAGTCCGTACGGGAGTTGCAGCGATGGGACAAAACTGTAACTACCAATTGGGGAGAAAAAGGGGTAAAAAAAAATTGAAAAAAAAATAAGTATGACAAATTCAGTTTTCCTGCATTAAAATCATTGGCTACTAGGAGCGCCGCTTCTGGATGAGCATTTTCTTGTTTTCTTATGGTCCTTTACAGCTCATTGAGTGAGGTGTTAGTGCCAGTATCGGTTTGTGGTGGTAAGTAGACAGCTGCGAAAAATATAGATGAAAACTCTCTCTACAAATAGTATGATTTACAGCTTATCATGAGGTGTTCTAACTCAGGCGAGCAGAACCTCGAGACTTTGTCAATGTTAGAGATTGCACACCAGCTGTTCTAACAAAGAAACACAACCCCCCTGAGTTTGCCCTACGCTGCCGTTCTGTCCTGCCGATGTATAGAAAAACCAGCTCGGAGAAACATAAGATATCACAGTTCTTCAGATCACATTGATAGGATAGTCTCGAACGGAGCTCGTCCAGTTTATCCTCCAGTGATTGCACGTTTGCCAATAGAACGGAGGGTAGAGGCGGTTTATCCACTCGCCATCGTAGTCTCGTCAGGTATCCCGCACACCGGCCTCTATAAAACCGCCTCTTCCTTCTTCGGGTGTCGGGGATTTGGGCCTGGTCCGGGATGAGCAGTATGTCATTTGTCTCATCAAAGTGGAAATCCTCATTCAAATTGAGGTTAGTGATCGCTGTTCTGATGTCCAGAAGCTCTTTTCAGTCATAGGAAAATATAGCAGAAACATTATGTACAAAAAAGTTTAGATCTGTGCAAAAAAACACACAAAATAGCACAATTGGTCAGGAGCCTGTAAAACGGCCGCTATTCCCTCCAGCACCATTTCTATTGATGGAGTCGAACGGGCAGGTTGTTGGGCGGATCTCACTAGTCGCAGGATTTTATCTGGAGAGAGAGGGGAGAAAGAGGTCAAGGCGTAGGGTAGTTCTGTGTGAGTGGGACCAGTGGACTCAATAGGCTGAGTGAATGAGGAGCGGATGTTGTCAACCTTCTTTTCAAATTGATTGACAAAGTCGTCCGCAGAGAGGGAGGAGGGAGAGGGAGAGGGTGAAGGATTAAGGAGGGAGGAGAAGGTGGAAAATAGTTTCCAAGGGTTAGAGGCAGAAGCTTGAAATTTAGAGTGATAGAAAGTTGCTTTAGCAGTGGATAAAGAGGACGAGAAGGTAGAGAGGAGGGAGTGAAAGTATGATAGGTCCTCCGGAAGTTTGGTTTTCCTCCAGTAGTATATTTAATCCAAAAGCTTATAATTATAGGTCAATTTTATATTCACAAAATAAAATGGTCTGATTCAAAACCTAACTTTTTATCACAACTTCCTCCGAAGCTGCCTCCTCTCCTTGTTCGGGCAGGCTTCGGCGTTCGTCGTCACCGGCCTTCTAGCCACTGTCGCTCCTCATCTCATCATTCCATTTGTTTTGTCTTGTTTTTACACACACCTGCTTCATATCCCCTCATCAGTACCTGTATAAGTATTCCCTCTGCCCCCCATGTCTTTGTGTGTGATTGTTTATTGTGGAGGTTACTATATTTGTATCGCCGGGATTTTCACCCGTGTGCTTTGTTTTCTCCAGTGCGCCGTTATTACCGCATTGTGGTGTTTTACTCATTGCTGCGTGCCGCTGTATTGCAGAATAAACCATTTATTCTGTGATTTACCCTCCTGCGCCTGACTCCGTCCAAATCACCCGCTACACTTTTGGCACTAGTTTAACTAAAAGTAAAAACAAAATGGCAGTTAAAACCTGTAGTACTATTAATCAATATGATTTGTTTGTGTAGGATCCCTGGCAATATAAAACGTTTGTATGTATATTTTTTGTATGTGAATATTCCTCTTTCACTTGTTGATGTTTGTTGTTTGTTAATTTAAAAAAGTACAAATATAAAATAAAAAAACTTCACAAACTTCATGATTGGATTATTCTCAGAGTAGCCTAGGCTATATATAGGGAGCGTTCCACAGCTAAGGCGAGGTAACGCAACAAACAATAGTTGAGTGCCACGTCATCGACTGTGTCATCTACTGACAAATTGCTATAACATGATGTGGTTAGATGATACTTAAAATACCTATCTAGGAGTTGTAAGATCTGTCAGGCGTCAGCAACGTCTAAGCATAGGAACGCACCCAGAGATTTACGCAATGCGAATAAATTAATTACATTCATGGTTTAAATAGTTGTCAAACTGATGCATTTTTTCTATCAAAGCGGCAACTATAGAACTATCAGCAAAGTGGAGTCAGACAGACAGAATGGAATACAGAAACAACCAATAATAAGTAGGTCTACTATTGCCACCTTGTGGTACATGTATGTGCGTCCGGCAGGCAGGAGGCAAATGATAAGATGTAAATATGTGGTTTTATTCACAAAATAAAGGTAGTGATGTTAGCAGTGGTAGAAATAGGCCTCCATAATGTCAACAAAAATGCATTTACATAAAGAAACGACAAAACATTTATTTCTCCAAATAAAGCAAAACACTAGCTAAATTTCAGGTATTTGTATTCTCTAGGAACCAAACAAGGAAACGGAATGAAACAGGGAGGGACCTACCTGAATTTGTCCAATAGAAACTCTCGTTTCCATTGCGAAACCTTTTCTGTTGCACAACATTTTGCTACAGTTTGGTCATGCCAGAATATAACAGAGCGTAACAGTAATGCCAATTTCTTTGAAACACACTCACCAATCACCACTCCTGGGATGAAGACGATCTGATGGGCAATGGAAGACCCAGCACAGAACAGAGCCATGCTTTGATAGGACTTCCTGTATGGGCAGGAAATAGATTTAACCATCTTGCCAACAATCTCATTGCCACTATCGGTATACTGTAGAAACACTGTAAGTACCACTTACCCTCTGAACATGCAATGATGATGAAGAGGAGGAGGGAGTGAAGTACGCCCAGTAATTCATCATTACAGCGTAAGCTGCACTCAGGTGGGGCTCCCCCTGATAGATCATCAGATCATATACTGTTTAATAGCTGATATACAGTGCATTCAGAAAGTATTCAGACCCCTTGACCTTTTCCACATTTTGTTACGTTTCAGCCTTATTCTAAAATTGATTAAATTATTTGAATCTACACACAATACCCCATAATGACCAAGCGAAAACAGGTTTTTAGAAATGTTTGCTAATTTTATTTTATTTGAAAGAAATGTACCTTATTTACATAAGTATTCAGACCCTTTGCTATGAGACTCGAAATTGAGCTCAGGTGCATCCTGTTTCCATTGATCATCCTTTAGAAGTTTCTACAACTTGATTGGAGTCCACCTGTGGTAAATTCAATTGATTGGACATGATTTGAAAAGGTGCACCAGGCTATTTAAGATCCCACAGTTGACAGTGCATGTCAGAGCAAAAACCAAGCCATGAGGTCGAAGGAATTGTCCGTAGAGCTCCGAGACAAGATTGTGTCGAGGCACTGATCTAGGGAAGGGTACCAAAAAATGTCTGCAGCATTGAAGGTCCCCAAGAACACAGTGGCCAACCCGTTGGTCACTCTGACAGAGCTCCAGAGTTCCTCTGTGGAGATGGGAGAACCTTCCAGAAGGACAACCATCTCTGCATCACTCCAACAATCAGGCCTTTATGGTAGAGTGGCCAGACTGAAGCCACTCTACAGTGAAAGGCACATGACAGCCCGCTTGGAGTTTGCCAAAAGGCACCTAAAGACTCTAAGACCATGAGAAACAAGAATCTCTGGTCTGATCAAACCAAAATTGAACTCTTTGGCCTGAATACCAAGCGTCACGTCTGGAGGAAACCTGGCACCATCCCTACGGTGAAGCATGGGGGTGGCAGCATCATGCTGTGGGGATGTTTTTCAGCGGCAGGGACTGGGAGACTAGTCAGGATTGAGGGAAAGATGAAAGGAGCAAAGTACAGAGAGATCCTTGATGAAAACTTGCTCCAGAGCGCTCAGGACCTCAGACTGGGGCAAAGGTTCACCTTCCAACAGGTCAACGACCCTAAGCACACAGCCAAGACAACGCAGGACTGGCTTCCGGACAAGTCTCTGAATGTCCTTGAGTGGCCTAGCCAGAGCCCGGACTCGAACCTGATCAAACATCTCTGGAGAGACCTGAAAATAGTTGTGCAGCGACGCTCCCATCCAACCTGACAGAGCTTGAGAGGATCTGCAGAGAAGAATGGGAGAAACTCCCCAAATACATGTGTGCCAAGCTTGTAGCATCATACCCAAGAAGACTCAAGGCTGTAATCGCTGCCAAAGGTGCATCAACAAAGTACTGAGTAAAGGGTCTCAATACCTACACTACCGGTCAAAAATTTTAGAACACCAAGAGTGCCAAGAGTGTGCAAAGCTGTCATCAAGGCAAAGGGTGGCTATTTGAGGAATCTCAAATATAAAATATATTGTGTTATCTGTTTAACACTGTTTTGGTTACTACATTATTCCATATGTGTTATTTCCTAGTTTTGATGTCTTCACTATTATTCTACAATGTAGAAAATATAAAAAATAAAGAAAATCCTTGAATGAGTAGTTGTTCTAAAACTTTTGACCGGTAGTGTATGTAAATGTAATTTTTCAGTAATTCATGTTTTATAAATTTGCAAACTTTTCTAAAAACCTGTTTTTGCTTTGTCATTATTGGGTATTCTGTGTAGATTTATGACGGGGAAAAAACAATTTCATCAATTTTAGAATAAGGCTGTTACGTAACAAAAAAAAGTGGGAAAAGTCAAGGGGTCTGAGTACTTTCCGAAAGCACTGTATTGCTTATCAGTATATGTGTTCTCGCCAATAACATGTCAATCAATCAGCAATTACGCAATAACACAGACAGATCACTGAGAGTCAATGCCTTGTTTTATAGTCTAATCCAAAGCACTAGTTAATTAGAAAGGACTAGAAAAGGACTAGACTAGTCAAACTAAACTTCTTCAGGTGTATCCAGAGATGTAACCATCCTATTCCAGAGCGTTGGGCCCACCAGACAGGTGAAAGAAAACACAACAAACACTGAGAGAGAGGGAGAGAGAGAGAGCGATAGAGAGAGATGGCTCTAATTCAGTTTCACTTACTCATTCTCTTCAATTCTCGTACTACTACCTTTACGGTCTCTGACTACTACATACCATAAAACAGTGGGTCAATGTTTTCCCAGGGCTGCAGTGCGAGAATATCGAGGACATTATATTATATATTATATTATTATACAAGGCTCCTGGGACTCACTGGACCATGGCCTCATTGGATCTGCTCTGACTTGGGGCCAAGGCAAGGTTGATGGGAGTTTTCGGGCTTCATTTACAGTGCCTTGCAAAAGTATTCATCCCCCTTGGCGTCTTTCCTATTTTGTTGCATTACAACCTGTAATTTAAATTGATTTTTATTTGGATTTCATGTAATGGACATACACAAAATAGTCCTAAATAAGATCTGGTGCAACCAATTACCTTCAGAAGTCACATCATTAGTTAAATAAAGTCCACCTGTGTGCAATCTGTCACATGATCTGGCACAATATCTCAGTATATATACACCTGTTCTGAAAGGCCCCAGAGTCTGCAACACCACTAAGCAAGGGGCACCACCAAGCAAGCGGCACCATGAAGACCAAGGAGCTCTCCAAACAGGTCAGGGACAAAGTTGTGGAGAAGTACAGATCAGGGTTGGGTTATAAAAAAATATCTGAAACTTTGAACATCCCACGGAGCACCATTAAATCCATTATTAAAAAATTGAAAGAATATGGCACCACAACAAACCTGCCATGAGAGGGCCGCCCACCAAAACTCACAAACCAGGCAAGGAGGGCATTAATCAGAGGCAACAAAGAGACCAAAGATAAACCTGAAGGAGCTGCAAAGCTCCACAGCAGAGATTGGAGTATCTGTCCATAGGACCACTTTAATCTGTACACTCCACAGAGTTGGGCTTTACGGAAGAGTGGCCAGAAGAAAGCCATTGCTTAAAGAAAAAAATAAGCAAACATGTTTGGTGTTCGCCAAAAGGCATGTGGGAGACGCCCCAAACATATGGAAGAAGGTACTCAAGGAAAACGCTATGTCTGGCGCAAACCCAACACCTCTCATCACCCAGAGAAAACCATCCCCACAGTGAAGCATGTCGGTGGCAGCATCATGCTGTGGTGATGTTTTTCATTGGCATGGACTGGGAAACTGGTCAGAATTGAAAGAATGATGGATGGCGCTAAATACAGGGAAATTCTTGAGGGAAACTAGGACCACTTTAATCTGTACACTCCACAGAGTTGGGCTTTACGGAAGAGTGGCCAGAAGAAAGCCATTGCTTAAAGAAAAAAATAAGCAAACACATTTGGTGTTCGCCAAAAGTCATGTGGGAGACGCCCCAAACATATGGAAGAAGGTACTCAAGGAAAACGCTATGTCTGGCGCAAACCCAACACCTCTCATCACCCAGAGAAAACCATCCCCACAGTGAAGCATGTCGGTGGCAGCATCATGCTGTGGTGATGTTTTTCATTGGCATGGACTGGGAAACTGGTCAGAATTGAAAGAATGATGGATGGCGCTAAATACAGGGAAATTCTTGAGGGAAACCTGTTTCAATCTTCCAGAGATTTGAGACTGGGACGGAGGTTCACCTTCCAGCAGGACAATGACCCTAAGCATACTGCTAAAGAAACACTAGAGTAGTTTAAGGGGAAACATTTAAATGTCTTGGAATGGCCTAGTCAAAGCCCAGACCTCAATCCAATTGAGAATCTTTGGTATGACTTAAAGATTGCTGTACACCAGCGGAACCCATCCAACTTGAAGGAGCTGGAGCAGATTTGCCTTGAAGAATGGGCAAAAATCCCAGTGGCTAGATGTGCCAAGCTTATAGAAACATACCCCAAGAGACTTGCAGCTGTAATTGCTGCAAAAGGTGGCTCTACAAAGTATTGACTTTGGGGGGGTGAATAGTTATGCACGCTCATGTTTGTTTCACAATAAAAAATATTTTGCATTTTCAAAGTGGTAGGCATGTTGTGTAAATCAAATGATACAAACCCCCAAAAAATCAATTTTAATTCCAGGTTGTAAGGCAACAAAATAGGAAAAATGCCCTAATATAACACCAGGGTGTATAAACTATAATGCAAAGGGTGGGTCTAATCCTGAATGCTGATTGGTTAAAACCGCATTCCAGCCAGTGTCTATTCCACAAGTTACCACCGGCTAAGTCTATGATGTTAAAATGCAACATGCAACACTTTCAACGATTTTACTGAGTTACAGTTCATATAAGGAAATCAGTCAAGTGAAATAAATTAATTAGGCCCTAATCTATGAATTTCACATGACTGGGCAGGGCGCAGTCATGGGTGGGCCCACAAAAGGGCTTTATTACAGATATAAATATTCCTCTGTTTCATCAGCTATCCGGGTTACTGGTCTCAGACGATCCCGCAGATGAAGAAGCCGGATGTAGAGGTCCTGGGCTGGCGTGGTTACACGTTGTGAGGCCAGTTGGACGTACCGCCAAATTCTCTAAAACGACATTGGAGGTAGCTTATGGTAGAGAAATGAACCTTTAATTCTCTGGCAACAGCTCTGGTGGACATTCCTGCAGTCAGCATGCCAATTGCGAGCTCCCTCAAAACTTAAGACATCTGTGGCATTGGGTTGTGTGACAAAACTGCACATTTTAGAGTGGCCTTCTATTGTCCCCAGCACAAGGTCCACCTGTGTAATGATCATGTTGTTTAATCATCTTCTTGATATGCCACACATGTCAGGGGGATGGATTATCTTGGCAAAGGAGAAATGCTCATTAACAGGGATGTAAACAAATATGTGCACAACATTTGAGAGAAATACCCTTTTTGTCCATATGGAACATTTCTGGAATCTTTCATTTCAGCTCGTGAAACATGGGACCAACACTTTACATGTTGTGTTTATAGTTTTGTTCAGTATGAATAAATTAATAAAAATAAAGTTTTTAATTAAAATATGTAAATCACTATTTGAATATGTTGGTAACTTGTTGTATAAAAGTGATAATACCCTTGAAGCCTGTGTTTGGAGGATATATTGGCACGGTTTGCCATCAACACCCGTGCCAATATATCCTCCAAACACTGGCTTCTCGGGAATTATCACTTAAGTGTAACACTGGTGTTACAGTTGAAAAGTAGCAGGAGGCACTTCCTCTCCATTTATCACTGATCTAAATGAATGAATGAATGAATGAATGAATGAATGAATAAGCCACTGAAGAATGATGCCCTCTAAGAATGTGTAGACCAGGTTAACAGGTTAAACCGTGTCATGATTACGCAACATAAAATAGTGAGATGGGTCGTTCCACCAAATGAGTGCCGTTTGAGTCCCTTTGATATTTTAAGTCAAGATTGTGCACCAATATTGAATTTTCAAAGCCTGTTATATTAAATGAAGTGCCCTTAATATAGACCACATGGAGAATTCAATCAATCAGATTTTTTATATGAATAAAGACTTGCTAAAGTACCAAAATTCTGTATTTTGACATGTCCCTCAGTGCATCCTCTATGACTTCTAGGAATATTTTAACCCACAAAATGTCTCCAAGTTTTCACTATCATTGTAAACCCTAGTCATTTCTGAAGATGATTATTTATTTCATGTGATTGGTCATTCATTTATTTCTGTCCCTCATTTCAAGCTCAGCCCTGTTACGTGAACTGAACTGAACTCTCGTTTTAATATGGTGAAACTATTCCTTTTTTTAATTCAAAAGAAACATTGAACATCTAAAAATCATAGTGTAAAAGCAGGTGAGCTGCTTTTTGGCAATTTTCTGGTGAAAACTAAGCGGGGTCGAGCATAACGCATCAACCCTGTTACCATAGATACAAATAAATACAACATTTTGAAGCATTCAATTGCCACTTCCTGTTGCACACAACAACTCCCATTCCCCCTGTTACAGTCAACCCTGTTACTTTATTTTGCACGTAATAAGTACTTATTATAGTAATTTTTTTATTTAACCTCTTGAGAAACGTGTTTTTTGAAGTTGAACATGTGCTCATTATGTCATTTTGTGAAATTTAAAGGTTTTTTCGACCAAGTTATGCTTCTCAAAAGGCACCGAATTGGTGGAACGACCCATATGAAGCCAATTTACTATTTTCCGACCTTGTTCATAGTGTAGAGAATCCCAGGAGCCACAAGAGACAGTAGGAAAATGCATATTCCCACCGGCAGCTAATTCTTTCTACCATTGCATTGATTAAATACAATTTTAAATATCCGTATTCATGCAACACCTCATCCAAAATGAAAAATCAGAACTGTACACTGAAAAGGATATATACCGAGTTACAGCGGAGGATTGCACTGTCTGCTCCTTCTCTCCATTAATGGTAATGTGATCACTACTATCAGTGGAGTTAGCCTACACCATAGAGAATGATAGAGGCCTCTATAGTGGCTAAAAGGCTGTATTAGCATGGGCAGCACCATTGAGGGCTTCCACCATTGTAATGTAGTCAACTGGGTGGGACTTCAACTTCATTGGCTGATCCCTCCTAGTGACCTTGTTGGAGTCATGTCAAACCGTGTAATCAGGAGGGATCAGCCAATCTTGAAGAAGAAAATGAATTACTTTAAAATGGAGATAGCCTCAATGGTGCTGTCCATGCTGTCACAGACACTATAATGGCAGAGATACAAAGATGAGTGCCCTATCTCTATGAGTTACACACACAGCTTTTAATGAACCTCGACGTCAGCTGTTCACTGCTTTGTTTCAAAGTTCTCAAACTTAACGATTGAAATATTCTCAGAGCAGCCTAGGACATTGCCTAATAAAGCAGACTTATAATAGGAATACTTGATATACAGTCTGAAAGATAGCAATCCAAAATCGTCGAAGTTTTCCTTACAAGCCATCATGTTGAATGAAATTACATTTGAACTTACTCTATTTTTTTTAGAGTTTAGACAAAATATCCACAGGAAAGTATTGTTTACCCAACTTTTTAGAGTGCCAGTACTGCAATTGAAATGTATATCACCTGGCACACGCAAAACCATGTAAATACCTGCAGACTTCGGTTACTTTGAAAAAATTACTTTAAATTGTTGTTGTGCCTGTTGTCATAGAGATAGATAGACGACTCATCATGGATATAACCTGTTTTAGCATGGACATTGCCATTGAGCATGGACTTCCATCATTTTAAAGTAGTCAAGGGAGGTGATTCCTATGAGTTGGGAGCAATCAACCAATGAAGAAGAAGAAAATTGACTACATTAAAATGGAGATAGCCTCAATGGGGCTGCCCATGCTGTTACTGATGCTATAAAGCCACAGATACAAAGATGAGTCCTCTATCTAGCTCTATGGCCGGTTGTTCACATTCTTATCTGCCCTCTCATTGGCTAGAATGGTCCCACCTGATCGCGCCTCCTCCTCCATTTTTGTATTTGTATTTCCATTTCCATTGTTAGAGCGGTCACTTGACTATCTTGTCAATAAAATAGACAATCTTTGGTTACATCCATGTGCTGTGTGCATGTACTTACATGTCCATGTGCCTTTGGTCACGAGTAAACTAATCTTGATTCCCACACACAGAAACCCGCATTTTGAAGTCGGGTTAATAACACTTTCCTGTGGATATTTTGTCTCAAACTCAACATTCTGACTTATAAAGGGACTGTTTGTAATTTTTTAAGATAAATGTGCTTGGCGTTGCCTACATAATTTGAAGGCATCACCACGTTTCGTGCTTACCTAGGATATAGCCTATAATATATGCCATTTACATACAGTTTTACGCAATGAGTAAATAGAATATGTGTAGAGTGTGTTATGGTAAAATACATTCATACTACGGTACTCAGAGTCAATTCATTTCATTCTTGTTTGAAATAGTTGTTAAATTGATGAGCATCAACTATTCCAACTATCGACAAAGTGGAGTGAGGCAGGGAGAATGGATTACTGCAACCTATGCCTACTAAGAATGTTCTTATTGCCACCTTGTGGTATGTGGCAAAGGTACAAACATTTTGGTTTTATTCACAAAATAAAAGGTGGTGATGGTAACAGTCAGTGGCAACCCGTCATTCAGGGCAAGTGGGGCAGAGTATGCAGTGCATTCGGAAAGTTTTCAGTCCCCTTGACTTTTTCCACATTTTGTTACGTTACAGCCTTATTCTAAAATGGATTATATAGTTTTTTCCCCCTCATCAATCTACACACAGTACCCCATAATGACAAAGCAAAAACAGGTTTTTAGAAATGTTTGCAAATGTATTAAAAATAAAAAACTGAAATATCACATTTACATAAGTATTCAGACCCTTTACTCAGTACTTTGTTGAAGCACCTTTGGTAGCTAATACAGCCTCGAGTCTTCTTGGGTATGACGCTACAAGCTTGGCACACCTGTATTTGGGGAGTTTCTCCCATTCTGTGCTTAGGGTCGTTGTCCTGTTGGAAGGTGAACCTTCGCCCCAGTCTGAGGTCCTGCGCCAGGTCCATTCACAGTTGACTTCGCTCAGTTTAGCTCAATGCTGATTGGCTAAGTTTTCATACTTGTTTTAATCAAGGAAGGCCAAATGCTTGCTGGCTTCCCTTGCCTTCAATGCTACGGGCGGCAACAATGTCATACTCATTTGGACCAGACAGCATCAGATAGATGGCCTACACGTAGAGAGACAGAGGGGCACTGTTTCGCTCGCTCGGATGCTTTCTCCTGTGAGATACATTCAGCCTCTTGTGAACTGAAGGAAAATTATGAAACTCAGAGAGACGAAAGAAAAATTATATATATACAGTGGGGAGAACAAGTATTTGATACACTACCGATTTTGCCGGTTTTCCTACTTACAAAGCATGTAGAGGTCTGTAATTCTTATCATAGGTACACTTCAACTAGAGAGACGGAATCTAAAACAAAAATCCAGAAAATCACATTGTATGATTTTTAAGTAATTAATTTGCATTTTATTGCATGACATAAGTATTTGATACATCAGAAAAGCAGAACTTAACATTTGGTACAGAAACCTTTATTTGCAATTACAGAGATCATACGTTTCCTGTAGGTCTTGACCAGGTTTGCACACACTGCAGCAGGGATTTTGGCCCACTCCTCCACACAGACCTTCTCCAGATCCTTCAGGTTTCGGGGCTGTCACTGGGCAATACGGACCTTCAGCTCCCTCCAAAGATTTTCTATTGGGTTCAGGTCTGGAGACTGGCTAGGCCACTCCAGGACCTTGAGATGCTTCTTACGGAGCCACTCCTTAGTTGCCCTGGCTGTGTGTTTTGGGTCGTTGTCATGCTGGAAGACCCAGCCACGACCCATCTTCAATGCTCTTACTGAGGGAAGGAGGTTGTTGGCCAAGATCTCGCGATACATGGCCCCATCCATCCTCACCTCAATACGGTGCAGTCGTCCTGTCCCCTTTGCAGAAAAGCATCCCCAAAGAATGATGTTTCCACCTCCATGCTTCACGGTTGGGATGGTGTTCTTGGGGTTGTACTCATCCTTCTTCTTCCTCCAAACACGGCGAGTGGAGTTTAGACCAAAAAGCTCTATTTTTGTCTGATCAGACCACATGACCTTCTCCCATTCCTCCTCTGGATCATCCAGATGGTCATTGGCAAACTTCAGACGGGCCTGGACATGCGCTGGCTTGAGCAGGGGGACCTTGCGTGCGCTGCAGGATTTTAATCCATGACGGCGTAGTGTGTTACTAATGGTTTTCTTTGAGACTGTGGTCCCAGCTCTCTTCAGGTCATTGACCAGGTCCTGCCGTGTAGTTCTGGGCTGATCCCTCACCTTCCTCATGATCATTGATGCCCCACGAGGTGAGATCTTGCATGGAGCCCCAGACTGAGGGTGATTGACCTACCATCTTGAACTTCTTCCATTTTCTAATAATTGCGCCAACAGTTGTTGCCTTCTCACCAAGCTGCTTGCCTATTGTCCTGTAGCCCATCCCAGCCTTGTGCAGGTCTACAATTTTATCCCTGATGTCCTTACACAGCTCTCTGGTCTTGGCCATTGTGGAGAGGTTGGAGTCTGTTTGATTGAGTGTGTGGACAGGTGTCTTTTATACAGATAACGAGTTAAAACAGGTGCAGTTAATACAGGTAATAAGTGGAGAACAGGAGGGCTTCTTAAAGAAAAACGTACAGGTCTGTGAGAGCCGGAATTCTTACTGGTTGGTAGGTGATCAAATACTTATGTCATGCAATAAAATGCAAATTCATTACTTAAAAATCATACAATGTGATTTTCTGGATTTTTGTTTTAGATTCCGTCTCTCACAGTTGAAGTGTACATATGATACAAATTACAGACCTCTACATGCTTTGTAAGTAGGAAAACCTGCAAAATCGGCAGTGTATCAAATGTTTGTTCTATATACAGTGGGGAAAAAAAGTATTTAGTCAGCCACCAATTGTGCAAGTTCTACCACTTAAAAAGATGAGAGAGGCCTGTCATTTTCATCATAGGTACACGTCAACTATGACAGACAAAATGAGGGAAAAAAATCCAGAAAATCACATTGTAGGATTTTTAATGAATTTATTTGCAAATTATGGTGGAAAATAAGTATTTGGTGAATAACAAAAGTTTCTCAATACTTTGTTATATACCCTTTGTTGGCAATGACACAGGTCAAACGTTTTCTGTAAGTCTTCACAAGGTTTTCACACACTGTTGCTGGTATTTTGGCCCATTCCTCCATGCAGATCTCCTCTAGAGCAGTGATGTTTTGGGGCTGTCGCTGGGCAACACGGACTTTCAACTCCCTCCAAAGATTTTCTATGGGGTTGAGATCTGGAGACTGGCTAGGCCACTCCAGGACCTTGAAATGCTTCTTACGAAGTGTGTTTGGGGCGGTGTGTTTGGGATCATTGTCATGCTGAAAGACCCAGCCACATTTCATCTTCAATGCCCTTGCTGATGGAAGGAGGTTTTCACTCAAAATCTCACGATACATGGCCCCATTCATTCTTTCCTTTACACGGATCAGTCGTCCTGGTCCCTTTGCAGAAAAACAGCCCCAAAGCATGATGTTTCCACCCCCATGCTTCACAGTAGGTATGGTGTTCTTTGGATGCAACTCAGCATTCTTTGTCCTCCAAACACGACGAGTTGAGTTTTTACCAAATTATTTTGGTTTCATCTGACCATATGACATTCTCCCAATCCTCTTCTGGATCATCCAAATGCACTCTAGCAAACTTCAGATGGGCCTGGACATGTACTGGCTTAAGCAGGGGGACACGTCTGGCACTGCAGGATTTGTGTCCCTGGCGGCGTTGTGTGTTACTGATGGTAGGCTTTGTTACTTTGGTCCCAGCTCTCTGCAGGTCATTCACTAGGTCCCTCCGTGTGGTTCTGGGATTTTTGGTCACCGTTCTTGTGATCATTCTTTTTTTTTTTTTTTTTTTTTTTTTTTTTTTTTAGTCATTTAGCAGACGCTCTTATCCAGAGCGACTTACAGTTAGCACATACATTATTTTATCGAACCCACAACCCTGGCGTTGCAAACGCCATGCTCTACCAACTGAGCTACATCCCCTGCCGGCCATTCCCTCCCCTACCCTGGACGACGCTGGGCCAATTGTGCGCCGCCCCATGGGTCTCCCGGTCGCGGCCGGCTACGACAGAGCCTGGATTCGAACCAGGATCTCTAGTGGCACAGCTAGCACTGCGATGCAGTGCCTTAGACCACTGCGCCACTCGGGAGACTGATTTTGACCCCACGGGGTGAGATCTTGCATGGAGCCCCAGATTGAGGGAGATTATCAGTGGTCTTGTATGTCTTCCATTTCCTAATAATTGCTCCCACAGTTGATTTCTTCAAACCAAGCTGCTTACCTATTGCAGATTCAGTCTTCCCAGCCTGGTGCAGGTCTACAATTTTGTTTCTGCTGTCCTTTGACAGCTCTTTGGTCTTGGCCATAGTGGAGTTTGGAGAGTGACTGTTTGAGGTTGTGGACAGGTGTCTTTTATACTGATAACAAGTTCAAACAGGTGCCATTAATACAGGTAACGAGTGGAGGACAGAGGAGCCTCTTAAAGAAGAAGTTACAGGTCTGTGAGAGCCAGAAATCTTGCTTGTTTGTAGGTGACCAAATACTTATTTTCCACCATAATTTGCAAATAAATTCATAAAAAATCCTACAATGTGATTTTCAGGAATTTCTTTTCTCAATTTGTCTGTCATAGTTGACGTGTACCTATGATGAAAATTACAAGCCTCTCTCATCTTTTAAAGTGGGAGAACTTGCACAATTGGTGGCTGACTAAATACTTGTTTTCCCCACTGTATATTAATGTCAATTATTTGGGGAAGCCTGGCTTCCCTTGGCATCCATGAATACACGCTTCTGCATAGAGGTAGGCATCTGGATGGTAGACTTGATATACATGTATATTGAGGATAGGATGAAAATGTTTTTGTATGCTTCTAAGTGGAATTTTCAACGCAGTATCAACATATACATAGTTCTGATGATTATGTTGAAATTAGATTGATGTAACAACCTGTTAGTCAGGTTAAGTCAATGTACCCTATAAATACAAAAAATATGTGGACACCCGTTCAAATGATTGGAATTTGCTATTTCAGCCACACCCGTATAAAATCGAGCACACAGCCATGCAATCTCTATAGACAAATATTGGCAGTAGAATGGCCTTACTGAAGATCTCAGTGACTTTCAACGTGGCACCGTCATAGGATGCCACCTTTCCAACAAGTCAGTTCGTCAAAATTCTGCCCTGCTAGACCTGCCCCGGTCAAATGTAAGTGCTGTTATTGAGAAGTGGAAAGCCGCAAAGTGGTAGGCAACACAAGCTCACAGAACAGGACCGCCGAGTGCTGAAGTGCGTAGCGCGTAAAAATTGTCTGTCCTCGTTTGCAACTCACTACCGAGTTCCAAACTGCCTCTGGAAGCAACGTCAGCACAAGAACTGTTCGTCGGGAGCTTCATGAAATGGGTTTCCATGGCCGAGCAGCCGCACACAAGCCTAAGATCACCATGGGTAATGTCAAGCGTCGGCTGGAGTGGTGTAAAGCTCGGCGCCATTGGACTCTGGAGCAGTGGAAACGCATTCTCTGGATTGATGAATCACGCTTCACCATCTGACAGTCCGACGGACAAATCTGGGTTTGGCGGATACCAGGAGAACGCTACCTGCCCAAATGATTAGTTCCATCTGTAAAGTTTGGTGGAGGAGGAAGAATGGTCTGGGCTGTTTTTCATGGTTCAGGTTAGGCCCCTTAGTTCCAGTGAAGGGAAATCTTAACGCTACAGCATACGATGACATTCTAGATGATTCTGTGCTTCCAACTTTGTGGCAACCGTTTGGGGAAGGCCCTTTCCTGTTTCAGCATGACAATGCCCCCGTGCACAAAGCGAGGTCTGTACAGAATTGGTTTGTCGAGATCGGTGTGGAATAAATAAATAATTGGTCATTTAGCAGACGCTCTTATCCAGAGCGACTTACAAGAGCAATTAGGGTTAAGTGCCTTGCTCAAGGGCACATCGACAGATTTTTCACCTAGTCGGCTCGGGGATTAGAACCAGCGACCTTTCGGTTACTGGCCCAACGCTCTTAACCACTAAGCTACCTGCCGCCCTACAGAAGACTGGCCTGCACAGAGCCCTGACCTCAACCCAATCGAACACCTTTGGGATGAATTGGAACGCCAACTGCGAGCCAAGCCTAATCGCCCAACATCAGTGCCAGACCTCACTAATGCTCTTTTGGCTGAATGGAAGGAAGACAATGTTCAAACATCTAGTAAAAAGCCTTCCCAGAAGAGTGGAGGCTGTTATAGCAGCAAAGGGGGGACCAACTCCATATTAATGCCAATGATTTTGGAATGAGATGTTCGACGAGCAGGTGTCCACATACTTTTGGTCATATAGTGTATTTAAGTTGAAGTTTTACCCTATTTCCAATTTTTACAATGCCTGTTGAAATGAGATGAAAACAGTACTGGTTGATGACTTTTTTTCAAATCCAGTGTATTTTCCACGTTGATTCCACGTCACAATACATTGACAAATGACGTTGAAACAACGTTGATTCAACCAGTATGTGCCCAGTTCATTCTTCTTTCTTCCATATCTCTCCTTCATTCTTCTTTCTCCTTGGAGTTCCACCTCTCTCTCTGTCACCAACTGCCATCATCCCTTTATGGCTTGTCATGAAAGGCTGGTCATGGCTCACATCAACAGCATTATCCCAGAAACCCTAGACCCACTCCAATTTGCATACCGCCCCAACAGATCCACAGATGATGCAATCTCTATTGCACTCCACACTACCCTTTCCCACCTGGACAAGAGGAACACCTACGTGAGAATGCTATTCATTGACTACAGCTCAGCATTCAACACCATAGTGCCCTCTAAGCTCATCACTAAGCTAAGGATCCTGGGACTAAACACCTCCCTCTGCAACTGGATTCTGGACTTCCTGACGGGCCGCCCCCAGGTGGTAAGGGTAGGTAACAACACATCTGCCACACTGATCCTCAACACGGGGGGCCCCTCAGGGGTGCGTGCTCAGTCCCCCTCCTGTACTCTCTGTTCACCCATGACTGCATGGCCAGGCACGACTCCAACACCATCATTAAGTTTGCCGACGACACAACAGTGGTAGGCCTGATCACCGACAACGATGAGACAGCCTATAGGGAGGAGGTCAGAGACCTGGCCGTGTGGTGCCAGGACAACAACCTCTCCCTCAACGTGACCAAGACAAAGGAGATGATTGTGGACTACAGGAAAAAAAAGAGGACTGAGCACGCCCCCATTCTCATCGACGGGGCTGTAGTGGAATAGGTTGAGAGCTTCAAGTTCCTTGGTGTCCACATCACCAATTAACTATCATGGTCCAAACACACCAAGACAGTCGTGAAGAGGGCACGACAAAGCCTATTCCCCCTCAGGAGACTGAAAAGATTTGGCATGGGTCCTCAGATCCTCAAAAAATTCTACAGCTGCACCATCGAGAGCATCCTGACTGGTTGCATCACCGCCTGGTATGGCAACTGCTTGGCCTCCGACTGCAAGGCACTACAGAGGGTAGTGCGTACGGCCCAGTACATCACTGGGGCCAAGCTTCCTGCCATCCAGGACCTCTATACCAGGCGGTGTCAGAGGAAGGCCCTCAATATTGTCAAAGACTCCAGCCACCCTAGTCATAGACTGTTCTCTCTGCTACCGCACGGCAAGCGGTACCGGAGTGCCAAGTCTAGGTCCAAAAGACTTCTCAACAGCTTTTACCCCCAAGCCATAAGACTCCTGAACAGCTAATCATGGCTACCCGGACTATTTGCACTGCCCCCCCACCCCATCCTTTTTACGCTGCTGCTACTCTGTTAATTATTTATGCATAGTCACTTTAACTCTACCCACATGTACATATTACCTCAACTACCTCAACTAGCCGGTGCCCCCGCACATTGACTCTGCAACGGTACCCCCCTGTATATATAGCCTCCCTACTGTTATTTTATTTGACTTCTGCTCTTTTTTTCTCAACACTTTTTTTGTTGTTGTTTTATTTTTACTTTTTTGTTAAAAATAAATGCACTGTTGGTTAAGGGCTGTAAGTAAGCATTTCACTGTAATGTCTGCACCTGTTGTATTCGGCGCATGTGACCAATAAAATTTGATTTGATTTGATTTGACGTGGCCCTCCTCTCCACTTCCTCATCACAATCTTATAGTGAGTTGACTTGGATGCTGCCTGTAATTGTCAAGGTTGACGAAAAAACGAATATGAGGTTTCTATTTAATCCTTTCTTCCTTTTCTCATCCTTTTAAACTTCATCCCTCTCTTCCAACACCCCTCTCTACCATCATTTCATCTCTCTCTCCTCCACCTCGAGGAGGCTGAAGAAATATGGCTTATCACCTAAAACCCTCACAAACTTTTACAGATGCACAATTGAGAGCATCCTGTCGGGCTGTATCACCGCCTGGTACGGCAACCGCACCGCCCACAACCGCAGGGCTCTCCAGAGGGTGGTGCGGTCTCCCGAACGCATTACTGAGGGCAAACTACCCGCCCTCCAAGACACATACAGCACTCGATGTCACAGGAAGGCCAAAAAGATCATCAAGGACATCAACCACCCGAGCCACTGCCTGTTCACCCCATTATCATCCAGAAGGTGAGGTCAGTACAGGTGCATCAAAGCTGGGACCGAGAAAATAAAAAACAGCTTCTATCTCAAGGCCATCAGACTGTTAAATAGCCATTATTAGAGGCTGCTGCTGCCTATTGAAATCACTGGCCACTTTAAGAAATGGAACACTAGTCACTTTAATAATGTTTACATATCTTGCACTACTCATCTCATATGTACAGTTGAAGTCGGAAGTTTACATACACCTTAGCCAAATACATTTAAACTCAGTTTTTCACAATTCCTGACATTTAATCCTAGTAAAAATTCCCTGTCTTAAGTCAGTTAGGATCACCACTTTATTTTAAGAATGTGAAATGTCAGAATAATAGTAGAGAGAATTATTTATTTCAGCTTTTGTTTCTTTCATCACATGCCCAGTGGGTCAGAAGTTTACATACACTCAATTAGTATTTGGTAGCATTGTCTTTCAATTGTTTAACTTGGGTCAAAAGTTTTGGGTAGCCTTCCACAAGCTTCCCACAATAAGTTGGGTGAATTTTGGCCCATTCCTCCTGACAGAGCTGGTGTAACTGACTTAGGTTTGTAGGCCTCCTTGCTCGCACACACTTTTTCAGTTCTGCCCACAGATTTTCTATAGGATTGAGGTCAGGGCTTTGTGATGGCCACTCCAATACCTTGACTTTGTTGTCCTTAAGCCATTTTGCCACAACTTTGGAAGTATGCTTGGGGTCATTGTCCATTTGGAAGACCCATTTGTGAACAAGCTTTAACTTTCTGACTGATGTCTTGAGATGTTGCTTCAATATATCCAAATCATTTTCCTTCCTCATGATGCCATCTGTTTTGCCTCCTGCAGCAAAGCACCCCCACAGCTCGATGCTGCCACCCCCGTGCTTCACGGTTGGGATGGTGTTCTTTGGCTTGCAAACTCCCTTTTTCCTCCAAACATAACGATGGTCATTATGGCCAAACAGTTCTATTTTTGTTTCATCAGACCAAAGGACATTTCTCCAAAAAGTATGATCTTTGTCCCCATGTGCAGTTGCAAACCGTAGATTGGCTTTTTTATGGCAGTTTTGGAGCAGTGGCTTCTTCCTTGCTGAGCGGCCTTTCAGGTTATGTCGATATAGGACTCGTTTTACTGTGGATATAGATACTTTTGTACCTGTTTCATTCAGCATCTTCACAAGGTCCTTTGCTGTTGTTCTGGGATTGATTTGCACTTTTCGCACCAAAGTACGTTCATCTCTACGAGACAGAACGCGTCTCCTTCCTGAGCGGTATGACGGCTGCGTGGTCCCATGGTGTTTATACTTGCGTACTATTGTTTGTACATATGAACGTGGTACCTTCAGGCGTTTGGAAATTGCTCCCAAGGATGAACAATTTATTTTTGAGGTCTTGGCTGATTTCTTTTGATTTTCCCATTATGTCAAGCAAGGAGGCACTGAGTTTGAAGGTAGGCCTTGAAATACATCCACAGGTACACCTCCAATTGACTCAAATGATGTCAATTAGCCTATCAGAAGCTTCTAAAGCCATGACATCATTTTCTGGAATTTGCCAAGCTGTTTAAAGGCACCGTCAACTTAGTGTATGTAATCTTCTGACCCACTGGAATTGTGATACAGTGAATTATAAATTAAATAATCTGTCTGTAAACAATTGTTGGAAAAATTACTTGTGTCATGCACAAAGTAGATGTCCTAACCGACTTGCCAAAACTATAGTTTGTTAACAAGAAATTTGTGGAGTGGTTGAAAAACAAGTTTTAATGACTCCAACCTAAGTGTATGTAAACTTCAGACTTCAACTGTATATACTGCATTCTATTCTATAATATTATTCTGTATCTTAGTCCATGCCGCTCTGTCATTGCTTGTCCATATATGTATATATTCTTAAATCCCATTCCTTACTTTTTTGTGTGTATTGGGTATATGTTGTGAAATTGTTAGATATTACTGCACTGTCGGAGCTAGAAGCACAAGCATTTCGCTACACCCGCTATAACATCTGCTAAACACGTGTATGTGATGATGTGATGACAGCTTGCACACTCTTGGCATTCTCTAAACCAGCCTCATGAGGAATGCTTTTCCAACAGTCTTTAAGGAGTTCCCACATATGCTGAGCACTTGTTGGCTGCTTTTCCTTCACTCTGCGGTCCAACTCATCCCAAACCATCTCAATTGGTTTGAGGTAGGGTGATTGTGGAGGCCAGGTCATCTGATGCAGCACTCCATCACTCTCCTTCTTGGTCAAATAGCCCTTACACAGCCTGGAGGTGTGTTTTGGGTCATTGTCCTGTTGAAAAACAAATGATAGTCCCTCTAAGCGCAAACCAGATGGGATGGCGTATCGCTGCAGAATGCTGTGGTAGCCATGCTGGGTAAGTGTGCTTTGAATTCTAAATAAATCACTGACAGTGTCACCAGCAAAGCACCCCCACACCATCACACCTCCTCCTCCATGCTTCACAGTGGGAACCACACATGCGGAGATCATCCGTTCACCTACTCTGCGTCTCACAAAGAGACAGCGGTTGGAACCAATAATCTCCAATTTGGACTCATCAGACCAAAGGACAGATTTCCACCAGTCTAATGTCCATTGTTTGTGTTTCTTGGCCCAAGCAAGTCTCTTCTTATTATTGGCGACTTTTAGTAGTAGTTTATTTGCAGCAATTCGACCATGAAGGCCTGATTCACGCAGTCTCCTCTAAACAGTTGATGTTGAGATGTGTCTGTTACTTGAACTCTGAGAAGCATTTATTTGGGATGCAATCTGTGGTGCAGATAATTGTCGATTTCTGAGGCTGGTAACCATTCCTGTGGCGGTCCTCATGAGAGCCAGTTTCATCATAGCGCTTGATGATTTTTGCGACTGCACTTGAAGAAACTTTCAAATTTCTTGAAATGTTCCAGACTGACTGACCTTCATGTCTTAAAGTAATGATGGACTGTCCTTTTGCTTAGCTTATTTGAGCTGTTCTTGTCATAATATGGACTTGGTCTTTTACCAAATAGGGCAATCTTCTGTATACCACCCCTACCTTGTCACAATACAACTGATTGGCTCAAACGCATTAAGAAGGAAATAAATTCCACAAATTAACTTTTAAGAAGGCACACCTGTTAATTGAAATGCATTCCAGGTAATTACCTCATGAAGCTGGTTGAGAGAATGCCGAGAGTGTGCAAAGCTGTCATCAAGGCAAAGGGTGGCTACTTTGATGAATCTCAAATATAAAACATATTTTGATTTCTTTAACATGTTTTTGGTTACTACATGATTCCATATGTGTTATTTCATATTTTTGATGTCTTCACTATTATTCTACAATGTAGAAAATAGTAAAAATAAAGAAAAACCCTTGAATGAGTAGGTGTGTCCAAACTTTTGACTGGTACTGTATATATATTTTTTGACACATATTTAACCCCTTATTTTTGTTGTCACAAAACTACCTCCATACTTCCATTAATTTGTATGGGTTACCTTTAGACGAGTCTTGTGACACTTGTGGGAGGCATAGAGCAAAACGGAGAACACCATCATGTTCGTGAGAGTCACCTTTCTACTGGGGTCAGATTAGTTTTATAGGCCAACCCGTTCAGATGCTACAGACGTTTTTGTGAGAAGACCAATTTTCAGGGTTTGTGTTCAGGTCTGAGCCTGTAGCTCTGACACTTTCCACCACAGATGCGGAAGGGCGACATAAGCGGATGCGGCGGATTGAGACACAGCCCATGCAAAAAAACAGATATCTCTAGTTTAAACTGACAGATTTTGATGGCATTTCTTAATTATGTTACTTAAATTGATGCACCAGTGCGTTAATAGACTCTAGGGCGTTTTAAAATGGCTGTGTTCCTATGGGAATTTGTGCATGTTTAGAGCGCCACAATTAGGTAAAAGATATTACTTTTTTTAAGTAACATTTTGTAATGGTAATTGGTGACATATTTTATTTCAAACCTAGACTTTCAAATCTCTTATTCCCCAACATGGGGAAAATTTGACAAACAATATATACAGTAGACTATATATATTTGTTTTTCTTTTCTTTGCCTGCTGTTGCTCTGGCTCTGTAATAGTCACGCTGTATCATAATCCCACGGTTCTTACCTGTCTAACAGTACTAAGCATGTGTTTGTAGGACTTATAGTTTTGAAATCGAAGTGTATCTAATGAAGGTAGTTTACAATATATGTGTTGCTTAGAAAATGCCATCCAGATGGTGTCATAGTTTAACTAACAACTCCAAACTCAAAGCAATTGCATGTGGAGCAGGAACCACTGACTAGCTGCCTTTTGCTATTATGAAGACACCTGCTGGTACCTCTTAACTGGTTACCTGCTGGTACCTCTTTAGTGCTATACAGAAACCCAGCCTAAAACCCCAAACAGCAAGCTATGCAGATATATGGCTAGGAAAAACTCCCTAGAAAGGCAGGAACCTGCCTCCGATCCACCTCACAGTGCTTACCTGCAACACCTGTCAATTTATTAACACCTGACCCCATAGTTCTGCCTCACCTCCCTCCCCCACTACCCATCTCTCTCCCTCAGATGTCCTGTTCGGGGAGCAGCCAGAGGTGACGGTGAACCTTTGTGAGGACAATGATACGCTAGGTTCATGGCTGACTGGCTTCCAGACACCAAACCAGAGCTGGAGGAGATTTGCACAGTAGAGAACATCAAGGTGCAGGTCATGGAGTGGAACCAACACACCCCTGCCATCTGGGTCATCTCCGATGGTAACCTGAATGAGCCACGCCCGCCCCGTACCAGACCTGCATCGTTTTTGGGAAGACGCATGAATCGAGACATACGTGGAAGCCAGTTAGGAGTGGACCTAGAAATTAAAATAATAGAGAGGAACCAGAGAAACCATGTGACTTTTCTCAGAAGACTTTAAACTGATGTGACACAGCTGATAAACGAAACAATATTTCTAGCCTGAACTGAACCCCCTTTGTGATTACCACAAACCACAGACACTTGAAAGGACACATATTGTACAGAGCTGCAGCTTGTGTCAAGATTGTATCAGATATTTTTCATATGATATATGTTTTTAATGTTGGACTCTTTCACTTCTAACGGTTGATATGTTAGAGTTATTATTGTATTGTTCAAACACAATACAGTAGCCCATACTAGGTTGCTGGTTAAACAGTAATTGTAAAGCTTATGGGGACATCTAGTGCCTCTTAGGGACATTACAACTCATCTACACACACACACACACACACACGACATTCTAGGTGATCATACACATTATGTACCTCAACATCATTTCATGCACACAGTAACACGTGTAGGCTGTTCTGTATCACACATGTACATACTTCACTTTATTCCAATAACAAAACAGTAAAACAGTCAAATACACATTTTTCAAAACTCATAATAAACCTATTGGATTGTAACAGAGTTGCCCCTGGTCTCAATTTTGAAGTATGACATTTGGTCTAAACCTTACATTCTATCTTAAACATAATATTCTCCCAAACCCCATAGACACCTTAGAAACATTTGAGGCAACCCTGCGACTTTTACATTTGAGGCAACCCTGCGACTTTTACCTTGAGCTGGAGGAGGGGTGTGGAGGACCCCCCCCACCCCGTCACCCCCTCACCCCCACCGCCGCATCCGTGGCCCATTTCAAGGCACGCATCGTCTCGAGACGCAGCCTCTTCCAAATGCAGTAATGGTTGGGGAACCCATCACAAACATTTCGTATTTTTATCGAAACCTTTAATGGCAGGATGATATGCTCGGGTTTCCCCGAAAGGTTACCCTTTAACTGACGGAATATATGGATTGGACCTCATCGCCAGAACAGACCTGGAGTGAGTCTGAAAGGTACAATTCTCGTTCTAGGATTCGGGCTTGAGAATGTGCATGGTGGCATGATTGAATAGCCTGCGGTCTAAATTATTGTTATCGGAATAAAGGTTTAATTTCCGAGGTGGTGGTTTCACAATTACAATGGTCTTTGAGGGTGAAATCGAAAATATCTACTGGAATTGTCTTCTCCACAATAATCAGCCTGCGATAATTTATCAAGGCCTTTATTATTATTATGGTGTTGACAGCAGATTTGCAAGATCTCCTAAACATTTACAAACCGAACAACATTTTCTGGCGTGTATATTTACATTTACATTTAATATTGGGATCATTATGTGGAGATAATATTTTGTAGAAATAAGAACACCCTGTCATAAACTCGTGCGTCCAAGCTATAGCCTATGTAATTTAGACCATTAATTAGGCCATGTATAGTTTATTTAATAATAATAATAATAATAGTAATAATAATAATTTATTCAACTTATATAGCGCTTTTCAAAAGAATCTCAACGCTCTTCATAGCACACAAAAGACAAGTAATTTACAAAAACAAGTAGTTAAAGAGGATTGGGACGGTTTTCGATACATTTACTTATCGATACATCGTTTGATGTTGTACAGATGGCTATGGGCGAGTTCCTCTGCCCAGGAGTTGCTGACGCCTGCCAGATCTTACAACGTCTGGATAGGTATTTTACATATCAGCTAACAAATTCATTATGTTATAGCAATCTGTCAGTCGATGACACGGTTGATGACGTGGCACGCAACCATTGGTTGATGCACGCAACGTCTGAGCAGGGTAAGACGACCGATTTCAAATAGAGCGGCCTGCCAGTCACGTGACACCTCGAAGTACGTAATAGTGTCAACATTTGGATACTATGGCATACTTTTATAGTTTCTGCTCATTTGGAACTGGGGTTCTTGATAACAGGCAGCCAATAAATGCACAAGATGAGAGAGACACAATCAATAGCAACTGATGGCACAATTATCTCTTATCTTTAAGGAGGTGTGGAAGTAACAAGATTGTTGGAGAAACAGTGGCATGGTTCCAGATATGTAATTGTCCAGTTCAAATCAAATCAAATCAAATTGTATTTGCCACATGCGCCGAATACAACAGGTGTAGACATTACAGTGAAATGCTTACTTACAAGCCCTTAACCAACAATGCAGTTTAATAAAAAAATAGCAAATAATTAAAGAGCAGCAGTAAAATAAAATAACAGTAGGGAGGTTATATACAGGGGGTACCGGTACAGAGTCAATGTGCGGGGGCACCGGTTAGTCTGAGTAATTGAGGTAATATGTACATGTGGGTAGAGTTAAAGTGACTGAACATCATTTAGGGCACATGCATACAGTGACTGAACATTTACATTTACATAATTTAGCAGACGCTCTTATCCAGAGCGACTTACAAATTGGTGCATTCAACTTATGAAAGCCAGTGGGACAACCACTTTTTTTTTATGGGGGGTGGGGGAAGAAGGATTACTTTATACTATTCCAAGTATTCCTTAAAGAGGTAGGGTTTCAAGTGTCTCCGGAAGGTGGTCAGTGACTCCGCTGTCCTGGCGTCGTAGGGGAGCTTGTTCCACCATTGGGGTGCCGGAGCAGCGAATAGCTTTGACTGGGCTGAGCGGGAACTGTGCTTCCGTAGAGGTAGGGGAGCTAGCAGGCCAGAGGTGGATGAACGTAGTGCCCTCATTTGGGTGTAGGGTCTGATCAGAGCCTGAAGGTAAGGAGGTGACGTTCCCCTCACAGCTCCGTAGGCAAGCACCATGGTCTTGTAGTAGATGTGAGCCTCAACTGGAAGCCAGTGGAGTGTGCGGAGGAGCGGGGTGACATGAGAGAACTTGGGAAGGTTAAACACCAGACGGGCTGCAGCGTTCTGGATGAGTTGTAGGGGTTTAATGGCACAGGCAGGGAGCCCAGCCAACAGCGAGTTGCAGTAATCCAGACGGGAGATGACAAGTGCCTGGATTAGGACCTGTGCCGCTTTCTGTGTAAGGTAGGGTCGTACTCTGCGAATGTTGTAGAGCATGAACCTGCAGGATCGGGTCACCGCTTTGATGTTAGCGGAGAACGACAGTTGTGCAGGGTCACACCAAGGTTCTTTGCACTCTGGGAGGAGGACACAATGGAGTTGTCAACCGTGATGGCGAGATACATCACAGTTGTTCCACTTTCGGCGAGTCATAGGAGAATCTAAGTACGCTGTTTTATGATTTAAGATGAATTTAAGAGGTGTAACCCCAGTTTTTACTCGCCTGAGTAGCCTATTCTCTACGCGTAAAGTAGAGAATGTACACATGCACAGAACGACATCAGCACATGGGCAGATTGCAGAAGCTTCGGCTCTTCCCCCCAAAAGTCAATAGTGTGCAACTGCAGCCCTGCAATTCGGGGTGTTCCTGCATGTGGGCATTCCGTCCCCGTCCCCGTCCCCGTCCCCCCTGCCCTGCCTCGAGCACCCCATTGGTTCCTGCATGAACGGCCCCCCCCTTGAGCACGACATCTTAATGCTTGTGTGCCACTTCCGTATGTGAGTCAAAAGGGAAATAAAAGTATTATCTGAGTATTATCCTTTGCTCCCACCTGCTGAATACCTGCCCTCACCGTCGTTAATAGAACTGCAGGAAAACAGTGCCCGACAGGCGGGGGCAATGGACACTCTACCGGTGTGTACTAGCTATAGCTAGCTACTGTTGTCGCCCCTGCCTCTTCTTCTTCTGTGGCATTTATCAGCGGTTGGCATCCAACATTATGGTGCATTACCGCCCTCTACTGTACTAGAGCACCCCCTGCCTTCCACCTATGTACTGGAGTCATAGCTTAAAAACCGATAGAAGGATAAAGAAGGGTTCCTGCAGATGCAGGAATGCCCATATGCAGGAATGTCCCAAATTGCGGGCTGCAGTTGAACCCTTCTCCCAAAAGTCTGGTCTGCAGCCATTGCCTTTTGTTTACCCATCAGCAGCAGGGCCAGTGGGCCACCATCTCTTAAGGTTCTTTCCATTCGGGATCCTTGGGACGTCCCTACCCCATTGAAGTTGACATTTAAAAATAGTTAAGGTAAGGGTTATGGTTATGGTTAAAGCCAGACTCAGTATGTCTCATTTATGTAATTTGTATTTATGCAATATCAAACTGTTGGGCGACAAAACAAACCCAGGCAAGACATAATGTAAACAAACCCAGGCAAGACGTAATAATGTGATCTATCAGAGTTCTCAAGCGGCCGCTAGGCCAGCCACCCTTTGATCAGTCAGTATCAGAAGATGGTCTTCTAGTTTGCTTGTAGCCTACAAGCATGTAGGCTACTCTAATGTATTGTAACATTTACATTTACAAGTTGAGTGAGCTATAAACAGCAGTAAAAGGTATTTCTAATTTGCATAGACAATTTCAACAATAAAGGCAGCCTACTGGGGTCCAACGGTAGTGCAGTTACAGTGAGGGGAAAAAAAGTATTTGATCCCCTGCTGATTTTGTACGTTTGCCCACTGACAAAGACATGATCAGTCTATAATTTTAATGGTAGGTTTATTTGAACAGTGAGAGACAGAATAACAACAAAAAAATCCAGAAAAACACATGTCAAAAATGTTATAAATAGATTTGCATTTTAATGAGGGAAGTAAGTATTTGACCCCCTCTCAATCAGAAAGATTTCTGGCTCCCAGGTGTCTTTTATACAGGTAACGAGCTGAGATTAGGAGCACACTCTTACAGGGAGTGCTCCTAATCTCAGCTTGTTACCTGTATAAAAGACACCTGTCCACAGAAGCAATCAATCAATCAGATTCCAAACTCTCCACCATGGCCAAGACCAAAGAGCTCTCCAAGGATGTCAGGGACAAGATTGTAGACCTACACAAGGCTGGAATGGGCTACAAGACCATCGCCAAGTCTCCTGAGTGGCGCAGTGGTCTAAGGCGCTGCATCGCAGTGCTAACTGTGCCACTAGAGATCCTGGTTCGAATCCAGGCTCTGTCGCAGCCGGCCGCGACCGGGAGACTCATGGGCGGCGCACAATTGGCCCAGCGTCGTCCAGGGTAGGGGAGGGAATGGCCGGCAGGGATGTAGCTCAGTTGATAGAGCATGGCGTTTGCAACGCCAGGGTTGTGGGTTCGATTCCCACGGGGGGCCAGTATAAAAAAAAATAATAAAATAAAATAAAATAAAAAAAATATATATATATATATATATATATATATATATGTATTCACAAACTGTAAGTCGCTCTGGATAAGAGCGTCTGCTAAATGACTAAAATGTAAATGTAAATGTAAATGGAAGAAACACTTTTTTCCCTCACTGTATCTGCTTGATCTCTTGGAGTGCAAACACTTGCCTGGAAAAGTCGCCCCTCAGCAACTATAAATTTGCCATCAAAAGGTTGCAATAGTAAACTCAACATCCAAGAGGAAAACAATTATCCAGCTAACAACTCCAGAGTCTGCAAGTTGTACAGGACTAGTAAAGGCCCAGTGCACTACTTTTGTGAATAAATTATTATTATTTTTAATTATTATTTAATTTTTAATTCTGATTGTTCAGGGGGTGCTGCTGCACCCTCAGCATCCCTACTTCCCGTGGCTATAGGCTAATCACCCACCGGTAGGCTATGTACATTTTCTAGCAATGCGTTGCTTCACTTACCAGTAGACAGAGCTGGCTTTCGTGATTATTATCCATAGTGTTCAGCATGCACTGGTCGTGCTGAGGAGTCTAAATGATGGTGCAACTAGCAAGAAAATATTCTTAATCCCTTGCTGAATGAAAATCGCCCACAATTCCCGTTTTCATTCAGAAACTCAAACTAGCAACATCAAAGCAACTTTGTAACAACAGACCTGCCAGTGTTTAAAAAATCTGCGCTCCACCGCATCATCAGCTGTCACACAGACAGACGCACAGATGGACTGACAGCCAGGCTCCAATATTTTTTACAGTTACGACATGTATTTGTCAGCTAAATTACACTTTTATTCTGTATCACTCAACTTTCATTTATAATGAGTCTCGTTTGTAATGAGGAGGATATAGCTAGATATATGTATTGTTGATGTGTTGCTGAAGTTGTGGATGGATCAGAGGAACAGATAGAACTTGTGGGAGAGAAATGATCAATCTGACTATGCATCATAATTACCTGGATAAATCTGACCTGTAAACTAAGCTGCTGTACTGACAATTCGTAAAACCTTCATTTGTATCACTTTGAAATGACCCAAATGTCAAATGAATCTTTCAGCTATACATTTAGATAGATAGATAGATAGATAGATAGATAGATATTTCTGCCCTGCTAGAGCTGCCCCGGTCAACTGTAAGTGCTGTTATTGTGAAGTGGAAACATCTAGGAGCAACAACGGCTCAGCCGCCAAGTGGTAGGCCACACAAGCTCACAGAACGGGACCGGCGAGTGCTGAAGCGAGTAGTGCGTAAAAATCACCTGTCCTCGGTTGCAACACCCACTACCGAGTTCCAAACTGCTTCTGGAAGCAACGTCAGCACAAGAACTGTTCGTCGGGAGCTTCATGAAATGGGTTTCTATGGCCGAGCAGCCACACACAAGCCTAAGATCACCATGCGCAATGCCAAGCATCAGCATGCGCAATGCCAAAGCTCGCCGCCATTGGACTCTGGAGCAGTGGAAACGCATTCTCTGGAGTGATGAATCACGCTTCACCATCTGGCAGTCCGACGGACATATCTGGGTTTGGCGGATGCCAGGAGAACGCTACCTGCCCAAATGCATAGAGCCAACTGTAAAGTTTGGTGGAGGAGGAATAATGGTCTGGGGCTGTTTTTCATGGTTCAGACTAGGCCCCTTAGTTCCACTGAAGGGAAATGTTAACGCTACAGCATACAATCACATTCTAGACTATTCTGTGCTTCCAACTTCTAAGTTTGGGGAAGGCCCTTTCCTGTTTCAGTATGACAATTCCCCCCTGCAGAAAGCGAGGTCCATACAGAAATGGTTTGTCGAGATCGGTGTGGAAGAACTTAACTGGTCTGACCTCAACCCTGACCTCAACCCCATCAAACACCTTTAGGATGAATTGGAACGCCCAACATCAGTGCCCAACCTCGCTAATGCTCTTGTGGCTGAATGGAAGTAAGTCCCTGCAGCAATGTCCCAACATTTAGTGGAAAGCCTTCCCAGAAGAGTGGAGGCTGTTATAGCAGCAAAGGGGGGACCAATTCTATATTAATGCCCATGATTTTAGAAAGAGATGTTTGACGAGCAAGTGTTCACATACTTTTGGTCATGTAGTGTATTTATAAAGTGACATTTTATTTGGGACTTGAGTCTGGCTTTAAGGTAAGGATAGGGGTTAGGGTTTAGGGTAGGTACGTCCCAAGGATCCCGGATAGCACTAACCATCTCACTAATCGGGCATCAGCTGCTCAGCTGTCCAAAAACCACATAGTTATTTTCTGGCCCAACAACTGGTTAAGGAACAGTCTATGGCATAGAATCATAGAACTGTGGCATGTGTGGCAGTTAATTCTACTTTAGCAAACTTGTTGTAACTTTTATTGTATTGCTTGTTAGGCCAGGCAACAATGCTATGGTATTAATTGCAGAAAAGGTTAGGTACTGCATAAAAAATTTACGATTTTAGAGATAGACTTAGTCAAATATAGAACTGAAGAGGTGATACGCAATGTATGGTTTTCCTTTACTCTGTGTCTGTTTGTTTCAGTCCCTCTTGGCTTTGGCTAATAAGGACAGGATATCCCTCAACCCAGTGGGGCTTTGACCTTTGTCTTTAATTAGGTCACCCCTTTATCTTTATGGGGGGGGGGGGGCTGCGTGTATGACACACTGAAAGCAGCAGCTGTGTGGTGTTCGTTTTTGGGGAGTAGCTGGATGAAGCAGTATTGTGACTGTAAGACCTCCTGATAGGATTAAACTCTGACCCCATGTGCACTTGTTGGCTGCTTGTATGCTGAGCACTTGTTGGCTGCTTTTCCTTCACTCTGCCGTCCGACTCATCCCAAACCATCTCAATTGGGTTGAGGTCGGGGGATTGTGGAGGCCAGGTCATCTGATGCAGCACTCCATCACTCTCCTTCTTGGTCAAATAGCCCTTTCACAGCCTGGAGGTGTGTTGGGACATTGTCCTGTTGAAAAACAAATGATACTTCCACTAAGCCCAAATCAGATGGGATGGCGTATCGCTGCAGAATGCTGTGGTAGCCATACTGGTTAAGTGTGTCTTGAATTCTATATAAATCACAGACAGTGTCACCAGCAAAGCACCCCCACACCATAACACTTCCTCCTCCTTGCTTTACGGTGGGAAATACACATGCAGAGATCATCCATTTACCCACACCGCGTCTCACAAAGACACGGCGGTTGGAACCAAAAATCTCAAACACCAAGCAGGTGTCTTCTTCTTATTGGTGTCCTTTAGTAGTGGTTTCTTTTCAGCAATTCGACCATGAAGGCCTGACTCACACAGTCCCCTCTGAACAGTTGATGTTGAGATGTGTCTGTGACTTGAACTCTGTGAAGCATTTATTTGGGCTGCAATTTCTGAGGCTGGTAACTCTAATGAACTTATCCTCTGCAGCAGAGGAAACTCTGGGTCTTCCATTCCAGTGGCGGTCCTCATGAGAGCCAGTTTCATCATAGCGCTTGATGATTTTTGCGACTACACTCGAGGAAACGTTCAAAGTTCTTGAAATGTTCCGTATTGACTGACCTTCATGTCTTAAAGTAATGATGGACTGTTGTTTCACTTTGCTTATTTTGAGCTGTTCTTGCCATGATGGTATTGGTATTTTACTAAATAGGACTATCTTCTGTATACCCCCCCCTACCTTGTCACAACACAACTGATTGGCTCAAACGCATTAAGGAAAGAAATTCCACACATTAACTTTTAAAAGGCACACCTGTTAATTGAAATGCATTCCAGGTGACAACCTCATGAAGCTGGTTGAGAGAATGCCAAGAGTGTGCAAAGCTGTAATGAAGGCAAAGGTTGGCTATTTGAAGGATCTCAAATATAAAATATTTGTTTAACACTTTCTTGGTTACTACATGATTCCATACAGTGGGGAAAAAAAGTATTTAGTCAGCCACCAATTGTGCAAGTTCTCCCACTTAAAAAGATGAGAGAGGCCTGTAATTTTCATCACAGGTACAAGTCAACTATGACAGACAAAATGAGAAAAAGAATTCCAGAAAATCACATTGTAGGATTTTTAATGAATTTATTTGCAAATGATGGTGGAAAATAAGTATTTGGTCAATAACAAAAGTTTCTCAATACTTTGTTATATACCCTTTGTTGGCAACGACACAGGTAAAACGTTATCTGTAAGTCTTCACAAGGTTTTCACACACTGTTGCTGGTATTTTGGCCCATTCCTCCATGCAGATCTCCTCTAGAGCAGTGATGTTTTGGGGCTGTCGCTGGGCAACACGGACTTTCAACTCCCTCCAAAGATTTTCTATGGGGTTGAGATCTGGAGACTGGCTAGGCCACTCCAGGACCTTGAAATGCTTCTTACGAAGCCACTCCTTCATTGCCCGGGCGGTGTGTTTGGGATCATTGTCATGCTGAAAGACCCAGCCACGTTTCATCTTCAATGCCCTTGCTGATGGAAGGAGGTTTTCACTCAAAATCTCACGATACATGGCCCCATTCATTCTTTCCTTTACACGGATCAGTCGTCCTTGTCCCTTTGCAGAAAAACAACCCCAAAGCATGATGTTTCCACCCCCATGCTTCACAGTAGGTATGGTGTTCTTTGGATGCAACTCAGCATTCTTTGTCCTCCAAACACGACAAGTTGAGTTTTTACCAAAAAGTTCTAATTTGGTTTCATCTGACCATATGACATTCTCCCAATCCTCTTCTGGATCATCCAAATGCACTCTAGCAAACTTCAGACGGGCCTGGACATGTACTGGCTTAAGCAGGGGGACACGTCTTGCACTGCAGGATTTGAGTCCCTGGTGGCGTAGTGTGTTACTGATGGTAGGCTTTGTTACTTTGGTCCCAGCTCTCTGCAGGTCATTCACTAGGTCCCCCCGTGTCGTTCTGGGATTTTTGCTCACCGTTCTTGTGATCATTTTGACCCCACGGGGTGAGATCTTGCGTGGAGCCCCAGATCGAGGGAGATTATCAGTGGTCTTGTATGTCTTCCATTTCCTAATAATTGCTCCCACAGTTGATTTCTTCAAACCAAGCTGCTTACCTATTGCAGATTCAGTCTTCCCAGCCTGGAGCAGGTCTACAATTTTGTTTCTGGTGTCCTTTGACAGCTCTTTGGTCTTTGCCATAGTGGAGTTTGGAGTGTGACTGTTTGAGGTTGTGGACAGGTGTCTTTTATACTGATAACAAGTTCAAACAGGTGCCATTAATACAGGTAACGAGTGGAGGACAGAGGAGCCTCTTAAAGACGAAGTTACAGGTCTGTGAGAGCCAGAAATCTTGCTTGTTTGTAGGTGACCAAATACTTATTTTCCACCATAATTTGTAAATAAATTAATTAAAAATCCTACAATGTGATTTTCTGGATTTTTTTTCTCAATTTGTCTGTCATAGTTGACGTGTACCTATGATGAAAATTACAGGCCTCTCTCATCTTTTTAAGTGGGAGAACATGCACAATTGGTGGCTGACTAAATACTTTTTTTCCCCACTGTATGTGGTCCTCTGTAGCTCAATTGGTAGAGCATGGCGCTTGTAACGCCAGGGTAGTGGGTTCGATCACCGGGACCACCCATACGTAAAAATGTATGCGCACATGACTGTAAGTCGCTTTGGATAAAAGCGTCTGCTAAATGGCAAATTATTATTATTATTATATGTGTTATTTCATAGTTTTGATGTCTTCACTATTATTCTACAATGTAAAAAATAGTCATAATAAAGAAAAACCCTTGAATGAGTAGGTGTGTGCAAACTTTTGACTGGTAGTGTATGTACTGTATGTAGTATGTGATGCTAAAAATGATCCAACTATTTCTGTAAGGCAATATTGACCACAGAGACACTCTGGTTAAATATCTGTGTGTGTGTGTGTGTGTGTGTTTGTGTGTGTAGGCTACTCACCGTGTCTCACTCTGAGGAGTCCCCATCCAGGAGCACAGGTCACATGACAGGTAACCCCTTTTATTTTGACTTCCTGATTGTCCCAAAGCTTTGACCCAGTAAAATCGTTAAAGACTCCAACCACCCAAGCCATAGACAATTCTCTCTGCTTCCGCATGGCAAGCGGTACCGGTGCATCAAATCTGACACCAACAGGCTCCTGAACAGCGTTTTCTCTAGTATTGCATTGTTATTGATTATTGCATTGTTCGATTCTGAGTTTGCAAGAAAGACATTTCACTGTACTTGTGTGCATGTGACACTAAATGGGAAACTAAAACTTGAAACAGTTGCAGGGTAAAGTAGTAAGAATGTGACTAAACTGCAATAACAATTTTACCTGCCTATGTAATAACCGTAATTACCATGTAATAAAAAAGTTTAAAATGGTTCTGATGTTCTCTCGATTCAGATGTATGTAGTGATGAAACAGACAACTCTCCTCCTCTCCAACCTCACACTCTGAGAGAGTTTGAACAGGTGAGCTCTCCTCTTTCTCTTTTGGGGCATAATTCAATGCTCAAAACCTTTGTATCCTCATTGTGTTAACTTGTTGTTTACATCTTGTGGGCCCATAATGTACTGTAATGAAGAAGACTGAAAACCAATCTGTGAGGAGTGGAACAAGCAGGCCAGCTGCTGTTGCAAGAGCCTGGATGTTACAGTAAATTATTCAGTCTACTAAAACAACAGTCTACACAACAAACATTTGTAAAAACCGATAACTAAGAAGACCCTGTGCTCTTCTTGACCACGTGACCTCACCAGGGAAAACTCTGAACCCTAGCGATAGGTTTTTCCTGGTCAGGTCAGCCATTCCGATCGTGTACATGTAATGTTGGAAAGTCTTTGTTGTTGTTCAGATTCCTTGCTAAAGCACCTGTTCTGGGGAAACTGTCTGAGGGATGGAACATACCCAACACAGCTTCTTATCCAGTGCATGCCTCGGGCTACAGTTATAGAGCTTATAATCTGTCTCAAAGTCACAAAGTAGACTATTTCTGGACCCTGAATTCATGCCAAACAAATTTTCAAAAAACCTTTTCATTTGACTCCACACCAGGTGATATGAACACCGGTTTGTCTATCACGCACACCGTTATTTCTTTCCCACCATTCTCCATCTCATCTATTTTACCTCCCATTCCAACCCCCCCCCATTCTGTCACCCACTTTATTCCACACATCACGCTTCCTCTACTTGCTGACCTCTCCCCCTCCCCAACTCTTTTCTCTCATCAATCTCAAAATCACTTTATGAACAGTCCATGGTTCAAACACATTCCAAATAAAAATAGCTTACTAGTGGGAGTCGTGCACAAACCATTAGGTTTATAGCATGTAGATGCTCCTCCTTTAATGCTATTCTGGAGGCTTTGCTGCTCTCTGGTAAAATGGGATATGCAGCTAGCTTCTCACGAAAGCAGAGGTTCCACTCTGAAAGAGGGGCACGACCCAAAGCGACCATCTCTTTCATGGGCGCTGACACTAGCCTCTTTAGGAAGTTATAAATACACACACAGGCATGCAGTGTACACGAAAAATGTGTGGAATTGCAGGAAATTAGCTATAAAACAGCAAATTATTTTCTCCGCCCCATGGCAAAATTAGTAGAATTGCATGAAATTAGTAATAAAATTGCTAAATCTTCTCTCCGCCCCATGGCAAAATGTGTAGAATTGCAGGAAATTAACTCTAAAACGTATTTCTTTCTCTCCTCTGTCAAGAGGGATGCAGCTAAAATGTTTTGCTTGCAAGGTGGGGGGCCCTCAAAAAAAGCTAGGGCCAACTCTGACTGCATGTGTGGGTATGGATGTGGGTATGTAGACCGGCGAGCCACTGCGGCCTCTCATGATGCCCATCCCTGTTGTAGAGCATGTACCTGCAGGAGGGAGACACTGCTTTGATGTTTGCGGAGAACGACAGGGTGTTGTCCAGGGTCACGCCAAGGTTCTTTGCACTCTTGGAGGGGGACACCGTGGAGTTGTCAACCGTGATGCACAGGTTCTTTGATCAGAGGAAGTGTGAGGGGAAGTGACTGTGTGTGAGGGCGATGGCATGCCTTCGTGGCTGTTGTACCTCCCGTCGACAAATAAATGTCCAGTGTGTTATTATAATTTCTTCGTTTTTCTACAACGGCCCGGCAACTCGCCACGTGTGTGTTGTTGTTTTTAAACACACAGCAGTGATGTCATCCTCGTGTTACGTGGTGATTAAATAAGCTTGGTGCCTGGCCCGTGTCTCTGGTGAATTATTTAAGAAACTGTTTGTAACTCTAGACATTAATGGACACAGTCACTGAATCTGCAGAGGGACAAGGTTGACTAATGATGATGTCATAGGTGCCCAGTCAATCAGTCAGTGCATAGCCAACAAAATACCCTTGAAAAAGTCATTGTTTAAAGTATGTACGCTTGTACATAATGTGCTTACATGCATATGATTGGTATTGTTTGAGAGGCCATCACCATATTACTAACACCTATCTGGTGTCTTCAGAGGGGTACAGGCAGAAATATTATTTAAAAATCAGTGCGGCACTCCGGACCTCGGTGAAGACCGAATGCGGCCTGTGGGGCAAAATGAGTTTGACACCCCTGCTCTACTGTATCTGTCCATCCCAACAGTCCGTCTATGTGTCCGAACATGAAATCTGTGTGTAACTCAAACCACTGCGTATCATACATTGATGTCAATTGTAGATCTGAGTGAAAAGGCAGATTTCTATAGATTTCATTTGATGACTCAGCCCTAAGATACAATGTACCTGTGCACAGATAGACTGACGAATGGACCGAGTGTGGGATAGGAAGGTACAGTATAATATTTACGTTTATTAACATGTTACATAAGAATGATGTTGTCAGGGTACCGAGTTTCAGCTGGTCATTCACATGTGCTTTAAAGTTTACACAGAGTAAGGAGAGGGGACAGAGAGAGGATATGTACGATCATTCCGACCACCTAGCACCTCTTTCTATTTACCGCTTTCTCTCTCTCTCCCTCTCTCTGGGGTGATCGCCTTACATGTCACATGTGCATGTCATCCCATATAACTGCCCCCGCCACACTCGCTCTTCTCTCTCTCTCTCTCTCTCTCTCTCTCTCTCTCTCTCTCTCTCCTGGCTGTCTGAGATTCCAGGCATGTCTGTGTCAGTAAAATAAACTCCTGTGTTCGGCCCCCTCTTCTCCAGAACACACCATGGAGCCATCATGGCCACAGCTCTGACCGCCCGGGCCGCGGAGTAGCCCTCTGCGTCGCTAAACGGCCCAACAACACTCCCATGTGTGTGTGTTTTAGCGTTAGTGTGTGTGTTTGGATTCGCCGTGGCTTCCTAGAGTTCAGGAAGCCGCTTTTGTAGTATTTGTATATATCTATCTTTTTTCCCATTGTTTTTTCACTTGACACTGCAAAAGCGATGACTGATATATTATGCCCACCGGGAAGAAGCCATAGCATATCTAACGATTACCGGACTTTCTGATCGATATCACGGACATGTCAAATGGTTACCATATTTTTTAACGGTTACCGTATTTTCCTATAATACGGCCATGTCAAATGGGTACCGTATTCTCTGACGTATAAGGGACATGTCTGCGGGTTGCCGTTGTTTTTAAGGGACATGTCTAACGGTTACCGTACTCTTTCGCAGCACCTCAATGACCTGAAGAAGGAGAACTTCAGCCTCAAGCTCCGCATCTACTTCCTGGAGGAAAGGATCCAGCAGAAGTACGAGGACAGCAGTGATCATGTCTACCGCACGGTGAGTAACTGGCACACGTTAATACACACTATCTGTCATTGATCCTGTTTGAAATAGAATTGTGCCAAACTCTAGCTGGAGAGAAGAACATTTAAATAAATATATATGGCCTTTTCTTCATGATGAGTATTGTTTGGCGCAAAATGACCAGAGGAGTTGGAAAGACAACACAAACAGATTTGGGACCAGGCTACCGTGTGTGTCCCTCTGTGGAGAATGGAGCACGTCCTTCCCCTGTGATGTCATTGTCCTACTACAGGGAGCCATGCGATAGGTATTTGTATAGCTATCATAGTTCCTATGGTCTTACCCCCAGACAAGGTTGGCACACAGACAGCTCCTAATCCCAGGGAAAGGGCAGCAGTCTGGGGCACAGGGTGCCTGCTGCCTGACCCCTGAGATGCATGTTAGAAAGGTGTTGATGGAAGGGTGTGTGAGATCATATACGGGGTGTGTGTTTTAGGTGTGTGTGTGTGTTTACGGTGACTCAGCTGTTGTCTGTGTGCATATGGAAATTGGTCAATTCTCCAGAATTCCTATAGACCACCACTCCAGATAGGTAGATAGATTAGTGTGTGTGTGTGTGTGTCTATGCGTGTGTGTTTGCTTTCATGCTTGCTTTCGTGTGCGTGCGTGTGTGTTTGTATTTTTCCAAGATGGCTGACCTGATCCAAACAAACAAGACCTGAATGTGCTCTGACTTATCCTCCTCTATCTCTGCATGCCACAGCTAACTGAGTGGAGAGAGGTTCGACCAAACTGTCACTTTCATGTTTTATCATGTTATAATTGGGTATTAAGCCCTGTGGTGCTCAATATCTCATACTGTACAGTTAAAGCTTAATCGGTTTAATAACCTTTTATTGGAGACTCAATATCACATCATCAAATGGACATATAAGGGGAGTCTCACTTCAAGACCATGCAAGACAATATGATGATGCGGTCACTTCATTGTCTTCATTGTCTCAGATAAAGATTGCCGTTGGATTGTTTCTTTGTAGATCCGCATGATCCAGTTAATTCCCTGGCACAGTTTCTGTTGTCTTGGTTTACATTCACTGTCCAGGCCAATAGTAGGAATGAGAGGATTTCTATATATAGTCCAAGCTTGAGTGCAATAATTTTTTTTACACATTTGTTCTTCTGCAATGGGTTTGACTGTGCTTTTTCATCCCAATCTATTTGCATGCATGTCGGTATAGGGATCTATCTGTGGCATATACTGTATGTGGGTACATTACATTTACATTTTTACATTTACAGTCATTTAGCAGACGCTCTTATCCAGAGCGACTAGGGTACATGTCTTCAGAACTGTGAGTATGTAAGCGAATAGGCCTAGCACTACTCTTAATCCCAGGTCTAGGCCAATCACGGCCGCCTCGTACCACTCCAGTGCATGTCTAGTTATAACGGGAACTGTTGCTGTGGGCTGAGGGGGTAGGAGGGGCAGCAATAGCATGTGCACGATAGACTGCTATATTTAGAGCTTTGTGGATAACAGGAAAACATCCCAGTATCTGTCTGCCTGTCAAGCAGTGACTCATGATGTGAAAAGTAATGCTTTATAAAGTACAGTGAAATGTATTTCTTGCAAGCGCCAAATCCAACAATGCAGTAATCAATATCAACAGGGGCGCAACTTTGGTTTTAGAAGTGGGGGGGACATATATATATTTTTTATCCAGTCAGATAAACACTCCAAACAGACTACCCGACCGCTCAGAGGCGTCCGCATGGTCCTAAAGCACACCGTTGCCTTGTTTTGTATCACATTCCAATGATAAAACTGGGGGGGACAAAAATGCAATTTCAGAATGTGGGGGGGACATGCCCCCCCCGTCCCCCCGTCCCCCCATCCCCAGTGAAGGTTGCGCCCCTGAAAATCAATGTAGCACTAACAATGGCTTAAGGTAGAGTAACAACACACCAGAAATTCAAATGAGAAAGTAAGAAGCTGGTCAGTTCCAATACCATATTTACAATGTGCAGGGATACTGGAGTGATAGATGTAGATATGCATAGGGTTAAGGTGACTAGGCATCAGGATATATGATAAACAGAGTCGCAGCATCGTAAATGTTGATTGTTTTGGAGTGTGTGTGCGTGTGTGTAGAGTCAGCATAAACGTGTGCGCATGTTATGTGTGTGTGTGAGTGTGTAATCAGAGTGGTGTGGTCTTGAGGACCCATACCAAACCTTTTCAACTTCCTGAGGGGAAAGAGGCGCTGTCATGCCTTCTTCACGACTGTGCGCGTGTGAGTGGACCATTTTAAGTCCTTAGTGATTTCGACACAGAGGAACCTGAAGCTCTCGACCTGCTCCACTGCAGCCCCGTTGAAATGGATGGGGGTGTGCTCGCCCCCCCGTTCCTTTTAGTCCACGATCAGCTCCTTGGTCTTACTGAAGTTGAGGGAGTGGTTGTTGACCCGGCACCACACTGCCAGGTCACTGACCTCCTCCCTGTAGGCTGTCTCATCGTCGCCGGGGATCAGGCCTATCATGATGATGATGGTGTTGGAGTCATGCGTGGCCACGCAGTTGTGGGTGAACAGGGAGTACAGGAGGGGACTAAGCACACACCCCTGTGGTGCCCCCGTGTTGAGGGTCAGCGTGGCGGAGGTGATGTTGCCTACCCTCACCATCTGGGGGCAGCCCGTCAGGAAGTCCAGGATCCAGTTGCAGAGGGAGGTGTTCAGTCCCAGGGTCCTAAGCTTGGTGACGATCTTGGAGGGGACAATGGTGTTGAACGCTGAGCTGTAGTCAATGAACATAATTCTCACATAGGTATTCCTCTTATCTAGATTTGACTGGATTTGATTTGAAAATTGGTCTACTGTACATACCAATTGTAGCTATGTGTAAGAGCATACATTGTGATGAGTTGTCATGAAATTGTTGAAAGTCGCTCTGGATAACAATGTCTGCTAAATGACTGTTGTCATATGAACATTGCTCTTGGGTCAATGTTTTGCTGAATTATTCCCCCAAATGTATTATGTTAGAGATCAATATTTCACACATTATTCCCCAAAATGTATTATGTTAGAGATCAATATTTCACACTGTAAGGAGATGGCATAGTCATTACCCATGTGCCATTACCAAGAGCTGGTCGACTCACGACCCTGAGTATGCTGATGTGGAGTATTTTGATGTGCTGCCAGTTTCAGAGTGGGTGAGCTATGGAGGCACGTGCAGTGAGTGTATGTGTGTTCCTAAGTGTTTGTGTTAAAGTGCGTGTGTGTGTGTGTGTGTGTGTGTGTATGGGCGTGTAGGCAGTATAGGCATGTGTAGCCAGCAGGGTCAGTGTGAGTGTTAAGGACAGACAGATAGTTGTGCTGTGGCAGTGTGATACACTGTGATACACTGGAACACCTTTGGCTAGAAGACAAAGCTACTTCTACAATTCAATAGACTTACACTGGAGGAAGTACTGTAATACCACAGGACTGGCAGAGAGCGAGAGAGGGATGGAGAGACGGGGAGGGAGAGAGATTGAATTTGAATTTTGGAGAGAAAACGTTTGACTCTTTCTGAGCTAACTTTGACGAGAGAGAGTGTGGGGGAGAGAGATTAAGAGAAAGAGATGGAGAGGGACTGTCCTCTTCTTTTCCAGGGTCAAAATTGGACAATCACATTCCCAAGCCATTTTTCAAATAGTCCATACCGCAGTCCATCTACAGTCTATCTACAGTCCAAATCCCTAGCCTCAGAGCCCTGTCCTGTCCTGGCTTGCTGTGTCCGTTAGAGCAGGTAAACAAAATGTGTCTCTTAACCTCTGACTCCTGGTCTAAGCCCCAAAGCTGCTCTGCATTCCCCCTGGTCTAAATATAACCTCTGTGACAGCGGAATGCCATGTTCCCACTGATGTTACATTACACCAGTGGAGGCTCCTCAGAGGAGGAAGGGGGAGGACCATCCTCCTCAGTGAATTTCAAAAAAAAAAAGTTATCCTTTTTAGATAAAACTATACTAAATATAATCACATGACACCAAATAATTGATTAAAACACACTATTAGATGTTTATGTTATTTGGGGGTTGGGAGTGAGAAGGAGAGAGGACAGGTTGTGAGTGTAGGGTTGCTGTTGCTGGCTAGCAGTGGGAAGGTGTTTGAGGGGGATAGGAGACAATGGATACTGTACAAGACAAAACAGTAGGTGCATTTGGAAGGTAGGAGTTTCAAGGAGGGTATACTGTGTCCTCTGCTGGTCAGGGGTCTTTGCACAGCAGTACAGGTGCTTTGTACAGCAACACTGTAGCTCTCAAACACCTCTCATCTCTCAGTACTGGGGCAACACCTGCACTGAGGCATCAACACAGAGTCCACTATAGTCCATACCGCAGTCCATCTACAGTCTATCTACAGTCCATACCACAGTCCAGCTACAGTGCACACAGTCCATACCACAGTCCATACCACAATCCATCTACGGTCCATACCGCAGTCCATACCGCAGTCCATCTACAGTCCAGCTACAGTCCAGCTACAGTCCATACCACAGTCCATCTACAGTCCATCTACAGTCCATACCGCAGTCCATCTACAGTCCAGCTACACTCCATCTACAGTCCATACCACAGTCCATCTACAGTCCAGCTACAGTCCATACGGCAGTCCATCTACAGTCCAGCTACAGTCCATACGGCAGTCCATCTACAGTCCAGCTACAGGCCATACCGCAGTCCATCTACAGTCCATACAGCAGTCCAGCTACAGTCCATAACGCAGTCCATCTACACTACAGTCCATAACACTGTCCTACTTATCATAGTGTATTCATGGCTTAGTGACAGGAACACATATAATGTTATTATGCAGGCATTGTGAGAGCCAATCCACATCAAGTGTTCTTAAGGAGGCCAATCAACTCATATGCCCAGACTTCTCAAGTTCATACTACGACTAGCAGCTCTCTGTCAGTCCCTAGTTCTAGAACATGATGTATGTCTATTTGATTTGATTTATTAGGATCCCCATTAGCCAACGCCAATGGCAACAGCTAGTCTTACTGGGGTCCGACACATAACGAAAAAGACATTACAGACAAAAGGCTTTACAATTTACATACATTTAAAAACATTAACATGTAGTGTGTGTGTGTGCATCTATCAGTTACACATACACTACCGGTCAAAAGTTTCAGAATACCTACTCATTCAAGGGTTTTTCTTTATTTTTACTATTTTCTACGTTGTAGAATAATAGTGAAGACATCAAAACTATGAAATAACACATATGGAATCATGTAGTAACCAAAAAATTATATTTCTTAACATTCTTCAAATAGCCACCCTTTGCACACTCTTGGCATTCTCTCAACCAGCTTCACCTGGAATGCTTTTCCAACAGTCTTGAAGGAGTTCCCACATATGCTGATCACTTGTTGGCTACTTTTCCTTCACTCTGCGGTCCGACTCATCCCAAACCATCTCAATTGGGTTGAGGTCGGGGGATTGTGGAGGCCAGGTCATCTGATGCAGCACTCCATCACTCTCCTTCTTGGTAAATTAGCCTTTACACAGCCTGGAGGTGTGTTGGGTCATTGTCCTGTTGAAAAACAAATTATAGTCCCACTAAGCCCAAACCAGATGGGATGGCGTATCGCTGCAGAATGCTGTGGTAGCCATGCTGGTTAAGTGTGCCTTGAATTCTAAATAAATCACGGACAGTGTCACCAGCAAAGCACCCCCACATCATAACACCTCCTCCTCCATGCTTTACGGTGGGAAATACACATGCGGAGATCATCCGTTCACCCACACCAAAGACACAGCGGTTGGAACCAAAAATCTCAAATTTGGACTCCAGACCAAAGGACAAATTTCCACTAATGTTAATTGTTCGTGTTTCTTGGCCCAAGCAAGTCTCTTCTTCTTATTGGTGTCTTTTAGTAGTGGTTTCTTTGCAGCAATTCGACCATGAAGGACTGATTCACACAGTATCCTCTGAACAGTTGATGTTGAGATGTGTCTGTTACTTGAACTCTGTGAAGCATTTATTTGGGCTGCAATTTCTGAGGCTGATAACTCTAATGAACCTATCCTCTGCAGCAGAGGTAACTCTGGGTCTTCCATTCCTGTGGCGGTCCTCATGAGAGCCAGTTTCATCATAGCGCTTGATGGTTTTTGCAACTGCACTTGAAGAAACGTTCAAAGGTCTTGAAATGTTCCGTATTGACTGACCTTCATGTCTTAAAGTAATGATGGACTGTTGTTTCACTTTGCTTATTTGAGCTGTTCTTGCCATAATATGGACTTGGTCTTTTACCAAATAGGGATATCTTCTGTATAACCCCTACCTTTGGCTCAATCGCATGCATTCCAGGTGACTACCTCATGAAGCTGGTTGAGGGAATGCCAAGAGTGTGCAAAGCTGTCAAAGGTGGCTATTTCATAAAATATATTTTGATTCGTTTAACACTTTTTTGGTTACTACATGATTCCATATTTGTTATTTCATAGTTTTGATGTCTTCACTATTATTCTAGAATGTAGAAAATAGTAAAAAATAAAGAAAAACCCTTGAATGAGTAGGTGTTCTAAAACTTTTGACCGGTAGCGTACATGTCAGTATATACACACAACAAGTAGGTCACATTGGGGAGAGGCGTTGTGCCTTGAGGTGTTGCTATTTGGCTAAGAGTCTCTCCTCAACTCTTAGCCAAGAGAGACTGGCACGCATAGTATTAATATTAGCCCTCTGATTACAATGAAGAACAAGACGTGTGACTCTGTTCTGGGCCAGCTGCAGTTTAACTAGGTCTTTCTTTGCAGAACTTGACCACATGACTGGATAATAATCAGGATTGGATAAAACTAGACCTGCAGGACTTGCTTTGTGGAGTGTGGTGTCAAAAAAGCAGAGCATCTCTTTATTACGGATAGACCTCTCCCCATCTTTACAACCATTGAATCTATATGTTTTGACCATGACCGTTTACAATCTAAGGTAACACCAAGTAATTTAGCTTCCTCAACTTGTTCAACAGCCACACCATTCATTACCAGATTCAACTGAAGTCTAGAACTTAGGACATGATTTGAACCAAATACAATGCTCTTAATTTTAGAGATGTTAAGGACCAGTTTATTACTGGCCACCCATTCCAAAACAGACTGCAACTATTTGTTAAGGGTTTCAGTGACTTCAGTAGCTGTGGTTGCTGATGCGTATATGGTTGACTCATCAGCATACATCGATACACATGCTTTGTTTAATGCCAGTGGCAGTTCAGAAAAAAGTAGAGGGCCTAAAGAGCTGCCCTGTGGTACACCACACTTTACATGTTTGACATTAGAGAAGCTTCCATTAAAGAACACTCTCTGAGTTCTATTAGATAGATAGCTCTGGATCCACGATATGGTTGAGGTTGAAAAACCATAACACATACGTTTTCTCAACAACAGGTTATGGTCAATAATATCAAAGGCTGCACTGAAATCTAACAGTACAGCTCCCATAAATCTTCTTCTTATCAATTTAGTTCAATTAATCATCAGTCATTTGTGTCAGTGCAGTACATGTTGAGTGACATTCACTTTAAGCTTGCTGAAAGTCTGCTGTTAATTTGTTTACAGAGAAATTGCATTGTATTTGGTCAAACATAATTTTTTCCAACAGTTTGCTAAGAGCTGGCAGCGAGCTGATAGGTCTGCTGTTAGAACCAGTAAAGTCCGCTTTACCACTCTTGGGTAGCGGAAAGACTTTGGCTTTCCTCCAGGCCTGAGGACAAAGACTTTCAGATTAAAGATATGACAGATAGGAGTGGCTATAGAGTCAGCTACCATCCTCCGTAGCTTTCCATCTAAGCTGTCAATGCCAGGAGGTTTGTCCTTATTGATCGATAACAATAATTTTTCCACCTCTCCCACACTAACTTTACAAAATTCTAACTTACAATGATTTTCTTTCATTATTTGTTTTTTTTATGCATGAGTACAATGGCTCACTGTTCTTTGTTGGCATTTCCTGCCTAAGTTTGCCCACTTTTCCAATGAAGTAATCATAAAAATAATTGGCAACATCAAATGGTTTTGTGATGAATAAGCCATCTGATTCAATGAAAGATGGAGTGTTTGTGTTTCTGCCCATAATTTCATTTAAAGTACTCCAAAGTTTTTTTTCCCATCATTCTTTATATAATTGATCTTGGCTTCATAATACAGTTTCTTCTTCTTTTTGTTGAGTTTAGTCACATAATTTCTCAATTTGCAGTAAGTCAGCCAGTCAGATGTGCAGCCAGACTTATTAGCCACTCCTTTTGCCCCATCTCTTTCAACCATACAGTTTTTCAATTCCTCATCAATCCATGGAGCCTTAACAGTTCTAACAGTCCGTTTCTTAACAGGTGCATGTTTATCAATAATTGGAAGAAGCAATTTCATAAATTAATCAAATGCAGCATCTGGATGATCCTTATTAATCACATCAGACCAACAAATATTTTTAGCATCATCCACGTAAGAGTCACACAAAATCTTTTGTATGATCTCTTATACACTATTTTAGGCCCAGCTTTTGGAACTTTGGCTTTCCTGTATATAGCCACTATATTGTGATTATGGTTCTGTATCAGTCACTATGTATAGCTGGTGTGAGACTGCAACTCTCTTCCTGTGTTTTACTGTACTAGTGGTGTCTGTACTTCTTTGAGTTTATATGACTCCATTCACTTGTTTTAAAATTTCTATTTGATATTTCTTATCTTTTGAGATTAATCATTTTTGATGTGGGTTAGGGTGATGATAATACAATGTCATGTGTGCTATCATACATAATTCCAATCTTTTGTACAATAAGTAATAATTTCATGTTCCATCCCACCTCTGTTTCAGAACATCGAGTTGAAAGTAGAAGTGGAGAGCTTGAAGCAGGAGTTACAGGAGAAACAAGACCTTCTTGACAAGGCTCTGTAAGTACAGTACAACACATCCAGACTGACTATTGAATGAATGTATTGACCGACTTTAGTCATTAATCTGAATATCTGACACTTCTTAGACTGACATCAAATTAAATTGCAATGTAGACTGACAGCCAACCAACAGATTGTATCCATGCACTGTGAATGGCCTTAATGGCCTAACAATGACATCACCAATGCCACATACTGTATCCACCCACATAATACTGTCCTTTTTACCCTTCCTGAAATGCCCTTCAAGACCCGCCTCTCTAACATAGTACAAAACCAATCTAATGCAATTATTTTAATGTTTTCCAAAGACCGACAGACTTATGACTACATACGACATGCTTCGCTTGTATGCAGAAATACAATTTGCCAAAGTGATTACGGAAGGGTTAAACACCCTGGTGAGTGTTTGTCTTTGTTTGATGGGCCTTAACAAGGCTGTTTCTCACTAAGATGGTGTTATAGCTGGCTAACAAGCCTATAGCAGACTAAAACTGGAGGCATAAACCAGTGATCAGTAGGGAGTCCTCACAGGGTACAATCTAATGTTTAGAGATAACACCTCAGATCATGTTTCCACAGCTGGTGGGGTGAGAGAGGACAGGACACACACGCACAGGAGCGTGTACACACACATGTTCATACGCACATTGCACATACTGTACGCACACTCGCACACGGTGCACACATACTCACGCACACACATTCACTCCTGGTGTCCAAACCAATTGGATCGCACACTTTCCAGCTCCAAAAGGGCAACACTGATATATTGGCGTGCAGACAGGGATATGAAAGGCAATACCTGGCATGTCAACCCTAACCCCCTCCAGCCCCTACCCCTGCTGTTGCCGCCAGGCTTAGAATTTAAAAAGGGGAATCAATTTGATGGACATATTCTGTGTATTCATCAGATTGCTATGAGATTAAAGGTCCACTTTGCTGGCTTGTGCCCTCAACTCCCCCACCCCTAGCCTCCAGCCTAGAGTCCATAGCCTGAGAAAGATTGATGATCAGAGGTGGCGTGTGTTGGTCTCAGCAGTAAATATGTTTCTGATGGAGGGGACCCTTCAGCATGCTAGCTCCTAATCACTGCCAGTTCCACAGCTGGTGTGATGGGTACATTGTGTTCCCCCTGCCTTACTGCTCACATGGCAGCTAATCAACATTACATTACTGTATTAATATGGAAATCAGATCAGCTGAGTCATTATTACCCCACATGGCGTCATCAAGAGCTGGGCAGAGCACTATTGTTCTGAGGTTGATGTTTTGATGTTAGTTTCAGTCTGGGTAAGAGGCCGAGGACACATGCAATGACGGACTGGACTGTATGTCAAGTGTAGTGTATGCGAGGGCCTTCATGCAAGGACCTTTTGGCAACGTAAAAGCACTTATGTTTGTGTGTGTGTGTGTGTGTGTGTGTGTGTGTGTGTGTGTGTGTGTGTGTGTGTGTGTGTGTGTGTGTGTGTGTGTGTGTGTGTGTGTGTGTGTGTGCTGTGAGTGTATTCCTGTGTGTGGGGGAGTGTGTGTTTAGTTCATTGTCATAATATAAATATCTAGTTTAGTTCCAAGGCCAAAGCTTATCCTAATGGCCACCAGTTAGACTGCCCAGCAGTATCAGCCACTCGATGCTGACAGACAGTACAATTACACAGTCTGGTTCAAAATAATCCTAGTTATCTGAGCTGCCGTCTGCGATAGTCAGATGGTCCGAGTTAAAAACAGAGGAGTGCAGAGGACGAGAGGACAGGAGGAATAGAACATACGTACAGAGCAGACGGGATGGCGTGTGCCATTTTGGGATCCACAGCATGAATTCTGGGATGGCGTCGTTGAGTGACTCAGTGAAACAGATACTGAAAGACATACACATACACACACAGACACTACTACTACCACCAGGTAGACTCAGAGGTACAGTGCATTCGGAAAGTATTCAGACCTTTTGACTTTTTCCACATTTTGTTACGTTATCTTATTCAATGGAAACAGGATGCATCTGAGCTCAATTTCGAGTCTCGTAGCAAAGGGTCTGAATACTTATATAAATAAGGTATTTCTGTTTTTTCTTTGTATTATATTTGCAAACATTTCTAAAAACCTGTGTTCGCTTTGTCGTTATGGGGTATTGTGTGTAGATTGCTGAGGAAAATGTTTTATTTAATCAATTTTAGAATAAGGCTGTAACGTAACAAAATGTGGAAAAAGTCAAGGGGTCTGAATACTTTCCGAAGGCACAGTAGATGCTTCCAGTGTTCAGAATACAGTGGGGCCATGCTTGCGAACAGAAGCAACCATTTAAAGTTAAATGGGTTCTCCAGCTCAAAATGTATATCAGCCAATGAAAAAAGTTGATTTACTTGCATGTGACAGAATTGTAGCTGGTGCCTATGCAATATGATTATTAGGTAATAGCAGTGTTTGTGTGCAAGGCTGAAGATAGGGGTAGCTCGTTAAATTCATGAATAATCTTAGTTTTCAAGCTGTTGGCGTCCTTTTTCAACACTCTATTACACAATACATGTAAATCAACATTTCAAGGTGGGATTCGAACCCTTGCCACAATCTGTGACGATTACATGGACTAGGCACTTTATACAGAGAGCAATTTTATCAGTCAGTCAAATACAAGTGATAGTTGCTTTGTTGATCAGAATGTGCTGTTGGACTTAGGTACAGTATGTTAAGGACGCTTCCATCCATGAACATGTCCAACTACTTCAACGATTTTAATTTGCTGATGCACTTGTGCCAGGATATGATCAGTGCCACCTATTGAAGTTAGCATAGAGCTAACGTGTGCCATGTTATCTGATGGGACAAGCTACAATTTAGCGTTCTGTCACATGCAAGTAAATCAACCATTTTAATTGTCTGATACGCATTTTGAGCTGGAAGAACCCATTTACCATTGCTTATGTTCGCAAGTATGACCCAAATTTGTGTGTGTGTGTGTGTGGGGGCAGTAATTTGTAAACAAAGACTCTGCATAATGATCATCCAGGTCACCCATGATATAAGTCAGTATTCGACGTCCATCCATATCTGAGGACGTCGGAAGATGACATGGAAACCGGCAACTAGGGGCAACAGTGAGCGCTGTTGCCTTCAAGTAGGTTTTGGTTTTGCTAGGGCATTGTGGAAGGGGATGGCAGATGGGTGTAGGCATCTGCCACTGGTGCTAAAGGATGCATGTTGAAATCCAGTGATAGAAAGTTGTTTTAGAGATTTTTGTTTTAAGCCTATCCCAAATCTTAACCCTTACCTGAACCATTCTGAGTTAATGCCTACCCTTAAGATTTCAGAGTTAATCCCTAAACCTAACCCTAACCTTAACAATTTAGAGTTTATGCCTAAACTTAACCTTAAAAACTTTGAAATTTGACGTTTGGAAGAACTTTGAAATTTGACGTTTGAGAAACATGGATGAACGTCCAATTCTGACGTGAGACTGTGAGAGATGATAATAGTTGATAATGATAGCTATGGCAAGTTCGACCAAATTCCAGCCTTGGTCTGCGTGAAGTTTTTGTGGCGCTCTCACAGAACTAAAAGTTAACTCAATAAAAGTTTACACCTTGGGTGTGTGACTGGTCTCTATGCGTAGCTTGGAGGTGTAGGGTATCCCATGAGCTATAGCAGGGATAATTCATATGACTTCATATCCTGTCTTAGTCCTGACCTGACTGTACTACAAACCTAAAGGTCTGACGCCACTGGTCTGCCCAGCACCGATGGCGCAATAACAAGCAACACCAGTGTATGTGCACGTGCACAGTGGATGACTGTTGGTAGTTATTGATAGATGTTGCCTCTTGTTTCATTTCAGTGATAGGACAACCGAAGACAGCCTGACCAATCACAATGCCCCCTCTTTTTTCCTCTCTTCTAATAGGACGACAGCAGAGAGCCTGTCCAGTCACAATGAGGCAGAGCTGCAGAGACGATGTGAGGAGAGACAGCAGGAGATCGACCACATGCAGGAGTTGCTGGAGACCAAGATACAACTCCTGCAGGAGGTACACACACATAATTAAACTGTTCGAACAATGGTTGTGTTCTTTGTTGAGATGAAATTTGTTGTTTGATTATTAGATCAGCTTTAAATAGACAGACGGACACCCAGACCTTTTCATGTGTTTCCTCCAGGAGGCCCAGCTAGCGCAAAGTGAGGCTGAGAGGATGGCCTCCCTGGCTGGGTCGAGCTCCCAGCCCCTCTTGGAGGATATGGAGGACAGCCAAGAGGAGGAGAATCTCCAGACCCAGTCTCACCACCCCGCATCACACACCTATAGAGACAGGTAAACACACATACAGTTGAAGTCGGAAGTTAACATACACTTAGGTTGGAGTCATTAAAACTATTTTTTCAACCACTCCACAAATTTATTTTTAACAAACTATAATTTTGGCAAGTCGGTTAGGACATCTACTTTGTGCATGACACAAGTAATTTTTCCAACAATTATTTACAGACAGATTATTTCACTTATAATTCACTGTATCACAATTCCAGTGGGTCAGAAGTTTACATACACTAAGTTGACTGTGCCTTTAAACAGCTTGGAAAATTCCAGAAATTATGTCATGGCTTTAGAAGCTTCTGATAGGCTAATTGACATCATTTGAGTCAATTGGAGGTGTACCTGTGGATGTATTTCAAGGCCTACCTTCAAACTCAGTCCCTCTTTGCTTGACATCATAGGAAAATCAAAAGAAATCAACCAAGACCTCAGAAAGAAAATTGCAGACCTCCACAAGTCTGGTTCATCCTTGGGAGCAATTTCCAAACGCCTGAAAGTACCACGTTCATCTGTACAAACAATAGTATGCAAGTATAAACACCATGGGACAACGCAGCCGTCATACCGCTCAGGAAGGAGACGCGTTCTGTCTCCTAGAGATGAACGTACTGCAAATCAATCCCGGAGCATGAAGATGCTGAAGGAAACGGGTACAAAAGTATCTATATCCACAGTAAAACGAGCCCTATATCGACATAACCTGAAAGGCCGCTCAGCAAGGAAGACGCCACTGCTCCAAAACCGCCATAAAAAAGCCAGACTACGGTTTGCAACTGCAAACTGTCCTCTGGTCTGATGAAACAAAAATAGAACTGTTTGGCCATAATGACCCGTTATGTTTGGAGGAAAAAGGGGTATGCTTGCGAGCCGAAGAACACCATCCCAACCGTGAAGCACGGGGGTGGCAGCATCATTCTGCGGGGGTGCTTTGCTGCAGGAGGGACTGGTGCACTTCACAAAATAGATGGCATCATGAGGAAGGAAAATTATGTGGATATATTGAAGCAACATCTCAAGACATCAGTCAGGAAGTTAAAGCTTGGTCGCAAATGGGTCTTCCAAATGGACAATGACCCCAACCATACTTCCAAAGTTGTGGCAAAATGGCTTAAGGACAACAAAGTCAAGGTATTGGAGTGGCCATCACAAAGCCCTGACCTCAATCCTATAGAAAATGTGTTGGCAGAACTGAAAAAGCGTGTGCGAGCAAGGAGGCCTACAAACCTGACTCAGTTACATCAGCTCTGTCAGGAGGAATGGGCCAAAATTCAACCAACTTAGCTTGTGGAAAGCTACCCAAAACGTTTGACCCAAGTTAAACAATTTAAAGGCAATGCTACCAAATACTAATTGAGTGTATGTAAACTTCCGACCCACTGGGAATGTGATGAAATAAATAAAAGCTGAAATAAATAATTCTCTCTACTATTATTCTGACATTTCACATTCTTAAAATAAAGTGGTGATCCTAACTGACCTAAGACAGGGAATTAAATGTCAGGAATTGTGAAAAACTGAGTTTAAATGTATTTGGCTAAGGTGTATATAAACTTCCGACTTCAACTGTACATCATCATTCGAGCCAGATTTGAACCAGTGACCTAAAAGTTTCAATACACACCTTCACACTAATTGAGGAAGTCAAACTTAGCCCACTGTGTCTATGGCACTGACCCCTCTCTCCTCCCCCTTCTGTAGGGTGATCGGGGAGCTGACCAGTGCTCTGCGCTGTAAGGAGGCTATGATCACTGAGCTGAGTCAACAGAAGAGTGTCCTGACACTGAGGGTGGGAGAGCTGGAGGGACAGGTAGAGGACCTCTCCTCATCCCTGCTGCAGAAAGAGAGCGATGCAGAGGTACGTACCATCCCCATTATGTGAAAATTGCCTGTGTCGGGTCTGCAATGATTGATTGATTGTGGTTCAATGATTGATTGTGTTATTTTATGTATTGTCTGTATTTGACTGATTGAGTTCCTGTAGTGTGTACAGACCTATAATAACAGGTGCATAGCTTCATAGCTTCATACACATGGTTTCTGGGATACCTCACCAGTGGCGATTTCAGCATGTTAATCCTGGTTGGGCAAACTCAACCAATTTTTTTAGATGCATGCCAGCAAAGCCACTACAAAACACTAAACAATACATTAATTGCACTATACTGGTGACAAACGTTGCCCATAAACTGTTAGGGCCTACATAAATCTGTTGTTGATTGTTTGCAAAATGACACAAATGAATGCCGTAATAACATGAAAAACAGGCCAATATTATTATTGTTATTTTATTCATTTTTTTAGCTAAACAGGTGGGGCTCAAAACACGTGGGGCAGAATGACGGGTTGCCACTGACCTCCTTTAATTTTATTGCCCCCAATTGTTGGAATAACCTTTCATCTTGATTCCCTGGTGCCACTAGGGCAGTTTATAACTCTGGTGTTTAATTAATTAATTGAGGATTGCAGTTGTTTCGATTGATTGTAATGGTTTATTTGTTGAAATTGTATTATTGTTTTTTTTTGTCATCTTGTTTTATTTGGAATGTTCCTTTTTCTTGATTATGAAAATGTTTGTACTCAGGGCACCATTGTGAATGAGACCCTGTTCTCAGTTGGGATCCCCTGAATAAATTGAAGTAAAAAAAACAACAACAAAAATTACCCATACCCATTCTTCTCCCATACCTCACCTCCTCTTTGTCATATCTCCCCCGTCCCCACACACTCAAACACATCTGTCTATTATGTGGAAACACACCTGTTTTGCTGTGTTATAGCTAACACAGTGCAACACAGTGCAACACACTAATAAACACCCCTGTCAAAAAGCACATAGACACGCCTATTTGTGTGTTCAAGCCCATGTCAGTCCACTAAAGGTTACTGAAGGTATTTACCCAATAAAAATATTTTTCAATATCCTATCAGTTGCCAAAATCGAACATTGTCTTGATTTAGGAGTCGGACATCCATATTCCGTTGTCAATTAAGTTGTCATAAGATGGCGAAGTAAAATGTAATGCTTTAATCTACTTCAGAATCAATTAATTTCATTTTTACAGTGCCTTGCAAACGTATTCATCCCCCTTGGCGTTTTTCCTATTTTGTTGCATTACAACCTGTAATTTAAATTGATTTGTATTTGGATTTCATGTAATGGACATACACAAAATAGTCTACATTTGTGAAGTGAAATGAAAAAAATAACTTATAAAAAAAAATTCTCAAAAAAAAATAACGGAAAGGTGGTGCGTGCATATGTATTCACCCCCTTTGCGATGAAGCCCATAAATAAGATCTGGTGCAACCAATTACTTTCAGAAGTCACATAATTACAGTGGGGGAAAAAAGTATTTAGTCAGCCACCAATTGTGCAAGTTCTCCCACTTAAAAAGATGAGAGAGGCCTGTAATTTTCATCATAGGTACACGTCAACTATGACAGACAAATTGAGGAAAAAAAAATCCAGAAAATCACATTGTAGGATTTTTAATGAATTTATTTGCAAATTATGGTGGAAAATAAGTATTTGGTCACCTACAAACAAGCAAGATTTCTGGCTCTCACAGACCTGTAACTTCTTCTTTAAGAGGCTCCTCTGTCCTCCACTCGTTACCTGTATTAATGGCATCTGTTTTAACTTGTTATCAGTATAAAAGACACCTGTCCACAACCTCAAACAGTCACACTCCAAACTCCACTATGGCCAAGACCAAAGAGCTGTCAAAGGACACCAGAAACAAAATTGTAGACCTGTGCCAGGCTGGGAAGACTGAATCTGCAATAGGTAAGCAGCTTGGTTTGAAGAAATCAACTGTGGGAGCAATTATTAGGAAATGGAAGACATACAAGACCACTGATAATCTCCCTCGATCTGGGGCTCCACGCAAGATCTCACCCCGTGGGGTCAAAATGATCACAAGAACGGTGAGCAAAAATCCCAGAACCACACGGGGGGACCTAGTGAATGACCTGCAGAGAGCTGGGACCAAAGTAACAAAGCCTACCATCAGTAACACACTACGCCGCCAGGGACTCAAATCCTGCAGTGCCAGACATGTCCCCCTGCTTAAGCCAGTACATGTCCAGGCCCGTCTGAAGTTTGCTAGAGTGCATTTGGATGATCCAGAAGAGGATTGGGAGAATGTCATATGGTCAGATGAAACCAAAATAGAACTTTTTGGTAAAAACTCAACCCGTCGTGTTTGGAGGACAAAGAATGCTGAGTTGCATCCAAAGAACACCATACCTACTGTGAAGCATGGGGGTGGAAACATCATGCTTTGGGGCTGTTTTTCTGCAAAGGGACCAGGACGACTGATCCGTGTAAAGGAAAGAATGAATGGAGCCATGTATCGTGAGATTTTGAGTGAAAACCTCCTTCCATCAGCAAGGGCATTGAAGATGAAACGTGGCTGGGTCTTTCAGCATGACAATGATCCCAAACACACCGCCCGGGCAACGAAGGAGTGGCTTCGTAAGAAGCATTTCAAGGTCCTGGAGTGGCCTAGCCAGTCTCCAAATCTCAACCCCATAGAAAATCTTTGGAGGGAGTTGAAAGTCTGTGTTGCCCAGCGACAGCCCCAAAACATCACTGCTCTAGAGGAGATCTGCATGGAGGAATGGGCCAAAATACCAGCAACAGTGTGTGAAAACCTTGTGAAGACTTACAGAAAACGTTTGACCTGTGTCATTGCCAACAAAGGGTATATAACAAAGTATTGAGAAACTTTTGTTATTGACCAAATACTTATTTTCCACCATAATTTGCAAATAAATTCATTAAAAATCCTACAATGTGATTTTCTGGAGGAAAAAAATCTCATTTTGTCTGTCATAGTTGACGTGTACCTATGATAAAAAGTGGGAGAACTTGAACAATTGGTGGCTGACTAAATACTTTTTTTCCCCACCCTTCCCCACTGTAGTTAAATAAAGTCCACCTGTGTGCAATCAAAGTGTTACATGATCTGTCACATGATCTCAGTATCTATACACCTGTTCTGAAAGGCTCCAGAGTCTGCAACACCACTAAGCAAGGGGCACAAACAAGCAAGCGGCACCATGAAGACCAAGGAGCTCTCCAAACAGGTCAGGGACAAAGTTGTGGAGAAGTACAGATCAGGGTTGGGTTATAAAAAAATATCAGAAACTTTGAACATCCCACGGAGCACCATTGAATCCATTATTAAAAAATGGAAAGAATATGGCACCACAACAAACCTGCCAAGAGAGGGCTGCCCACAAAAACTCACGGACCAGGCAAGGAGGGTATTAATCAGAGAGGCAACAAAGACACCAAAGATAACCCTGAAGGAGCTGCAAAGCTCCACAGCGGAGATTGGAGTATCTGTCCATAGGACCACTTTAAGCCGTACACTCCACAGAGCTGGGCTTTACGGAAGAGTGGCAAGAAAAAAAGCCATTGCTTAAAGAATAAAATAAGCAAACACATTTGGTGTTCGCCAAAAGGCATGTGGGAGACTCCCCAAACAAATGGAAGAAGGTACTCTGGTCAGATGAGACTAAAATTGAGCTTTTTGGCCATCAAGGAAAACGCTATGTCTGGCACAAACCCAACACCTCTCATCACCCCGAGAACATCATCCCCACAGTGCAGCATGGTGGTGGCAGCATCATGCTGTGGGGATGTTTTTCATCGGCAGGGACTGGGAAACTGGTCAGAATTGAAGGAATGATGGATGGCGCTAAATACAGGGAAATTCTTGAGGGAAACCTGTTTCAGTCTTCCAGAGATTTGAGACTGGGACGGATGTTCACCTTCCAGCAGGACAATGATCCTAAGCATACTGCTAAAGCAACACTTGAGTGGTTTAAGGGGAAACATTTAAATGTCTTGGAATGGCCTAGTCAAAGCCCAGACCTCAATCCAATTCAGAATCTGTGGTATGACTTAAAGATTGCTGTACACCAGCGGAACCCATCCAACTTGAAGGACCTGGAGCAGTTTTGCCTTGAAGAATGGGCAAAAATCCCAGTGGCTAGATGTGCCAAGCTTTTTTTTAACCTTTATTTAACTAGGCAAGTCAGTTAAGAACAAATTCTTATTTACAATGACGGCCTACACCGGCCAAACCCGGACGACGCTGGGCCAATTGTGCGCCGCCCTATGGGACTCCCAATCACGGCCGGTTGTGATACAGCCTGTAATCGAACCAGGGGGTCTGTAGTGATGCCTCAAGCACTGAGATGCAGTGCCTTAGACCACTGCGCCACTCGGGAGCCCCGAGTATAGAGACATACCCCAAGAGACTTGCAGCTGTAATTGCTTCAAAAGGTGGCTCTACAATGTATTGACTTTGGGGGGGGATAGTTGAATAGTTATGGTGAATAGTTATGCACGCTCAAGTTTTCTGTTTTTTAAATCTTATTTCTTGTTTGTTTCACACCAAAAAATATTTTGCATTTTCAAAGTGGTAGGCATGTTGTGTAAATCAAATGATACAAATCTCCAAAAAATCAATTTTAATTCCAGGTTGTAAGGCAGCAAACTAGGAAAAATGCCAAGGGGGGTGAATACTTTCGCAAGCCACTTTGTCTACTGTAACCCATGCAGCTGGTTCTGTTCAATCTGTCTGTTGTGTTGTGTGATGTGTTAAGTTGTGTTGTTGTGGTAGGAGGCAGGGAGGGGTAGTGTTGCATGTTGCTGGAAGAATGTCAACAGAACACTGTGTAATCCGCTACTCTCTGAAGGATCTGATCATCACTACAGCTGTTGTACTTCTTTACTGAGAAGGAGATATTACCCTCTGTCGGACAGATATCACCATCACTCAAACACAACACACACACAAACCTAATTTTCTAACCCAGCTGTTTCTCCTACAGTTCTACCAGGAGGAGCTTGGCAGGGAGAGACTGCGCATTGAGCAGGAGATGCAGGTGAGTGCATCCTGAAGTGAACACAGAAACGTACTTAATATTGCTTAATATTGCAGCTTTGAGTTCTTTATTAAGTTAAAAAAAGAGTCTGCACTTTGAGGTGTTAGGTACTACTGTTGAGTGTCACTACCCACTTTAGCCAGATCCCACTCTGTTGGTAAGAGCATGTCCTCTATTTGATAACAAACACATAGCAGACAGACAGTCACACAGAGTAAGTTAACATCATGCACTACAGAATATGTAGTCACCATCTAAAGAAAAGTACATGAAAATCAAATAACCCACTAAAGTATTTTGGTTTCTTTGCTGTTCATTGAATTCATTGAAAGTAAAGTACCCATTGTTAGAAGATAACCACATACGTTCTCAGTTAATAACAGCTGCTAGAACTGAGTAATAAAGCGTTCCTAGATCAGTCTGTGTTGATGTCTCTATGGCTGTTAATCCCTGTGTATTGTGTTGGGAGCTGTCGGCCTGAAGGGAGGGGACCTGGGTTATTTTAGTCTGTGGTAAACAAATGATGTGAAGATGTATTTATGAACAGACCGCACACATTCTCATCAGTCATATTCTGAGAGGAGGGGTTCTCACATTACACAAATAACAGCATAACAGGCTTATGAGTGTGTGTTGACTGGAGTGGAGCTAGATCATAGAAATAGAATAGGTACAGTGTGTCAAGTGAAATGAAATCCAACTTTATTTAAAGTGTAAAAAAGTGTCACTCTACACCTCACAAGCCTACAATTGAAATAAAGCTGCAGTACAGTGTAGTGTATCCATACTGTATACCTGTCGGTTTGATCAAGAGTGTTTGGTTTATCATTGTCACTTGTTATTTTGGTAATCAACAGTTACAGTTGAAGTCGGAAGTTTACATACACTTAGGTTGGAGTCATTAAAACTCGTTTTTCAACCACTAATTGACATCATTTGAGTCAATTGGAGGTGTACCTGTGGATGTATTTCAAGGCCTACCTTCAAACTCAGTGCCTCTTTGCTTGACATCATGGGAAAATGAAAAGAAATCAGCCAAGGCCTCAGAAAAAGTCTGGTTCATCCTTGGGTGCAATTTCCAAATGCCTGAAGGTACCACGTTCATCTGTACAAACAATAGTACGCAAGTATAAACACCATGGGACCACGCAGCCGTCATACCGCTCAGGAAGGACTTACCTTCTGTCTCCTAGAGATGAACGTACTTTGGTGCGAAAAATGCAAATCAATCCCAGAACAACAGCAAAGGACCTTGTGAAGATGCTGGAGGAAACAGGTACAAAAGTATCTATATCCACAGTAAAACGAGTCCTATATCGACATAACCTGAAAGGCCGCTCAGCAAGGAAGAAGCCACTGCTCCAAAACCGCCATAAAAAAGCCAGACAACGGTTTGCAACTGCACATGAGGACAAAGATCGTACTTTTTGGAGAAATGTCCTCTGGTCTGATGAAACAAAAATAGAACTGTTTGGCCATAATGACCATCGTTATGTTTGTAGGAAAAAGGGTGCAGCTTGCAAGCCGAAGAACACCATCCAAACCGTGAAGCACGGGGGTGGCAGCATCATGCTGTGGGGGTGCTTTGCTGCAGGAGGGCCTGGTGCACTTCACAAAATAGATGGCATCATGAGGAAGGAAAATTATGTGGATATATTGAAGCAACATCTCAAGACATCAGTCAGGAAGTTAAAGCTTGGTCGCAAATGGGTCTTCCAAATGGACAATGACCCCAAGCATACTTCCAAAGTTGTGGCAAAATGGCTTAAGGACAACAAAGTCAATGTATTGGAGTGGCCATCACAAAGCCCTGACCTCAATCCTATAGAAAAGTTGGCCAGAACTGAACAGGCGTGTGCGAGCAAGGAGGCCTACAAACCTGACTCAGTTACACCAGCTCTGTCAGGAGGAATGGGCCAAAATTCACCCAATTTATTGTGGGAAGCTTGTGGAAGGCTACCCAAAACGTTTGACCCAAGTTAAACAATTTAATGGCAATGCTACCAAATAGTAATTGAGTGTATGTAAACTTCTGACCCACTGGGAATGTGATGAAAGAAATAAAAGCTGAAATAAATCATTCTCTCTACTATTATTCGGACATTTTCACATTCTTAAAATAAGGTGGTGATCCTAACTGACCTAAGACAGGGCATTTTTTATAGGATTAAATGTCAGGAATTGTGAAAAACTGAGTTTAAATGTATTTGGCTAAGGTGTATGTAAACTTCCGACTTCAACTGTATCTCTTCTGAGCCATTATCAATTTTTAGTCATTATCTATTGCTAGTCATAACCATTCATTAGTATGATATGATCCTGTGTATTTCTCTCACTTTGACTCCCAAGGCTCTTGGCTCTTGTCATCTGGCGGCAGCTTTGAATCCTACACATATTTGTTGTAGTGGGAGTTTCTCAGTAGATGCAGTCAAAGCCACAATGTGCCTCTAAAGGCATTTTACCTTGTAAATCAGCTTGGCTCTGGGATGCAAATGTCCCTGTCAGGACCAATATCAGCTCAGATTTCACACAGTGATGCTGTCCCACTGCTAGCTGGCTGTCACTCAGGCTGAATGGATCATTATTACACTTAAAGGCCAATCGATGTCAGTTTCTTTAAAGACTGAGTAGGAGGGGTCTTTGCAAGTGGAAAATGAATGAATGAGAGGAACAGGAATAGGCAATGGCATGTATTGAACTTAGTATTTATTTGCCCAATAAATGACAGCAAATTACCTAAACATCACACACAGATATCAAGTTGTGTTGTCTAAGACAGACACTAACACCTAGCTTCTAATTGGTTCCCCAGACACCACGGCTAATGAAGTCAATCAAAATGTCAGTGTCACACCCTGGCAATGGGACTCTAGTTGTTGAGCCAGGGTGTGTTTGTTCTATGTGGTGTGTTTCTATGTTGGGGGTTCTGGTTTGTTGTTTTCTATGTTTGCCTTAGTGACTCCCAATCAGAGGCAACGAGTGTCAGCTGTTCGTTGGTTGTCTCTGATTGGGAGCCATATTTAAACTGTCTGTTTTTCATTCGGGTTTGTGGGATTTTGTTCGTGTTGGTTTGTGTTGTAACCATAGACGTCACGCATCGTTGTTTATTGTTTTGATCGTGTGATCATTTAATAAATATAATATGTTCACCTTCAACGCTGCGCATTGGTCCTCCTCATTAGACGATCGTGACAGTCAGGCCGTCCAGGAGAGAGAAATGTGATGAAAGAAATGTACTGTGGTGGGCTGTAGAGAAAGGACAGTGGCAGCTGATGCTATTTATGCTAGATTTAGGCTAGAACACAAAATGGAAAGGAAATAAATTTATCTCATTTGATGTTGTTCCCAAGAAGAGGAGAGAAAAGTGCTGTTTTTTTGTCATGATTTGTTATTTCTAGCTCTCTCTTACTTGATTGCAGTCTATGCTTAAAGAGGAGTTTGAAGCAACTCTGATTTAGCAGTGGACTCTACTGAAGAGGATTTTTCGTACTTAAACAGTCCTCATTTTAAATCCCAAATCCTCAACAAGCTTAATCAAGGACCCCCAACCACTCTCAAACTATCATTTTAAGCCACTCATAATCAGGCACTATGAGGAGCTGAGCTAGGACATAAGGTCAGCTCTGCCCTTAGGGAAAATGGCTGCCTCTTCATACACTATCATATAGTAAGGCAATCAAGCCTACATGGGTTTGAAAATGAAGCATAGTAAGTATGAGCACAATCACACAAACACAGGTTTTTGTTGTGATTCATATCTTACTCTTGGCTTTATATAACAAAGTTGTCCCTTTGGGGATAACAAAATCAATTTTCCAAGGGAGACCTGGGCCTAGTAGTAATCTCTAGCCATGTAAAATTCTGTTTTGAAGCAACATGTTATTTTGAGGACCAAAGCTGATATGTGAAGTCACAGTGTGAGTGCATGACTGTCTGTCTGTACACCCTCAGGGATACACAGTCACTGCTCACTGTGGATTCCATTGAGCCTAAAGCATTTTGGGTAATGTAGTTTTGTACAGCTCATTTATTCACACAGCCAAACCGTATTTGAAATGTTGTGCACTCACGGTGTAGCCAATGTGATGTTTTGATGTCATTGGTTTACCCTTGTCAGTAAGTGAGTTTATATGATTGATATGAGGCAGCATCCCTCATGTGGCCAAAAATGCAATCATAAATTTAAATCAAAACATCAAAACCGGTTTACCTTCATTTCAACATATCACTCTACATCCCTTCATTCACAGCACAGGCTACAATAGCGGTCACCCGTCCACCAGTGCCTGTGCACACTGCACCACTAATGTCGCTCTCTTTGTTCTGTCCTTGTAGCATTTGTAGTCGTAGTAACCAGTTTTATGGCCCCCTTGTCCTATAGTGTCATGGTATTCCCCTCTCTGCTTTACAACATGGTTCCTTATGGCTAGTTGTGATGGATAGCCTTGTGTAGTAATCTATACATTGCATACAGGTGCCTGGTTGAAGCCATTGGAGCCTGGGCCTCCTGTGATATACAGTTCTATAATATAATACAATACAATACAATAATACGTCCAGGATTTTTTCTTGACCACATGACTTGATTGCCATATGCTATAACTAGGGTCCAGAGTTTTTCCTGGTCAGGGTATGTGGTAACGTCAGGAAATACTCCTGGCCCTAAGTGTAGAGTTGAATAGAAGCACTTTATTGCAGCACTTAGCAGCACTCGGAGGAATGAGAGCCGTGGCCAGGCCATCTGTTCAGATCTGTTCAGTTTTGTAGCTAACACTGTTATCCACCCACTACTGGTATATCCCACTCATACAATTATGTCATACATGGCGGATCTGGACTATATAAATGGGAAGCTTTATGGTTTTCTTCCATTAATTATGAATAATGAGTGAGATAGAGTAAACATCGGAACCATCCACCTTCAGTATTATGGAAGCATTTTCCTGATATGTTTTGACAATAGGAAACTCTATGTAAAATGTATCCCCTCTGCTTTGAAATGCATTAATGGCCTTTACTTGTAAGTCTATTTATGAGATCTTATTTGCATATAGAAGAGGCTAGAAAGGAAAAGTTATGGAGCCTGCTCTGCCTGTTCACTGGAAATTATACTGTAGTCCAAGTGAACCCTCTGACTGGCTGGCTGTGTGTGTGCCATTATCTTTTTGTGTGTGTGTGTGTGTGTGTATTTTACGCCCTTTTTCAATCTTGTCTCATTGCTGCAACTCCCCAACGGGCTCGTGAGAGGCGAAGGTCGAGTCATGCGTCCTCCAAAACATGACCCGCCAAACCGTGCTCCTTAACACCCGCCCGCTTAACCCGGAAGCCAGTTGCACCAATGTGTCGGAGGAAACACCATTGAACTGAAGTCAGCCTGCAGGCTCCCGGCCCACCACAAGGAGTCGCTAGAGCGCAATGAGCCAAGTAAAGCCCCCCCTGGCCAAACCCTCCCCTAGCCCAGACGACGCTGGGCCAGTTGTGCACCACCCTATGGGACTCCCGGTCACAGCCTGGGATCGAACCCGGTTCTGTAGTGACGCCTCAAGCACTGCGATGCAGTGCCTTAGACTGCTGCGCCACTCGGGAGGCCATGTGAGCCATTATCTAAACATGCTATATGAGGCAAATGTTTCTTTGCTTTGTTAAATATTAAATAAATTCCACATTGAATGTGATATCAAATTATGTATTTATGAAATTAAAATGTAGTTCGGTTTTAGAAATGGATATTGCCGGCCTCCCAAGTGGCGCAGCTGTCTAAGGCACTTGGCTCATCGCGCTCTAGTGACTCCTTGTGGCAGGCTGGGCGCCTGCAGGCTGACTTTGGTCGTCAGTTGAATTGTGTTTCCTCTGACACATTGGTGCTTCCGGGTTAAGCGAGCGGGTGTTAAGAAGCGCGGTTTATTTCGGAGGACACATGACTTGACCTTAGCCTCTCCCGAGCCTGTTGGGGAGTTGCAGCGATGAGACAAGATCATAATCACGAAATTGGGAGAAAAAAGGGGGTAAAAATGTAATCATAATATTATTTTTTAAATTATATTGCCCCCATAAAAGGCCAAATATCATCTGGTGGTTAATGACCAAATCAGAGAAAATTGTTATTCTTTTTTTATATATATATATATTTAAAATATATCTACTACTTTACATCGTGTAAGAGTTCATGCAAACACTGTGAATATAAAGACATTTAATTTCAGCGCGTCACTAATGTCACTATATCCTACTAAATGGTAATAGGCATTTCACCTGTTCAATGAAGCGAATACATTGTTTAGTGTATACTGGACCGAAATAACTCATGGCACCCCGGGGGACATTTAGTAGATTATCAAAGTATTTTATTCAACATCTTTAACAAATTTGATCGAAACTTAGCTTTAAATTAACTTCTTATTATATGACAGTAAAAGCGGTATTATCATGTCATATAGGGCTACTTTTTAATCTCTTGATATAGACGATTCGATATCTTGCACCCCTAATGCATGAAATGGTGCGCTCCGCCGCTGCAGCCGTTCTTGCCAGTGCTACAACGTTGCCACATCATTATCTGCCAAAAGGATCTACAATACCCCCGGGCTGACGCGCGCTATCTTCACAGTTGATATAATAAATAATGAATGAATCTCAAAGGATTGCGTAGGACCTGATTGCCGCTACCGAAATAATTGTTTTGGTGTGTCAATTCTCTGCCGTGACGGTGTTTGGTTAAAGGGATACCGTGGTAGCCTACCGGTGATGATCAACCTGACAGTGCGAGCCTCCCATGACAGCCAAACCAAGTGATGCAGCGAAAGGCGCGTGTTTTTCTTGCTTTGGGAAACGCGAGATGAAACAACCGGGAGCGAAAGGAGCAAAGGCTCATGTGTATTAAGGGAATATGACACCAGAATGACTTTATATTTCCCTTTCGGACTTAAGTCATTGCATCAGAATTTCCATTACGGAATGCAACAGAATCGGTGACCAAGGATACTGGACGATTTGCTGGCTGCCATCTGCTGCTCAAAGAAGCAATATGCTATTAGAATTCATCCAACGTCTTTATACTCCTATGGAAACAGCAACTCTGGGCAGAATATGAAAAAAAAAAAAAAAGCCATTAAATCTAGAGGATCGGATTTTGTGAGCATCTCTTGCTTGCTGCGGTCTGCTTTCCCTCAGCAGGCTACCAGTAACAATATTTTAGTTTCTCCAATGACTGTCTATCTGTTGTTAATATTGAATTTTGGTGGTATTTATTTGTCTGAAACCACGTGGCTGCTATTTGTTTTGCATCTCTTCTGAAGAGAGAGAGAAAAAGAGAAGAGGACTGTTACCTGCAATATGTCTATATTCACATCTTAAATGATTTAATACACAGATGTTGATGGATGAGCAGTCAAACTGGAGCTAATAACAGCATCTCATTTATCTCATTCACCTCCTCCAATCAAATGTTATGTATTATTTATACACTTAACAGCAACCGGGACCTCATCCCCCCCAAGGAGCATCAGAGGAGACACAGTGGAAGAACTCTGGGGATATGGGAATGCCATTCATTCTTCTTGAGGAAAATTGAAGTTTAATACAAAGGTGCTTGTTTATCATTAAAAACAAAGGTGTTTCAGCATTAGACTAAAGTCTTAACACGAAAAACCAAGCTCAGGTGAATGACCTCCGTCTTGAGTGTGTGTGTGTGGAATGCTGGACATCAGAATGAAGGAGGCGTGTCGTATCTGCGCAAGGGAGCTCTGCGGTAACCAACGGCGATGGATCTTCCACCCCGCCTCCAAACTCAACCTGCAGGTGCTCCTGTCCCACGCCCTGGGGCGAGAGCTGATCCGCGACGGCCGCGGCGAGTTCGCCTGCTCCAAGTGTGCCTTCATGCTGGACCGCATGTATAGGTTTGATACGGTGATTGCCCGGGTGGAGGCTCTGTCCATTGAACGGCTGCAGAGGTTGCTCCAGGAGAAACACCGGCTACGGGGCCTCATTGGTGGCCTCTACCGGAAGACCAACAGGGAGGAGGGAGGCAGTGATGGAGGGGCCATTACTGGGCCTGGGGATACGGGAGGAGGGGGAGGAAGGGTACAGGGGGATGGTATGGTGGATATGTCCAGTCTGACCCATGCTAAGTACTGTGCCCTGCTCCAGGAGGACTTGGTGTACTCTCTGTATGAGTCCTGGGCTGAGGAGGGGTTAGAGTTCGGGGGTCACCATCATCATCATCATGGGCATGCCCCACAATGCGCAGGGCCTGCGTCAGAGGTGACGGCTGTGGGGTCACAGCGCTGTGGGATTGTCACGCGTTCACCCAGGAAATGCAGAGGGTGCACGGCGTGGCGAGTGGCGGACTCAGACTACGAGGCTGTGTGTAAAGTACCCAGGAAGTTGGCACGGAGTATTTCCTGTGACCCATCGACGAGGTATTCGGCTAGCGTGATTGGAGGAGGACGTGTGAGTGGAGGAGAAAGAGGAAGAGGAGGGGAGAAAGATCCAGAGGGGACCCCCTCCTCGCTCACGCTGATCCCTGGGTCCAACCCTCCGTCCCGGGCTTCGGACAGCGACCGTACCCTGGCGGCCCGAGCCAGCTCCAGCCCCTCTATAGACTCCCTGGACATAGCAGGAGAATCTAGCCAGCTGTCTGCAATCCAAGACGGGGACGAGGGGCTAGAGTATCCCCAGGACCCCCTGGATGATCGGTTCTCCGACTCCCTCTCCGAGGAGCACCACCTGGTGACTCCGCTGAGGTCGGCCTCCCGCCTCTCACTGGCCCTCTGCCTGGTCCAGAACTGTGTGTACCGGCCAGTCCAGAGCCCCAAGGGAAGCAGACTGCCTGTACTCAACAGACATAGCCCCAGAAGCGAAGGCTCCAAACTGAGCTTCCATGAGCCGGCCTTGGGTTTTCCGAATGGAGGTCCGAATGGAGAGGGGGAGATCCATGGCCATGTGCCCGACCTGGAGGCCCCTCTGATCAGGCAGAATGGAGGGATGGATGGGGGTCTGGACCTGGCTGAGATGGAAGAGCTGTGGGAGGATCTGTATCATGAGTGTCCTCCCCCACGCCCCCACCAGGTATAACACTGCAGCTCTCAAGTCAGCTCTGGGCATTGGTTCACCACTGGTCTGTAGTTTCCACTTTTCAGCTACTGGAGCAGTAGCTGAAATCAAATGAGTTTTTTCTTTCGATAGGATGCTTTATTTTACTACAAACCTTTTGTAGCATATTTAATCATCTACAGATATACAAATCTCAGAATATGGAGACTATTCCAGAAGGTTAGTTAGTTATCTGTGAATTCAGCACACAGTGCAGTGCTCCCAACCGTGAGAACATTCCTTGATCTCACCATGCTCCTGGCTAATTAGCTGGATAATCCAGCTGTCTATCTACATCACTTTAACCTCTCCTTCCCCCTCTCCCTCTCCAGAGAGGATGCACAGAGGATGTGCGCTCCAAGCACATGAATCAATGTGTGTGTGTGTGTGTGTGTGTGTGTGTGTGTGTGTGTGTGTGTGTGTGTGTGTGTGTGTGTGTGTGTGTGTGTGTGTGTGTGTGTGTGTGTGTGTGTGTGTGTGCGCGCACGCGCGTGCATGTGTGTCTTGAGATCATTGTATGACTTGGGTGTCTATGTGCCTAGATGCACATCATACAATCCTTCAGATATCTGTCTGTGTGTTAAAAGCAGTGAGGGATTCTCATGTAGAGCCCTCAGGCCAGTCAGCCATACTAATGAATGTGTGTGCTCAGAGAGTGGAGCTGTCATGGTTGGCCTACCACAGAGGCACATTAGCAAACATAGTATGATATTGTCATCTTCACAGTACAGATGTACTTAATTTGAGCCAGTTTGCTACAGCAGGAAAAGAATCCTGCAGCAGCAGGAAATTTGAATTATTAAGTGTACATTTTGTAGGGGTTGATACATTTTTAATTAGGGAAAATAGTCTGACATTTTAAAGCGGAAATTACACGGGTTTTTAAATCTCGAATACACAACAAGTTTGCATTTCCTGCTGTGCATGACATTTCTCAGTAACAAAATAGTGATCAAATTAAGATCCTACATCTGTAGCTTCAGCCATTTTGGCCTGCAAGTGCTTTTCAATGAGCTCTCATGAAGTAAGCCAAAATTCTGTCAAATAGTATGCCAAAATAGTAGATAATAATCAGTGTTTATTTGGTAGTTCAAAGCTGAGAAAGAAACTAGAACTTGGAAACCATATCAGATATCACATATGTAGGTACATATGTAGGACCATAATTTGAGCCAGTTTGCTAAAGCAGGAAAATAATCCTGCAGCAACAGGAAATGTGAATTATTATATGTATTATAATTTATGGACATTTTTGTACCTCAAATACACTACAATGGGGGGAAAAAGTATTTAGTCAGCCACCAATTGTGCAAGTTCTCCCACTTAAAAAGATGAGAGAGGCCTGTAATTTTCATCATAGGTACACGTCAACTATGACAGACAAATTGAGATTTTTTTTCTCCAGAAAATCACATTGTAGGATTTTTAATTAATTTATTTGCAAATTATGGTGGAAAATAAGTATTTGGTCACCTACAAACAAGCAAGATTTCTGGCTCTCACAGACCTGTAACTTCTTCTTTAAGAGGCTCCTCTGTCCCCCACTCGTTACCTGTATTAATGGCACCTGTTTGAACTTGTTATCAGTATAAAAGACACCTGTCCACAACCTCAAACAGTCACACTCCAAACTCCACTATGGCCAAGACCAAAGAGCTGTCAAAGGACACCAGAAACAAAATTGTAGACCTACACCAGGCTGGGAAGACTGAATCTGCAATAGGTAAGCAGCTTGGTTTGAAGAAATCAACTGTGGGAGCAATTATTAGGAAATGGAAGACATACAAGACCACTGATAATCTCCCTCGATCTGGGGCTCCACGCAAGATCTCACCCCGTGGGGTCAAAATGATCACAAGAACGGTGAGCAAAAATCCCAGAACCACACGGGGGGACCCTAGTGAATGACCTGCAGAGAGCTGGGACCAAAGTAACAAAGCCTACCATCAGTAAACACTACGCCGCCAGGGACTCAAATCCTGCAGTGCCAGACATGTCCCCCTGCTTAAGCCAGTACATGTCCAGGCCCGTCTGAAGTTTGCTAGAGTGCATTTGGATGATCCAGAAGAGGATTGGGAGAATGTCAGATGAAACCAAAATATAACTTTTTGGTAAAAAACTCAACTCGTCGTGTTTGGAGGACAAAGAATGCTGAGTTGCATCCAAAGAACACCATACCTACTGTGAAGCATGGGGGGTGGAAATATCATGCTTTGGGGCTGTTTTTCTGCAAAGGGACCAGGACGACTGATCCGTGTAAAGGAAAGAATGAATGGGGCCATGTATCGTGAGATTTTGAGTGAAAACCTCCTTCCATCAGCAAGGGCATTGAAGATGAAACGTGGCTGGGTCTTTCAGCATGACAATGATCCCAAACACACCGCCCGGGCAGCGAAGGAGTGGCTTCGTAAGAAGCATTTCAAGGTCCTGGAGTGGCCTAGCCAGTCTCCAGATCTCAACCCCATAGAAAGTCTTTGGAGGGAGTTGAAAGTCTGTGTTGCTCAGCGACAGCCCCAAAACATCACTGCTCTAGAGGAGATCTGCATGGAGGAATGGGCCAAAATACCAGCAACAGTGTGTGAAAACCTTGTGAAGACTTACAGAAAACGTTTGACCTGTGTCATTGCCAACAAAGGGTATATAACAAAGTATTGAGAAACTTTTGTTATTGACCAAATACTTATTTTCCACCATCATTTGCAAATAAATTCATAAAAAATCCTACAATGTGATTTTCTGGATATTTTTTTCTCATTTTGTCTGTCATAGTTGACATGTACCTATGATGAAAATTACAGAACTTGCACAATTGGTGGCTGACTAAATACTTTTTTCCCCCACTGTACATGTTTTAAATGTCTCGCAACAGGGTGATCAAATTAAGATCATACATCTGTAGAACCTGAGGTGCTGTGTATGATCTATCTACACTGAGTATACCAAACATTAGGAACACCTTCATACACTTTTTGCCTTCAGAACAGCCTCAATTCAACAGGGCATGGACTCTACAGGGTGTCGAAAGCATTCCACAGGGATGCTGGCCCATGTTGACTCCAATGTTTGCCACAGTTGGCTGGATGTGCTTTGGTTGGTGGACCATTCTTGATACACACAGGAAACTATTGAGCATGAAAAACCCAGCAGCGTTGCAGTTCTTGACACTAACCGGTGCGCCTGGCACCTACTACCATACCCCGTTCAAAGACACATTTTTTGTCTTGCCCATTCACCCTCTGAAAGGCACACACACACAATCATTGTCTCAATTGTCTCAAGGCTTAAAATTATTATTTAACCTGTCTCCTCCCCTTCATCTACACTGATTGAAGTGGATTTAATAAGTGACATCAATAAGGGATCATAGCTTTCACCTGGTCAGTGTATGTCTTAATGTTTTGTATACTCAGTGTATATCCTCAAATTATTACTTGCATATAGCAGGTATTTGCCTTGGGGCTGCTACAGAAATCTGCTGACTGGTGAGAACTGTGTTGATAATCTCTTTCCATTATCAAGTTTAATCCCGGACTCTTAAAGCTGTAGCCCTGTACTTAAACTCAATGTATTACTGCAAAAAATGTCATGTTACCTTGCAGTCTAACCAAGGTCCATGAAATGAAGACCAAACAGGGTATACAGAAGATATGTAGTATCCTCTGGAATAAAATGAAGGTTCATTGGGTGCTTTGGTACAGTAGCCCTATGCGCTCTGAAATCACAATCATCTCGACTCTAGCTCCTCTGTGAGCCTCAGTATAGACTATAGTCGGTGACAGAGATTCAGGCTGTGTCTGTGTGTGTCTGATTTAGGAGTATTCCTTAATCTGAATGTGATTTCAGGGCTCAGCCAGCCCCAGCCCTGTTCACTAAACTAGGTTAGCGCATGGGGAGACGTGGAATGGAGTGGCACCACTATTGGCCTATTTTCACAGCAGCAATAAGCCTTGGAGGCAGCAAGCCCTGATACTACCGCACAATGTCAGACCAAGCATCTGTCTCAATGCTGGTTGGCTAGTGGATGTCATTATATTTTAGCATGTACCATAGGCATATAACTACTAGAAATCATATAACTTTCTAATTCAAAGTAATTCTATTTCTATGGCATGTGCAGTATCTCTCACCGTGCTACTCAAATGGCCTAGACTATAGCTATACAGTATGTTTTTGGCTTGGACCTGTAAGTATCTATAGTATGTACTGTAGCTCTTTGGACCTCTACTGCATATATACAGTATAAGGATATTTTGTCAGCTCATAATAACAATCCACATACCACCACATACATCTAACCTATGTTCCCATGCTAACAGGGATTTCACTTATTCATATTACTTACATGTGTTGTAGGATTTACTCCCGTAGTATAGTGTAAACCTATAAATATAGGATGTGAGTGCTCACATGTAAATGCTTTAAGGGAGATGCTGACACACTGGTTATGTAAGTTACGTTAGGGGCACCACAGAGCACTTAACATACACACAGGAACATAGGGAGCTCTCAAGAGAATATCCTCAGGATGGATCTGCTTTTAACAACATACAAAGATGGGTGAACAGAACATTTGGTTTCAAAAGTACAGTCACCAACAACCCAGCTCAGTGCATTGTTACTTTTCCTTATACAGATCTGTCCCTGTGTCTCTCAGGTCTGGCTAGAGCAGTTGGATAGGAATACTGATTCTTTCCCATAGTATGAATTTGTGAGAGAAGCTAGATTCGGTAAACGTGGACTGTAATGTGTGTGTGTGTGTGTTAACATCTGTCTTTCTGTGTGTATTCCAGACTCTGATCGAGGAGCAGCAGAGCCAGTTGAACCAGTATGAGTGTGCAGCAGGTCAGTGTGTCAGTGAGCTGCAGAAGGCCCAGCTCCAGGTCCAGTCCCTGCAGACCAAGATCCACGAGAGCGAAGCCAACAACGCGGTACGGCTACAGAGAGACATTACCCATCTATACATCAAACACACACACATGCACACACACACAAGCATGTGCACAGATGCACACGCACACAGCCTCTTTCATGTCCCTTAGTCTCTCTCTCTACTTACTCATCCTCTCTCTCTCTCTCTTTCCCTCCCTCCCTCTCCAGAAGTTGCAGGAGAAGCTCAGTGAGATGGAGTGTGAACTGCGTTCCATCCGCCAGGGAGCTCAGAACCAGGAGCGCACCATCCAATGCCTGACTGATTCTGTCAGTACCAAGGACAACGAGGTGTGTGTGGTCTACACTGAGGTTACATTGCTGCCCCAGAACCATTTGGGACGCAGCCAGGTGACTACATTTGAGTACACACTCAGTAGTGATTTGCAGAATATTCTCTATGTCCTCCTCAGGCCGAGGAGCTGTACCAGCTAATTGAGGGGCAGAACGCCACACTGTGTAAGCTGAGAGAGATGGCCCACCGCAACCAGATCACGCACACTCAGGTGAGACCTCACACACCCCAGACAGGTCCAGACAAGCACCCAGCAGCATACTAGTTAATAAAGAGCCATAATAACCCAACTGTTGATAGATAGATAGACAGACAGACAGACAGACAGACAGACAGACAGACAGACAGACAGACAGACAGACAGACAGACAGACAGACAGACAGACAGACAGACAGACAGACAGACAGACAGACAGACAGACAGACAGACAGACAGACAGACAGACAGACAGACAGACAGACAGACAGACAGACAGACAGACAGACAGACAGACAGACAGACAGATAGATAGATAGATAGATAGACAGATACTCCCTTTCTTGCCTCTTTCTCTATCTCCATGACCAGTCTAACCCCAGTGGTTCTTCATTGTTTGGTCCGCTCTACCAGGCTGCAGAGGGGGGCAGTGAGGGTGCGGCTTTAGCCCAGCTTCAGGGTGAGTTGGTGGGGTTACAGAGCTCTCTGTTCACCCTGGGTCTGGAGCTGGAGGCCAGTCAGAGAGCCCAGAGACAGAGCCAGAGACAGGCTGAGGACCTGAGCAGAGCTAAAGACAGACTCCAGTCTGACCTAAAGGAGGCACTGCAGCACAGGGAGGTCACCGACAAACACAACCAGGTGTGTGTGTGTGTGCTGCGTGTGTGTGGATGTGTTGGTGTGGGTGGGTGTGTGTGTGTGTGCGTGAACAATCTGGACTCCTGTAGCAATGATGTAGGTGGTGCGTGTAACCTGTCCTCTGTCCCACTGTAGGACTTGAGCAGTGTCCTGGCTCAGTCTCGCTTTGAGCTGCAGGCTAAAGAGGCTCAGCTTAAGGAAAGCAAGGCAGAGAAACACACGGAGGTTCAGGAGAGAGACAGGCACATCACCCAGCTCAAACACTCCCTTCAGGACAAGGAGAGGCAGCTACAGGTAAGACACATAAACACACACACACACGAGCACACATGAACACACACACACACTAACCCTATCCCTCACCCTTTGTAGGAGTACTCTGAACTCCTGGAGTCAGCAGACAGCTCCAAACCCAGAGATGCTCTGCTGGACAGACTGAGAGAACGCATCAGGGACAGGGACAGAGCATTGGAGGTAAGAACACACACTTACTGGATGGATGGATGGGTGGGTGGGTGGGTGGGTGGGTGGGCGAGTGGGTGCATACTAATAATGATTGATGTTCTCTTTCTCTGTCCAGCGGTCTATAGATGAGAAGTTCAGTGGTCTGGAGGAGAGGGAGGAGCAGGTGAGGAAACTACAGCTGGCCCTTAGAGAGAAGGAACGAGACCTGGAGAGACTGCGCTGTATACTGTCCAACAACGAGGAGACTATCACGGTACACACACAAACACAAACACACACACTAAAGGAAGATACCTTGAGCAACCAGGAGGATACACACTCTCTCACACACAGTACATCTATATACAGTGCATTCGGAAAGTATTCAGACAGCTTGACTTTTTCCACATTTTGTTACGTTACAGCCTTATTCAAAAATGGATTAAATAAATAACATTTCCTCATCAATCTACACACAATACCCCATAACGACAAGGCGAAAACAGTTTTTTAGAAATTTTAGCAAATGTATTAAATATAAAAAACTGAAATACCTTATTTACGTAAGTATTCAGACCCTTTGATATGAGACTCGAAATTGAGCTCAGGTGCATGCTGTTTCCATTGATCATCCTTGAGATGTTTCTACAACTTAATTGGAGTCCACCTGTCTATATAAGATCCCACAGTTGACAGTGCATGTCAGTGCAAAAACCAAGCCATGAGGTCGAAGGAATTTGTCCGTAGAGCTCCGAGACAGGATTGTGTTGAAGCAAAGATCTGGGGTAGGGTACCAAAACATTTCTGCAGTATTGAAGGTCCCCAAGAACACAGTGGCCTCCATCATTCTTAAATGGAAAAAGTTTGGAACCACCAAGACTCTTCCTAGAGCTGGCCGTCCGGCCAAACTGAGCAATCGGGGGAGAAGGGCCTTTGTCAGGGAGGTGACCAAGAACCCGATGGTCACTCTGTGGAGATGGGAGAACCTTCCAGAAGGACAACCATCTCTGCAGCACTCCACCAATGAGGCCTTTATGGTAGAGTGGCCAGATGGAAGCCACTCCTCAGTAAAAAGGCACATGACAGCCTGCTTGGAGTTTTCCAAAAGGCACCTAAAGACTCTCAGACCATGAGAAACAAGCTTCTCTAGTCTGATTAAACCAAGATTGAACTCTTTGGCCTGAATGCCAAGCGACACGTCTGGAGGAAACCTGGCACCATCCCTACGGTGAAGCATGGTGGTGGCAGCATCATGCTGTGGGGATGTTTTTCAGTGGCAGGGGCTGGGAGACTAGTCAGGATCGAGGGAATAATGAACGGAGCAAAGTACATAGAGATCCTTGATGAAAACCTGCGCTCAGGACCTCAGACTGGGGCGAAGGTTCACCATCCAACAGGACAACCCTAAGCACACAGCCCAGACAACGCAGGAGTGGCTTCGGGACAAGTCTCTGAATGTCCTTGAGTGGCCCAGCCAGAGCCCGGACTTCAACCCGATCGAACATCTATGGAGAGACCTGAAAATAGCTGTGCAGCGACGCTCCCCATCCAAGAGAAACTCCCCAAATACAGGTGTGCCAAGCTTGTAGCGTCATACCCAAGAAGACTCGAGGCTGTAATCACTGCCAAAGGTGCTTCAATAAAGTACTGAGTAAAGGGTCTGAATACTTATGTAAATGTAATATTTCAATTTTTTTAATTTGATAACTTAGCAAAAAAAATGTTTTTGCTTTGTCATTAAAAAAAGCTATTTAATCAATTTTTGAATAAGGCTGTAACGTAACAAAATGTGGAAAAAGTCAAGGGGTCTGAATACTTTCCGAAAGCACTGTACATTGATATGTTTTTACTATTTGGTGGTCCTCTGTAGCTCAGCTGGTAGAGCACGGCGCTTGTAACGCCAAGGTAGTGGGTTCGATCCCCGGGACCACCCATACACAAAAAATGTATGCACGCATGACTGTAAGTCGCTTTGGATAAAAGCGTCTGCTAAATGGCATATTATTATTATTCTATTTGTGTGTGATAGAATCTGGATGCGTTGGTGCGGAGTAAGGAGCTGGATGTGGAGCAGGCAGCAGAAGCTCACAGGAACCTGCAGTGGCTTCAGCAGCAGAGCGAGGAGAGAGAGAAGAGCACTCTGAGAGAGAGAGACACGCTCATCAGCCAGCTACAGACTGCCCTGCAGACACGCAGCCAGGAGACACAGGTAAACACACACACAAACACACACACACGCGCAAAAACACACACAAATGCGAACACATACGCAAACACGCGCTTGCTAAACTAAATCAACAGCTCAGATAGGTCACACTAGGAAGGACTGGCTATACCATCAGTTTGCATTCTGTTTGGTCTTGTAACCAAAGGACACAAGTTTCTCCTCTAGTTTCTCTCCATTGTTGAAGTTTTTCATTGTTGGCTGAAATTAATGACTTGCAATGCTTTAACAACCTCAAACTAGTCCAATGAGGAAAAACCTGCTCTTATTTCTGACCCTTACAAAAACGACAGATATACTGACGTGTGTGTTTGTTTTTCTCCTATGTGTGTGTAGGTCCTCACGGCAGCCCTCCTGGCTAAGGTCCAGGCAGGCCCTAGTGGGGTGGTGGAGGAGCTGAAGGCTCGCCTCACGCTGAAGGAGAAACTGTTTCAGGAACTGCTGTCAGACCGCAGCCGCCAGAGCCACGAACACCAAGCACAGGTCCAGGATCTGCTCAGCACCATCAGCACTAAGGACCAGTACATACAGGTACCACACACACACACACCGCTGATCTAGGACCTGTCTCTGAGAATATGAATGATGAGTTTATGTCAGCTGTACAGTGTACTCAGCCCAACATCACTAAGAAAAATCCAATAGTCTATTATAGAAATGGAAATATATACAATAGAATGGACATAAGCATATAAAGTGACAGTCGATTTCAGATTCTCTCTTCTCTGCCTCTCTCTCTCTCCCCCTCCGTCTACCTCCCTCTCCCCCTCTCTCCCTCCCACCTCCTCTTTCAGGACTGCACTGATAGGCTCTCTCAAGTTATTGGCGAGCGGACAGGCCAGCTTCAGGAGCTGCGCAGGCAGCTGTCGTCACAGGAACGGGAGATGGGCGAGCTGCGGAGGGATAGAGAGAAGGAGAGAGTGGAAGAGGCAGAGCGACTGCAGAACCTGCTGAAGGAGAAAGAGGCTTTTATCCAGGTGAATTCTGGGACACTGGATGACTACACAAACACACACACACACACACACACACACACACTCTAACACTCCTACTCCTCCCCACCCAGAGTCTGATGCAGGGCCAGGAGGAGAGCATGGAGCCCTCCACACCAGAGGGGGCAGCAGAGGTACAGGTCATTCAGGAGGAGCTGCAGCTGGTCAGTAAGAAGGAGAAGGAGGCTCAGCTGGAGCTTTCAGCCCTGCGTTCAGCTCTAGCTCAGGCCCAGGAGCAGGCCCAGAAGCAGGGGGATAGATTTAAGATCCTGGCCCCAGGAGTAGTAGCAAGGGAGCCCTCCAACACTGACCACCAGGTATCCCTCTCCGCCAAAATGTTTTATTGTCTACAACATCCTACTGAGTGGAGTGTGTGTTTATAATGTTTCTCTCTCTCTCTCTCTCTCTCTCTCTCTCTCTCTCTCTCTCTCTCTCTCTCTCTCTCTCTCTCTCTCTCTCTCTCTCTCTCTCTCTCTCTCTCTCTCTCTCTCTCTCTCTCTCTCTCTCTCTCTCTCTCTCTCTCTCTCTCTCTCTCTCTCTCTCTCTCTCTCTCCCTCCCTCTGTCTCTCTCTGTCTCTTCCTCCCCCTTTCCTTTTCCCAACCTCTCTGTCAGAGTGTGTTGGAGCAGTTGGTCAGTGAGTACCACAGGCTGAACGATGCTCTGAGGGCAGAGAAGAGGCTGTACCAGAGTCTGAGCCACATCCAGGCCAGAGGAAACAGGTAGGAGATGGCCACAGAGGCCTTCACTGAGGCCAAGAATACACACATCTGGGTACCTACAAATACACACATTTGTGGACAGTGTAAGCTACAGTAGTAGGCTAGTAACAACTGTTAAAACCACATAATCAGTGTTTGAGGATGTTTGTGTTTGTGTGTGGTGTCATTGCCCCTCTCTCAGCAGCTCAGAGAAGACCCAGGCCCTGCACACAGAACTAGACTCTGTTCAGGCACTCCGAGGGCAGCTGGAGGAGGTCCTAGCCAGGACCCGGAAAACCGCCCTGGCACTGGAGAGGGCAGCTAAGAGGCAGTCTGACTTTGGAGGTGGGGACGGGCCGGGACCGGCCTCCAGGGCTACCGGGGGCTCTGTTACTAATTCTGTAGGATATTCTGTCTAGCCACTGCACCAATGAGTCAGACAAATGCACTGCAGGTAGAAGTTGCCCTTAGGTGCAGATCTAGGATCAGTTTACATTAACCTAAATCCTAACCTTAACCATTAGGGGGAAACACTCAATACTGACCTAAGATCAGTGACTATGGGCAACTTTGTTCCTCTTTGGATGACACAGACACACCACACAATAACTAATGCCTGGGGTGGTTTTAGTTACTGTATGAAGTCTCAATGTGCAACTCAGATGTTTTATTATTTATTATTATTAATATATTCTATGAGTGTGTTTTGAATTGTTGTGTTTATATTGTTTTTGCCAACTGCCTGCGTATTGCTTTGCAGTGTGACTGTTCTGTAATGCCATTTGTATTGTACTGTGTCTCTCGGTGTCAATGTTTCCAGCCATACGGTGATGTGATGTGTTATGTAGACAGTCCAGCTCATGCCTTACAGTAAATGTCTTCAAGTCATCCATCTTATTATTTAATACCATCTTTGTGTACACACCGTATGCAGGCCCAAGATATATTAGCTGAAATTAAAAGGATGGCCAAGTAGTTAGAATTCCTCCGCAGATCTCCATTCCATGGGGTTTAAAGATCCTATAATTTGCTCATAGTTATTCTTAGTCTCAAAGACGATGCATGGACCACTAGATGAGTAGTCAATAGTGTTTGCTTAACAAAGTAAGAATCCTTATTGAAGTTATTTGTTTTTGCTAAACTAAAACCTTGCGGTTATCCCTCTTCGATAACCCACAACCCAAGTATCTTAGATAGCAGGCCTATTTGTTACATTTATTGATAGACTTTGTAACGATCACATACAATGTGATAAAAATATGATAATAAGATGATACCTAGTATCATTCAAGATTCGATTGGTCCAGATTGATTAGGTTTTAAGGATTTTGGGATTAGTGAAGGAATTTTCCATTAAGATTTGGTGATGAAACCAAAAAGAAATTGTACTTTGAAATGGAAAGTAAATAAAAGATTTCCTGTTTTTTGTTGAAAGGATTTTTTCTTTTTAATTGGGGACTGGATTCCCTCTCCCTTTTTGCCCCCTTATGAAATACAACAAACCCTCCCCTCTCCCCCAACTAGTAGAGAACAGATAATGGGTGTTCTGTCTATCCCTGAGGTGAAAGAAAGAGTAAGTGGTAATCATGTACTTTTCTCATCGCTGTCTGAAGAGTCACCTCTGTCTCTACACTCTGTCGCCATAGTCTCTCAGTGTTCAAAACACACACTCTTAACCATTACCGCCCACAAACACTTGCATACACACACACGCATACTCTCACCCGCTCACACATATTCTAAGAATATCCTTATAAGACACATTTTCTGTCACAGAAGAAAGAGATCTCTCATGTTTGAGGGAGTTACACTACCATTTCTCTGTCATTAACCTATGACTTCTCTGCCACATGCATGGCATCCCAGCATGTTGTTTGCATGGCTAGTTTGCTGTGATGTGTATTGACAACTTTGACACAGATAAGTCACTTACTATTGAGTATAAGAATATATTATACTATACTGATTATGTTATGTGCCTCACACTAGTTATGATTTCCAATCATTATATCTAACAGGATAGATTATATAAGGCATATACAAATAGTGAATTTTGCACATCACATGACGTCTGCACGGCCTGGATCTGTGTGCTTCCTGTGTGTCTCACCATCACCAACAGAGGCTCTGGTAAGGACACAGGGAGATGTCCGCCAATGAAAATAACTAGTTATTTTTTAGTTATTTAGTTATTATTTAACTGTAATATCATGTAATTATATAGCATTCAACTATAATTACATGAATATACAATTCCATAATGCGCTTAGATAGATGCTTCTATTGTACATACAGGTAACTGCCAAAATAAAGGAAACACGAGTAAATGAGGGATACGAAGTATATTGAAAGCAGGTGCTTCCACACAGGTGTGGTTCCTGAGTTAATTAAGCAATTAACATCCCATGTTTAGGGTTGTTTATAAAAATGCCCAGTTGCCCATTATTTTGGCTACCATAGCTAGAAGAGATCTCAGTGACTTTGAAAGAGGGGTCTCAAATGAGCATAGGGAGTTTAAAGGTGGGTGTGGGTGTGTGTCTCAGTTACCAGATCTCAACCCAATTGAACGCGTATGGGAGATTTTGGCGCGGCACCTGAGATAGCGTTTTCCACCAGCATGAACAAAGCACCAAATGATGGAATCTCTCGAGGAAGAAGGGTGTTGCATCCTTCCAATAGAGTTCCAGACACTTGTAGAATCTATGCCAAGGCGCATTAAAGCTGTTCTGGTGGCTCGTGGTGGCCCAACACCCTAATTAGACACTATGTTGGTGTTTTCATTATTTTGGCAGTTACCTGTATGAACTCCCTTCAGACAAATTGCTCTGTCATAGTGTAGGACACACCAGCTCTGTCTAAAATGGCCACGGTCTGCTGTTCTGTAGGCTGAATAAACAGAGCCTTGCAGTGAGGGAGTTTGTCTTATACTTGATCTGGTCTTCCTTGTCCCTCAGCCAACTGTCCCCCTGTCCCCCTGTCCCCCTCATAGCTTTTGACCCACCCCATCCTAATACACAATGCCAAGGGTTATAAGTGAGTTATAGGCAGTTCTAAAAAATCTAACCAAGAATATTCTCTCCCATAAGACTCTTCCATAGATCATGAACAGAAGATTTCATTATCCTCCTTCTAATCGGTGGCAGATGTGCGTTTCTATGCAAAGAATGCACACAGTTGGGTCGTTCCACGAAATGAGTGCCAGAATGCAGCATTTTGACATGTCTCTCCGTCAACCCTGTGTCACCTCTAGGAAGATTTTAACCCACTTAACCCCCAAATTCTCAAAGTTTCACCATCATTGTAAACCCCTAGTTAAGTCATTTCTGGAATATTATTTATTTCATGTGATTAGTGATTCATTTACAGTGGCTTGCGAAAGTATTCACCCCCCTTGTAATTTTTCCTATTTTGTTGCCTTACAACCTGGAATTAAAATTGATTTTTGGGGGGGTGAATTTGTATCATTTGATTTACACAACATGCCTACCACTTTGAAGATGCAAAATATGTTTTATTGTGAAACAAACAAGAAATAAGACAAAAAAACGGAAAACTTGAGCGTCCATAACTATTCATTGTCCTGCTGGAAGGTGAACCTCCGTCCCAGTCTCAAATCTCTGGAAGACTGAAACAGGTTTCCCCTCAAGAATTTCCCTGTATTTAGTGCCATCCATCATTCCTTAAATTCTGACCAGTTTCCCAGTCCCTGCCGATGAAAAACATCCCCACAGCATGATGCTGCCACCACCATGCTGCACTGTGGGGATGGTGTTCTCGGGTTGATGAGAGGTGTTGGGTTTGCGCCAGACATAGCGTTTTCCTTGATGGCCAAAAAGCAAAATTTTAGTCTCATCTGACCAGAGTACCTTCTTCCATATGTTTGGGGAGTCTCCCACATGCCTTTTGGCGAACACCAAATGTGTTTGCTTATTTTTTTCTTTAAGCAATGGCTTTTTTCTGGCCACTCTTCCGTAAAGCCCAGCTCTGTGGAGTGTACGGCTTAAAGTGGTCCTATGGACAGATACTCCAATCTCTGCTGTGGAGCTTTGCAGCTCCTTCAGGGTTATCTTTGGTGTCTTTGTTGCCTCTCTGATTAATGCCCTCCTTGCCTGGTCCATGAGTTTTGGTGGGCGGCCCTCTCTTGGCAGGTTTGTTGTGGTGCCATATTCTTTCCATTTTTTAATAATGGATTTAATGGTGCTCTGTGGGATGTTCAAGGTTTCGGATATTTTTTTTATAACCCAAACCTGATCTGTACTTCTCCACAACTTTGTCCCTGACCTGTTTGGAGAGCTCCTTGGTCTTCAAGGTACCGCTTGCTTGGTGGTGCCCCTTGCTTAGTGGTGTTGCAGACTCTGGGGCCTTTCAGAACAGGTGTATAAATAATGAAATCATGAGACACTTAGATTGCACACAGATGGACTTTATTTAACTAATTATGTGACTTCTGAAGGTAGTTGGTTGCACCAGATCTTATTTAGGGACTTCATAGCAAAGGGGTTGAATACTTATGCACGCACCACTTTTCCGTTATTTATCTTTTAGAATTTTTTGAAACAAGTTTTTACTTTTTTTTTACTTCACCAATTTGGACTATTTTTTGTATGTCCATTACATGAAATCCAAATAAAAATCCATTTAAATTACAGGTTGTAATGCAACAAAATAGGAAAAACGCCAAGGGGGATGAATACTTTTGCAAGGCACTGTACGTCTGTCCCTCATTTAAAGTCATATAATTGAATTGTCATTTTAATATGGTTAAACTATTCTTTTTTAAATACTGAAAAAAAAGAAGCATTGAACATCTAATTGTCAAATCATAGCGTAAAAGTAGTTCTACTCTTTTTGGCCATTTTCTGGTGTTTTTCGGTGCAAAACTGAGCGAGCTTGCAACACACAACAAGCTTCCATTCCCTCTGTCACAATGGGATGTATGACTGATTTAAGAAGAAATCATCAACCCTGTTACAGTCAACCCTGTTACTTTATTTGGCACTTAATAGGCACTTACTATAGTATTTTTTTTATTTAACCTCTTGAGATGGAAAAAATATATATATGAAGTTGAACATGCACTCTTTATGACAGAATGTTAAAAATATATATTTGTGGTTGTTATTACTTCATGCCTCATAGCGCCACAGAGAGGGAGAGTGTGTGTATGTGCGTTTTGTGTGTGTGTGTGTGTGTGTGTGTGTGAGTCCATATCCCCAGCACAGAGTGAACACACACACACACACACTACAGGGTTGGGCAGAAGACAGAGGGGCTGTCCTGTCCGCGGCTGGGCCAGGCTCAATGTGTGTGTGTGTGTGTGTTTGGCTGTCTACTCCTGACATAACATTTGATTCAGACCAGGGAAAGAGAGAAGGGGAGAGAGAGAGGTAGAGAAAGAGGGAGGAAGAAAAATAGTTTGAGGGAGAGAGTGGTAGAGTGTTGGTAGGGGAGAGGTTGAGAGACAAAGTGAGGCGGAGGGAGAAAAGAAGGACAAGGAAGTGTCTGATCTGATCGGTTGGCTGTTGTGTTTTCAGAGCTCAGCACGGAGGAAGAGGTGGAGGGAGATGATGAAGAGGGCAGCACTGATGAGTTCTCAGACAGTATCGAAGACGATGAGGAGAAACTGACTGCCAAAAGCCTGGCCTCCACTAAGGTACATGTGACTTTTTACCTTTAAATCTTAAATTGTACACTAGCCTTGTGCCTCTCATCGTAGTCTCTCTAGACAGACTGGTTGCCTCCCACAAGGTACCAATGTTCCAGTACCAATGTTCCAGTGTTGTTGCCTTAGGTATGGTATTTCCAACACTTCTCTCATCCCCTTGTACTTTAGAGCTTAATGTTGACAATCTTCCAACCTGGGTGCCAGACTGTTTCTGTATTCAACAACGCTGCATTGTTCCCTTGCCAAATAAGACAATAACAAAGCAGTTAGCTTAAGCAGACGCAGACCAGTACCCAGACTAACAAGTCCTTTTTCATGTTATGAAACTGTAATTCTGTTAACCCTCTCTTTAACTCTCTTTTCTCTCTTTCTTAACCAGAATGCTGGAATGGCCTGTGAGCAGGGGGTGCTGTCTGGAGGACCTGTGAGTGGAGCACTGTCCCAGGGGGCCGAGGGGCAGGTGAAGCAGCTGGCTGAACAGAAGAGGGCACTAGAAGAAGAACTGGAGGAGATGAGAACACAGCTGGAGACCACCGGCTGCTCCTCCCTAGCCCAGATGAGGTATGTACCTACACAGTACCCACTCACCTACTTACCTCAGTATCTACTAGTAGCACACATTAAATGGTCTATACTGTAGCCCTAGCCCAGATCATGTACAACATCTACCTACTAGAAGCACTGTCAAAGGCTCACAGTCTGAATGTCATTGCAGTAGTTGTTGTAGTGAATTAATTCATGAATTATTTTTGGCGGCCCATCCCATCCCAGTTGGTTGGCACATCCCTTACGGGATTAATTGACACACAAACAAACATTACATGATACAACATTACAATGATTCACAGTGATAATTCGTCTGGTGTTCTGTACAGTGCTCACCGCATATAAAGAATGAAAAATATCAATACATAATAGTGGATAAGGTTATCCAAGCAATTACAATAACCCTTAAGCAGTGTAGTTGTTGTTATTAATACTGAATCCAATGGTTTACTTTCCATCTCTTGCAGGAGTACACTGCTGCGGCTGCAACAAGAGAATGAGGCCCTGAAAGAGAACCAAGGGGGAGTAGAGGGTCTAGGAGAGCTGGAAGATCCAACAGACATGTGCCAAGGATGGCAACAGGAAGAGGAGGAGGAGATGGAGGAAGAGGAAGAGGTACTACCAGCAGTGGTACCCACCCAGGGCAAGCGAGGCCCCCCAGCATTAAGGCTGAGAGAGGGAAGGGGAAAGAGACAGTGTACCAGACCTCACTCCTTAGACCTGGGAACTCTTCTGTCCCACCGTCAGCCAGACCACACAGAGAAGGTAAAGATACACTCCTCTACCCTAAACCAGTGTTTGCCGGAATAGTGTTAACATCTCACTCTCTTTATCGTTCTACATTTTCATCTTACTCTCTGTCTCTCTCTATCTCGTTCTCTCTCCCTCTCTTCCCTTACATTCTCTCTCTCTCTCTCTCTCTCTCTCTCTCTCTCTCTCTCTCTCTCTCTCCCTCCCTCTATCGATCTTTCCCTATCTCTGTCCCCTGCACCTTATCTATCCTCCCTTTCTCTCCCTCTCTCTCTGTGTCTACTTCCCTCCCCCTCTCTCCTCATATCTCTGTGTTGGTGTAGCTATAGCAGTCTATGTAGGGATGTTTTCTTAACCTTGGGATAGTTTATATAAGCAGCACGACTGACTCTGGGCAGGCAGCCGCTGCTCCTGGGTTTCAGGCAAGAGGAAAGGAGTGTTCTGTGTTTCTGCATGTGCTTCCGGAAATACGACACAAGGACATATTAAAACTTCTTATATCTGCTATACATAATAAAAAGGTTTCTGACCTCTGTTTGCTGCTTCCATTATCTTTATTTTAGCTACTGATATAACAACATTTCAACCATTATGGTTTAAGCTCAACCATTATGGTTTACGCTAGTTAGGTTACTCTTGTAAAAGTGAATCAGCAGGCATTGTTCTTTTTTTGTATCTCATGCTGAGTTCATAACTAAGTGGGAAGGTGTAAATTACCAGTTGTGAAGTCGTAAATACCAGTTGGATGCATTAAAATGCTTTGAACTTGTTTAGAAACGCTGATTGGCTAATGGACAACAAGCCGTGTCAACCATAAACTAAAAGTACAGCTATCATGCTTGTAATTAAATGTTCAAAAATCAGATTAATATATTGCTTTTTATAAATAATGTTTGGTTGTTACATTTAACTGCCTGTTATCAAGATATTTCTTTAGTAGGTGACGTCAGAGGTCAGCGTGTGGGAGAAGTCGGAGCTCAGGGATTATAGACGAGTTTCCCACCAGTTGGAGGGGCATTCAAGTGGATTTGGCCTTGTCTTGATTCCTATAGGAGGCGGAGTCTGACGATGTCACTGGTGATGTGGGCGGGTTCTGGCAGCATGTGGAGGTGGGTCTCCGTGAGCAGGTGGTACGTCTGCGTTCTGATTTAGCGCTGAACAGACAGGAGAGCCGAGAGCTGCAGGAGAGACTCATGGTGTCTGAGGCCACAGTCCACGCACAGGCTGAACAACTCAAGGACTACAGGGAACTACTGAGTGAGTCATCATATATATGCCGAAAACATACACGCATACCACAGGAGGCTGCTATGGAGAAGACGGCTCATAATAATAGCTGGAAAGAACACATTTAAATACAGTGTAGCTGATTAACTTAATTGAATCACTCTATGTAATTTACTCAATGGTTTGAGTAATGGTTCTCACGCACTCTCTCTCAGCGGAGACATCAGTTGAGCAGGACAGTAAGCAGGTCCAGGTGGACCTACAGGACCTGGGCTACGAGACGTGTGGCCGTAGTGAGAACGAGGCAGAGAGAGAGGACGTCAGCAGCCCAGGTAACTTAGCTGTGTCTTTCCTTTATTTGTCCAGTCCAGTCTCACCTGTCTTTTCTCTCACCCCTGTCTTATCTTGTGCTTCTCTCACCTTTCACCTCACTTACAATGTCACCTCTCACTGCTTTTATCTCACTTTGTCACTTGAGACATCTCAAACTCACCATATAGTACCTACTTTACTTCTCACACACACCTCACCTGTCACTACCTTACCTGTGTCGGGTGTGATGATCTATACAACTTGTTAGCCTCTTTCTGTATCGCTCCTCCCTCAGAGTTTGATGATCTGGAGATGTGTACGTTACTGAGCCACCAGCAGGACTATGAGCATGCTGGGGTTTGGTTCCATGGTGATGTGGGTGTGGGTGGAGCTTTTGAAGAAGGGGCGGAGTCGAGGACAGGCTCTCTACAGCAATTGGTCCAGGACCTGCGTTCTCAGCTGACCCGCTGTCACAAGGTGATTCGTGAGTTGCAGCTACGTGTGCGTTCACTATCCACCACCAGCGACTACACATCCAGTCTGGAACGCACCCCGCGCAAGGTACGTCATATACATACAAGATCTGATTGATTGATTATTGATTGATCAGTTGATTGATTGCGTCTGTGTCTTGTTCGCTTCTTGGTTTATGGGCTGATATGAAATTTTCCATGACTATTCAGTATTTTCTCTCCTCTCTCCTCTCTCCTCTCCATCAGGTGAACTGGGCATTCGAGGCCTCCCCAGCCCCCAGCGGTGTGGAAGAGGATGAGGGCTGGATGTCCGACAGCCTGGGGCCTCGCATGGAACCCAAGCCCAGCCGGGAGCTGCGAGAGCTGGTGTCCCGAGTGGCCTCACTGGAGGCCCAACTCAAGAGCTCCAGGCTGGAGGGGAAAGGAGGGGTGGTGGAGGAGGGGAAGTGTGCTACCTGGCCCGGGTGAGTGGAAAAATAGAGAGAGGAAATTAAGGAAGGAAATAATGATGATATTGACTATGATGATGACTATGATAACAATGAAAATGGTGATGATGACGATGGGGCTCTGGGTCTTTTATGTCTTGACCCCTCCCTTTCCTCCCTCTCTGCACAGGAAGTACAACACTCTGATCCAGGCACAGGCCAGGGAGTTGTCCCACCTGCGTCAGAAGATGAGGGAGGGCCGCGGAGTGTGTCACATCCTCACACAGCACCTGGGAGACACCACCAAGGTATGACACTCTTACGATCTCTCCACAGATTAGGACATTATGTACCACTTCGACAGTGATTGAATCAAATAAATGTAATTGAAATAAAAAATGGTTTTATTGAACTATTAACTGAATGTAATTGATTCGATAGACGTTTGAGGAGCTGCTGCGTGCCAACGACATTGACTACTACATGGGCCAGAGCTTCAGAGAGCAGTTGGCACAGAGCACTGCCCTGGCACAACGAGTGGGCACCAAGATCAGTGGGCGTGAGTGTGGACACACACACACACAAACATATGCAGACACACACATACACACGGGCACACACACAGACACAGACAAACACACACATTCCCTGATCCCCTGTCCTTCTGTCCTCCCTTCCCTCTCCACTACTCCTTCTCTCTCCTCAGGTGACCGTGCTGAGCTCCATGATGATAAGATGGGCCATGAGCTGCTTGCTTTACGGTGGGTTTTATGTCCTAATGATGTGTCTCCATTTGAAAGGGGTATTCCATTCACCTACAGTGGACTCTCTCCCGTTATGCAGCTGGCAGGGGTAGAGATCAACAGTCCGAGCCTCTGCCAGACACGGGTGTGTTTCACCTGTACATGCTTAGTCATTAGAAGTCACATGCTCACATGAATAATCTTGCCTACGTCATAGGAACATGGAGGTTTCCTTGGGGTTTTCCCATGGTTCACTTCCTTGGGTTGTGTGTTTGCAAGAAGTTTATTTAGTACTATAGATATGGATCTTCAATGTACCTACAATGTGCATAGAGATTCTGTTTGAGAAAATAATGCTTATAACTAGGATGGGTGTGTGCCAGTCTGCTTCTCCTTTATACAATGGCTTGGCAATGATATGGTATTGTTGATCCCAGAAGTCACATTGTTGAAATATCAAAGACCAAGACCCCCAGTAGACTTCACCCAGAAGGATTCTCAATCTGGCTGTGTGTCTAAAAGCCTGTCAGGCAAAGTTAGCTCCCAACTAGCTTTGTTGTGGTGTTTACTAATTAGCATGTAGATGATGAAGCTGTCAAGGATTAGGGCTGTTACGGTGACCGTATTAACGCCAGACCGGCGGTCACGAGTCATGATGGCAGTCAAATTCCATGTGACCGTTTAGTCACGGTAATTAGGCTTCTCCAAGCGCTGATGCTGCTGATGGTCATTAGTAGCCTACCAAACTTGCTAACTGCCTGGTACCCCGCACTCTATTGTCCCTCTAATCACTCTGACATCAATGCAAATGTAATCGAAAATCGAATCAAACACTTGCTGATGTTGCAACATTTCTATAGGCTATACAATTGCATGAGAAAACAGAGTGATGGCCTCTATTAAAAAGAGGAGGATCCCATCAGCTGTCTTTAGGTTTACTATATTTATTTATCAACTTTCCTAATATTAAGCACATTGCTTCTCTTTAAAACAGGAGTATAGCCTACCTGGCATCCTCCTTTAAGTGCATAGATGACATGTATTTTTTTCCGCTGCCCCTTCCATTCGCTATTTAAGTGCACAGATGACATGTATTTTTTTCCACTGCCCCTGCATGATAATGGTCCATTCTAAATTAAAACAAATTTCACACATATATTATTTAGTATATGTAAAGACAAGATTAAATCAAGAATAGTGTGATGGGTGACAATATTAGCCTATCACTTGTGAATTATACACTGCTCAAAAAAATTAAGGGAACACTAAAATAACACATCCTAGATCTGAATGAATGAAATAATCTTATTAAATACTTTTTCTTTACATAGTTGAATGTGCTGATAACAAAATCACACAAAAATTATCAATGGAAATCTAATTTATCAACCCATGGAGGTCTGGATTTGGAGTCACCCTCAAAATTAAAGTGGAAAACCACCCTACAGGCTGATCCAACTTTGATGTAATGTCCTTAAAACAAGTCAAAATGAGGCTCAGTAGTGTGTGTGGCCTCCACGTGCCTGTATGACCTCCCTACAATGCCTGGGCATGCTCCTGATAAGGTGGCGGATGGTCTCCTGAGGGATCTCCTCCCAGACCTGGACTAAAGCATCCGCCAACTCCTGGACAGTCTGTGGTGCAACGTGGCGTTGGTGGATGGAGCGAGACATGATGTCCCAGATGTGCTCAATTGGATTCAGGTCTGGGGAACGGGCGGGCCAGTCCATGGCATCAATGTCTTCCTCTTGCAGGAACTGCTGACACACTCCAGCCACATGAGGTCTAGCATTGTCTTGCATTAGGAGGAACCCAGGGCCAACCGCACCAGCATATGGTCTCACAAGGGGTCTGAGGATCTCATCTCGGTACCTAATGGCAGTCAGGCTACCTCTGGCGAGCACATGGAGGGCTGTGCGGCCCCCCAAAGAAATGCCACCCCACACCATGACTGACCCACCGCCAAACCGGTCATGCTGGAGGATGTTGCAGGCAGCAGAACGTTCTCCACGGCGTCCCCAGACTCTGTCACGTCTGTCACGTGCTCAGTGTGAACCTGCTTTCATCTGTGAAGAGCACAGGGCGCCAGTGCTGTAAGCACAACCTCCACCTGTGGACGTCGGGCCCTCATACCACCCTCATGGAGTCTGTTTCTGACCGTTTGAGCAGACACATGCACATTTGTGGCCTGCTGGAGGTCATTTTGCAGGGTTCTGGCAGTGCTCCTCCTGCTCCTCCTTGCACAAAGGCAGAGGTAGCAGTCCTGCTGCTGGGTTGTTGCCCTCCTACGGCCTCCTCCACTTCTCCTGATGTACTGGCCTGTCTCCTGGTAGCGCCTCCATGCTCACATCGCTGACAGACACAGCAAACCTTCTTGCCACAGCTCACATTGATGTGCCATTCTGGATGAGCTGCACTACCTGAGCCACTTGTGTGCTTGTCAAATTGTGAATGAGAGACTGATGAAGTATGTGTACAGCCTGCAAAAAAAAACAAAGCAGAGCTCATGCCTTTCATGCATTAGAGTCGCATCATGCAGCTTTAGAATGTATTAAAAATCAAAACATATAGCCCAACATTTGTATCACAACTAAAGTTACATAAATAACTCTAAATTAAGCATATAGGAGTACCTGTTTCTTTGTTAACCGCTCAACACAGAATAGCCGCATGTGCGCACTCCCTCAAATCGTTCTATTTTATTCAGCTATGTTCAATTGTATTCTTCATACTATAAAATAATGCAATGGAATTTTAAGCAAATCTTGTCTGCTAAATTAACTAGTGTAGCCCACAGCCATATGGCATAGCCAGATCAGGGCCTAACATCAGGACAACTTAGAGTTGTTCATATCATGCTTCTTTAGCCCTGTCTAAAATAAATAATGGATTTATTGTGATGGTTTAGGCTATATTACATGGATTTATTATACTTTTTTCAAATGTAGATGTTCCAAAGGTCTGCATCAGTGGCTTGTAGGCTATGCTTGGAAGCCAGGAAATGCTAAATCATATCAAATAAAATAAAATTATATTGGTCACATACACATATTTAGCAGATGTTATTGCGGGTGTAGCGAAATGCTTGTGTTCCTAGCTCCAACAGTGCAGTAGTATCTAACAATTCACAACAATACACACAAATCTAAAAGTAAAATAATGGAATTAAGAAATATATAAATAGTAGGACAAGCAATGTCGGAGTGGTATTGACTAAAATACAGTAGAATAGAATACAGTATATACATATGAAATGAGTAAAGCAGTATGTAAACATTATTAAAGTGACTAGTGTTCAATTATTAAAGTGACCAGTGATTCCATGTCTATGTATATAGGGCAGCAGCCTCTAAGGTGCAGGGTTGAGTAACCGGGTGGTAGCCGGCTAGTGATGGCTATTTAACAGTCTGATTGTCTTGAGATAGAAGCTGTCTTTCAGTCTCTCGGTCCCAGCTTTGATGCACCTGTACTGACCTCGCCTTCTGGATGGTAGAGGGGTGAACAGGCCGTGGCTCGGGTGGTTGATGTCCTTGATTATCTTTTTGGCCTTCCTGTGACATTGGGTGCTGTAGGTGTCCTGGAGAACAGGCAGAGTGCCCCTGGTGATGCGTTGGGCAGACCGCACCACCCTCTGGAGAGCCCTGCGGTTGCGGGCGATGCAGTTGCCGTACCAGGCGGTAAAACCGTAAATGTTTGTGAGAGTCTTGGGGGCCAAGCCAAATTTCTTCATCCTACTGAGGTTGACAAGGCGCTATTGCGCCTTCTTCACCACACTGTCTGTGTGGGTGGACTATTTCAGATTATCAGTGATGTGTACGCCGAGGAACTTGAAGCTTTTCACCTTCTCCACTGCAGTCCTGTCGATGTGGCTAGGGGCATGCTCCCTCTGCTGTTTCCTGAAGTCCACGATCAGCTCCTTTGTTTTCTTGACGTTGAGGGAGAGGTTATTTTCCTAGCACCACTCCGCCAGGGCCCTCACCTCCTCCCTGTAGGCTGTCTCGTCATTGTTGGTAATCAGGCCTACTACTGTTATGTCGTCTGCAAACTTAATGATTGAGTTGGAGGCGTGCGTGGCCACGCAGTCATGGGTCAACAGGGAGTACAGGAGGGGGCTGAGCATGCACCCATGTGGGACCCATGTGTTGAGGATCAGCAAAGTGGAGGTGTTGTTTCCTACCTTCACCACCTGGGGGCAGCCCGTGAGGAAGTCCAGGACCCAGTTGCACAGGGTGGGGTTCAGACCCAGGGCCCCCGAGCTTAATGATGAGCTTGGAGGGTACTATGGTGTTGAAGGCTGAGCTATAGTCAATGAACAGCATTCTTACATAGGTATTCCTCTTGTCCAGATGGGATAGGGCAGTGTACAGTGTGATGGTAATTGCATCGTCTGTGGATCTATTGGGGCGGTATGCAAATTGCAGTGGGTCTAGGGTGTCAGGTAAGGTACAGGTGATGTGATCCTTAACTAGCCTCTCAAAGCACTTTATGATGACAGAAGTGAGTGCCACGGGGCGAAAGTCATTTAGTTCAGTTACCTTTGCTTTCTTGGGTACAAGAGCAATGGTGGACATCTTGAAGCAAGTGGGGACAGCAGACTGGGATAGGGAGAGCGTGAATATGTCTGTAAACACTCCAGCCAGCTGGTATGTGCATGCTCTGAGGATGCGGCTAGGGATGCCATCTTGTCCGGCAGCCTTGCAAGGGTTAACACGCTTAAATGTCTTACTCACGTCGGCCAAAGAGAACGAGAGCCCATGGTCCTTGGGAGTGGGCCGCGTCAGTGGCACTGTGTTATCCTCAAAGCGGGCGGAGAAGTTGTTTAGCTTGTCCGGGAGCAAGACATCGGTGTCCGCGATGTGGCTGGTTTTCCCTTTGTAATCTGTGATTGTCTGTAGATCCTGCCACATACGTATCGTGTCTGAGCCGTTGAATTGCAACTCAACTTGTCTCTGTACTGATGTTTTGCCTGTTTGATTGCCTTACAGAAGGAATAACTGCACTGTTTGTATTCAACCATATTCCCAGTCACCTTGCCATGGTTAAATGCGGTGGTTCGCGCTTTCAGTTTTGCTCGAATGCTGCCATCTATCCACGGATAGTCACAGTGGGAACAACATCCCCTATACACTTCCTGATGAACTCAGTCACAGTGTCCATGTATACCAGTGGCGGTCAGTGCCGTTTATGATGAGGGAGGACCATTTTTTTTTCATGTGCAAGGCCTTATTTCTATTCCAGCATGTTGGATGACTGTCATTCATATTCCATTCACCCAGTTCAATGTAACATCGAAAGGTTTAGGCTACTACATGATACTCTAATTTTCCCTATACCCATCATGAGGTTGCCATGAATGAAAGTTTACAACGTAGGTACACACAGGTCGAGAGAAACATTTGAGATGACAGACAGTGACACATGGACAGACAGTGACACATTCAATACCGCCTTGTACACTCTTGCCTGCATCTAGCTTATCTAGGGTGTAATCATTAGTCCAACAGTTGCAAACAAGAGTTTCTATTGGACAAAATCAGATATTTTTATCCCCGTTTCGTTTGCTTCCATTTAAGAAACGTTTTTCAACAGAATCGGTGGAATTAATACACCCCTGATCACGCATAAACAGAGTTCACTTTCATAGCAGCCACGTTGTATTCATTCTAGCCTCTATGCACTCTCCTCCTCTCACTTTTTCCCTTTGTTTGTGGACTTCAATGAACAACACATCAGCTGTATGTGACCAGGCGAAGAAACCTTTCCAAGCCAAAACATGTCATAACTGCTACACACAGCCTACATCATTGCCCCATATTAGCTAAAATAACGTCCTAGTCAACATAGCTAATATAACTAATGCGTTAGTAAACCCGATACAATCATGCAGTAACATTACAGTGTAGTCAGTAAGCAGTTAGACCGGTGGGCCGCGGTGGCAATAAATTAATAAAACCAAAAGCTTACCTTGACTTGGAAGAGTTCCAGTATATGTTGGATAGTCAAAGCCAGCTAGCTAACATAGCGTTTGAGTAACTAAACTAGCCATCTGCATTTGCTAGCTAAGTACGTGAAACTGAAAGTGAAATAAAATGATGACATCTCTCTCTCTCTCTCGCTCTCTCTTGCTTCTCCTCATTTTTGAAGAAATTAATTTGTTGAAAACTGTTGTCTTTCTCTCTCTTTGAGTCAGCTACTCACCACATTTTATGCACTGCAGTGCTAGCTAGCTGTAGCTTATGCTTTCAGTTCTAGATTCATTCTCTGATCCTTTGATTGGGTGGACAACATGTCAGTTCATGCTGCAAGAGCTCTGATAGGTTGGAGGACGTCCTCCGGATGTTGTCATAATTACTGTGTAAGTCTATGGAAGGGAGTGAGAGCCATGAGCCTCCTAGGTTTTGTATTGAAGTCAATGTACCAAGAGGAGGGCGGAGGCTAGCTGTCCTCCGGCTACACCATGGTGCTACCCTACAGAGTGCTGTTGAGGCTACTGTAGACCTTCATTGCAAAACAGTGTGTTTTAATCAATTATTTGGTGACATTAATGTATTTAGTATAGTTTTATCTAAAAAGGATAACCTTTTCAATGTTTTACTTTTTTTTAAATGTAATTCGCTGAGGAGGATGGTCCTCCCCTTCCTCCTCTGAGGAGCCTCCACTGGTGTATACGTCAATGTTATTCTCAGAGGCTACCCGGAACATATCCCAGTCCGCGTGATCAAAACAATCTTGAAGCATGGATTCCGATTGGTCAGACCAGCGTTGAATAGACCTTAGCACGGGTACTTCCTGTTTGAGTTTCTGCCTATAGGAAGGGAGGAGCAAAATGGAGTCGTGGTCTGACCTTGTAGGCATCCCGGAAGGGGGAGTAACAGTGGTCGAGCGTTTTAGCAGCGCAAGTACTACAGTCAATGTATTGATAGAACTTTGGTAGCATTTTCCTCAAATGTGCTTTCTTAAATGTGTTTATGTAAATGTATTTATGTTAATTAGCGGTCAGTTACCGTGAGACCGGCAGTTATTTGCTTGACAATCACCGGCTGACAAAATGTCATGACCGCCACAGCTCTATCAAGGAGCAGCATATGCTGGAGCGGAGAGAGGAGACAGAATGTTAATCCACACACAGAAGGGTGACTGCTAATTTAATCCCTAGGCCAGGCTGTCGAATGTACCTGGGTGAACCACAGGTGTCCCGTGGGCCCTCCTTAAGAGGCTCAGTGAGACTGCGTGACACACACACACTCACACACACACTGCCTCAATCCTCCCACCGCTCTATTCTGGATGGGGCTCGCTAAACTATTCTCTCTGAGAGTGTAAAGAGAAGACAGGGAAGAGATAGGACTAAGGAAGACGTTTAACTGAGAAGACTCACTTTGGATGTTATATTATATTTGACCTGACTTGGGAAGGACATTTTTTTTAGGACTATTTCTATAACAAATAAGAATATTTGTCTGCCAGATCTATGGCTCCACTATGGAAGTCCATGCTCGATAAGAGCAGCCCCATGTACAGGGACTCTCTGTGGTCTTTGTGTGTGGGGGATCGCGCTGGGAGAGAGCCTGACATCCTACGAAAACAGATGGAGATAGAGCGGGAGTTCCTACAGGTGAAACTGGAAATGTAAGGTGGGTTCAATGGGCAAGAAAAGGGTTATACAACTTCTATTAGAACTTGATTGCGGTATTTGAGCTCTGTGGTGGATCTTTCCAGGTATATGCTGCTGGTTTGTGGCCTGTTTTTTGGTGGCCTATGTCTGTGTGTGTGGTTATGTCTGTCTGTCTGTACGTGTATGTCTTGTAGGAACTGAGTAAAGAGCTGTAGCAAAGGATGAGATAATCAACCTCTCTTTCTCTTTCTCTCCCTAGGCTAAGTAAGGAGCTCCAGCAGAAGGATAAGATCATCGAGTCCCTCCACACCAAGCTACAGCAGCGTTCCGACACCCCCTGCAGCAGCCACGCCCACTCAGAGACCACTGACCAATCAGACAGGACCTCCTTTGTGTCAGACGAGTGCCGGACCAATGAGGACCTGGAGCTGTGCTCAGATGTGGACGCAGCCAGCGAATACGCTCAGGAAGAGCAGGGACAGGGGGCGAGACATGGCCCAGGAAACACAGGTATAGTAGTCACTTAAACTTAAGTAACATGTGCTATTCATAGACACATACGCTACATCTCCCTCCATCCTCTTTCCAACCTCCTCTCATCCCTTTCACCACTCTTTTTCCAGACCTCCACCACTCCCTCCCTCCACCCTGTCTTAAGTTCTCCAGCAGTTGTCCTAACATGCTGTACTCCACCCCTGAGATGGCCAGTCAGACAGGTCCTGTGTTCTGCTCCCTACCCTCCTCCCAGTCCCTCCCCGCCTGTACCCTAACCATGACCCCTGGGGTCAGCATATGACCTTTAACCCTCAGATCAGGACCTTCTCTGTGGAAGCGACGCAACAGGAGTTGGATACCCTGCTTAGACAGATTTTTATTTTATTTTTTATTTAACCTTTATTTAACTAGGCAATTCAGTTAAGAACAAATTTGTATTTACAATGATGGCCTACCAAAAGGCAAAAGGCCTCCTGCGGGGACGGGGGCTGTGATTTCAAAAAAATATATATAAATATAGGACCAAACACACATCACAACAATAGAGACAACACAACACTACATAAAGAGAGAGATGACTATGAATGAGAGTGAGCAAAGTTAGCGTTAGCATGTGTTTTTTGAGTATACTAACTGAGGGACAGGCTTGGTGCTGTGGATTGGGGGAGTAACAGAATGGAGTAGAATCTGTAGCATGTATTCGTGTAATACCGATAGGGACAGCATTGCCTGGAGTAGTGGCTTTATAAAATACATTTGATTGATTGGATGATGTTAGGGCTAGCATAGCATGCCTAGAGTGGATCAGGATGAGACAGCGAATATACAGAGTAAAAACTTGGTGTGGATGTGTCAATGTTGGGGTTGAGAGATCCTAGACTAGAGAATCCAACGAGGAAGATTACTCAGTATGGTGTTCCCGAACTTGTGATTGATGATACAGCACCTGCTTCTGGTCCAGATATACTGTAATACCCTCTAACAAGAACGCTTTCCCTTTAGAGGGTATTACAGCATATCTGGACCAGAAGCAGGCGCTGTATCATCAAACACAAGTTGGGGCCAAATGGCCAAATCACCTTTAAGTAACATCAAACCAAAAATTGAGTTGATTTGAATTGATTTCAGGTGAATTGGACATAATTTTTTTAAACATGCTCACATGCACCCATCACTTCCATTGATTGTTAGTGTGTGGTGCTAAGGTTAGCTGAAGTTTGTAGTGGCTGTTTAAAGAAAACTGAACCATGGATTACAGTTGGAACCATCTAACATCAAGTTGTAATATAGTAAACTACTCCTTTAACAGCACCTAAGTGTGGCTCATAAATACAGACTACTTCTCTGTTCTGTATGACTGTGTTTCTGACATCTCTCCCATATCCATGGTTACAGGCTTTGTGGTTCCGCACGCCAAGGCTTTGTCTAACCTCCCACCGGCCGCCCACCACCAGCCAGACCACTCCCCTTTCGGGCAGATTACCCATCATGCCTTTTACCCACACCAGCTAGGTGGCCGACCCGCAGGCCACGCCCTGAAGGCCGACACAGGCCTGGTGGAGAATGGTGCATTGTGGGATATGGAGAACATGGTTGAGCCAGCCAGGGTTGGGTCATCAGGAAACAATTCAAGAAACAGCTTCACTGGTATGAAGACCCCTTTCCATTGATCAAATTATTTTCCATATAGATTATTCATAGGACACTTGAATGATTTATCTTTGAACTTATCGTTGTATACTAATCCATGAACTTCAACTTTTGATGAACTTTACATATTGGCTGTACACTATTTTACAGCATCTCGTTTCATCTATAACCAAAGCATGCACAATATACAGTATGCACAAAGATGCTGATGTAAACAAGAATCTGAACTTTAAAAATTGGAGGCCCCTTACACTTCAGTGTTGTGATGAAAAAATTCTAGCAAAATGTATAGCGCATAAAATTCAAAAGGTATTGTCGGACATTATTCATTCTAATCAGACAGGTTTTCTACATGGATGATACATTGGAGATAATATAAGGCAAGTACTGGAAACAATAGAACACTATGAAAAATCTGGGAAACCAGGCCTACTATTCATAGCAGACTTTGAAAAGGCATTTGATAAAGTACGACTGAGGTTTATATATAAATGCCTGGAGCATTTCAATTTTGGAGAATCTCTTTTAAATTGGGTTAAAATCATGTATAGTAACCCTAGGTGTAAAATAGTAAATAATGGCTATTTCTCAGAAAGTTTTAAACTGTCAAGAGGATTGAAACAAGGTTGTCCACTATCGGCATATCTATTTATTATGGCCATCGAGATGTTAGCTATTAAAATCAGATCCAACAATAATATCAAGGGATTAGAAATCCAGAGCTTAAAAACAAAGGTGTCATTGTAAACTGATGATTAATGTTTTCTTTTAAATCCACAACTTGAATCCCTCCACAGCCTCATAGAGGATCTAGATACATTTTCTAACCTCTCTGGATTACAACCAAATTATGATAAATGTACTATATTACGTATTGGATCACTGAAAAATACAATTTTTACATTACCATGTAGTTTTCCAATAAAATGGTCTGATGGTGATGTGGATATACTCGGAATACATATCCCAAATGAAATAAATTATCTCACTCCAATACATTTTAATAGAAAGTTAGCAAAAATAGATAAGATCTTGCTACCATGGAAAGGTAAATACCTGTAAATTTGTGGAAAAATCACCCTGATTAAGTCTAGTATTATCCCAGTTTACCTATTTGCTTATGGTCTTGCCTACGCCTAGCGAACAGTTTTTTTAATTATATGAGAAAAAAATATTCCATTTTATTTGGAACGGCAAGCCAGACAAAATTAAATGGGCCTATTTATATAATGAATATGAATTCGGAGGACTGAAATTATTAAATATTAAAGCATTATACTTATCACTAAAAGCTTCAGTCATACAAAAGTTATACTTAAATCCGAACTGGTTCTCTAGCAAATTAGTAAGATTGTCTCACCTAATGTTCAAGAATGGCCTTTTTCCCTTTATTCAGATTACAACCTCTCACTTTCAGTTATTTGAAAAGGAAATAATCTCCAAAATATCACTTTCTAAAACAAGCCATAGAAAGTTGGTTGCAATTTCAATTTAATCCTCCAGAAACGACAGAACAAATAATGCAACAAATATTGTGGTTAAACTCTAATATACTAATTGATAAAAAAAACATTATGTTTTGACAAAATGTTTAAAAAAGGTATAATCTTCGTAAATGATATCATCAGTAGGACATGCAGCTAACAAAAACATATAGAAATGTCTGCTCTACCCAAAATTACAACCAAATAATTGCAGCATTACCGCAAAAATGGAAGAGGAAAGTGGAAGGGGGAAAAAGTAAGGAACTTGTCTGTCGGCTTTAATTATGTTATTAAACTGTGATAAATAAAAAAGTATACCAGTTTCATTTAAGGACCAAAGGATTGACAGCCATCCCATATAGATTGCAAAATAGTTGGGAAGAGATTTTTGACTTACCGATTCCATGTCATAGTGTTTATGAACTGATACGTAAAATGATGCAGGATTCAAAACTTAGAATTTTTCAATTTAAATTCTTGTATAAAATTCTTGCTACCAATAGAATGTTATTTATATGGGGGATACAATCTTCCCAGCTCTGTAGATTTTGCTGCGAAGAGACAGAATCATTAGATCATTTGTTTTGGTACTGTCTATTTGTAGCTTGTTTTTGGGCACAGGTCCAGGAATGGCTAAAGGATTGCAATATTTACCTGGAGCTAACCCTGCAGATAGCATTACTGGGTGATCTGAAAAGTCATAGTCAATCGATCAATAATATAATAATACTTTTAGCAAAAATGTTTATTTTCAATTTACAATCTGTAGAAACAATGAGAATAGAAAGGTTCAGAACTTTTGTAAAACATCACAGTAAAGTTGAAAAATATATGGGAAATAGAAATCCAATATGGATGGTGTTAAGAGATAGATGGGTGGTGTTGAATGGAGTTGAAGGATGGGACTAATAACAACTAACAACAACTAATAACAACAAGATAACTAATAATGTAAAGCATACTGTGTCCATAATAAGTATATAGGTTATAGGTTGAGAGCTTTTGTGAAAGAGCACAGTTAGAAAGATATGGCATATAGAAGCAAACCGGATGGACATCATGAAAATGATCGGAGAGGTTGAGGGTAGAGGAAGTTCACGAGTAAAAACAAACAAAATAGAATTATTGTAAAATTGACTGTGTCCATAAAATGTATATAGTATGTATAAGCTGGAAGTAGAGGCCTAAGCATTGTTGTTCACTAGTTTCTCCAATTAGGGAAGGGGTGGTGGGCTTGGAAAGTAATAAAGGGAAATATATTTTTTGAAAGGATATGTATATTTACATTTAAGTCATTTAGCAGACGCTCTTATCTAGAGCGACTTACAAATTGGTGCATTCAACTTAGGATAGCCAGTGGGACAACCACTCTTTTTCCCCCCTTTTCTTATGGGGGATGGGGAGGGGTAGAAGGATTACTGTTATACTATTCCAGGTATTCCTTAAAGAGGTAGGGTTTCAAGTGTCTCCGGAAGTGGTCAGTGACTCCGCTGTCCTGGCGTCGTGGGAGAGCTTGTTCCACCATTGGGGTGCCAGAGCAGTGAATAGCTTTGACTGGGCTGAGCGGGAACTGTGCTTCTGTAGAGGTAGGGAGGCTAGCAGGCCAGAGGTGGATGAACGTAGTGCCCTCGTTTGGGTGTATGGTCTGATCAGAGCCTGAAGGTAAGGAGGTGCCGTTCCCCTCAGGAGGTGCCGTTCCCCAGGTAAGGAGATGCCCAACTCGTAGAGGGTGGAGAGGAGGATCTGATGGTTTGCAGTATCAAAGGCAGCAGATAGGTCTAGAAGGATAAGAGCAGAGGAGAGAGAGTTAGCTTTAGCAGTGCGGAGAGCCTCCGTGACACAGAGAAGAGCAGTCTCAGTTGAATGACCAGTCTTGAAACCTGACTAGTTTGGATCAAGAAGGTCATTCTGAGAGAGATAGCAGGAGAGTTGGCTAGAGACGGCACGCTCAAGAGTTTTGGAGAGAAAAGAAAGAAGGGATACTGGTCTGTAGTTGTTGACAATGGAGGGATCGAGTGTAGGTTTTTTGAGGAGGGGTGCTACTCTCGCTCTCTTGAAGACGGAAGGGACATAGCCAGCGGTCAAGGATGAATTGATGAGCGAGGTGAGGTAAGGGAGAAGGTCTCCAGAAATGGTCTGGAGAAGAGAGGAGGGGATAGGGTCAAGCGGGCAGGTTGTTGGACGGCCGTCCGTCACAAGTTGCAAGATTTCATCTGGAGAGAGAGGGGAGAAAGAAGTCAAAGCATATTGTAGGGCAGTGTGAGCATGACCAGCAGTGTCATTTGACTTAATAAATGAGGATCGGATGTCGTCAACCTTCTTTTCAAAATGGTTGACGAAGTCATTCACAGAGAGGGAGGAGGGAGGGGGAGGAGGAGGAGGATTCAGCAGGGAGGAGAAGGTGGCAAAGTGCTTCCTAGGGTTAGAGGCAGAGGCTTGACATTTAGAGTGGTAGAAAGTGGCTTTAGCAGCAGAAACAGAGGAGGAAAATGTAGAGAGGAGGGAGTGAAAATATGACAGGTCCGCAGGGAGTCTAGTTTTCCTCCATTTCCGCTCGGCTGCCCGGAGCCCTGTTCTGTGAGCTCGCAATGAGTCGTCAAGCCATGGAGCAGGAGGGGAGGACTGAGCCGGCCGGGAGGATAGGGGACATAGAGAGTCAAAAGATGTAGAAAGGGAGGAGAGGAGGGTTGAGGAGGCAGAATCAGGAGATCGGAGGGAGAAGGATTTAGCAGAGGGTAGAGATGATAGGATGGAAGAGGAGAGAGTAGCGGGAGAGAGAGAGCGAAGGTTGTGACGGCACATTACCATCTGAGTAGGGGCAGAGTGAGTAGTGTTGGAGGAGAGCGAGAGAGAAAAGGATACAAAGTAGTGGTCGGAGACTTGGAGGGGAGTTACAGTGAGATTAGTAGAAGAACAGCATCTAGTAAAGATGAGGTCAAGCATATTGCCTGCCTTGTGAGTAGGGGGGAATGGTGAGTGGGTAAGGTCAAAAGAGGAAAGGAGTAGAAAGAAGGAGGCAGAGAGAAATGAGTCAAAGGCAGACGTAGGGAGGTTAAAGTCACCCAGAACTGTGAGGGGTGAGCCATCCTCAGGAAAGGAACTTATCAAGGCGTCAAGCTCATTGATGAACTCTCCAAGAGAACCTGGAGGGCGATAAATGATAAGGATGTTAAGCTTGAATGGGCTAGTGACTGTGATAGCATGGAATTCAAATGAGGAGATAGACAGATGGGTCAGGGGGAAAAGAGAGAATGTCCACTTGGGAGAGATGAGGATTCCTGTGCCACCGCCGCGCTGACCAGATGCTCTCGGGGTATGCGAGAACACATGATCAGACGAGGAAAGAGCAGTAGGAGTAGCAGTGTTTTCTGTGGTAATCCATGTTTCCGTCAGCGCCAAGAAGTCGAGGGACTGGAGGGTAGCATAGGCTGAGATGAACTCTGCCTTGTTGGCCGTAGAACGGCAGTTCCAGAGGCTGCCGGAGACCTGGAACTCCACGTGGTCGTGCGCGCAGGGACCACCAGATTAGAGTGGCAGCAGCCACGCGGTGTGAAGCGTTTGTATGGCCTGTGCAGAGAGGAGAGAACAGGGATAGACAGACACATAGTTGACAGGCTACAGAAAAGGCTACAATAATGCAAAAGAGATCGGAATAAAATTAACTAAACATCTGGGGAAGCGAGAGAGCGGGGCTTCCCTCACTTACCTTTATGTGTATGTATGTGTATGTATATATGTATGTATATGTGTATATATATATATATATATATATATACACAATATATATATATATATATATATATATATATATATATATATATACACATATATATTTGCGAGAGAAAAAAAACATATGGGGGATTGAAAGTGATGCAGACAATTACATTGATGGAAGTTACAATCTATCTGCAATATTAAAGCTGATCTACCCCCTTCTCTGCCCTGTGTTCCCCAGGTGTGGACGTGATCGAAGAGCACCTTAGAGAGGTGCGGTGTCTGCGTCAGCGGCTGGAGGAGACCATCAGGACCAACGAGAGGCTCAGACAGCAGCTAGAGGAACGCCTGGCCACCACCGGCCACGACGGAGGAGCCCCCACTAACATCTATATCCAGGGGCTGGACTCTGTCAGCCAGCTGTCCAATGAGATCCGAGTCCTGAAAGAGGAGAACCTGGCTCTCCAGGCACACCTACAGGCCAGCTCAGGTACTGCATCGCACCAACCCACGCTGTGGTCAACATGGCACCACATTCTGCATATTTTGTCTATATGGCTGAATCATTAGATCGGATGTAGTGTCTAACTTTGCCCCTCCATCATATGTGGTTCCCCTCAGATACATGTGAGGAGGCAGAGCAGCTGCGTAAGGTGGTGGTGACGGGGCGTGCCCGCCTGAAGCAGGCGGAGCTAGAGGCGGAGCAGTGGAAGGAGGAGCTCCGACGGCTGCAGACACACAGCCAGGAGCAGGGGCAGCAGATACACACACTCAGACAGGAAAGGCAGAACAGCCATGAGAAGAACAATAGGTGTGTGTGTGTGTGTGTGTGTGTGTGTGTGTGTGTGTGTGTGTGTGTGTGTGTGTGTGTGTGTGTGTGTGTATTCACCCTGTATCTCTCTCTTCTCTCCAGTCTCCAGCATGAGGTGTCCCTGCTGCAGCAGCAGTTGTGTGAAAGCAGGGAGCTGCTCCACTCTCTACAGAGTGAGCTGCAGGTGTACGACAGAGTGTGTGCCAACACCAAGGGCAACCCAGGTAAGCTTACTCACTTTATCCACAGGCTAGTGGATTCATAGAGCACTGTAATTCAGGAATTTGCCTTGATATCAATCCTTACCAATGGAAACATTTGTTAAAATAATATCCTAACTTCAGATATGTGCACATAACTGGGACTTTTGTATGTTTCAGACATTGCTTGCATAGAATTCCAAATTACGCTCAGAAGTTCCTATTTTGATTTAGGTCGTTTAGAGGACCTATACTTGCTGTGGGCCTATGACATTCACTGTTATATTGACTGACACTATTGTGATTTTCAGGGTACCGGTGTGAGGGACAGTACGGTGGGGTCCCTGCCCTGCCCGTGGAGCTGGGGGAGCTGCTAGGGGAGGTGAGGAGCCTCAGAGCCCAGCTCCAGTCCAGTGTCCAGGAGAACAGCGTCCTGAAACAGCTGGAGCTCCACAAACACCTGGAGCAGAAGCTGGGAGCTGGGGTCCACAGAGGGGTGGGGGGCATTGGGGGGATGGAGCCCCCTCGTACCCCGTCTCTCAGTGCCCTTACTGCCAGCCCACAGAGGGACAGCCTCTACAGACGGCAGCTACTGCATGGTAAGGGGGTGTTGTGTGGTGTAATGGTGTGGTTTGTGTGTACAGTATGGAAATACATTTTGATATCAGCTTGATAGGCACCAATACTCAATGCCAGCCTAAGCTTAATATTGGCCTACTCTTCAACACTATCAATGGGACCAACCAGTTTGTCTCATGTAAATCCCATTGAACTGACTGATTGCTGTGTTTAATGAACTAATAACAACAGACTAATGCATTTTTTTATTTTAAGCATGATCATTTAGTAAATGTAGTTTAATATTCAGGGTTGTGTGTGTGTGTGGTGACCGAGCATCCCTGTCTGTCTCTGTGTGTGTTCTTCTGCAGACCCAGCTCCGTCTCCCCCGGTCAGAGACATTGGGCTGTTTAACTGTGGATCTCCATACCACGTCCCCTACACGGACTTGGAGGAGACCCCGCTCACTGCCAATGGTGTGACTCTAATTCTAACTGCACTGCATCCTGTTTAATCGCGGTGTGATGTGTGACAAATTGGGAAATGAGAGTTGTACATATCAGATTTATATACAGTTGAAGTCGGAAGTTTACATACACCTTAGCCAAATACATTTAAACTCAGTTTTTCACAATTCCTGACATTTTATCCTAGTAAAAATTCCCTGTCTTAGGTCAGTGTCACGAGTGTCAGTGTAATGCGGTGGATCGAAGTCAGGCGCAGGACACAGAACTCAATGAAAACGTACTTTACTAACAAGTAAAGAAACAAATACAAAATACCTCCACACAGGGAGGAGTAAACCCTCTCACCAAACGACACACGAAACGAAATAACAAACACGCACAAAACACAATGGGAGCCACCGGGTTAAATAGGGAAGGAGTAATTGCCCGATGGGAAACAGGTGTGAGACAATCAGACAACAACAGGTAGAACATAGAAACATAGAACATAGATCGGCAGCAGCTAGTATTCCGGTGACGACGAACGCCGAAGCCTGCCCGAGCAAGGAGGAGGATCCATGACAGTCAGTTAGGATCACCACTTTATTTTAAGAATGTGAAATGTCAGAATAATAGTAGAGAGAATGATTTATTTCAGCTTTTATTTCATTCATCACATTCCCTGTGGGTCAGAAGTTTACATACACTCAATTAGTATTTGGGAGCATTGCCTTTAAATTGTTTAACTTGGGTCAAACGTTTCGGGTAGCCTTCCACAAGCTTCCCTAAATAAGTTGGGTGAATTTTGGCCCATTCCTCCTGACAGAGCTGATGTAACTGAGTCAGGTTTGTAGGCCTCCTTGCTCGCACATGCTTTTTCAGTTCTGCCCACAAATCTTCTATAGGATTGAGGTCAGGGCTTTGTGATGGCCACTCCAATACATTGACTTTGTTGTCCTTAAGCCATTTTGCCACAACTTTGGAAGTATGCTTGGGGTCATTGTCCATTTGGAAGACTCATTTGTGACCAAGCTTTAACTTCCTGACTGATGTCTTGAGATGTTGCTTCAATATTACCACATAATTTTCCTTCCTCATGATGCCATCTATTTTGTGAAGTGCACCAGTCCCTCCTGCAGCAAAGCACCCCCACAGCATGATGCTGCCACCCCCGTTCTTCACGGTTGGGATGGTGTTCTTCGGCTTGCAAGCAACCCCCTTTTCCTCCAAACATAACGATGGTCATTATAGCCAAACAGTTCTATTTTTGTTTCATCAGACCAGAGGACAGTTCTCCAAAAAGTTCGATCTTTGTCCCCATGTGCAGTTGCAAACCGTAGTCTGGCTTTTTTATGGCGGTTTTGGAGCAGTGGCTTCTTCCTTGCAGAGCAGCCTTTCAGGTTATGTCGATATAGGACTTGTTTTACTGTGGATATAGATACTTTTGTACCTGTTTCCTCCAGCATCTTCACAAGGTCCTTTGCTCTTGCACTGGGATTGATTTGCACTTTTCACGCCAAAGTACGTTCATCTCTAGGAGACAGAACGCGTCTCCTTCCTGAGCGGTATGATGGCTGCGTGTTTATACTTGCGTACTATTGTTTGTACAGATAAACGTGGTACATTCAGGCATTTGGAAATTGCTCCCAAGGATGAACCAGACTTGTGGAGGTCTGCAATTTTTTTTCTGAGGTCTTGGTTGATTTCTTTTGGTTTTCCTATGATTTCAAGCAAAGAGGGACTGAGTTTGAAGGTAGGCCTTGAAATAAATCCACAGGTACACCTCCAATTGACTCAAATGATGTCAATTAGCCTATCAGCAGCTTCTAAAGCCAAGACATAATTTGCTGGAATTGTCCAAGCTGTTTAAAGGCACAGTCAACTTAGTGTATGTAAACTTCTGACCCACTGGAATTGTGATACAGTGAATTATAAGTGAAATAATCTGTCTGTAAACAATTGTTTGAAAAATTACTTGTGTCATGCACAAAGTAAATTTGTGGAGGTGTTGAAAAACAAGTTTTAATGACTCCAACCTAAGTGTATGTAAACTTCCGACTTCAACTGTATCTGTAGGAGTTTACACAAGTTTGGTTATAAGGTTAAAATAGTCCAGGAAGGATGTTATCCCGGATGTTGAATCACTCTCATTACCTAAAAAAATAAAAAGTAAACTAATATCATCTCCAATTCTCTCATTTACCAGTTAGTCTGACACTAAGCCCTTGCCTCTCCGTCTTCCTCCCCTCCTACAGATCTGGACCCCCACTCAGAGCTGGAGGGTGACGCCCCGGACGGTTCGTTCTCTAACCGGAACGGGCGCCATGCCATTGGGCACGTGGACGACTACAGCGCTCTGCAGCAGCAGGTCCTGGAGGGGAGGAGTTTGGTCCAGCGAATGGAAACAGCTCTGCAGGCCTGCCTCAGCCAATCAATGCTGGAGGGCAGCCAGGACCAGGTAAGAGGAGGTTGAAGGGAAAGTAGCACTATTTGTGCAAACAACGAAATTATCGACTACCTTATCTCGAAACCCAGAACCAAATCGTGCACGCTGGCCACCTACTCAATGTAAACAGTCTGTCACTACAGCTACTTTCAAGAAATTGAATGAGTCTAGCTAACTGTGTCTGTGTCTCTGTATAGGTCCTCCTGGACTATGGGTGTGTGAGGAGTCTGCTGTCTAACACCAAGACCCTGAGACAGATCCTAGAGGAGGTTGTGTCCCTGCTGAAGATGTTCTGGAGGGCTGCCCTGCCCAACACAGACCGTTCCACCCATAGCCTTAAGAAGGTGCAATATACATGATTTACTACCAGTATATTATGTATCGATTTGTTGTAATTGATGGTGTGTGACACATGACATCATGTGTCAACCATGTGGTGGCTGTGAGGCTCTCTATTGGCTATGCAGGTTGCTAGGCAGACATATGAACTGTTGTTTAGTTTATTGTTTGATAGAATTATTGAGTTGATTGGTCAGTGTATTTATTGATTGATTGATTGCTGTGACCGCTGCAGGAGCAGTGTATGCAGGAGGAGATTCTGTCTCTGAGGGGGCGTATCTCGGAGCAGGAGGAGGTGCTTCAAGGAACCATCCAGAGACTGAGGAGCACCAGCCGCACCAAGGAAAGCATGGAGCACTTCATCATCAACCAGCGTGAGTGTGTGGGTGTGTGTTACAGCAAAAGGTCCTAGTTAGATGTTTCTTCTTATTGTGCATTTCGCCTTTTCAATACAGTATCAAGGACTCGCGATGTGCTGAAAAAAGCAAGGACTAACTTGGAGGTAAGATATGATCATTTTCCTGCCCATCTTGTATACCATGTTGTTAATGTGTTGTGTTCAGTATCTGGTTACCCAGTCCCAGTGTCAGTACTGTATCTCTAGTGTTGTCTCTGTTTGCACCCTCCCTGTCTGTTTCACCTGTTCCTTCATCCTGTGTTTGTCTCTTCCCTCCTTCCTCTCCTCCTCCTCCTTTCCCCTGAGTACTTCCAGAAGAACGATCGGAGGATGTCCTCTCTAAGCTCCTCCTCTTCCTCTCCTTATGCTGGTAAAGGGTTTGGCACGCTGTGGCTTGGCCTGTTGTGCCTGTCATGCTGTGTGACATCACTGTTTTACCATCCAATCAAACAACAGAAAAATAATTTTTAAGGACTAGCATATAGGTCGTACAAATGGATGAATATAAGTCATAGAAACCAATGCCTTGTCCTAAATCAACACCTCAATGGTATTTTTATCATCTCTATAATTATATTTAATAGCTGTTTATACGCTGAACAAAAATATAAACGCAATATGCAACAATTTCAAATATTTTACTGAGTTACAGACCCTAATCTATGGATTTCACATGACTGGGATTTCACATGACTGGGAATACAGATATGCATCTGTTGGTCAAAGATACAAAAGGTAGGGGTGTGGATCAGAAAACCAGTCAGTATCTGGTGTGACCAGCATTTGCCTCATGCAGCGCGACACATCTCCTTCGCATAGAGTTGATCAGTCTGTTGATTGTGGCCTGTAGAATGTTGTCCCACTCCTCTTCAAAGATTGTGCGAAGTTGCTGGATATCAGCGGTAACTGGAACACACTGTCGTACACGTTGATCCAGAGCATCCCAAACATGCTCAATGGGTGACATGTCTGGTGAGTATGAAGGCCATGGAAGAACTGGGACATTTTCAGCTTCCAGGAATTGTGTACAGATCCTTGCGACTTTGGGGCCGTGCATTATCATGCTGAAACATGCGTGATGGCGGCGGATGAATGGAACGAAAATGGGCCACAGGATCTCGTAAAGGGTATCTCTGTGCATTAGTGGAGGCTGCTGAGAGGAGGACGGCTCATAATAATGGCTGGAATGGAGCAAATGGAATGGCATCGAACAAATGGAAACCATGTGTTTGTTGTATTTGATACCATTCCACCTATTCCGCTCCAGCCATTATCACGAGCCCGTCCTCCCCAATTAAGGTGCCGAACTGCAGTTAGGTCAAGAACCTGGTGAGGACGACGAGCACACAGATGAGCTTCCCTGAGACGGTTTCTGAGAGTTTGTGCAGAAATTCTTCGGTTGTGCAAACCCACAGTTTCATCAGCTGTCCAAGTGGTTGGTCTCAGACGATCCAGCAGGTGAAGTGTGGAGGTCCTGGGCTTGCATGGTTACACATGGTCTGCGGTTGTGAGGCCGGTTGGACGTACTGACAAATTCTCTAAAACGACGTTGGAGGCGGCTTATGGTAGAGAAATTAACGTTAAATTATCTGGCAACAGCTCTGGTGGACATTCCTAAAGTCATCCTGCCAATTGCACGCTCCGTCAAAACATGAGACATCTGTGGCATTGTGTTTTGTGACAAAACTGCACATTTTAGAATGGCCTTTTATTGTCCCCAGCACAAGGTGCATCTGTGTAATGATCATGCTGTTTAATCAGCTTCTTGATATGCCACACCTGTCAGGTGGAAGGATTATATTGGCAAAGGAGAAATGCTCACTAACAGGGATGTAAACAAAGTTGTGCACAACATTTGAGAGAAATAAGCTTTTTGTGGGTATGGAACATTTCTGGGATCTTTTATGTGTTTATATTTTTGTTCAGTGTACTAAGGCTGTGTTTACACAGGCAGCCCAATTCTAAAGTTTTTTTCACTCATTTGTCTTTTGACCAATTACATCAGCTCTGAAAAAGATCTGATGTGAAAAGATCTGATGTGATTGGTCAAAAAAACAATTAGTGCAAAAAAGATCAGAATTGGGCTGTCTGTGTAAACACAGCCTAAGTGATCCACTATTGGGACCACCCACTATGATGATATTTCTGTACTATTGCAGATGTAAATATATACATAGTTTCCATTCTCTGAAGGCAATCATTAAAATACTAGAAAGTAGTTCTCTCCCAAGGACACACACACACAAGTATAGCCTGATAGCCTTTAAAAAGACTAACTGCTGTCCTTCATCAAAAGAGTCATGGCATCAATTGACAGCAGGGGGTGTGATTGGCTGAAAGCCAGGGCAGGCTGAAGCTTTTTAAGACTTTTACCGGCAGTTACACTTAATACATGTTACTTACTGAGGGAAGGTTTTTAGATAACAATATACATGCTGCAACTATCACTCACTCAATGGCATTTTCAGCTTCTCTTCATCTGCAAGCGCTTAAACTATTGTTGTGGTTTCATGCTAACAAAGCAAAAACATATTTCAAATATTCCATTAACCTTTAACCGCAACAAATCTTTGGAGTACTTGCGGAATAACCTAACCTTTGCACACTCTACTCTTCATTGCAGTGTGAAGTTGTAACAATTTTTCATAAACTTTTTGGTTGTGGCATCCTCATCTGGGTATGTAACAGGAGTGTACCAGTGAATCATCTATTTTTTCCCTCTACTCCCTCTTAGCTGAAGTCCGAAGTCCCGCCAATGAACGGCCTACTGATTGGAGTTTCTTGAAGCCTGGTGACGCCCCAGCAAAGTCCAATCAGCGTCCGGGAACCAGGAAGCGCAGCAGCCAGTGCCTGTTTCAGGTGCTGACCTGTTAAAGAACCAGCCAGCCCAACACCACGACCTCTGACCTCACCGCCAGAACAGCCACAACACCTCCTCTGCCTCACCTTTCACCCCATCCACCTCTCCGCCTAGTCTATAGCATCGAACGTCAATCCTCAGAGCACTCCATCCATCTTTCTTTCTTTCTCCACCATTTCTCTCCTGCCGGCAATTCTTGCCCAAGACTCCTGCCTCCTGCACCTCAAGCCTTACCTGAACTCTTCCTCCTTTAGTGTGCATTCCTCTACCCTCGTTTGACTGTTCTTCATCCATCCCTTTCTTTTCGCCCACCTCCACCCATCCCTGTTCTTCTGTTGGTGTCTTTTAGCTCCAGAGACTGTTGGTTCAGTCTGATGTTTGTCTTTTGAGTGTGAAGAAGGTGGTTTGAAATGTGCCTCTGATGGTAACAGTAATGTGTGTCCTTGACTGCAGTAGAAGGAGTAGGATGAAGCTGCCTCTAGAGACTGATCTAAGGTCAGATTTGCCTTTTCCTTATTGGTTAAGTTAATGGAATATGGGGAAGTAAGCTGATCCTAGATCTGTGGCTAAGGGAAGCTTCTACCCGGAGCATAGAAAGAGCGTGCTCCTCTGCCTGGTAGCTTTTGGACGGGATAAGTGTCAATGCATGTGAACTCAAGGCTTGAGAAAGGAAATGTATACAAACGTATACACACAAAGTACAGTACACACACATACATTCACAGACATACATGATCAATCAATTTATTTTCAAACAAATCTTCAACTTCGATTGCCACTGAAATGCAAGCTTTCTTCTTGTGGCATTTCATCAACGAGGACTTTCTTTGCAAATACAATGCAAAAAATACAATGACATCCACAATCTAGCATATGTCAATCTGCTGGAATCACAGTGGAGGAATGTATAGGTGTAACACTTCTAGGTAATTGTGTGCCATATTTATCTGTGGAGGATGATGCCTGTGAATGGTCTCTGCCATTAGCCAAGTGTTCTGGATAGCAGAACAAAGGCCCCGTTCCATTTCAATCACTAACCCCTTCCCTTAGCACCTACCTCATCAGTGTTCACAGATCTGAATGGACCAGATAGGTGAAAGCAATATGGTTATGGCTCCACCTAGCCCTCCGATGATCTAACACTGAAGAGGTAAGGGCGAAAGTAGGAGCTGAAATGGGCCGAGGCCGAACACGCGTATTCAAGCTCCTCTTTAGGAGTCCTCAGACGAGCAAGTGCAATAATGACGTTGTTTATTGAATGATCATGGCGCACCAGCTATTTTGCTTTTTGCCTGACACTGAAACTTAAGCATTTAGCCACTCTTGATAAGGTGAAAAAGATTGTCAGTACAATATTATATTACTTACTATCCTGAATACTACTGACTGAAATAAAATGTAGTTTTTATGCAGTGTTGATGCATCAGAGGTTTGAAAAGGAACAATCTAAACCTTTGTTCGTGGAACAGAGTATCACCAATACTTGCCAAAGTTTGAACTTTGAACTCTTCGTGTACTTGTTTGCCATACCTATGCGAATGACATAGCCTATTGTAAGCATGATGTGACTCTATAGGAAGACATCAGCCTAGTATATGAGACCACCTATGACAATATGATGGAGATATCATTTTAGTGGCTGCTCTTTGAGAGCCATTTGAAGCAGAGAGACGGTAACCGTCAGATGATAAGTTCACTTTAGTTGGACATGTGCTTTATTAACGAGCATATCGTCATTAATGGGCCAAACCTTTCAAAAAGAGAATCTTTCACACTAGGCTACTACTGCTATGTGAATTACAAAAATCTAAATTGTGCTCCTGTGAGAGATGTACCACGAAACCAGAGAATATTATTCTGGATTGTTAAATTTCCATTGGACTTCTTTTTTGTCTCAGTTTAGATCATCATTGCATTCCCATGGTGTTATTGGCAACATATTCCTTATTCTCCTAGCTGTTCCAAACTTTGGCAGGCTACTGGTGGGACCGATGTTCTAGATTTCACAATAGGTGAAGATGTCACACCCAAAGGTGTTTCTTCCTACGCTGCTTTTGATTGTTTTGTGTGTTCTAGCTGTACATTTAGCCCTTTCCACGCTGTAAATGACTCGTTTTTCACTGTATTCTGTTGACCTTTTTGTGTGTGGATAATCATGTCAGACTTTTGCTCTATATGCAAATGTTGAATTGCTGGGTAGCTGTGCAATAGCTATACACTATGTCAGCTTTATTTTGATGTTAAACATCATTGTATTAAGAATAGTTTTGCTTCCTTGAGTGTTTTCTTTTCTGCTTTTTATTGTAAATTAGATTTTTTTGATTATGCCAGATTGTAATAAGATAGTCACATATGTTATGAAATCTTAAATATATGCCTTTTCTTAGGATTTAACGGAAACCAAGCAGTAGTATTGCTTACACACCCACCTAATATTAAGCTTTGGATAGATAATGTTGCTTTGCTTGCCTTTAAAATTTACTCGCAACACTTACTTGGAGTTACTAGCACTTGGTGTCTATCCTATATAGATATATATCACAATAGATCTGCCAACAAGGTCTTGTTTGCACTCCACTCAATTGAAAATCCCTAGAGGTAAATTGCCAAACATTCTAAGATAAAACCCCATGCTGTGTGGTTCATTTGGAAAATAAGGATTTGATGAGAAGATTATGAGAACGATTAAGATAAATGAATATTTTATACCAAAGCAGAAACACAAACCATAGATGTATAGGATTGAGTCAGATTGGATCAGAGTAGAACAGTACATTGCCAGAAAGCGTGAACAATGCCATTTTACTGTGCGTTGTGTAGAAAGGAATCAAACAGCAGTATTTAGCTGTGTCTAGTAGTACTTAATTATGTAAATAACGCTATGTGATTGAAATCAAAGAGCAGCTTGGTTTGTAAGGTTCTGTGTGTGATGATGAAGCTAACTAGGATGCCGACACAGAGCTTGACTATGGGCTCTGTCTCTGAAGATGGTCACTGTGTGGGTGTTGTGTTGCCACAGTGTTATATCACAGAGGGCTTTTGGGGTTCAAAAAATAATAAAACAGTACCAAAAAAAAACTTTGTCACAACTTTTGATGTTATAGGTGTGTCTGTATAGAGCAAGGGGAATGTACAAAAATCTCCCCGTTTACTGATTATCTTGATGCTTTTTCTATTTAAGATTTTCTATAGCCTAGGCCAGATAGAATATAGTCAGTCACTCACGTCAAACATTAGGTAAAGACACTTCTTAGGCACGACTGATACTTTAGGGTCAACATGTCTTCCCTTTTTATTTGCAAACAGCTGAAACAACCTTCTACAGTACTTGGCTTACACAATGATGCTGCAAAGCATTCAGAAAAACTAACATGTAAGCTAACAGTTTTAAAATTCAAGTTTTGTTTTTTGCCTAATAAAGTTATAGAATATCATATATTGTATACTGAGTGTACAAAACATTAGGAACACCTGCTCTTTCCCTGACAGACTGACCAGGTGAAATCTATGATCCCTTATTGATGTCACCTGTTAAATCCCCTTCAATCAGTGTAGGTGATGGGGAGGAGACAGGTTAAAGAAGGATTTTTAAGCCTTGAGACAATTGAGACATGGATTGCATGTGTGCCATTCAGAGGGTGAATGGGCCATACAAAATATTTAAGTAGCTTTGAACGGGGTATGGTAGTAGGTGCCAGGCGCACCGGTTTTAGTGTGTCAAGAACTGCAAAGCTGCTGGGTTTTTCACTCACAACAGTTTCCCGTGTGTATCAAGAATGGTCCACCACCCAACGGACATCCAGCCAACTTGACACAACTGTGGGATGCATTGGACTCAACATGGGCCAGCATCCCTGTGGAACGCTTGACACCTTGTAGAGTTCATGCCCTGACGAATTGAGGGTGAGGGCAAAAGGGGGTGCAACTCAATATTAGGAAGGTGTTCCTAATGTTTTGTACACTGTGTATAGTCTCAGAGTGAGATATGGCTTTCAGTCAAAGTTTCTTAACTCAGTTTCTTCAAATAAAATCTCTCATATATCATTATATATTATCTGTATTCTCTTTGGAGTATATTACCTACATATCAGCCCACATTGACTATTGGTATCACAAGCAACAGGTACATTACTCTTACAAAGTACAAATATGAAATGGCTTATGGTCAAAAATGTGAAGTTAGATTCACAGAATTCTCAAATGTAACAATCTTCATGAAAGTAAATTACCCTTTTTCACATTGTTAAGAAATCAACATTGGCCATTTTTCACTTTACTGAATAACATTTTCGAATCTTGATTGAAATCCATAATAAGACCACACTTGTGAGATCCACCACATATTCCATAATAAACGGTTCATACTAGACATTCAATTCATGCACAACATTCAAGACAAACCATTATTTGGGAGTTTAAGCTATAAATATGGCACACAGAAATAGATTCCTATTGGATAAATAGAAAATAGGCTAGAGAGATACACGTAGCATAGCCATTGCTGTATCTAGGCCTATAAAATGCAGCTTGGACACTGAGGTCCAATATAAAGCTACTGTACAATATTTGTCCGTATATATCTGCATAGTTAAAAGCTTATGTCAACAGTCCTGCTCAAAGCATTTGTTGGAGACACATGGGTGGGTAACTAAAGTGCTTGCAGCATTGTGTCATAAAGGCAATAGCAGAACTAAGCACAGGTTTACAGCCACGACCCAACATTCCACAACTAGAACCCAGAGTTAATATTTTCTAGTTAACGAGGACTCTTTACAGTAGTTTAAATGGATTTTCACATTTTAAAATTGTCAATCATATCCCACTGGGCACAGACGTAATTTCATTGAAATGATGTGGAAACAACGTTGATTCAACCAGTATGTGCCCAGTGGGTGGGCTTAAATGGGATATACTATATAATGTCCATTGTTTGTTACACTTTAACTGAATTACAACTCAGTTCAATGTACAGCCTATCCAATTGCATATCATGATTAGATTAGTGGTCATCGTCCCATTGGGATCAAACAAGGAATACCCTGCATGAACCTCCAATTCCTCCAGTCACTGTCCAACTACAGCAATAATAGACAAAGAATGGGAGTGCAGGATAATCCAAGTCAGCAACCTTCAACGGCCCTCTTTCCGTGTTCATATCCTTTAAAAGCTCATTTAATAAAACAATCTTGATTATATGCATTTCCAAGTCCCATCAGCAGACTTTTCTTCAAACCTTCATGTTTGTAATGGAACCAAATGTCCTTTCTACACACCCGCATGCAAAGAATCTAAGTGCTACACACAAACACACAGTGGTTTCCTTCTCAGTCCCTTTTCTTATCGCCGTCAAACTGTGGATGCAAAGTATTTTCATTTGTGAGGGTCACAGGCTGAGACTCAAATGACACCCTACTCCCCATAGAATGCATTACTTTGAGCCCTTTGTGGAGCCCTGTAGGTCACTGTACAAGGAAAAGGGTGTCCTTTGAGATTTGCCCCCAGTCTCAGCCACAGGCCCCCAGCTCATCAGTAAACTGTTAGTTTAGTGCAATCTCAGCTACACATGATGGTTAAACCCAGTACAGTTTTAACATGCTGCCCTCTATAGCACTGTGCACCTACACAGACAGGTTAGATGGGCTTGTATAGCAGAGATGTGACGTACTTCTTCTTATATCTGTGAGTCGCACTGAGCACCATCACTCCATCCTGAGGGAGGGGAAAGGGAGTAAGTGTGTGAGACAGACAGACAGATAGATAATGTAAAGTAATACATTACTAATGCTATGTTATGGAAGGGACTGTTACTCAATCCATAAGTATTGCAGTAAGAAGTGGGATGGGGGCTGTTGATGCCCTCCTACAGTACCTTTATTGAGAGAGCATAAAGGTGGTTGAGCATCACGTGGTTGGGTTCAGGCAGCAAGGCTGGGTCGCACTGTAGGAGAGGGAGAGACAGAAGACGAATCAGCAATCAAGAAGTTTCCAAATGTTTATTTACATCACGGCGATGGGAGAGAGAAAGAGAAGAACAGCGAGAGGGACGGCGAGAGAGATAGGAAGAGATGGAGACTGAGGAAGAAAGACATTTACAGAGATGTTGGTGTCCTTGTTGAGGATGACTTGGAGGAGGTGTGGGGGGAGGATGGGCGGGGCTTTGAAGCGTTCCTCAGGCCTGAACATGTACTGCTCCTGTCCATATGGCCCTGGAGGGGAGCTGGACAGATCTAAGGACAGACAATAACAGCATGCATTTCATATACTCTCAAAGGGTGACACTGATTTCTTGTGTTTTGACCAACTTACATAACTTATCCTAAACACCTGCTCATGATTATTCTACAAAGGGTTGATCAAAACAAGCATTGTGATTGGTTGAGACGTGTTCTAAGCCATACTAAAAAACCTGTTTAGCACGGGTAAGCCTATTACACAAAAATGAGAATCTTGTTTCTGTTCAATCTGAGAAATCCCTGCTCATCCACTGTCCCATCAGCCCTGCCAGCCAATTCATGAATTTGATCTCCACTGTAAAAAGGCATCTAGACATTATTTCCCCTTGCTTCTAGCCTAACATTTGGTTTGCAACAACGGGGGGGTTGTAGAAACATTTCTGTCTGTCTCTTGACATTTGCAACATAGTTTCAATCTTAAAATACGATCTCCACTGTCCTATTGAGAATTAACGTGTCAGGACGAGACTGACATATTTTCTCAGCCAGTCGAAATCAGGAATCAGCATAATTGTTATGGATATATGCAAAGAAATGTCAATAGATAAACATGTCAAACGAAATGAAATGCAGCTATTTTGCTGTTATTCTAGCTGCACGGTTTGACATGATTGTGTTAGCCTTGGCACATCTTGGGCAGTCGGATGCTATGCTTAATCCAAAAGGGACAACGGAGGATTAGAGAGCCTACTGACCTGAGGTGTCAGTGGACTCCAGAGAGTCCACCTGCAGCGCATCAAACACCTCAAAGTCTGACTGCTTCACCTCGATCAGGTTGTTGATGGTGCCCAACTGGCTGGTCACCACTGGCTGCAGGAGGGAGTGTTATAGCAGGGTTAACCAGGGGTTCTAAAGAGTTAATGACAAAGACAGTATGGCTGGATCGCCAAAACACATGACTGCAAATGGCAAAACAAATATGTTATACAGATATGTTATTAAATATTTATACATTCAGGTTGGGCCTAAAAAATGTCTGGGTTGCGTCTCAAAAATGACATGGAAGTAAGTCAAGTCACTGACTTTATTCTGCTATCCCTGTCAGGTTTTTGTACTGTGTGTATATGTAATTCAGTTGGTAGAGCATGGCACTTGTAACACCATGGTAGTGGGTTCAATTCCCGGGACCACCCATACGTAAAACGTATGCACTTGACTAAGTCACTTTGGATAAAATGGCTAAATGGCATACAAGTACAGTGCATTCGGGAAGTATTCAGACACCTTGAATATTTTCACATTTTGTTACGTTACAAGCTTATTCTAAAAAAATATATATATATTTTTTTATTATCCCTCATCAATCTACACACAATACCCCATAATGACAAAGCAAAAACTGTTTTTTAGAAATTTTTGCAAATGTATAAAAAAAAAAACTGAAATATCACATTTACATAAGTATTCAGACCCTTTACTCAGTACTTTGTTGAAGCACCTTTGGCAGTGATTACAGCCTTTAGTCTTCTTGGGTATAACGCTACAAGATTGGCACACCTGTATCTGGGGAGTTTCTCCCATTCTTCCCTGCAGATCCTCTCAAGCTCTGTCAAGTTGGATGGGGAGCGTCGCTGCACAGCTATTTTCAGGTCTCTCCAGAGATGTTCGATCGGGTTCAACATTTACATTTACATTTTAGTCAATTTGTTTTCATACCCCTTGTGGGAATCGAACCCACAACCCTGGCGTTGCAAACACCATGCTCTATCAACTGAGCTACATCCCTGCCGGCCATTCCCTCTCCTACCCTGGACGACACTGGGCCAATTGCGCGCCGCCCCATGGGTCTCCCGGTCGCGGCCGGCTACGACAGAGCCTGGATTCGAACCAAGATCTCTAGTGGCACAGCTAGCACTGCGATGCAGTGCCTTAGACCACTGCGCCACTCAGGAGACTCATGTCCAGGCTCTGGCTGGGCCACTCAAGGACATTCAGAGACTTGTTCTGAAGCCACTCCTGCGTTGTCTGGGCTGTGTGCTTAGGGTCGTTGTCCTGTTGGAAGGTGAACCTTCACCCCAATCTGAGGTCCTAAGCGCTCTGGAGCAGGTTTTCATCAAGGATCTCTCTGTACTTTTCTCTGTTTATCTTTCCCTCGATCCAGACTAGTCTCCAAGTCCCTGCCGCTGAAAAACATCCCCACAGCATGATGCTGCCACCACCATGCTTCACCGTAGGGATGGTGTCAGGTTTCCTCCAGACGTGAGGCTTGGCATTCAGGCCAAAGAATCTTGTTTCTTATGGTCTGGGAATCCTTTAGGTGCCTTTTGGCAAACTCCAAGTGGGCTGTCATGTGCCTTTTACTGAGGAGTGGCTTCCGTCTGGCCACTCTACAATAAAGGCCTGATTGGTGACGTGCTGCAGAGATGGTTGTCTTTCTGGAAGGTTCTCCCATCTCCACAGAGGAATTCTGGAGCTCTGTCAGAGTGACCATCGGGTTCTTGGTCACCTCCCTGATCAAGGCCCTTCTCCCCCGATTGCTCAGTTTGGCCGGGCAGCCAGCTCTAGGAAGAGACTTGGTGGTTCCAAACTTCTTCCATTTAAGAATGATGGAGAACACTTTGTTCTTGGGGACCTTCAATGCTGCAGACATTTTTTGGTACCCTTCCCCAGATCTGTGCCTCGACACAATCCTGTCTCTGAGCTCTACGGACAATTCCTTTGACCTCATAGCTTGGTTAATGCTCTGACATCAACTGTGGGACCCTATATAGACAGGTGTGTGCCTTTCCAAATCATGTCCAATCAATTGAATTTACCACAGGTGGACTCCAATCAAGTTGTAGAAACATCTCAAGGATGATCAATGGAAACAGGATGCATCTGAGCTCAAGGCTGTAAAGTAAAAAATGTGGAAAATGTCTAGGGGTCTGAATACTTTCCGAATGCACTGTATATCAATTTCTTTACTAGAAAATAAAATCAACCAATCAATCAATCTAGTAGTCTACTTTAGGCCAGAGCCCTATGTAGGGTTTACCTCTGAGGGGTCATGGACCCACTGTCCATCCACAAAGAACTTGTACTGGTGCTCTCCCTCTGGCAAGTCCAGGATCGCTACAAAGTCATTGTGGCTTGGGGGGGGAGGAATCTTGTTAATGTACTATTAACTGTGTCAAAATGTTGTCACTAATAAAAGGTAATATATGAGCAATACACAGTGTGCAGGCCTTTTTGGTAAGCCAGGGCCAGTGCCTCTCCTCCCCACCCCTCTTCTACCTTTTATTGAGGGGGATCTTGTTGCCCCAGTTGTTGAAGGAGCCAGCGATGTAGACCTCCTTCCCTCCTCCGGCCCAGCGGATGACTGTAGGTCTGGACTGAGGCCCCGTCTTCACCAAGTCATCCAGATCAGGCTCCTCCTTGTCTGACGCCTGAGGGGAGAATCAGCTGAAATCACAATGTGGGAATGACAGGGTCTAGGTGTTCTTAGCTCTGGTCCATGGCGTTGACAAGCAGCCTGGACCAGAGCTAAGGTGGCCTCATCTCCTTCACCTGGGCTGGACATTTCCCCCCACCTACATCTGTTTCCACACTCCTAAAACAAATTACATCCAACTGGTTTCATTACAACTTTTTGATGGGTTAGTGTAAAGGTTGGAGGCTACTGTGAGGGTCTTCACAGCCCTCCAGAAAATAAATCCTATGTTCCAGTGCAGTGCTGAGGTACCTTGGAGGACCCCAGTCCATGTGTGTTGAAGATGTTAGGATCGTCGGTGCTGTCCACCATCTTGCTGGGCTCATGGTCTTTGTCGCTGCCTCTGCTGTCTGATCGATGGGCCTTGGCGCCATGGCGGTCGCCGGACATCCGGTCACCTGTGTTACCCATGATCCTTCACTCAGTCTCCAGCCAGGACAAGCTGAAAGAAAACATACACAGTCATGTCATCATCATCACCACCATCTTATAAACAAGACATAGCTTGCCACCCACACCAACCTCTGTGTATTTCTTTCATATTTCATAGTAGGGTCGTTCCGTGTCATTTCAGCACGATATGACACCCACCATCGCAGATTGTTCTGAAATTATTTCTGTAGTTAGAAACAGATAAGATAAGCATTCCGGAAACATTATTTTGTTTAAATATAATTTGATCTCTGAGAAATTAAGCTAAAAGATTGCACCCAAATTGTCCATTTAAATTGATAGGTTTCATATAATATTCAATAATTATAGTACCCAACATCCGATTTGGACCATTTTCATATACAAATAATCTATATGTAACATCATTGAGTTACACAATCAATGTTTAGATACTTTAGGATGATTTGGACATGAAGTGTGAAAATGCTAATATAGGTACCATGGAATTGCATTGGATTTGTGACACAATGTTAAAAGGTTAGCATTTGAAAGAGTGGCCAGAAACAAAACCAAAGCATGGATTGCGGTCATACCTGGTCCATAGACTGCTTACAGGGTGAACTATCCTTTTAACAAAAATAAAATCACCTAATAGCAAGAACATCACCATCTAGTGGTCAGAACCTGGTAATATCAGGATGTAGGATGGGACATAAACCCAACAACTTTAATGACTAAATTCTCAGAACAAGTGAAAAAAACATCACAAAATTCACTGAGAATACATTATATAGGATGAAGAAACAATACTCTGAGCAGCAGCTCCATACTACTTGTCAGACATAGAGAACTGATACTGTATACTCATTGTTGGGGTAGGATTGCCGTGGGGTGTGGCGGTTCCGTGGGTGGCTTTTGACAATTTCTTTGGATTCCTCATGTCTAACTCATAAAAGTTTGGTCCAAATCTGATATTTAGTACTATGTTTATTGAATATTACATGAATCCTAGAATTAAAAAATGGCCAATTTGGGTGCAATCAATTAGCTTAATTTCTCAGAGATCAAATTATATTTCAACAAAATTATGTTGCAGGAATGCTAAGCTTATATGTTTTTCTAACAACAGAAACGATTTCACAACAATCTGAGATGGTGGGTGTCGAAATCCACTTTCTTGTGCTTTTTGAGGTGGAACAACCCGTTAGATAAGGTCAACAACAAAAGAAATACAAAAGAAAACATAGGATGCTTGATGTAGGCCTAGACCTCTTGAACTGAAGTGGAAGAGGCTGAGAGACCAAATAAGGGGACTGAATGTTTAAAGTGCCAGTGCAGGCAAAAATATGATTTTCCTGTGCTTCATATATATTCCCACACTATGAGGTTGGAATAACACTGTGAAATTGCGAAAATTATGATAATGCCATTTTAGTGTAAGTGCTGTTTGAAAAGACAGCCTGAAACTCCATCCCTGTTTTGTTGGGATGGAGTTTTGGCCTGCCTGGTTTTGGCCTACCTGGTAATTAACAGACCAATAAGAAAGAGAGTTCCACTTCCAAACCTCTCTGCCAATAACGGCTATTTTTCAGTTTTACCCTCCCCACTCAGACCACTCCCAGACAGTCTATGCTAAATTCTTGCTTGAGAAATAGCTCTTTGCGAAGAAGCTATTTTTGTTTTAAATTAAAATGGTAAAAAATAAACAATCTCAGTAAAGGATGGATCAAAATGTACAGAATGGTTACCTGAAGGAAAATGTAATTTGTAATTGATTAAATTTCCATATTTCTCAGTGTTTTAGAATTAGTTGCTTATTAGGCTATATATCGATGTGTGCCTGATGCCACTCTTCAGATGTGATTCTCCGCTGGGCGCGCAATATCAAGTGGCTATTAGTGTAGGCTATTTAGTGTGGTCTCAATCAAATGATCCATAGCCTATAGGCTACGAAGTGCATGCTCGGAGAAGCACAGAGCAAAGTTATATTTTATTGATTAAGCTATTCACTTTCTGTACAATAGAAGATGTTTAAACCCAGACAGCTTTTAGGTAAACACTTGTGACCTTCTCTCGTTGGGTTAAGCCACGGAAGAAGAGTAGCCACTAGCCAGTAGTTAAAGCTTACATTTTTCTGCATCAGTAGGCCTACTCTGTCTGGGGTGGAAAGGTAGGCCTAACTTTTGAAAGTACCATGCTCAGATTCTCAGATTTAATTATTTGCAAACAGGGACAGTTTCGTTCCAAACAAGACACACTGATTTGTCCTTGGATAAATATGATAATATGAACACATAGGCCTATCTCTCTGTCCATTCTTATCCTGTAATTTCGGTAATTTGTGTGGTATTAAAAAAAGATTCCGCTAATATGTAAAATTACGTATTTCTCGGACATGCAAATACGATGATAGATTCATGCAATGCTTTTACTATAAAGGAGATCTTTCCACCCCTACGCTTGTCCACGGTGGTCTGCGAACCCACAACCTTCTGGCCCACAGCCCTATCAAAATCCCTTCCTTGCCATTTAATGCTTACAGAACGAAGAACAGTTTCTAAAACTGCATATCTAATCTAATATCTGTCCAAGAAGTGAGGGTGAACATGTTCTCAGCTATCCACTTTATGTTTTAATTATTATTGTGGGTATAGGGGAAGGTCACTTATAAATAGCGTTCACTCCCTAAGGTACTTAAAAGGTGCAATACGCAGAAATCGCTCCACTATTTCCTGGTTGCTAAAATGCTAATAGTTCGCATAATTTCAGTTTAGATGGTACAATGATAGAGAATCATTGTACCATCTAAACTGCTGTGAAATAGATTTTCAATTACCCAAAATATTGTATTTTCAGCTTTTTGATGCTGGTGTAAAAAAACGAAAATAAAATACACAAAAACTAAATTAAAGAATGGAAGCATAGAAATAGCACACTTAGAACAGATCTACCACTTCTTAGACTTGCTTTCAATTGAATGACAATGATCTAACTCACATTTTAATGTGAATTTGGTCGGGTCGCCCAAAAAGTGACATATTACAGCTTTAATTGTGACACAGAAATTATTTGATATCGAGATAAAAAAAAATGTGCCTTGTCATTTGGGCTGCCCTGGCTGTCATTTGCATAACTAGCTAGCTAGCTATACAGAATAGCCAGAAAATCTGCGATCAATCAATGTGTAAAATATGTCATATTGGTAACATAGCTGAATTTTGACTGTCCTTAGCTAGCTTACTGTACAGCCGATTTAGCTAGCTAACGTTAGTTGCTACATAAATTGAAGCGCTCTGCTCGGCCCACCAGCTGGCTAGCCACTTCTGACAATCAACAAGTCGGTCTTGGATTTGCTGCTCCACAATCACGAAGAAACAAACTTGAACGACCAAGCAATCTGTCATGATTATAGTCTAGAGATCTGATTAAAATGCTCCCTGATCGCAGCAGGGAATATTCTTAGCTGGCTCAACACCTATCGTGAGCTAGATTATACTTAGGGTGTGAAATGCTAACAAGTGACATTATGATAACATCACGACACCACATTTTAATCAATCGATTCTGTATGTGGCAGTTACTCACCAAATGACACGATTTGAAGTTTGATTACCACTGGGTCCTCTTCTTCAACTTTGACAACATCAACATTCTTCTTCACAATGCGTATCACCAACTACGGATACCCCACCAGGAAAAACTATACAGACATTGGGACAAATAGAGAAACCCGTTTTAGCTAAAGTAGGCATATCACCTCAATACAAAAAGTATTAGGCTAGTTGATTTGTAGCCAGCCACCATTACTGTTTAGATATGCCTATATCTGAAATCATTACGGACACGAGTGCTTCTTTGTTGGAGGTAGCCCTGTTAAAAAATAACAGGTAGCATTGGTCTCTAGTGGCGCATTCAAAACAACTCCGAACTCGGCAATCTCTGATTTACAACTTCAGTACGTTCAAGACAACTGCGAACTCGGAAAAAAACGAGCTCAGACTGGGAAAAATAGTTTTGAATGGTCATCCAACTCGGAATTCCAATTCAGAAACTCAGGCATCTTTCTCTGACCTGAAAATCACTGATTCAACCCCCCCCGGAGTTCGCAGTTTACCGGTTTAACAGACACAATCACTATCACCATGCAATTCGTAGGCTATTAATTTCTGTGGAGATGTCTTATGGTTAAAAGCAGGGCTTGAATTGAGGGGGTATGTGTGGATATAGGCCTAACCTTTGTTATAGAGACAGGCAAAAAGCATATGCTACCCCTTGTTTGCTGAGCCTTAGAAAAAACAGTCCAGATTATATAGTGATCTAGGCTATAACAATGATTAACTCCACGATTATTTCCGCCTAGTCTACTAGCCTATCGAAGATCTTGCTCAGCCTCATCATTGTAAAATTGTGTTTTATTAAATGCTCCGCAATTTAGAATATTTGTGGTAGGCTATGCCTTCTGCAAAATACGAAAAAGATACAATCGGTATCGGTCTATTCATAGACCAAAGAGTTTAACAGATGTATACTTTTTTATTCAGGAGAATCGCATTGAATCAGGCTATTCATTTCTGTGCTGTTGCGTTCTTATGCATAACCTTAGCCTAAACGGAAGCGAAAACACCCCAGCCGGTTTTGATCACAAACCCTGAACATTTTAGCTGTTTGTCATTGATTTAGCCCACAATCGCCTACAGATTTGATGCCCCCCCACACACACAATAATGTTACTTACCTTACAGATCACAAAGTCAGCTAATTTCCACTCCGTTCATATGCAAATACAGTTGATTCATACACTGGCTTGTCTGGCTAGCGTGTTTTCATTTTAAACTTGCCTTCCCTTATCTACACTGAAATAATATTATTTCAGTAGTCCTCTATTATGTTTACAAAAAAATATCATAGCTCAATAGTACACCCTTGTGGTTGAATATATACCTATTGTAGATCCTAGGATACAACAATGAATAATGTTGAACTAAGAAATACCATCAAGGGATACGTTACAATTTGAATGAACACCTGGTGAAAACCAATCTGCCAATATTTAAGATTTAAATATATATATTTTTGGTACATGTGTGTCAATTTACTTTCACATATTTTTTGTACACTCCCATGGCAATCATAGACTGAAATACTGAATTCTGGTGTGTGGAATAGAGAGGAGGTGGGTGCTGTGTGGATGGGAGCTCCTGCCTGTAGCTTATTCTCAACAGGCAGCCAGTCTCGGAAGAGGGAGTCCAGGCACTGCTGCTCTCTTTGTTCTGAGTGTTTGCAGTGCTAGTGTTTTTAGCTAATCTGTGTATCTCACATTATGTGCCCAGTATAATAGAGCAAGAAAACGTTCTTAGCAGATAATGACAACATGACAATAACAGTAGCTGTAGACGATGTAATGAAAAGTTGGAGGGTGGTTGGTAATGGAGGACAGGAGCAGAGTAAAGGGAACAGGGTAGGAGACAGACGTAAACAAGCAAACACACACAGGTTACAGGTTGATCAGGCATATAAAAATACAGTTATTGAATTTAAATGTTTGATTAGACATGCAATAATGTTAATGGCAGACAGAAAAGAAAGGATACCTGTCTGTAATTTATTATGTCAGTGGGGTTGATGAGGGAGGTAAGGGATGGTCCCTGGAAAAGATGAGAGATGAGTTGTGAGAGAAACTCCAGGGTGGTGTCATGACCACTGGAGTCATACACCTTAACAGTACTACCTACGTGGAAGCGGAGGTTACTTAACGTGACCCAGTGGTTAGCCTTGAGATTGACTATTTGGAGAAACCCCTGGGCCAGTGTTGGTACTGCTGACAGTATGGTGATGCCGCCCACCACGATGAGGCAAATGCAAATAGTTATAAGATGTTTATATTCAACTTAACAGATGGTGACCCCAGCTAGGAGCGAAAGAGCAGAAAGGTTTCCCAGGTCTCGCCTTCCTTTTGTCCTTCTTCCGAGCCAAGTCATTCGCCCGGATGTCGAAGCACTTGGTCCCCTTGATTCTCCTCCGGTGGCTCTCCTTCTGTTTCTCCTGCACCTTGACCATGTTCAGTCTCACCTTGATTGACAATATAAATAAATGCAATTATATTTCATATTATTACAAATCTTACATATCTCTTGGAGGGCCAGAAAATAAATTAACAGCAGTCAATAATTTTTACCTGGTCAAAAACCTTCACATCCTTCTCAGCCCATGCCTGAAGGTGGTCCTCGAAGGCATTCTGAACTGGTTCGACAACTTCCACCACATCAGGTGGCGTTTCAGTGATCTCAAAGTACATTATACAAAAATAGCAATAGACAAACAACACTAAGTCAATCACACATTTTTTATACTACAGTATATGCAATAATTGTATATACAATTGCATTGTTTACCTCAGTAAACAGCTGCGGCTCCCATCCATACAGCAGGCGATAGGGTGAGTACTCTGGAGGCCTGGACGCTGCTGTTGTGTGCAAATATAATAGGCCCTTTTCACGTGACGTCAGACAACTTCCGTTCTGCCGCGATGCAGGTTATGTTTACATCCGGTGTCGCTTAGGAACGCTTAGCTAGTAGCACATCATTATGGAGTTCACCCAGTCCCTTTCACATCTGCCACCAATACGACTTAACGACGTAGAACGACTTGCTGACAAGTGGTCCCTTACTTCAAGATCGAAGCTTGATAAAGGCTACAAGTTCTTCGTTGAAGGTTACCTGTTTGATTATGAAGGTACGTGTTTATCTTTATTTAGCTTAAATTAGCCCTATGCTAGCGAAGGTTATGAGCTGACGAGTTTCTGTTTTGCAGCCTCTTTTTAATATTACTGCTGTTTGTATCGACCGTAAGATAAGAGTCAGTAATGTATTAATGGCTAATGCTGCGCCCTTTCTCCCAATCACTGTATTGAAACAGTCTCAAGTGTAGTTAACGGTGAGGTGACAGTGAGAGGGCGATGTTACAGGTCCATGAAGAAAAATGAGGAGGCTCATCGGCTTCAGGTTTCTCAGATAAACAGTTCTCTAACATTATGATAAGATAGGTTAAGATAGATAAGTTTTCTTTTTGTTGTGTTTTGCTGCGGTTGCAGATTTAATAAGAATGATTCCACAATGTTCCACTGTGGATCAGTTTGTTTCTCAGTCTGAGCTCTGATTTTGTATCATTAAACTTAATACACAACGAAATTCTAACAAACCGATGTGGGTTGTTGACGGCAATAAAGACTGGGAAAGATTCTGTGATAACTCAAAATGTTCAAATTTTCGATAAGTGTTGGCACTACTTGTCAAAGGTTTCAGAACAGCCAATTTTTCTTAATTAAAAAAAGAAATTGGGTTTTGAAAATTGTGTACAGTAGTTTATAATGAAACGCAGAAAAAATGTTTTGTAAGTACAGCACTAATTGTTATGTCTCTATGAACAGGTTACACTAGACTCTGCAGAGGTTCCTGTGGTACTCAATCACATGTCATGTTCCTGCTCTGCTGGGAAAGCACTATGTAATCACATAGTAGCACTTCTTTTTCAAAGTGCTCACTATGTTACCATGGGCTTTAAGACAGTGCCATTGCCTCTGTCATGCACCAGCGCACTGCAGACCTGGCACCGGCCTAGGACACAGGTCAGACATTATTTGTTACACTGATGCAGAACTTTGCAGTTTGTATTGACTTTTGACAATGTATTGTTCATCATTATTATATCACAGGGAATTGTACCAGAGGCCACCAATGATATGGCGGTGTGTAAACCAGCGGCTAAGAAAAAAACAAGTGTCAGAGCTGGTGTGAAGTGCACACTGTACCGAGCCTATGATGGTGAGTCTGAATGAGCCCCCGCCTGTACTAGAGCACAAAGACTTTAGTGCATTTCTAAAATAATACAAACATAAAAGTGATTATTATTTGTTACTTTTTATATAGACTTTCAGTGGATATTTTTTTATTTGTATTAGAAGCATGTACGAGACTGGATGAGTGTGGTTGTCTTTTTTAGTGAAAAAGATAAGGTGGCATTTAATGAAATCTAAACTTGACATATCTCACTTTCATGCCAGGGCCTATTCCGGATCCTCACGTCATGGCCAGTGCTGAGAAACTGAAAGACATCCGTCCACAACCAGGGATTTGCAAATTGCTGCACGGGCTTGAGGGCCTTAATTTGGTGGACTCTAAATTTGGCCCTGTGCCATTTGGGTCTGTGCTTTCTTACCAGTGCCCTCTAGAATTAAGTAGAGATATTATTAAACACCCTGGTGCCAGTGAGTTTCCTCAGTTGCCTATTGAAGGTTACAACTTTAAATTTCCCATTGATTTTGAGCCCAACTACATACAACAATGTCATTTGGACAGCCTGATTGTGTCAGAGGAGATGTCTGCTGCTATTGAAGCAGAAACAAGAATGCAGTCAGAATGCCAGCTGTGGAGCCAGGTACGCAAACCCCGACTGACAGCCAGCAGATTCCGTGAAATATGCCATGTTCGTGGGGAGTTGTCTGCCAAGGCTTTGGCAACCCGCATTCTGAGAGGAACTCCTCAGACAGCTGCTATGAGAAGAGGGTTGGATCTGGAACCTGAGATACTGAGGCAATATTCTGATTTTTGTGATGTCTCTCTGAAACAATGCGGGGTCATCATCCACCCTGATTCACCTCACCTTGCAGCCAGCCCGGATGCTAAAGTCTTCTGCCCAACAGAAGCACCACCATTTGGTCTTGCTGAGGTTAAGAGTTGCGATGTTGAAAATGTTACCCAAGTTAAACACCTGATCACAGTTAAAGGCCAGGCCTGCCTTAAGAAGAGCCACAAATACTACTATCAGGTTCAAGGCCAACTCGCCTTAAGCGGACTTCAGTGGTGTGACTTCATTACAGATACCCGCACTGACTTCACAGTTGAGAGAATCTTTAGGGATGAGGAGATTATCCACTCAATGCGACAGAAGCTTGATCATTTCTATTATAACATCTACATGGATGTCTTCTTAAGTTATAAAACATAAGGCAGAATTTTATGTGTAAATAGTGTTAAGGTAAATGTGGAAGGTGAACCTTTGACATTTTTTTCTTTAACTGCAAATTAACTTGTCATATACTGTATATCTCCTATGTACTGAAACACACATTTTGAAAAGGATTGTGATGTAAATGTCGACATGTTTTTCTTTAACTGCAAATGAACTTAATTGTGTTATATACTGTATATCTATGTATTGAAATACAAATTTTGAAAAGGATTGCGATGTTGTAAATGCTCTTACCAAAATCAAAAAGGATTGGAAGCAGTTGCTTGCAAACATATATTTAATAGTTCCATCAGTGCCATGACACATAAGCACATAACATGGTTAATAGTTGGATATTTTTACAATATATCACATTAGGTTCATTAATAGCTATGAAAAAGTTATTACCCTTAACAAAAACATACAGTATAACATTAGATCAATTAAATCACCAACAAAGTTAATTCATATTTACATTTTTTTGTACATACAATACAGTAATATAAAAGTACTTCTATTTACAGCCCATCTAGCTTACTCAGGAAATATACAACTTCCAGTTGACAAAAACATCAGACTGGTTTGTCTCCTTTAATGTCAAGAGGTCCCTGATAGTTCGACATGAGGCAGCAGATGGCCCACAGCTGATTCACTGAACCCACTGTGGAAAGAGGAACAAGCCCATCCCAGATATGGTACTCCTTCACCCTCCGTATGGCCCTCTCGACTAAAATCCTCAGCCGGGCGATGGCCTGGGTCTTAAGAGTGTCCTCCCTGCTGAGCTGAGGAGATTTTTACGGGAAGATACGGGAATTTCTGTTTGTTGTTTGAACAAAATGGTACACTGCAATAGCATCTTCTCGAAGATTGTGCCATGCTTCGGTGTTGGATGGGATACTGTTGCGATACAGACACCGGGAGAAAAGAAACAGCTAAATTAACATTCAGCTTTGACCAGGAATCAATATTTATCTAGCTATCATGCACAACAGTATTTGAATAGGTGAGTTACTATACATTCATGAATAAACTAACTGCCTAACAAAGGGTTAGATAGCTAGCTAAGTAAACTTGTTACATTACAGCCAGGCAGCAATGTAACGCTACCTTTTAACGTTATCGGTATCTGGTACTAAGTTGTTGTTAGCTAACGTTAGCCCACTTTTAAGTAACTAAGGCAGTGAACAATTATGAATTAACAATAACGTTAGCAAGTTACAAACCATTGCATATACGTAAACATTATTACTCTTAACTTTACTAATTTAACTTAAACGTACCTCAGAAGAGAAGTCTCAGGTTACGGGCGAACGGAAGTGAAGTTAACCTGCTACGCGGAAAGGCGGAAGTTAGATGACGTCATCGTGAAAAGGGCCTATTACCTTCAGGTTGTCCTCCCACCATTCCTGGTACCGGTCAAGGGACTTGCCCATGGCAGTCTTGAGGGTCTGGTTGGTCCGTTCATGCAAAACTGGAGTCATCATACATCTACACATTATATATATATATATATATATTTATATATATAAAACTCACTGTACCATCAGTGTCAATTTCGAAAAAACTATACATTACTGGAGGCCTATGCGAAACAATGCTACAACCATTACATTATTAACCACTAACATGTAAGCTAACATTGACTGAAACCAACTAGCCTAGAGCTAACTAACGTTAGCGCTTAGCCAAGCTAAATTTGGTTAGCATCAAGCTAGCGAACTGTTAAACGCTATTTTCGTACAAATACTAACATATTTTATCGTGACATCACATTTTTACATATATTACCTAAACTAAACTGTGCCTTTGTTCATAGAAAATAAAACAAATAGGATCTAAAACGTTGTTGAAAAAAAGTACAAAAAGTTTGGACACCATCTTAATCCTTTCTCATGTAAACCATTAGCAACCTAGCCAACATCCATTACTTACAATAGGGAAAATACCAACCAGTTTTTCACTCAGTTAAAACTCCCTTCAAACATCACCAAACTCATGGACTATGTAGTTAACCATGTTACCTCAATATTTTGAGAGTCATATTGCACTTTTGTACACTACATACCTGAATTAATATGGTAAAATGATGAGATGGAGAAACGTTAGTTTTCAGTAGTAGGCATTCTCCAAGATTGAAGAAGAAACCTCCAAGATCTCACTAACGCACTCCTCGACTAACCGGTGCCCCCACACATTGACTCGGTACCGGTACCCCCTGTATATAGCCTCGCTATTGTTATTTTTACTGCTGCTCTTTAATTATTTGTAACTTTTATTTCGTATTATTTTATATTGTATTTTTTTGTGATCTTTTTTGGTATTCTTTCTTAAAACTGCATTGTTGGTTAAGGGCTTGTAAGTAAGCATTTCACTGTAAGGTCTACACCTGTTGTATTCGGCGCATCTGACAAAGACAATTTGATTTGATTTGCTCCCACATGCCTATAAGCTTGACACCTGTAACAACGTAATGTATTCGGCACAAAAGCTCATACAGGATAACTTATCTATCCTAACATCACTTTGTCAGGGAAAGAATCAACATCAAAACTCAAAAGAACAGACAATGACTCTTCTGTTTCACCAGTCATGCCACCCTGTCTGCATCGCACCAAACGACGAGCATGACAAACTCCTGGAATCTTCCCCTTCAGTTGGCCAGCTTTCACATTTACCGCTACCCCAGTAATCACTCCTTTCAATGGCGCCCTTTTCTTGAGAGCAAAACAATTCACATCTCTTACCCTCATTCGTTTAACACGGAGCGCCTGCTCCCCCAGCAGAATCACAAACAATTATCACAAGACCACTTCTGGTTACCCTCACCGATTCCACAGCACCCAACTCTGTTTTCACCCACCCCGAAACCACAAATGGATCAGCCAAAAGGCAAGGGTCCGCTTTTTCCAAAAACTTTACTCCTGCTGTCACAGACTCATCTTTATCCTGACCCTCGGTGCAAGCCTCGGGCTCCAAGAACTTCACCACACCTTCCACCTCCGATACCCTCATTCACTTCCATTTCTCCTCCTGTCTTCAACTCACTCTGCTTACAGTTTCTACCATTCTTCTTTAACAAACCATCTCCCCTTTTCCCGCCATTTTTAACTGACTCAAAATCACCCTCTTCCTCCCTCTCTCTCTTAGACCTCCTCTGCCTCTCTTTTTCCCTCCATTCCCCCTCCGTATTCCAAGTATAAGTCTCCTCATGATAATACTGCACTTCTCCTGACATACAGCTTGTTCTTGCCTTGTCAAGGGACGCCATTTAACCGGCTGTCACAATCTCCGTACAATCAGTTTTGTGATGAAACAAAGGTGTGGTTGAATTTATTCTGCCACTGTGTCTTCTTATTGTCTCGGCCTTTAGGCCTATATATCACGGTCGCAAGGCTTATGAACTAACAGGATTTATAGAGCAAACAGCGCAATTATCACAACACATAGGTTGTAATATGGCTTTTTTTCAGGCTTCCCCAGTGATTTTACCCACGCACCGCTACTGCCAACAGAACAGTTGTATTATTCATTTGTATCCTTTATTTAAGAAAAACATATACTCTGCTAAATATCATCCATACAACTGGGGTTGCCTTTTTTCTTAATGTAGCTCACAAACGCCAGTTACTGAGTGGATGTGGAGGAACCATGACCATGTTGAGTGTGTCATTGGATGGTGTCACACTTCGTGCAATTGGTCCATCTCCAGTATGGTCATCCTTTGTAAGCTTTGGGAGTTTCATGAAAAGTAAAAGAGACATGAAGTCATTCATTATTTCAAATAAATAAATAAATAAATAAGGAACTTACAATGACTCAATCAATAGACCACGGTATTGTAACGTGTTTTGGAGAATACTGCACAGTGGACCAGCAGAAGCATAGCACCGATGGAAAACTTGTGCGGTTATTTCTTCTAACATTACCAATTACACACAGTCAAGGTCTTATACCAGACACAGAAAAAAAAGCAGTACATAAAAAACAACAACCAAAGCTTACTAACCAACAGTCCAGTCAGAGCCTTGGTGAAATTGTGAAAGCCTTGCCTGACTTTACATTTGGACTTCTTGCTCTTTTTGACATCATCTCCGGATACATCAGGTTTGGACTCGCTGCTGCCCTTGACAACCTCATAGATGGTTGGCAATGATAATGACGCTGATGAAGATGTCCGGATGATGTCACCACCGGCCTCTCCGGCTGTAATCATATGTTGCAACCAGTCTCGTCTCAGGGCCTTATCTGATTGGGTAGAGGCCAGGGGGGATCCATCCTCATTGGCAGACTGGGAGCATGATGACCGTAGTCGGGTGGAGCTTTTCCTGGGAATCTAGGTGCAGTCAAGGGGGGAAAGTAGCACATCACAGTTCTGCAGCTCATGTAGGATTCTGATATAAAACATATTATATCCTCAGAGGCGCAGGGTATTCACACAAATATCTATGCTGCCAAACTAGCTATCAACAGCCCTCTAGTGGAGAGTTCTAAATGGTCACCAACCCTGGTCCTGGAGAACCACAGGGTGTGCAGGGTTTCGTTAAAGCCCAGCACTAACCAACCTGGTTCAGCTAATGAAGGTCTTGATGATTAGTAGAATCAGTTAGTGCTGGGTTGGAACAAAGGTTGCTGCATACTCTGTCAGTCTCAAGGTCTAGGGTTGGAGACCACTGGTCCCTTCTCTGACCCATACCTTCATCTCTTCGAGATCCTCTAAGATAGAGTGGAACTTTTCAGTGAATGTGTCCGCCATGGCTCTGGCTTGCTCATGGCGTTCCCTGGCACTGGAGACCCTCTCCTTCCAGGCTGTGGCCTCCTCATCATCACTGGTCCCAGGGGACTCCAGCTCCCCCAGAGCTATAGGGACAACTGGGGTCATCACTGCCCTGCTTCTGGACGAGTGGGGAAAGGACTGATGGGCAGAGAAAATGTAGACAAGGCATTGGGTTTACCAGTTATATGTTAGAACTTTCTTTTGATTATTCTATCAAAGTTGTGTTTTGATCTTAGAAATTGATGCCTAATACATTAACTGAGACGCATATATTTCATTCACAAAATGGCACAAGGCATTGTTAATTTATTGAGTGTATGGAAGTGTTGTATAAAATAATTAACTGTGGATGGCATCATCAGCATGTAAAATATATAGCTGGATACCTCTGACTTTTGTTTGGTCCTCTTCTTAACCTTAGGAGACTCTTGATTATCAGCAGTTATGTACTGTAAGAAGAAATGTTATGTACTGTAAGAAGAAATGTCTTTAGTTAGAGAAAGGGTATAAAGTATAAGGATTCTGGGAGAATAACATGTGCCTAATACATTGCTTTCTCCAGAATCATCAATAATGCCGACATAAATTGATCTCATTCGCTACTTTCCATCCTTGTGTTGAATGTACAGTTCATTTTCCCTATATTATGGTTGATGGCGCATATTGAAAGGCCTCACAATTTCCTTAACATTGGTCCTGCTGCTTGGTCGACAGACATCTTTCCTTGGGTCATCCTCCAAATCCTCTAGTACCCATTTCAATTCTTTCACCCAGGGTTTCTCCTATACAAATAGCCAGAGACAAATTACCAATATAGTATATTCTTGAAAGCTCAGTAAATCAATCAATCAATCAATCAATCAATTTTATTTTATATAGCCCTTCTTACATCAGCTAATATCTCGAAGTGCTGTACAGAAACCCAGCCTAAAACCCCAAACAGCTAGTAATGCAGGTGTAGAAGCACGGTGGCTAGGAAAAACTCCCTAGAAAGTAAACATGATAAACAACAACTTACCATATTTAGTAGTAAGCTGAAGTCTATAGCGAAAAGTTAGCTATAAAGAAACCTTTTGGGGCACTGTTTTCAAATCTATATTTTGTTTAATTTCAAACAGGTTAGTTAGTGCATCGCGTTCGAAAGATTACGACGTCAACAGAACTTTGGTTCAATCGGCACACTGTACAATTATTGGACAGGTTTTTGGATGTCCGCAAATGGATGACGACAATTAATAGTTGATAGACACAGTTCAATTTAATCATTCGCGGAAACAGCATCCACAAACTTGCACTGCAATACCTCTAGATGGCGACATGCACACAGCATTGAAAAATAGGATTTGGCTTTGCACTGGGTGTGCACTATTCATTTCAATTAAGTTGAAAATATTCCATTGTGAATATTTATTTATATGTGGACAACCGTCTGTAAACATTTGTTTTGACCCATAACACATGCATTGCTTTTCTTTCAGTCTAAGCTTTGTGAGAACACTCACGCATCTCTCACAATGTCAATTGATTCAGGTATTGTAGGCCTATTACATATTCAAACATAATTAAGACATAAGACATTGAGGCAACATAACAACCATTGGCCTCAAGTAGTAAAAATGTTTAGTGTGTGCATTGCATGCATATGGAGAGTGAGAGTGTGTGTGAGTGGTGGTGGTTGGGCCTTCTTGATGGGAAGTCTCTCCTTTCGAATTTGCCGCTTGTCCTCTGCGGCACGGCAGAGATATTCTTTGTACCATGCCACTTCCTCATGGACAGCTTTCCTCCATGTCGACCTGTTGAGGAGTGGAATGGTAGCCAAAAAGGCTGGTACCCAGGCTATGTAAACTGTAGTATACTGTAGAATACTATGCTACACACTAGTATCCCTCGATCATGTGTAGTACTTACTGTAGAATTCTGTAGTAAACTGTGGAATATTATACTACACACTGTAGTATCCCTCGATCATGTGTAGTACTTACTATATACAGAGTGTACACAACCTACTTGAATATCAGTCAAGCTTAGCAAAAAGGAGGCAGCATTTTTAAAGACTTTCCCCCTTAACTCCAGTCATGATTCACAGACAATATTTGCATGCAAGCTTTTGTAACTATTCATATTTTGCTTGGAATACAGCTTAACAGTCAACAACAACAAGGTAGGCATTGTCTTTCAAGAAAAGCATAAAGCAAAAAAATACATATTTGTAAATCATCTACTAAAACCGTTAAAACACATGAAAACATAGCATTGAAACAGCAGTTGTAAATGACACTAAACTGTAAAAATAAATAGAACCAACCAAATAAAATATAAAAATATGATATTTAACTGAGGGTAAGGCACACTTAACTAACCATATCTTCCCACATTAAAAAAAAATACTAGTTTACTATATTGACTACCTGATTTGAGAGAATGCCCAGAGTGTGCAAAGCTGTCATCAAGGCAAAGGGTGGCTACTTTTAAGAATCTCAAATATAAAATATTTTGATTTGTTTAACACTTTTTTGGTTACTACATGATTCCATATGTGTTATTTCCTAGTTTTGATGTCTTCACTATTATTCTACAATGTAGAAAATAGTAAAAATAAAGAAAAAACCTGGAATGAGTAGGTGTGTCCAAACTTTTGACTGGTACTGTATATAGTAAGTGCTACACATGATCGAGGGATAATACAGTGTGTAGTATAATATTCCACAGTTTACTACAGAATTCTACAGTAAGTACTACACATGATCGAAGGATACTACCGTGTGTAGTATAGTATTCTACAGTATCCTACAGTTTACTTAGCCTGGGTACCAGCCTTTTTGGCTAACTTTCCACTCCTCAACAGGTCGACATGGAGGAAAGCTGTCCATGAGGAAGTGGCATGGTACAAAGAATCTCTCTGCCGTGCCGCAGAGGACAAGCTGCAACTTCGAAAGGAGAGACTTCCCATCAAGAAGGCCCAACCACCACCCACCACCACCACCACCACCACCACCCACCACCACCACCACCCACCACCACCACCACCACCACCATCACCCACCACCCACCACCACCCACCACCATACTACATCAAAATATCCCAGATCAGCCTCTTCAGCCATCTGAAGACCCACAAGCAGGACCCACCGGGAGGATAATCATACTCGACCCTGAGTGATCGCTGATGATGGGTACCAGTCTTTTTAGCTAACATTCCACTCCTTGTAGCCTCCTCCGTGTCGTATGCCAAAGAGACTGGTTTTTCTTCAATCTTTAAATATATCTTTGGCATATGACACAGAGTACAAGTAGTGGAATGTTAGCTAAAATGACTGGTACCCAGACTACAGTTTACCACAGAATTCTATAGTAAACTGTAGTAGTGTGGGATTCTCTAAAATGTGCGCATGGTGCGTCTAATATTACAGTGGAACAAACATATTTTTGACAAAGCTCTGGAACTTCGCCCACAGTGTTCACCTGAATACATCAATACCTTGTACTCTCACCCTCTATGTTTTAAGATTCATAATGCAGTTCTTAACAGGTATATTGCACCATATTGGAATTTCTCTTTGAGTTAAAGGGGAGAGCATCATTTTTGGAGTCTACTGGATATGGCCTAGTTCAGACCAACCTTGATTTCATGGTTCTCCTCGTGAGGCTCAGCACACAGAGTGATCACAAGATGGCAACGTTTGGTTGTCTATGCAAGATCATAAAAGTCTGTGCGCATCACTAAGTTCGAACCAAACTGTCCAAAAGACCTAAAGACTTAACATCCTGTCTGACTGTCCCTGCATCATTTGGAGATCCCCAGGCCAGTTTTCATGTACTCGTAGACCACATAGCTGATGCTCACAGCAGGAATCACTTTCATGAAGTTAGGCAGGATACCCCGGTAGAGTCCAAAGAAACCCTCGTTAGCCATGATCCCCTTCACCAGTCCAGTCATGGTGGACTTGTCCGATGCTTCCAGAGTTGCTGAGAAACAGATAAATGAAAAAAAGGATGCAGAAGGAAAGGAAAAGGTTAGTGTGTGTGTGTGTGTGTGTGTGTGTTTATATTCACGCATTACCTCATGGGTTTTGCACTTGCAGTTTCTCTCTCATGGAGATCAGATGATCTGTCCCTTTTATCACAGAGTTGTTTTAATGTACATTCTTAAAGTAGCAGCTGGTTTCATTAGTCAAAGATGTCTTTCTGTGCTGCTGGAGAGCTGATTTTAAATGTTTTTCGGCTTCAATAAATAAAGAACATCTCATCTAGTTCCAGATGCATGTATTACCTTGTGCCTGCATGCGTGTGCGAAGCAGGGCGAGGGGGTAGCTGGCCAGCTGGCCACAGGTGCTGGAGATGGTGCCACAGCCCAACAGCACCAAGATGCCAGGGTTGGCTGTGTCTTTGGCATAGCGGGACAACCACACATTCTTCAGGCTCTAGGGTACACAAAGAGAGGGTGGGGTAAGGGACAAGGGGAAGGGAAGTATCATCATTTAGGGACTGGCGCCAAAGAAGTGTTCACAGTGGTCACATTAATGTCGTCAGCCTTCTCTCATTTAGAATAACACAACGTTCGATGAACGCAATTTTCGTGGATTCACTGGATTGCATTCTTGAGTCCTGAAAAACTTCCAAGATTATGGAATTCTCTGTTTCAGTAATACATGTTAGTGAGCTGTAAATCATTGCAGTACTACAATGTGGAATGTGAAACAGTATTGACTCTGTGATAGAAATCCTCAGCCTACATACCTCGTAAACAGCAAGGTCGATGCCAGCATAGGGAATGATCCCTATCATGTTGGGAGTGTAGCCTTTACAGAAGGCTTTGATGCCTTCTTTCCTCAGAATCTTCTTGGCACAGTCAAACATTCCATTATACTGGCCAGTTTTCCCCAGAGTCAGTCTGGTCTTCATTACCTAAAAGGAGAAAGAAGACAATGGAGAGATGATGCTCATCTATATATAATTAATAAGTACTGATAGTTTATGAAAGGTAGTGGAAATGTTGTCATAATTTGTGCTGATCCTACAGATTCCCATCTTTCAATGAGAAACTGATTTTAATTAGATCAGTTAGGGGTGTTAGTAACTATTGCCAAATAATTACATGAACATATATTGCTAGACATTTGAGAATAGTCAGTAGTGTGACTCCCCTAGTGAGTCTCGAACCCAGGCCACCAACACTAATGACGAACACCCTATCCACTGTCCCAATAAGGGATATCTCTAGGGTATCCCAGGTGAGGACATGCTGAATAATAATTACTGTATAAATGAAAATGCACAATGTAATCATGTATGTCAAAGTGTGTCAAATACAGTATGTAAGTTGAAAACACTATGTTAAAAGCACTGTGCGTGCGTGCCTTAACCTTGCCAACATCAAAGAGTTGTGAATGGATCAGTGGTTCACCAATCAGGGCATTGATGGGCTCAGCAACAGTAACAAGGTGTGATGTGTAATGAAACATTTTCTTTTTGGGGGGACAATTCTTTGGGACCATCAGGTGACATCCTGACAACTGATACACAGAAATGTTCCTGCAACGTTCCCATGAAACATGTCTAGAACATTAATATATTATATTCTGAGAAGTTTGGTGGGACATTGATGGAATATTCTCCTAACCCTCAGAAAACTGGACACACGAATGTTCTTGCAATGCTCCCATGAAACGTGTCTAAAACATTAATATCTTATATTTTGAGAACATGGCAACCATGTTCTGTGTATGTTCGGTTACACTAACCTTTAGGTTCAAAATGTACCTGAGAAATATATTTTCAGGGACATACCTCTTCCTGAGATAAAATGTTTATTATGTTACATTTAACTGAATACCACCTGATAACGTGAATGCATATGACTGATTTATGATGCAGTATTATCTGAATGCTCCTTGATCAAATTAATTCCAGGGATCTGACAGTGACGGAGACCCTGGGTAACAGTGGGTTGTCCTCTCACCTCCATGGGGTAGATGGATGACTGGGCGGTGGCTCCTGCCAGAGAGCCAGCCATGAACCTCTGGTGGGTCTGCACCTTCCCTCCCTCTGGTGTCAGCAGCTTCTTATACTGACGGGGGAGAAAGTTGAGATACACCGTTAGGATAACGCAGAGATACTATTAGAACATTTCCCTTTCTTCCATCTTTCTTCGCTCTCTCCCTCTCACTCTCTCTCGCCCTATAAAATCAAATCAAATGTTATTTGTCACATGCTTTGTAAACAACAGCTGTAGACTAACAGTGATTTATAGAATTTGCTAATTTATACAAATAAAAAAACAGAAAAACCTGATTTACATAAGTATTCCCCCCGAAATTGACCTCTGGTGCATCCTGTTTCCATTGATCATCTTTTAGATGTTTCTACAACTTCATTGGAGACCACCAGTGGTAAATTCAATTGATTGGACATGATTTGGAAAGACACACACCTGTCTATATAAGGTCCCACAGTTGACAGTGTATGTCAGAGCAAAAACCAAGCCATGAGGTCGAAGGAATTGTCCGTAGAGCTCAGAGACAGGATTGTGTCGAGGCACATATCTGGGGAAGGGTACCAAAACATTTCTGCAGCATTGAAGGTCCCCAAGAACACAGTGGCCTTCGTCATTCTTAAATGGAAGAAGTTTGGAACCACCAAGACTCTTTCTAGAGCTGGCCGCCCGTCCAAACTGAGCAATCGGGGGAGAAGGGCCTTGGTCAGGGAGGTGACCAAGAACCCAATGGTCACTCGACAGAGCTCTAGAGTTCCTCTGTGGAGATGGGAGAACCTTCCAGAAGGACAACCATCTCTGCAGCACTCCACCAATCTGGCCTTTATGGTAGAGTGGCCAGACGGAAGCCACTCCACAGTAAAAGGCACATTAAATGCCCAGTGGTGGAAAAAGTACCAAATTGTCATACTTGAGTAAAAGTAAAGATACCTTAATAGAAAATGACTAAAGTAAAAGTGAAAGTCACCCAGTAAAATACTACTTGAGTAAAAGTCTAAAAGTATTTGGCTTTAAATATACTTAAGTGTCAAAAGTAAAAGTAAAATAATAAATCATTTCAAATTCCTTATATTAAGCAAATCAGACGGCACGATTTTCTTGTTTTTTAAATTTACGGATAGCCAGGGGCACACTCGTAACATATTTTACAAACAAAGCATTTGTGTTTAGTGAGTCCGCCAGATCAGATGCAGTAGGGATGACCAGGGATTTTCTCTTTAAGTGCGTGAATTGGACAGCATTCAAAATGTATCAAGTACTTTTGGGTGTCAGGTAAAATGTATGGAGTAAAAAGTACATGATTTCCTTTAGGGATGTAGTGGAGTAAAAGTTGAAGTTGTCAAAAATATAGTAAATAGTAAAGTAAAGTACAGATACCCCCAAAAACTACTTAAGTAGTACTTTAAAGTATTTTTATTTAAGTACTTTACACCACTGGAAATCCCGCTTGGAGTTTGCCAAAAGGCAACTAAAGGACTCTCAGACCATAAGAAACTAGATTCTCTGGTCTGATGAAACCAAGATTGAACTCTTTGGCCTGAATGCCAAGTGTCACGTCAGGAGGAAACCTGGCACCATCCCTACGGTGAAGCATGGTGGTGGCAGCAACATGCTGTGGGGATGTTTTTCAGCGGTAGGGACTGGGAGACTAGTCAAGATCGAGGGAAAGATGAACGAAGCAAAGTACAGAGAGATCCTGGATGAAAACCTGCTCCAGAGCGCTCAGGACCTCAGACAGGGGTGAAGGTTCATCTTCCAACAGGACAACGACCCTAAGCACACAGCCAAGACAATGCAGGAGTGGCTTCGGGACAAGTCTCTGAATGTCCTTGAGTGGCCCAGCCAGAGCCCGGACTTGAACCCGATCTACCATCTCTTGAGAGACCTGAAAATACCTGTGCAGCGAAGCTCCCCATCCAACCTGACAGAGCTTGAGAGGATCTGCAGAGAATGGGAGAAACTCCCCAAATGCAGGTGTGCCAAGCTTAAAGCGTCATACCCAAGAAGACTCGACTGTAATTGCTGCCAAAGGTGCTTCAACAAAGGACTGAGTAAAGGGTCTGAATAATTATGTAAATGTGATCTTTCAGGGTTTTTTTTTTTTATAAATTTTGCAAACATTTCTAAAAACCTGTTTTTGCTTTGTCATTATGGGGTATAGATTGATGAGGAAAAACAAACAATTTAATAAATTTTAGAATACGTCTGTAAGATAACAAAATGTGGAAAATTCAAGGGGTCTGAATACTGTCCGAATGCACTGTACATATAGGTAGGGATAAAGTTACTAGGCAACAGGAAAGACAAACAGTAACAGCTCTCAATGGTGCAGCTGTAGAACTTTGAGGATCTGAGGGCCAATGCCGAATATTTTCAGCCTCCTGAGGGGGAAGAGGCGTTGTTGTGCCCTTTTCATGACTATATTGGTGTGTGTGTGTGGACCATGATAATTCCTTAGTGATGTGGACAGGAACTTGAAGCTCCTGACCTGCTCCACTACAGCCCCGTCGATGTGGATGGGGGTGTGCTCGGCCCTCCGTTTCCTGTAGTCCCCGATCATCTCTTTTGTCTTGCTGACGCTGAGAGAGTGGTTGTTCTCCTGGCACCACACTGCCAGGTCTCTTGTAGGCTGTCTCATCGTTGTCTGTGATCAGGCCTACCACCGTTGTGTCGTCTGCAGACTTAATTATGGTGTTGGAGTCGTGCGCGGCCATGCAGTCGTGGGTGAACAGGGAGTACAGGAGGGGATTAAGCACACACCCCTGAGGGGCCACGTGTTGAGGGTCAGCGCGGTGGATGTGTTGTTGCCAACCCTCACCACCGGGGCCGGCCCGTCAGGAAGTCCAGGACCCAGTTGCAGAGGGAGGTGTTTCATCCCATGGTCCAGAGTTCGTACAGACAGTGGCAAGTCAAATTCAAGGACTTTCAAGTACTTTTTCAAGCACTAATATTTATTTTCAAGGACCATCAATTTGTAATACGGTAGTTCAAATTATGCAATTGTTTTTAGTCACCAACAGATGGTAGTATATCACCATAACCTCATGAAAAAAACGTTGTATTCATCACTACCATACAAGTTTTCCTCAATAATACGCTGTTTCACTACATGAGTTGTAAGTCAGTACTGATTCTTTTGTAATTTGAGCAGAGTTAGTGATGAGCAGAGTTTTGGGACATGCCTACTGGTGAACATACATTTACTATTAGCATTACTACACAATTCCAGCTTAATGACTGTTTTTATTGGGCATTTGGGGATCTACTACTTAATAGCTACGAAAAAGCGTCTTGCTTCCGACTGGCAGCTTTAGTGTCGCAGGTCGGGAGAAGGGCGGGTGGGCTATGCGGAAAACGGCACGTGAACAGCCACCAGAACGGCAGCAGCACGGCTGCCGCTTGATAAAGCGGAATATCGCGGGCGCCTTGGGAATTTTACCTATCGATGTGATGTTTGGCGGCGCCTAATCAGTCAGTTCTGTACCTGCCTGGCTGAGTGGCATTGTGGGTGGAATGAGCGAGCTTGCCTGGCAACCACAGTGCGAAACACGTGAGGAAATGAAACTTGGTAGTCTGCCTGGAAATTAATTTGCAAAACAAAAACATTTTCCTAACATTCTTCATAAACATATTTGATCATTATCTGTTCTCCCCTCATTTTAATTAAAGTACTTTTCAAGTACCAACTTGAGAAAATGTCTGATTTCCAAGGTATTCCAGTACTTGAATTTCAGAGTGCCAAATTCAAGTACTTCAAGTACCTCAAGCACCTTGTGCGAACCCTGAGGGTCCATAGTTTAGTGATGAGTTTGGAAGGCCCTATGCTGTTGAATGCTGCGCTGTAGTCAATGAACAGCATTCTTACATACTGTAGGTGTTCCTTTTCTCTGTCTGTCTTCCCCTCTCTCTCTCTGTCACATTTCCTATTCTCGCTATCATTTTATCATTTACCTCCTCCTTTACATATCTCACTATCTCTTCCTCTATAGGTCTCTCTCTCTCCTTGCTTGTCCCCCTCCCTCCATCACATGTGATAACTAGACAGAATAAATGGTGTCCTACCTGTTCGTAGGCCATGAATTTGATAGCAGTCTCAGGGGCTATCTTTAACACGTTGACCCCGTTCCCTCGCCATAATGAGGCCCCACCCCCTTCCTTAATCATCTGCTTGAATCCTCCCAACAGGGTGATCCGGTTGGACTTGGAGGAGTGGACCTGAAACACAATCACAGGGGTTGGAGAATACACCATTTTGATGGATAGTGTGCATTTATATACTGTAGTTTTTTTCGCTAGGTATAAAGTTAGGAATACGGGTTGTGGTTATGGTTAGTGGTTAAATCATATTTGTAGTTATAAAGCATTATATTTCCATCCTCTTTAGTAACGACCCTTCCAGTACTCAACCTGCATGAAGACTTTCATCCTGTCCAGGGGGGCGGTGCCTGTGCGAGAGACCGCCCCCGCCATCGCCCCGGCAGCCAGCTGTTTCCACCAGCCACCTGAGGTCTTCTCCTCCTCTGTGAACTCATCAGGGATGGCAATGCTCTCACCTATGTCCAGCACCTAGCGAGTGAAAGACAAATTATGTTTTATTGTCCTTACACCCGTCAACCGCCACCAAGAGTTTTGATTAGTTTTTCATAGCACTTTGCACTCGAGAATACATCAGAAAAATATTTGAACACTTTTGTGTGGTGGTGATCAATAGCCCACATCAATAGCCCCCATGCACTGCAGCCTTTTATACTGTTGCAACTTTATCAGTCAGGCCTGTAAGATAAACTGCAAGCTATTGTAAGTAACATGTGGTGAACACGGAGATAAGACTTTCTATAGACAAACATACACTACCACCTACCCTACCAGCAGGCCTATTCTCACACACTGCTGAGAAAGAGGAACTTCTTATCCAGACCTGCTATCTCACCAGTTGTGGCTTGAGAAGTTGCAGCAACACCAGCCTAGCATGTAGTGTCTCAGCGAAAAGTTAAAAAAGGGACTCGCTATTTCCTAGAAACTGAATTTGTAAGATGATCCACTGGAGATAAACAATCCACTGGAGATTAACATTTTGTCGAAAGAAAGTCAATAGGATAGGCGCTTCCCCACAATATTGCTTGTACATATCTAGTTTCTTCAAGGGGTGTGTGGGTGTGTGGGTGCAGGTGTGAGTCCGGAGTCCGGACTGGGTGACCCACTCACCGAGGAGTGTTTCCAGTACCGTACGATTTCGTTCAGGTTATGGGCAGGATTGAACAGGAAGTGATCCCTCCACTCATTCCAGTCTACCATCATGTTGCCATCGTTGTCCATGCTGCACAGACAGGATATGAGGTCACAGAGCAGGTAGTAACAGTACTAGCCTGTTTACCATTCTACTTCTGCTTTAGCCAACTTGACCCTTTTTGTTCCAGCCCAGCACTAATTTAACTAATCAAGGGTTTGATGATTAGTTGATACGTTGAATCAACTAAAATGCTTATAGTTTGTAAGAAATGACATGGCTAATGAAGGGACACTTAGCTTATGAGGACAAACCTTTGTAGGATCGTCTGGACCTCTTCCTCGGTTATGTCCATGCCCAGCTCTTCAAGGGACTGCTTGATCTCAGAGGCATCGATGTGCCCTGGAGGAAATGATAAACAAAACCTTGAAATGTTTCTAAGTACATTCTCTAGTTGAATGTTCATAAGTATAATGCATGTTCTATCATGCATTGTTGTTGTAACAGTTATATTACATTGTTATGAGAATCATGTGTGGTCCTCTGTAGCTCAGCTGGTAGAGCACGGCGCTTGTAACGCCAGGGTAGTGGGTTCGATCCCCGGGACCACCCATACACAAAAGAAATGTATGCACGCATGACTGTAAGTCGCTTTGGATAAAAGCGTCTGCTAAGTGGCATATTACTATTACTAGTCATTCTGACAGAGACAGGTCTCATCACAACAATTGTCCAGCGGGGGATAAACATCTATGGGTAAAGTGAAAGTAGGTAAAAGGTGAAGGTTGTTAAAACAGAACAAATTGATGGTTAATCATAAACAACTTGACGATTAAGTTTATGCATTAATTCCGACTGGTTAAGGTAAGGGTTAACATTTGGGATAAGGTTAAAACAGAATTTTAAAAAAAATAAGTGCCTAGCACCCTCCACAACGCCCTAGCAAGCCGGGAGCCAGACGGTAATACTTGCTCACGCTGCCCCTAGTGGACGGTACTGAAGGCATCCCCGACAACCTAGGGTCCTGGACAAATGTCAAATACTTAAGTCTATCTGTAGTGATCTCGGTGCTCATCAAGTACTGTACTTCCCTAAACTTTGTGTCACCAGTGATTCCCCAAAAAATCTCCAGTGCTTTGTGGAGAAGGATATGGTATGGTTACCTACCATCGTTGTTTTTGTCCAAGCTCTTGAACGTCAGGCGCAGTTTCTTCTCGTGTTCTTTCAGATATTTGTTGAACTCATTGAAGTCAAGCCCTCCATCTTTGTTTTTGTCACCAGACGATACAATTTTCTACACAGACACGAATGAGAGGATTCGTTTATTTGCCTCACTGTTGGAAGTTGAATCATTGAAGCAGAACTGTGTACATTGGCAAGGTTACTCACACGCGACTACGACTCATAGGCATCAGATAGGCTGCCTCACTAAGTCAAGCAGACGCACTTGGCTCACTAACACAGGAACAGTGTAGTGTTTTTCAATGCTATCATTAAATGGTAGGCTATTGTTATATAGTTACTGTGTAACTACAAGAACATGTTGTGCACATGAATGAATATTGAATGGTAATGAATATTGCATAATGTCTGGAGATGGCCAAGTCAATGGGGCGGGTATCTTCCCCTATAGTGGTGCTGGTAACAACACAAACCAATATCTGTTTTCATTCCCTGATACTGGGGATGAGGGGTGAGTCATTTTCCTGTAGATGTCATATTGATGATGAAACCTGTGTCCTGCCGGACAATCTGTGATTGCTACTAACATTGCTACATACATTTTTGAACTTCAATTCATGATACATACTCATTGATTCTTGAAGAATATGACTTATAAATGCCTCATGAAATTAGTTCAACTGTCTAACCCCATCAGAACCCAAAACATAAGCTTGTTTTACTTTAGTTATGTAATTGTAAACAAACACTGTACTGTGTAGCCTCAAAACATGGTTCAAACAAGGCAACAGTAAACATGTCATCCTCCTAGAATGATGCAGCGCCACCCTTGGCTATTTTGTAAATGCAAGATCTCTATGGCAAGACACATCATTCACCCAAGTTTCGTCAAAACCGGGCCAATCAATCTAATTTAGTAAATGCTGGATCTCTATGGCAAGGATCTATATGGCATGGTGCATCATTCACCCAAGTTTCGTCAAAACCGGGCCAATCAATCTAATTTAGTAAATGCTGGATCTATATGGCAAGGATCTATATGGCATGGTGCATCATCCACCCAAGATTCGTCCAAACCGGGCGTACATACTAACATATGGATGGAGACAGATCCAGTCCCCCTCCCGATTTCATCGGTGGGGGACCGGACAACAATTATTTTTTATATCAAATCCATAGCTCTGTCTATGAATTTGAGAGATTTCTCCAGCCTCATCCCTCAGCTGTTTACCAAAACAGTGGTGGGGTGTCTGCTTTGTTGTTGTTTGAATTGCAGATTGACCCTTTAAACCAGCCCTGCTCTGATAACACCAGACACTGTAACACTGTTACTACTGCTTTATCGCTCCAGGGTGGGACTCGTGTGACAAGGGAGAAACTAGTTAGTCGGCTAAAGTTGACTATTTAGTTTATATAAAGTGTAGGTTATATGTTATATTTACAGGGAAATACCCCACAAATTGGTGAATGGATGAATAGGCTAAGTGAATGAGAATGGCATATGTCTAGGTATGTGTTGCATGTATTTGCTACACATAGCCTACTGTATGTCCCACTCCCAAGTTCTTAACGTTGGGAAACGGCATGGCTCTGCATTTACATTTACCTGCGCTGCACCTTTGCGGGATGATATGCCCATTGCGGTTAGACCCGCTTTCAATTCGAAAACATCCACCTTCCCATCCTTGTTGGTATCCAGTTTATCGAATAGGTCCTGGTATGACCTTTTACTATCGGGATCACAGCATCGGGATTCTGTTAGAATAAGTCCTTTTATAACATGATACATTGTTGCTGTTGGCAAAGAGGCAACAGATAGCCAAGGCCCTAAATTTTTCAGAAAGTTGAATGCATAACGTTAGTGCTCAGTCAATACGGAACCGCGGCTTGGAAAAAGGGTCGGTCGGTCGTCCCAAATTCGCAATTATCTCTGTTGTCGACAAGGAAAATACCGGTACACGACATTTGAGACGACAATCTGACACAGCTCCATATCTTCTACAAATACTGCTGCATATCAGTAAATAACCTGAAATTCACTTGTCGGGATTACTGCAGTCAAATTGAGGGCGGGCGGCATAAGGAAGGAGGCACTAGTATTCTGCCAGCAGCACAAATGATGACGCCACGCGTGTATGGTAATATTGAAACCTTCAAAATAAAAGCCTGATTTTCAAACCATTGCAATGTGGATAACTGATTCAAAAGATATATAATTTTTATCAATGGCCACTTGTATTGTGCCAACAAGAAAAGGCAATAAGTAATTTATGATTTTTATTTTTTATTTTATGGTTTTAAAAGCATTTTTTAAGACCAGTAATTTTTTAAGACACTGGAATGTTGATAATATTGGGCGGTAGAGAGAAGTTTTCTACCTGGCTCAGCTAAAATGGCGTGGAAACTACTCTGTAGGGTCTCTACTAACCAAATATGGTTAGTTTTTGAGGGAGACTCAGCAGGGTCTCTACCAAGGTTATTATAGTTTTGTGATTTAATTTGTTTTTATTTACAGTACCAGTCAAAAGTTCATTGGATACATATTGCCTTGTAGAGATAACTTTTCTACCTGTCTGAAATATGACTTGGTTCAACTATTCGTGTTTTACCCTGGCTATACAAGGCTTTCTTGCACTGACTGCAATTTTGAGAGCATAAAATGTGGATGTGGAGGAGATCATTGGCTAAGAAATTTGCAGTTAGCATTTCCTTCACAAAATATTCTATAATGTCACACATATAGATGTGTTCACAGTATGAAAATGTATGCACTCACTAACTGTAAGTCGCTCTGGATAAGAGCGTCTACTAAATGACTAAAATGTAAGTGTAAATATAGCTGTTTTGAAGCCTCTGTTGAAACAATGGTTGTGTAGTCTGTCCTGTTTTCACTGCATTTTTTTACTTACGGAAAAGCGGTAATTCCTAAAAATAATTGTACAATAGGGATTTCATTCCTTTACTTTTGCTGCAAATAAGCCCTCCCAGCTACAGTACCAATCAAAAGTTTGGACACACCTACTAATTCCAGGGTTTTTCTTTATTCTATTGAGTATTACATATATTTCTATTTCATTAAAAGTGTATTTCTTTAAATATAGCCTACACAATGGCTTTCAACATACCAGTAAACTACGTCAAATTATCCATTCGTTTTTTCCAAAGGAGGTAGCAATGCTGTGAAAAAAACGTTGTACTGCACTAGTTCTAAATTCCCAGTTTAGCATGTCTTTGCAGGGAGACTCTTATTATGGAAGAAAATAATCCGCGATCGTGCTGCCAGAACAACATCCTGCTGCTACGAGAACGGTAATGAAGAAGGCATGCAAAGGGAGGGGGTTGCCACACTGCTCTATGCAGGGAGAGCCCCTGGCTTTACAGTGTAACAAGTAGGCTAATAACCTGTCAACGTAAATAACGTGTTTGATAACTAAGGTGGCCTTTACAATAGCTTGCACTGTGCAGGATGAGGTTATTTGTTAGGGGCGTTGGCTTGGTGGTCTGGAAAGAGCAGAGACATGTTATTTTGAAACATGAAGGTGTCAAATTTCTAGCTGCCTTTCACCCTTTATAGACCTTGCTCACTAGGTGGCGATATATCCTTGGATTGATGGAAGATGGAACCTCTAATGACTGAACAGGGATTCAATGTAGTAGACATTCTATACTTTGAAATGGATAGGCTAATGAAGTAGACATTTTGAGTCATTTTATGTCATTATTTACAATGACTTTACAATGGTCTTCCGGATTAATTGCACACTATTTTCTGTGATTTAGACCCACAATCCACATAACCCTCAAATAGAGTGGGCCACCAATAAAAAATTTAACAATTGAGCAAATGCATCATAGGTCCTTTGTGTTTTGGTAATGATAAGGTAAGACAGTTGTACTAAACTCAATAAGGTCTTATTCTTTCAAATCAAAGGACATATATTTAATTATTTGAAAGAACTGAAAAATAGAGACTGTGGCTTTTTCAGATGTTTATGAATTATAGGTTACCGCTACAAGATATGAAACACCATTCGTTGAGTGTTGTTACCACATCCACAACACATGATTTATGTGGATGACATGCATACTGAAGATGTTTACATCAACAATGATACTCCTTTTTTTTACCTACTGTACTGGAGTGTGGGCCAGAGACCGGGAGAAACTAAATCCTACCTGCCAGCCCCGTTGCTCTTTAAAAAAGATAACAAAATATTTGATACTATATCTAATGACGTTCTTCTCAATATACTCTTTAAACTAATTTCCTGCATCCCCTTCTCCCTCATACTAGAGCTCAGCCTCTCTCTTTCCCTCTAATACTGCCCACACTGTAGAAATACATGCTCCATGGTCTCTGTTTCCTGGCAATAATCACACTTTCCTGTTGGATGCTTTCCTATCACATTTAAAGTCTTATTCAACCGGCTGTGTCCCACCCTTAATCTTGTTTTAAAAAATAGCCTCCTCTCTTCTGTCCCTTCCTGCCGTCCTCCCCTACCCGACTTTCCTCTGTACTTGAAATAAATCCCTGCCCTTAGTATCTATATTCCACTGCTCCTGCCATCTCTGAACCATCACTGTCCATATCAGGCTTTTTGCCTCTGCCTTGCTCATTGAAACTACAACATCAACACCCCCACTACTAAGTGCTTGTTTAGCCAGTACATCAACTGCCTCGTTCCCCTCCACCCCCACATGGGCTGGGGCCCAAGTAAATATTTTCTGTATCCCCATCTGTCTAATCCTGTCGTGGGTTTGTAGTACCTCAAAGCAGGTATTGTCTGATATCTGAGATAAAGGACTGCAGACTCATCAACACTGCACATACATCAGAGCAAATAACTAATCTGTCTGGCTTCCTCCACCCACTGCAAGGCCAACAGTATGGCCATCAGCTCCGCCGTATATACAGCCAGACGATCTGTAATACGTTTCCTGACTTCCACCAGACATTAATGCACTACAAATGCTGACCCAGTACGTCCGGTCCTTTGATATTTTGTACATGGCCACAAAATCCTGATATACAGTATCCATACGTCTATTAAACAAATCAGATGGATCAATGCCCTCCCTATCATTTTATAGTCTCTCCAACACTTCAAGATCAACTACTGGAGGCGGGAGTAGCCATGGTGGATTTCTTCCCTGTCGCAACTAGGGGTAGGTACCTATAGGTACGGGGGCGTGAAGTATTTGAACTCAACGACAAATGCTAAAAGAACTCAGACAGTCAGTGGCAAGTGCCAGGGAGAAGTGACAGTCAAGAAGCTCGAGCTTTGGCTAGGTATATATACTATAATTAGGCTCTGTCTGACTAGCGACCGATATAGATTTACCACAGTTTTAGCAAGTTACTTTAGCAGTAGCATAATGTCGTTCATTATGATGAAGAAAAAGAAATTCAAATTTAAGGTAGATTTCGAGTTGGACGAACTATCGTCTGTTCCCTTTGTTAACGGGGTCTTGTTCTGCAAAGTACGGCTCGTAGACGGTGGCTTTACAGAAGAGTCCTCTCGGTAAGAAACTGCCTTTCCTATTTTAAGCAACACACAGAGGTGAGAGCGATTACTGGCAGTAGTGGCATTGTTAGCCAGATACAGCTATATAGTTAGCTAGCTAGCTTCCCCCTTTAGCTAGTTAGTTTAGTCATGAAGACAGTGGTGCATGTGAATAATGTGGTATGTGTAAGTTAATAGCTAACAATGTCAATTTTCATTTATTAACGTTATACAATATGGAGCCTAGTATTCCAAATTGTATGTTGTTTTTACCTCTATTTCTTATTTTGATATAGTTTCCATGGTAATTCGTCTGACATCTTGTTCTGACTGAGTGACTGACACAGCAAAACACCACCAGTCACGAGGCCCACTGTCAAACATGGCTAGTAGAAATGTGAGGCTTGCTTGAGCTGTGATATCTGACATTTTATGCAACTTACCTTAAAACTTTGAACAAAACGTCTGGCAAATGAAGGTCAATATTAACGTAAGCGAGATTCCATTTTCCACTCTGACATGCCAAGGAAAAGTAATGTATTTGCTTATCATTTTGTTAAAACCAATATTTCTATATCTCCTACTTCAGACTGGCTAGGGTTTTATTGATCAGACTAGTTGCAAAAACTTGGAAATCATTCATCCCCAATCCAACACTGTTTTCAAGGTAAATTTGGAGATTGTACATTTGGAGATTTACGCAGAGTGAGCTCTATAACAAACACACGTTCAACACTTTGCTGGAAAAATGTATATTTAGCTTACAAGTAACATGTTTCAAGAGACCCTTCATATGAGACTTTAAAGGGTGTCTGATACATTTCCTAAAACCTCATTATCCCACTCAAAACATCAGTTGATGCAACAAGAAATACTTGCTCTCCAAGGATCCAGAGCCATTGAGAGATGGCTAGACAGATTGACTAAAAACTAGTTTCAAATCAGTTAAAGATTGGATCAGTCAAGTCACGTTAACAGCATCTAACTCATTTCTCTCATGTTATCCATTTCTCTCATGTTATCCATTTCTCTCATGTTATCCATTTCTCTCATGTTATCCATTTCTTTCATGTTATCCATTTCTCTCATGTTATCCATTCACCATTCCTTCCTGTTTAGACCCCGGAACATCCCCTCCTCTGAATTCAGGATAGGACTTTGTCCGTGGCATTTGAACACAGACAGACTGTTGTTTTCCCTAGAGAGAGCCAATCTAACAGCTCTAACGGTTCCTTGTGGTATTTTAAGAGATTCACATCATGTCAACCCACTCAACCGCACGAGTAGGACTGCACTTAAATGAGTCACTCTGGAAAGTAGTGGACACACAACTGGAGCATGTGCTAGCTCTTAATGGTCGACTCGGTTGGCATTCTCAGAGTTACTTTGCCAAGGCAACTGCCTGCATTTGTCCAATTATGTAAACATACCAAACTGTACCTAGCCATTACTCAAGCCATTGTCTTTTCGCAATTTTTAACCTGTGAATAGGTTTTGAATGAGTATCTTGTTATTTAGAAAAATGTTTTTGCTGCTCTATTAATATTATCCATCTTCTTAGGCTCATTCGAACACACACACACACACACAAACAAAGGCCATTAGCCTCCTCAGAGTCACTGAATGTGTGATTGAGCTGAAATAATGGAAAAGGCAGCACTATGAGTGATGTAACTATTTAAAAGCCTTTTTTCTAGAATACCTGTCTGCTTTGGTCGACAGCCGAGGTCTGTTTTACCTCCTTGAACTCTCTCTAAAGTCTAACCGTTACCCAGTTGAGAATTGTGTGTATATATATACACACTACCGTTCAAAAGTTTGGAGTCACTTAGACATTTCCTTGTTTCGAAAGAAAAGCTATTTTTTTGTCCATTAAAATAACATCAAATTGATCAGAAATACAGTGTAGACATTGTTAATGTTTTAAATGGCTATTGTAGCTGGAAACGGCAGATTTTTTATGGAACATCTACATAGGCGTACAGAGGCCCATTATCAGCAACCATCAGTCCTGTGTTCCAATGGCACGTTGTGTTTGCTAATCCAAGTTTATCATTTTAAAAGGCTAATTGATCATCAGAAAACCATTTTGCAATTATGTTAGCACAGCTGAAAACTGTTGTGCTGATTAAAGAAGCAATCAAACTGGCCTTCTTGAGACTAGTTGAGTATCTGGAGCATCAGCAATTGTGGGTTCGTTTACAGGCTCAAAATGGCCAGAAACAAATAACTTTCTTCTGAAACTCGTCAGTCTATTATTGTTCTGAGAAATGAAGGCTATTCCATGCGAGAAATTGCCAAGAAACTGAAGATCTCGTACAACACTGCCGACTACTCCCTTCACAGAACAGCGCAAACTGGCTCTAACCAGAATAGAAAGAGGAGTGGGAGGCCCGGTGCACAACTGAGCAAGAGGACAAATACATTAGTGTCTTGTTTGAGAAACAGACGCCTGACAGGTCCTCAACTGGCAGCTTCATTAAATAGTACCTGCAAAACACCAGTCTCAACGTCAACAGTGAAGAGGCGACTCAGGGATGCTGACCTTCTAGGCAGAGTTGCAAAGAAAAAGCCATATCTCAGACTGGCCAATAAAAAGAAAATATTAAGTTGGGCAAAAGAACACAGACACTGGACAGAGGAAGATAGGAAACAAGTGTTATGGACCGACGAATCGAAGTTTGAGGTGTTTGGATCACAAAGAAGAACATTTGTGAGACGCAGACCAAATTAAAAGATGCTGGAGGAGTGCTTGATATCATCTGTCAAGCATGGTGGAGGCAATGTGATGGTCTGGGGGTGCTTTGGTGGTGGTAAAGTGGGAGATTTGTACAGGGTAAAAGGGATCTTGAAGAAGGAAGGCTATCACTCCATTTTGCCATGCCATGCCATACCCTGTGGACGGCGTTTGATTGGAGCCAATTTCCTCCTACAACAGAACAATGACCCAAAGCACAGCTCCAAACTATGCAATAACTATTTAGGGAAGAAGCAGTCAGCTGGTATTCTGTCTATAATGGAGTGGCCAGCACAGTCACCGGATCTCAACCCTATAGAGCTGTTGTGGGAGCAGCTTGACCGTATGGTACGTAAGAAGTGCCCAATCCAACTTGTGGGAGGTGCTTCAGGAAGCATTTTTTTTATTTTTTTTTTCACCTTTATTTAACCAGGTAAGCCAGTTGAGAACAGGTTCTCATTTACAACTGCGACCTGGCCAAGATAAAGCAAAGTAGTGCAATAAAAACAACACAGTTACATATGGGGTAAAAAACATAAAGTCAGAAATACAACAGAAAATATATATACAGTGTGTGCAAATGTAGCAAGTTATGGAGGTAAGGCAATAAATAGGCTATAGTGCAGAATAATTACAATAGTATTAACACTGGAATGCTAGATGTGCAAGAGAGATTATGTGCAAATAGAGATACTGGGGTGCAAAAGAGCAAAATAAATAACAATATAGGGATGAGGTAGTTGGGTGGGCTAATTTTCAGATGGGCTGTGTACAGGTGCAGTGATCGTAAGGTGCTCTGACAACTGATGCTTAAAGTTATTGAGGGAGATAAGAGTCTCCAGCTTCAGAGATTTTTGCAATTCGTTCCAGTCATTGGCAGCAGAGAACTGGAAGGAATGGCGGCCAAAGGAGGTGTTGGCTTTGGGAATGACCAGTGAGATATACCTGCTGGAGCGCAGACTACGGGTGGGTGCTGCTATGGTGACCAATGAGCTAAGATAAGGCGGGGATTTGCCTAGCAGTGATTTATAGATGGCCTGGAGCCAGTGGGTTTGACGACGAACATGTAGTGAGGACCAGCCAACAAGAGCGTACAGGTCACAGTGGTGGGTAGTGTATGGGGCTTTGGAGACAAAACGGATGGCACTGTGATAGACTACATCCAATTTGCTGAGTAGAGTGTTGGAGGCTATTTTGTAAATGACATCGCCGAAGTCAAGGATCGGTAGGATAGTCAGTTTTACGAGGGCATGTTTGGCAGCATGAGTGAAGGAGGCTTTGTTGCGAAATAGGAAGCCGATTCTAGATTTAACTTTGGATTGGAGATTCTTTATGTGAGTCTGGAAGTTGAGTTTACAGTCTAACCAGACACCTAGGTATTTGTAGTTGTCCACATACCTAGGACAGACCCTCGAGAGTGGTGATTCTAGTCGGGTGGGCGGGTGCCAGCAGCGTTCGATTGAAAAGCATGCATTTAGTTTTACTAGTGTTTAAGAGCAGTTGGAGGCTACTGAAGGATTGTTGTATGGCATTGAAGCTCGTTTGGAGGTTTGTTAACACAGTGTCCAATGAAGGGCCAGATGTATACAAAATGGTGTCGTCTGCGTGAGGTGGATCTGAGAGTCACCAGCAGCAAGAGCGACATCATTGATATACACAGAGAAAAGTGTCGGCCCAAGAATTGAACCCTGTGGCACCCCCATAGAGACTGCCATAGGTCCAGACAACAGGCCCTCCGATTTGACACACTGAACTCTATCTGAGAAGTAGTTGGTGAACCAGGCGAGGCAGTCATTTGAGAAACCAAGGCTATTTAGTCTGCCAATAAGAATGCGGTGGTTGACAGAGTCGAAAGCCTTGGCCAGGTCGATGAAGACGGCTGCACAGTACTGTCTATTATCAATCGCGGTTATAATATCGTTTAGGACCTTGAGCGTGGCTGAAGTGCACCCGTGACCAGCTCGGAAACCGGATTGCATAGCGGAGAAGGTACGGTGGTATTCGAAATGGTCGATGATCTGTTTGTTAACTTGGCTTTCGAATACTTTCGAAAGGCAGGGCAGGATGGATATAGGTCTGTAGCAGTTTGGATCTAGAGTGTCACCCCCTTTGAAGAGGGGGATGACCGCGGCAGCTTTCAATCTCTGGGGATCTCAGACGTTATGAAAGAGAGGTTGAACAGACTAGTAATAGGGGGTTGCGACAATTTCGGCGGCTAGTTTTAGAAAGAAAGGGTCCAGATTGTCTAGCCCAGCTGATTTGTAGGGGTCCAGATTTTGCAGCGCTTTCAAAACATCAGCTGTCTGAATTTTGTGAAGGAGAAGCGGGGGCATGGGCAAGTTGCAGCAGAGGGTGCAGAGTTGGTGGCCGGGTTAGTGGTAGCCAGATGGAAAGCATGGCCAGCTGTAGCAAAATGCTTGTTGAAATTCTCGATTATTGTAGATTTATCGGTGGTGATAGTGTTTCCTAGCCTCAGTGCAGTGGGCAGCTGGGAGGAAGTGCTCTTATTCTCCATGGACTTTACAGTGTCCCAAAACTTTTTGGAGTTAGTGCTGAGGGGTGCATGGGGTGAAATGGGGTGAAATCTCTTCAGATTACCTCAACAAATTGACAACTAGAATGCCAAAGGTCTGCAAGGCTCTAATTGCTGCAAATGGACGATTCTTTGACGAAAGCAAAGTCTGAAGGACACAATTATTATTTCAATTAAAAATCATTATTTCTAACCTTGTCAATGACTACATTTCCTATTCATATTGCTGTATTTCCTATTCAAACTAATTTCATGTATGTTTTCATGGAAAACAAGGACATTTCTTAGTGACCCCAAACTTTTGAACGGTAGTGTATATTATATTATGCCATTTAGGAGACGCTTTTATCCAAAGCGACTTAGTCATGCGTGCATACGACAAAGTGTTTCACCTGCATTAATGCTGAAACACCTTACATATCCCTTGCTCTAAAGAGCCAATGCATAGTGTTATTCATTCCTGAAGCCTACATCTGTCACTATGAGGGGCCAAAAGTTCAGAACACTGCCATCACATTTCAAAATCTATAACTCACTTAGCCTAGCCTACATCTATTTTTGTGAGACTAATCCATAGGAAGGGAAAGAGCATGGGAAAGTTTGTGTTATTTTACCTTGAAGGCATTTATGTTCCATGTCTGATCTGTCACATCCATTCCAGAGAACGGCACACAGGATCTTCTCATTAACTGTGCTCTTAGTTGACATAGCCCATATTTATCTTAGCCATTAATCAGATCTAGGGATGCATGTGTAGGGTAGCTAAACATTCCAATCAACTGTCACATAGGGGACTGTGTGTGTTTTTTTCGTTTTTGTTGTACTGCTACTAACTTTGTGTCTTCTCCAGTGAGCAGGTCCAGGCTAACTGTGTGCGCTGGAGGAAGAGGTTCTCCTTCCTGTGTAAGATGAGTGCCAACGCTGGGACAGGAGTACTGGACCCCTGTGTGTGCCGGGTGTCTGTGCGCAAGGTACAGAACTCACTACAACGATGTTGTCAAAGTTATGTCAAGTTCAACTGATTACAAGAATAGGTCTACTACTAGAATATGTCTACCACTTGGTCAACTACAGGCTGTCAAGATGTCAATCACTGTTAAGACTATTGCTACAAAATCTGTGTTTTGAGATCAAAAGTGGAGATGTACTTGTTACACACAAGGATTGTTTGTTTGATGGATAACTATTTATTTCCTCATCCTTTTAGGAAATGAAGGGTGGAAAGACCTTTGCAAAGGTAATATTTAGCTTTTGAATTCAGTCAATGACAACTTGACATGCTGACATTTTAAAAGGAAATGCGTAACAGAACATTCTTATTGTCACGATCGTCTAAGGAAGCGGACCAAGGCGCAGCGTGTTGAGCGAATATGTTGACTTTATTATATTAAAGCAACCACGAAACAACAAAACAAAATGACGATAGTGAAGTCCAACAGTGACAATGACTGAACATGGAACAAAAACCCACAAACACAAGGTGAAAACACACAGTTTAAATATGGCTCCCAATCAGAGATAACGAGCCGACAGCTGACACTCGTTACCTCCGATTGGGAGTCATATGACTAACAAGAACAACCAAAACCAAGCACACCCAAATACCCAACATAACCAAACCAAACCCAACAAAACGAATACACCCTGGCTCAAATACAAAGTCCCCGGAGCCAGAGTGTGACATAACCCCCTTAAGGTGCGAACTCCGGGCGCACCAGCATAAAGTCTAGGGAGGGTCTGGGAGGGCGTCTGTCCACGGTGGCGGCTCTGGCACAGGTCGTGGTCCCCACCCCACCATAGTCACTACCCGCTTACGTAGCCTCCTCCCACTGACCACCCTCCAATTTAACCCCACTGGATTAAGGGGCAGCACCGGACTAAGAGGCAGCACCGGACTAAGGGGCAGCACCGGACTAAGGGGCAGCACCAGGATAAGGGGCAGCACCAGGATAAGGGGCAGCACCGGACTAAGGGGCGGATCCTGGCTGGCTGGCTCTGGCGGATCCTGGCTGGCTGGCGGATCCTGGCTGGACGGCTCTGGCGGATCCTGGCTGGACGGCTCATGGCTGGCTGACGGATCTGGCTGCTCATGGCTGGCTGACGGATCTGGCTGCTCATGGCTGGCTGACGGATCTGGCTGCTCATGGCTGGCTGACGGATCTGGCTGCTCATGGCTGGCTGACGGATCTGGCTGCTCATGGCTGGCTGACGGATCTGGCTGCTCATGGCTGGCTGACGGATCTGGCTGCTCATGGCTGGCTGAAGGCTCTGGCTGCTCATGGCTGGCGGAAGGCTCTGGCTGATCCTGTCTGGCGGAAGGCTCTGGCTGATCCTGTCTGGCGGAAGGCTCTGGCTGATCCTGTCTGGCGGAAGGCTCTGGCTGATCCTGTCTGGCGGAAGGCTCTGGCTGATCCTGTCTGGCGGAAGGCTCTGGCTGCTCCTGTCTGGCGGAAGGCTTCGGCTGCTCCTGTCTGGCGGAAGGCTCTAGCGGCTCCGGTCTAGCGGACGGCTCTGAAGGCTCATGGCAGACGGGCGGCTTTGCAGGCTCAGTACAGACGGGCGGCTTATGCAGCGCTTGGCAGACGGGCAGTTCAGGCGCCGTTGGGCAGACGGGCAGTTCAGGCGCCGTTGGGCAGACGGGCAGTTCAGGCGCCGTTGGGCAGACGGCAGACTCTGGCCGGCTGAGACGCACTGGTGGCCGGATGCGTGGTGCCGGAACTGGAGGTACCGGGCTGAGGACACGCATCTCAGGGCTAGTGCGGGGAGCAGGAACAGGACGCACAGGACTCTGGGGACACACAGGAGGCTTGGTGCGTGGTGTAGGCACTGGTGGTACTGGGCTGGAGCGGGGAGGTGGCGCCGGAAATACCGGACCGTGCAGGCTTACTGGCTCCCTTGAGCACTGAGCCTGCCCAACCTTACCCGGGTTGATGCTCCCGTCGCCCGACCAGTACGGGAGGTGGAATAACCCGCACCCGGCCTATGTGGGCGAACCGGGAACACCATGCGTAAGGCTGGTGCCATGTACGCCGGCCCGAGGAGGCGCACTGGTAGCCGGATGCGTTGGGCCGGCTTCATGACATCTGGCTCAACGCTCACTCTAACCCGGCCGATACGTGGAGCTGGAATGTACCGAACCGGGCTATGCCTGCGTACAGGAGACACCATGCGCTCTACTGCGTAACACGGTGTCTGCCCGTACTCTCGCTCTCCACGGTAAGTCCAGGGAGTAGGCGCAGGTCTCCTACCTGACTTCGCCACACTCCCTTTAAGCCCCCCCCCAAGAAATTTTTGGGTAGTACTCTCAGGCTTCCAGTCTTGCCTCCGTGCTGCCTCCTCATATCGCCTCCTCTCGGCTTTAGCTGCCTCCAGCTCTTCACGAGGACGGCGATATTCTCCCGGTTGTGCCCAAGGACCCTTTCCATCCAGTATCTCCTCCCATGTCCATGAATCCTTTATAGGCGTCCATGAATCCTGTGTATGTGGGTCCTGTTGCCGCTTGACACGCCGCTTGGTCCTAGATTGGTGGGGTTTTTCTGTCACGATCGTCTAAGGAAGCGGACCAAGGCGCAGCGTGTTGAGCGAACATGTTGACTTTATTATATTAAAGCAACCACGAAACAACAAAACAAAATGACGATAGTGAAGTCCAACAGTGACAATGACTGAACATGGAACAAAAACCCACAAACACAAGGTGAAAACACACAGTTTAAATATGGCTCCCAATCAGAGATAACGAGCCGACAGCTGACACTCGTTACCTCCGATTGGGAGTCATATGACTAACAAGAACAACCAAAACCAAGCACACCCAAATACCCAACATAACCAAACCCAACAAAACGAATACACCCTGGCTCAAATACAAAGTCCCGGAGCCAGAGTGTGACACTTATCATAATGCAAATTACAGTTAGTCATTCACCGCCTGAAAGTAATCAGTCCATTGTCTGTAAAGGTGAGGTTAAAGAGGATAGTTAGCCTGTTATTGCCAACTTTGGGTACTGATTGTTGTTTAACACTTAGCTGTCTTTTAGCAGTCATAACTAAAGAATGACGTCAGTACCGCATGACTCATTCTTAAAAGGGAAGTACATTGAAAGTAGGGCTGTTGCGGTGACCGTATTACCGTCATATTACTAGTCATGAAGGCGGTCAAATTCCACGTGTCCGTTTAGTCACAGTAATTAGGCTTCTCCAAGCTCTGATGCTGCTGATGGTCATTAGTAGCCTACCAAACTTGCTAACTGCCTGGTACTCAGCACTCTATTGTCCCTCTAATCACTCTGACATCAATGCAAATGTAATCAAAAATCTAATCAAACACTTCATGAGAGCCCATGAGCTCATGTGCGCAACATTTCCATAGGCTATGCAATTGCGCGAGAAAACAGAGTGATGGCCTCTACTAAAAAGGATCCCATCAGCTTTCTATAGGCTAGCCTACTATATCTATTTCTCAACTTTCCTAATATTAAGCACATTGCTTCTCTTTACAACAGGAGTATAGCCTACCTGGCTGGCATGAAAATTAACCATGTGGAAAGCGTCCTCCATTCGCTATTTAAGTGCATAGATTACATGTATTTTTTCCCGCTGCCCCTGTTTCGAGACAGGTGCATGATAATGGTCCATTCTAAATCAAAACTAATTTCACACATATTATTAAGTATATGTAAAGACAAGATTAAATCAAGAATAGTCTGATTGGTGACAATATTAGCCTATCACTTGTGAATTATATATTATCACTTGTGAATGATGCCCAGCATAAGAAACAGTCTTGTTTTTGCTACTTTTTCAAATCATAGTAGCCTAGCCCATAGGCCTATATGTTTTCATAAGGTTTGTATCACAACTAAAGTGGCCAAATAACTTCTTAAAATTAAGCACATTAATCTGCTTTATAAGGGGTTTAGAGCCTAACTGGCATACATAAGCAGCGCGTGAGTTTCTAAGTTTGGGGAAGATCATTTTCAACATAAAAATTAACCTTATAATAATAAAAATAATAAAAGCATTACATGCATAATCGCATTTGCTGTCACTTTGATAATGGTGTTTTCCCGCTAATGGAACATTTGTGCTTATAGCGTACTCCCATGTGCGCATTGCTGCGCTTATAATGTGAAGAAATACCCTAATAGTTTATCAACATTTTAAGCTAAACGTTCTGATCTGTTGCGTCAGCCACATTGCCTAAACAATTTTTTTTTTAATGCTAGTGGTTGTATTAATTTGGGATCTATCGCATCCCACAACTGTCCCAGACTATGTTTGGAATATTTATTTCTCGCACAGAATAGAATAGGTTGACTTTTGTACTATGGGGGATAGTAGATTGACATAGGCTATTACTTTTGCCATTAGGCCTACTCATCTTGTTGGCTGACGAAAAGTAAATGTGGACAGTTCTTCCAATATCTTCAATACGCACCTCGGAATTGGATAAGGACGCGCGCAGTTGCTTCCCCGATGTGTCTGTCTTCACTTGTAGCCTGTGAGAAAGACCCGATCACATGATGGAGAGCCATGTGAGTGAGGTGCTTCGGAGCGCGCAGCACTCGGGGAGAAGGGCACAACGCAGCACTCCGGGCCAAGGGCACAGCGGCCACTGGCCGAAAAAAGGCATGGATTTTTTTGGGGTGCATTACGGCCACAAAGGGGATGCACCGTGAAATTCGAGGCATTATCAAGTGCTTGTCAAATTGTGAGTGAGAGGCTAATGAAGTGTGTACAGCCTGCGCAAAAAACTAAGCAGAGCTCATGCCTTTCAAGCAACTTTTTTCAAATCATCATTAGAGTCACATCATGCAGCCTTCCTTACAATGTATTAAAAATCAAAACATATAACCCAATGTTTGTAGAACAACTAAAGTTACATTAATAACTCTAAATTAAGCATATAGGAATAGCTATTTATTTGTTAACTGCTCAACACAGAATAGCTGCATGTTAAATGAACTAGTGTAGCCCACAGCCATTTGGCATAGCCAGATCAGGGCCTAACATCAGGACAACTTAGAGTATGCTATTCTGTTCTTCTGAAATAGACTACATTTTCTTCATATCATGCTTCTTTAGACCTGTCTAAAATAAATAATGGATTTATTGTGAAGGTATAGGCTATATTACATGGATTTATTATACTTTTTTCAAATGTAGATGTTCCAAAGGTCTGCATCAGTGGCTTGTAGGCTATGCTTGGAAGCCAGGAGGTGCTAAATGTGTTTATGTTAATTAACGGTCAATTACCGTGAGAGTTATTTGCTTGACAATCACCGGCTGACGAAATTTCGTGACCGCCACAGCCCTAATTGAAAGTATGGGAATATTAAAGACCACTACAATAGTTTCTTACATATGTGATTGTTAGAAGCAGAGTGCTCTGTATTATAACTCTATGGAACTGAGGCTCTGTTGCCAAGCTGTTTCCATAAACCTGAATATATCTGTTCTCTCTCTTTACTGTAGCTGGGTTTTGCTGACCTGAACCTGTCCGAGTTTGCTGGCTCTGGCAGCACCACGCGGCGATGCCTACTAGAGGGTTACGACACCAAGAACTGCAGACAGGACAACTCTATACTCAAGGTACAGTTCAGTACAGTTAGACAGGCCTCCAGAACATCTACAGTATGGGACGTGTTTATGACACTGGAGTCTGTCCTACTCTGCCCTAGCCTACTTGGCTCTGTCCTATAACTCTAGAATGTGGTGCCCTACTTGTCTACACCGGAACCACTGATCTTAAAGGACTGGATAGATGAAAGAAATACACTGATTAGCCTACACAACTTCAGCTATCCAGCCTGTTACTAATGAGTGTTCATGAGGGAGAGGAGACCAGGAAGGGAACCATGTGAGAGTATTGGGTCATAGCCAACATAGCCAAGTATTGGCACACATTGGGAGAAAGCACATGGTTAGCTATCACCCTCCTCCGCCCCCTAGTCACCATATGTTTACTAATGTGTATGGGTAAACAGTTCGTAACCAGGTATGTAATACCACTCAGTACAGTTCAGGATGAGGTATTCTACATTTACATTTACGTCATTTAGCAGACGCTCTTATCCAGAGCGACTTACAGTTAGTGCATACATTATTCTTTTTTATTTTCATACTGGCCCCCCATGGGAAGCGAACCCACAACCCTGGCATTGCAAACGCCATGCTCTATCATCTGAGCTACCTCCCTAGTGATGCAACTGCTCTGACATGATATTGGAGAAGTACCTGTGCTATGAATGTATCTTGTACATGCTTCGGCTAGAATTTGTACTTAGACACAGGTCTAGGATCACTTCATCCTATTTCATAGGGCCTGTAGATGTGTATGATCCGTGCTGACATTTTTTGCTGACATGTCTTTGTCACAGGTTGTCATTAGCACACAGCTCATGTCTGGGGACCCCTGCTTTAAAACGTAAGTGCACCTTTCATTACCCTTTTCATTCAATCCATTTGGTGGGTTACATCACAAAACGTTTTTAGGTCTTCACTGATTTTGGATCAGCGCTACAACTGTAGGATTAGCATAGTGGAAATGAATGCAGTTTTGGCCAATTATTCAGTAAAGGTAAGTAGGAAACATTGATGTGACCGACAGACAGACAGACAAGTCTGCATCTGGCCAGACCACAGACACACAGAGCAAACCACCTACCTACCTATGCATTCAGCATCCTGTCTGAGTACACCCAGACACTGCTGCTAGTTCTGTGGCTTTATGAAACCGAGTCACAGAAACACAGGGGGATAATTGCCATCCCATGTTTGTAAAATGGTTATTTTGGGAAAGTTCAAGCGTTGGCACAGTTTCCTCAGCACCACATGAACGATTTGAAGTCAATCATACTTGTGGACTCAATCAAGCCGACTTCTGCCATTGAACATGAATAGCAACAGTTCTATTGTTTAGATATGCAAAGGTGAGGATAAGAGAACTTCCCCACAGATTCTGTCTGGCTTCTGTTGTTAGAAACAACTGATTTTAGCATGACGTGCCCACACACTCCTGGCAGCGCTGAGAACGTGTACATGGACGGCTACGCCTTTTACTATGGACACACACGTAAAAAAAAAACGCGCACACGGAATCACGCTCTCTACTGCACCACCCCTCTACTCTCTCTCTGAACACGTCTCTCTATTGTCTGAATCCCACAGTGGAGGAAACAGAATGGAATATAACGTTTACAGAGCCTTTATATAGCCTTATAGAGCCTTTATTGAGTGTTTATTGAGTAGACAATAAACGCCTAATGTGTCTGAGAGTGGGGTAACTGAGTCACAGAGGACGACAAGCCAGAATGGCAAACAGGAAGACTCCGGACATTCTGTACTCAGCAGTATTGAAGTATAATTTTACTATGGAGGAGGGGGTGAAAATGTATTAAAAATATACTGCTGGACTTATGCAGTGACTGTTGAGTGTGGGAGGGTTGCCTTGGCTAAGGCCTCTAATGACACAGTGGAGAGATTCTGGGAGAAAGCTGGAGTGTCTCCGAGTGCTCCTCGGTGTCCCCCACAGAGTGTGTGTGTATGTGTGTGTGTCTTTTACTGAGCTTTCCTCCTACAGAATGTGACTCACACACAGTGTGTGCGTTGGGCTTATTGTAAGAGCTCTGTGGAAGTGAGGGGAAAACTTAAAACTAGCTGTTATTGGCAAATTGTAAAGTATTTTGTCTCTCTACCACTGTCTCTCTCTCTCTCTCTCTCTCTCTCTCTCTCTCTCACTTTGTCTCTTCTATATAATTTGAGTCCACCCCCTCTCCAATCTTGAGTTAGACCGGTTCATCTAACAAAAATAAAAGAAATGAGACGTGGTGGTTTCCTGTGTTGTGAAAGTGGGGTTATTAAAGATGAACGCAAGCTCAGCTAACCGGATATACATCTCATAAAAACCTCTTGCTGACAGATCAGCACTTCTGATAGGATATGATTGTGTTCCAGTTCCACAGAAGAACTTTGCATTCACAATTATACTTTTTTTCTGAAAGGATGGGTCACAGTATGGCTTTAGATGTTACATGCATGATGTATGTATTCAATTAAGCCACTGACTTTCAAATAACCATTTGGACAAACGAATGAAAGACTCAAACCAACCAACAACCATGCATGGTAGGAAGTAGTAGGTTTGGAAGAGGTGGTGTTGTGTTTGTAAAGCAGCTGATCTGCAGCTCATTGAAAGCAGTTGATGTGACTGACAATGTCCCTGTGTCCCCTGCAGGCCACCGTCCATGGCCATGAAACTGGGCCTCCAGCAGGCTGAGGCAGAGTGTCTCCACAAAGACAGGAAGGGAGGGGACACACCCACACCCTGCCTCCCCATCCCAGGTACACACACACACACCCAAACACACACATACACCCCGCCGGCTCTGGACATATAACACTTTAATTTAACAGGGTTTAATCCTGCCATCCTTGTAATCAGTAATCATTAGTGCTAATGTTGTGCTGATGTTGTGTTGACATTGTCCTAATGTTGTGCTGCTGTTCCCTCCTGCTCAGAGCCCCCAGGGAAGTGTTCGTCTGTTCCTGATGAACTGGGAGCATGTGGCCATTCTAGAACGTCCAGCTACGCCAGCCAACAGTCCAAAGTCTCAGGTAGCTAGTAGCTACACACCTCGTCTGAACCAAATATCGATGAGAAAAGGCTATGACTTGTATCATGAACTAAAGAAGATATGAGTAGTAGGTATGAATGTCTGAAAAGCTATAGCTTGCTGTCAGAGTTATCGTTCTGGTTGTGAAATCTGTGGCTGTCTGTTGTGTGGAGGGTAACATTGCCAACTCGTTCCCAATAGGCTACAGCACAGGTCACTCGCGCTCTTCCAGCCTATCAGAGCTCACGCACAAGAGGAACCCCTCAGCGGGCTCTGCCTCGACGGGCATTGCAAGCATTCCTGAACCCAGCGAGGACCGGGGGACTGAGAGGGGGGAGAAGGAGGTCCGCTCTGCACCCCCTGTCTCTGTCACCTGTGCCTACTCCCCCATGCCTGAACATCCCCCCACCCCCGCAAAGAGCTCTGCCTCCTCAGAGAGACTGAGCAGGTAATATTCACACACACACACACACACACACACACACACACACCTAAATACTCATCTCTGACCTTTCAACAAAGTATCACAATGTAATCAACAGGAGTCCTTCTGCTCCATCTCATCCACCCCTGCTTTTTTTCTCACGTGTGTGTGTGTGTGTGTGTGTGTGTGTGTGTGTGTGCGCGCCTTAGGCATCGGATGAATCAGAACTCGGTGGAGGCTCAGCTGAAGAGAGTGGATGCTACCCGGGTGGATGCTGACGACATCGTGGAGAAGATCCTCCAGAGCCAGGACTTCAGCCACAGCCTACTGGACTCCAGCGCTGAGGGTACATTCACAATCCCTGGCTTTAGTTCAGATGGATAGGGCCAGGCTTAGCTCAGTGGGTTATCAAGGGATACCACACTGTAAGGAATAGGGAAAAGGCTTTATGTAGAGACTTCAGCTTCTGCCTTATAGTCCAGTGCAGAGAATACTGTCTTTATGGATACTATTAGGAAGAGAGGGCGTAAGGGAGAGAGAGAGTTCAGTATGTAAGAGGTTCAGAACCTCACATACCTCCCAGATGAGTCTCGGCCTCTGCATACGCCAGCCATGTCAGACTGCACGGCGGGTAGATACAGCGTAGCTACGGTGGTTAAAGTGGTACTATTCAACAAGCCATGGTCACTCTCTTCCCCTTTATCTTATTTATAGTGTTTCGGTGCCTTTGGTGCCCTCAGAACAGCCTCAATTTGTCAGGGCGAGACTCTACAAGGTGTCGAAAGCGTTCCACAGGGATGTGTCAAGTTGGCTGGATGTCCTTTGGGTGTTGGACCATTCTTGATACACACGGGAAACTGTTGAGCTCTTTTGTCTTGCCCATTCACCCTCTGAATGGCACACATATACAATCCATGTCTCAATTGTCTCAAGGCTTAAAAATCCTTCTTTAACCTGTCTCCTCCCCTTCACCTACACTGATTTGAAGTGAATTTAACAAGTGACATCAATAAAGGATCATAGCTTTCACCCGGATTCACCTGGTCAGTGTATAGCTGTGTTCGAATACCCATACTAACATACTGTATACTACATACTTAATGAGTATATACACTGCTCAAAAAAATAAAGGGAACACTAAAATAACACATCCTAGATCTGAATGAATGAAATAATCTTATTAAATACTTTTTTCTTTACATAGTTGAATGTGCTGACAACAAAATCACACAAAAATTATCAATGGAAATCAAATGTATCAACCCATGGAGGTCTGGATTTGGAGTCACCCTCAAAATTAAAGTGGAAAACCACACTACAGGCTGATCCAACTTTGATGTAATGTCCTTAAAACAAGTCAAAATGAGGCTCAGTAGTGTGTGTGGCCTCCACGTGCCTGTATGACCTCCCTACAACGCCTGGGCATGCTCCTGATGAGGTGGCGGATGGTCTCCTGAGGGATCTCCTCCCAGACCTGGACTAAAGCATCTGCCAACTCCTAGACAGTCTGTGGTGCAACGTGGCGTTGGTGGATGGAGCGAGACATGATGTCCCAGATGTGCTCAATTGGATTCAGGTCTGGGGAACGGGCGGTCCATAGCATCAATGCCTTCCTCTTGCAGGAACTACTGACACACTCCAGCCACATGAGGTCTAGCATTGTCTTGCATTAGGAGGAACCCAGGGCCAACCGCACCAGCATATGGTCTCACAAGGGGTCTGAGGATCTCATCTCGGTACCTAATGGCAGTCAGGCTACCTCTGGCGAGCACATGGAGGGCTGTGCGGCCCCCCAAAGAATTGCCACACCACACCATGACTGACCCACCGCCAAACCGGTCATGCTGGAGGATGTTACAGGCAGCAGAACATTCTCCACGGTGTCTCCAGACTCTGTCACGTCTGTCACATGTGCTCAGTGTGAACCTGCTTTCAACTGTGAAGAGCACAGGGCGCCAGTGGCGAATTTGCCAATCTTGGTGTTCTCTGGCAAATGCCAAACGTCCTGCACGGCGTTGGGCTGTAAGCACAACCCCCACCTGTGGACGTCGGGCCCTCATACCACCCTCATGGAGTCTGTTTCTGACCGTTTGAGCAGACACATGCACATTTGTTCTGGCAGTGCTCCTCCTGCTCCTCCTTGCACAAAGGCGGAGGTAGCGGTACTGCTGCTGGGTTGTTGCCCTCCTACGGCCTCCTCCACGTCTCCTGATGTACTGGCCTGTCTCCTGGTAGCACCTCCATGCTCTGGACACTACGCTGACAGACACAGCAAACCTTCTTGCCACAGCTCGCATTGATGTGCCATCCTGGATGAGCTGCACTACCTGAGCCACTTGTGTGGGTTGTAGATTCCGTCTCATGCTACCACTAGAGTGAAAGCACCGCCAGCATTCAAAAGTGACCAAAACATCAGCCAGGAAGCATAGGAACTGAGAAGTGGTCTGTGGTCACCACCTGCAAAACCAGTCCTTTATTGGGGGTGTCTTGCTAATTGCCTATTATTTCCACCTGTTGTCTATTCCATTTGCACAACAGCATGTGAAATGTATTGTCAATCAGTGTTGCTTCCTAAGTGGACAGTTTGATTTCACAGAAGTGTGATTGACTTGGAGTTACATTGTGTTGTTTAAGTGTTCCCTTAATTTTTTTGAGCAGTGTACTTCATACCATATACTATTAGTTCATTTCAGTATACTGTAAACGAACGGTATCCTTTCAGTTGAGTATACTAGCGCTTCGCCTGTCTACCGGAAGTTGATGCTGTTGCTGTGCAACCTCTTGCTAGCTTGTTGGCATAAAAAATGACTAGCTAGACATTTAACGATTTCGGGTGTGTTCGTAAATTCAATCTGGAGTGCCAGAGTGCGTAAATCCAGAGCATTGTCAGATTGTCAGTTCGTAAATTCAGAGAGTTTCGCTCTCAGAGCGTACACTGGACGCTCTGGCCGAGGAGTAGGGTTGATCTGAGCGTTCTGACCGTTGGCTAGCTTGCTAGCTACTTACAGACACAAATGAGAGAACACTTCACTCTGACCATTTTACTTGCCCTAGCAGAGCTGGTTAGGCTGTTTTCATGTTATCCAGAACGTTGGTGACTGTAACTGTGCTGCTGGCAATTACGCTTGTTTTTGCCAACGTTTACTTACACCGCCCATATTCAACGGGTGTTGAGCGTTCGTAAATCCATCAGTTATTCTGCGCTCTGGCACACTCAGACGAGAGTGCTCTGAAATAGCCAGAATTAACAATGTCCATTGAGAACTCACAACGACTATACCACTTAGCTGAGAAATATGTGAAAAATCAAATCAATAAACGTTGGGTAGTTAAATAGCATATACTTAAAATACTGCTTGGCAAGTTCGATGTGTTAGTAGCCAACTAATGTTAGGACGGTAACTAGCTAACATACTGGTACATACTGTAATGCTATGCGGTTTGTAAGGATAGCATAGCTAACAAATTGTTAGCCAACATAACGTGTAATGTAGCTTATTTGAAAAGTCATTACTTTATTACATTGCTCAACATTTTCTTAACATTTGTCATAATTAGTTAAAGCAATGAATTTGTATCCTCTCTCGTCTGACTTCGGCTACATATTTTCCACCATTTTCTTCAAATCTGAAAACGTTGTGAAGCCACGCCTATTTTCTGAAGAATTGCATTATGGGCCATAAAAGTACGGAAATAGTGTCCACTGCTTGTATACTTCGTATTTTGACGAATTTAGTACGATATCCGGGAACTTTTGGCATACTAACTATATCCATACTGACCAATAAGCATACTACATACTCAATTTACATCACAAATAGTACAATTAGTGGGGTTAGTATTTGAACACAGCTTATGTCATGAAAAGAGCAGGTGTTCTTAATGTGTTGTATACTAAGTGTATATGGAGACTGTTTAGTGGCAAAAATAAGGGGTTAAATGCATGTTAAAAATATATATATATATTATTATTATTATATATATATATATATTTATATATATAAATACAAATATCCTGATCTTTCTTATATCTCTGACATATACAGACACTTCAGAACAAACTTCCTTTTAGATTTTTTGTTCCATGTAGTGAATCTGTTATTCAATGCGTTTGTATAGGCTAATAGCAGTAAGGCCAAATCAAATTTTTCATAAAATATATATTTTTTAATTGATACATCAAGGGGTCTTAAAATTCAAAATGAAATAGCAAAATGGTCCTTGGTATGACCTTCTTAAAACAATTCCATATAGCTTAGTAGAACCCCCCTCCCCCAGTTTAGACAGGGCTTAGACTGTAATGGGTTAACAGATTACTAGATTTGCCATTTAAAATCACACATTTCTAATTCTTTGCTGCTGAAGCGTTGTCTCTTTCTCATTGTGAATAATACTCTTGTCAATAACCACATATTTTTAGATGGCTAATGGTTGCTTCCTAAGTAATTTTCACACTTGTGTTGATTGACAGTAACTTACTTGTTTGTGCGTGTTACAGAGGAGGGGCTCAAGCTGTTTGTTGGTCCTGGTGGAAGCACGGCGCTGGGAAGCCAACACACCAGGTTGGTGACATCATTACCTAATGCATCAGAAGTGGGTGACTCCATAGAAATAGAATGACACAACAGCAGGCATTGTCACTGAGTCACTGATATTTCACATTTTTAACGGCACAAGGGTCAATCGATAGTTAAAGAGTTTTTCAGTAACGCCCTTTCACTTGTTTGTGTGAGTTTTGGCTGATGAGATAACACGTGTTTGTCTGGTGTTCTCTTTCAGGGTTGGGGCTGGGCCCTACGAGCAGGTGGTGATCAAACCCTAGCCTCCGGGGGGAGCAGACATGTGTCAGAGAAGGTTCCACAACACCACGGGGTCTGACAGGGGGGCAGCAGTTTTTCCACCTCTCTGCAGGACAAACATTTGTTCCAACAGAAGTCCTAGTCTGATGAGCAGAAACTGTGTAAGACTGCTCCCCCTAGTGTTAAAGGAAGGTGACCTGAGTTTCATGACAACTTGTTTTTGAGAAGAAAGAGGAGGATATATGGACTTGAGTGCTGTCGCACTTAAACTGTGTGGAGCAGTATAATGTTCTCTCTACCCAGAGGGGGTAGTCTTTCAATTCTGCAGGCCTTATGTTCAATGAAGACACATTTTTAGATAAGTAGAAGAATACTGTGGTCTTACAACAAAAAGGGCTTGTAAATTTTTTTATGGAAGTCAAATCCTTCCAAATGGTTCTAGGTTATTACTGTGGGAGGTATGTTGTAATTTACAGTTTTATTGTTCAGTATGTTGCTGCTTGACATGTTCACTGTGTAAAATGTGCGGGGGTGTAGTGGAGGACAAACGGTAGTTTACCTACCTTTTACGGAAAATGCATTGAAAGTATAGGGAGCGTTACTTTTTCTCACCGCAACTGGCGATCAGAGTTTATCTATCTATCTTTCTTTTTTTTTTTACCACTACATCACTGCAAATGTGTAGTGTTTCACATGCGCGCACACACACACAGGTGTTTTAACTGACAAGATGTGGCCATGAGCTGATTTCATTTCCCACAATGACCTTAAAACTGACTAAAGAACTATACACACACAGGTTGTGTGATGTCATCAACCTACAGGTGCCCTATTCTGTCATATGAACAAAGAGGAACTGACAGTATGTTTCGCTATACGTGAAGACTCAAGCAGGGAACATCATTAAGATTCTATAAACAGAGAAATGATATATGTTGCCAGCTGGTGTTGCTGCTTGCCTGTGATGAAGGAGGGAGGAGAAAGCGAGGGAGGAGGAGGAGTGTCAACATCAGATGGAGGTGACGATGTCCTTGGAACTGTGGATTAGTTTCAAGCAAGACCTGTAGGTTGGTGTTTAGTTTTTTAATCCTCAGCAAAACGGTTATATAGTAGCTTCACTATGGTCTATGATCCCAAAATTGTATTTGTAAGTATTTGGAGAGGCCTCCTTGCGCAGACAACAAATCAGACGTTTATTTTCTCAGAAACCTTATTTTGATACTGTAGTAGTAAGTAGTAGGGAAAACTGATTTAGGGACAGAGAACATTGTTGACATTTTGAGAGTGGAAAGTGGGGCAAGGGCAGGTTCACTCAAGGAAAGATGGAGTCAGTCAAGTACAGTGATCAAACTAAGATGTTAGAGTTCTGACAAGCATCAAGCATCTGCAAGGCCAAATGTGACCTTTGTTTTGTTAATATTGTTTAGTGCGTTGTTGAAATACTGTTTGTGGAGTTTATGTCCATGATGCAGTATGATGAAAGTGTTGCCTCATTCAACCTCACATTCAATTAGCAGACCAGTTCTTGTGTTTGTGTATGTTGATACCGTCTGCATTTGTCGGTTTTTATCGGTATGAATACAGATTAGAGAAAGAATGTTCTTCAGATGTTCATAATGTTACATTTTTAATGACTTTCTTATTTGTCCACTTTACCACAAATGATACATTTTACAGCATGTGTCTTTATGATGTTGGTATTCTACTTTGTTGTTTTTACGGTTATTTCTGTAGATTGATGTTGCAAGTGCTGGTCCCACATTGTTTAATTTTCTAAATGTTGGAAGATGGTTATTTCAATACTGTATCCCAATTCACAAACACATGCTGTGTTGTTCTGTAAAGTACCCTGTAAAAAAATAATAATAATGTCACTGCACCTATCCGGTGTATGTGACAATAAAACATCTTAATAAAACAATTCCATTTATTTAAGAAACAATTGTGCTCTCGCTCGATAGCTTTTGTTCTTTTTCCCTTTTCTCTGCTAAACTGTAGCCTACTTTTCCAGCTACAAAAATCGAATTAAAGTTTGATTGCATACATAGATTTGCAGATGTTTTAGCAGGTGCAGTGAAATGCTTATGTTACTAGATCCAACAGTGCAGTAGAATGTCTCGCGAATACAATACTGATACAAATACACAAATAATCAAAAAAACATTTAACAAGAAATCAAGAAATAACAATGTGTGAGAATCCTGAATATAAATATGTGGTGTGTGTGTATAGACATTATATAATATGGAAAATAAAAAGGTATGCACGGTAGTAGGTATATTAGGATGAGCTATGTTGAGAATACAGTATATACATGCACAGAGTCAACAGTCCTGGAGGGCAGGCACCGTGCCCCCTGTGATGCGTTGGGCTGACCGCAGAGCCATTCTGTTGAGGGTGGTGCAGTTGCCGTACCAGGCGGTGATGCAGCCCGACAGAATGCTCTCAATGGTGCATCTGTAGAAGTTTGTGAGGGTCTTAGGGGCCATGCTGAATTTCTTCAGCCACCTGAGGTTGAAGAGGCGCTGTTGCACCTTCACCACGGTGTCGGTGTGGTGGGACCATTTCAGGTCCTCAGTGATGTGCATGCCAAGAAACGTAAAGCTTTTGTCCCTCCCCACTGTGGCCCCGTCGATGTGGATGGGGGCGTGCTCCCTCTTCTGTCTCCTGTAGTCCACGACCAGCTCCTCTGTTTTTTACATTGAGGAAGAGGTTAGAGCCTGGCACCACTCTGCCAGGGCTCTAACCTCCTCCCTGTAGGCTGTGTCGTCCTTGTTGGTAATCAGGCATACCACTGTCGTGACATCAGCAAAGTTGATGATTGAGTTGGAGTTGTGCGTAGCCACGCAGTCGTGGGTGAACAGGGAGTACAGGAGTGAGCTGAGCACACACTCCTGTGGGGCCCCCATGTTGAGGATCAGTGTGGCGGAGGTGTTGTTGCCTAAAATGGATACTGATTTTGAAACAGTGGATCCATGCTGGCTCAAAAAGCGGTTATATTACTCCTGTCATTAGTACTCAACGCAGGGTCGTGTGGGGGTTGAGATAGCCCTCAGGGCTGCTTGTCACCGCCAGTCCTGCCTCTGCATCGCAGGGTGAGATGCTTAAAAAAAATGCATACATTATTTTTTTTCATACTGGCCCCCGTGGGAATCGAACCCACAACCCTGGCATTGCAAGCGCCATGCTCTACCAACTGATCTACACGGGGCCTTACAAAGTACGGGAGGGCAATGGCTGGCTGCCATGGATCTTTATACTATTACAGGCAAGGAGGGAACATTCCTGGAATAATCCTATTTAATTTACAGAGCTGCTGCAATAGATTGGGATTGGGATGCTGAGCCCAATTTGTGCAGCATAAAAAGGCCCATATATTATAGCAAGGAGGGGAGGAATGGACACATGTAGTGAAGAACTGTCTTTGACTCCAGCTTTTGAATGTATGAGCGAAGGCATTTGCATATTCTTGATTGTCAGAGTATACTGCAGTGATTGAGGGGGAATAGTTGGAGCAGGGCTTGAACCACCAACACTACCTCCTGTGTCATAAGGGCGCAGACCTCATGGCAACAATATACAGTGTGCACTAACTGTAAGTCACTCTGGATAAGAGCGTCTGCTAAATGACAAAAATGTAAATAATGGCAGAATCACATGACAAAAATGGGGAAGAGTAGTAGGCATACAGTGGTGTGAAAAAGTGTTTGCCCCCTTCCTGATTTCTTATTTGTTTGCATGTTTGTCACACTTAAATGTTTCAGATCAAACAAATGTAAATATTAATCAAAGATAACACAAGTAAACACAAAATGCAGTTTTGAAATGAAGGTTGTTATTATTAAGGGAAAACAAAATCCAAACCCACATGGCCCTGTGTGAAAAAGTGATTGCCCCCTACTACCTAATAACTGGTTGGGCCACCCTTAGCAGCAACAACTGCAATCAAGCGTTTGTGATAACCTGCAATGAGTCTTTTACAGCGCTGTGGAGGAATTTTGGCCCACTCATCTAAGCAGAATTGTTGTAATTCAGCCACATTGGAGGGTTTTCGAGCATGAACATGCCTTTTTAAGGTCATACCACAGCATCTCAGTAGGATTCAGGTCAGGACTTTGACTAGGCCACTCCAAAGTCTTCATTTTGTTTTTCTTCAGCCATTCAGAGGTGGACTTGCTGGTGTGTTTTGGATCATTGTCCTGCTGCAGAACCCAAGTTCGCTTCAGCTTGAGGTCACGAACAGATTTTTGGTAGACAGCAGAATTCATGGTTCCATTTATCACAGCAAGTCTTCCAGGTCCTGAAGCAGCAAAACAGGCCCAGACCATCACACTACCACCACCATATTTTACTGTTGGTATGATGTTCTTTTTCTGAAATGCGGTGTTACTTTTACGCCAGATGTAATGTGACACACACCTTCCAAAAAGTTCAACTTTTGTCTCGTCAGTCCACAGAGTATTTTCCCAAAGGTCTTGGGGATCATCAAGATGTTTTCTGGTAAAAATGAGACGAGCCTTAATGTTATTTTTGCTCAGCAGTGGTTTTCGTCTTGGAACTCTGCCATGCAGGCCATTTTTGCCCAGTCTCTTTCTTATGGTGGAGTCATGAACACTGACCTTAACTGAGGCAAGTGAGGCCGGCAGCTCTTTGGATGTTGTTGTGGGGTCTTTTGTGACCTCTTGGATGAGTCGTCGCTGCGCTCTTGGGGTAATTTTGGTCAGTCGGCCACTCCTGGGAAGGTTCACCACTGTTCCATGTTTTCGCCATTTGTGGATAATGGCTCTCACTGTGGTTCGCTGGAGTCCCAAAGCTTTAGAAATGGCTTTATAACCTTTTCCAGACTGATGGATCTCAATTACTTTCTTTCTCATTTGTTCCTGAATTTCTTTGGATCTCGGCATGATGTCTAGGTTTTGAGGATCTTTTGGTCTACTTCACTTTGTCAGGCAGATCCTATTTAAGTGATTCCTTGATTGAGAACAGGTGTGGCAGTAATCAGGCCTGGGTGTGGCTAGAGGAATTGAACTCAGGTGTGATAAACCACAGTTGAGTTGTGTTATAACAGGAGGGGCAAACACTTTTTCACACAGGGCCATGTAGGTTTGGATTTTTTATGTGTTTGATGATCAGAAACATTTAAGTATGACAAACATGCAAACAAATAACAAATCAGGAAGGGGGCAAACACTTTTTCACACCACTGTAAATAAATCAAAGCTTGACAGGTTACTTGTGTACACACACCTAGGACTGATCATATGCAAATGCTTAAAGACACAATAGGCTAGCCTAACACACTTAATAATGGATGGGAGAAAATGTATTATCATATGTAGTATTGTTCTGATTTTTCAAACAACATGATTGTGCATCTCATCGGTGTATGCATTGAGTCAAAGATTTTGAATTCCTCCCTGCAGCAGTTACTGTACATGTAGGGCCTACTGGTACCCATTTAGGAGACTCACTCATTGGATGAAAGAAACATTATTTTCACGCCACTTCAATACGGAAGTTACTTTTTCGTAGCAGGTTAAGAGACTCAGGAAAAGGTTAGGAAAAAGGTAAGGGTTAGGGAAAATGGTCGCCTAATCTGCTATGAAAATCACTTAGTATCGAAGTACCATGAAACAGTGTGTCCCAATTGGACGAACAGTGGCCTCCACTTCGGTGCTTTAAGTGCCAATGGATTGGGCATGTTGCTAGTTTGTGCACTGTGCAAAGGTAAAATGAGATGTGCAAGGTGTGGTGGGGATCATGAGTATGGAAAATGTGGGCCTGATACTAAAGTTAAATGTTGTAACTGTGACGGAGAACATAGTGCAGCATATGGAGGATGTGAAGTACAACAGAAAGCCATGGAAGCGCAGAGGTACAAAATTACAATCAATGTATCCAATGTGGGGTAGCACTGCTATGGATGTCAATGGTTTAATGGTTGAAGATTTTCTGGAGTGGAGGGGACTAGTTTGTATAAAGGATGGTCGGGGGACATGGGTAAATGTGACTAGAGGTACATCGTCGACGAAAGATAGTTCCTTGGTGGACTGAAGTATGTAATAAGGCCATCACTGATCGTGATAATGCTTTTAACACTTTCAAGAATAATTAGACATTTGATAGCATGACAGTCTTTCAGAGGAAGATAGCATTGGCTAGGAAAGTCTTTAAGAATTCAAAGAAAGGTGCATGGCGGGAATTCTGTTCTTCTATAGGAAGGGAAACACAATTGGGGGATGTGTGGAAAATGTTAAAGAGGATGATGGGGAAAGGAAAGACAGTACATATACCTGTGTTATCTGAGGAAATGTTATGGCTGTTTCAAACAAAGAAAAAGCAGACGCTCTAGGAATAGTTTTTGCAGCAGTTCATAAAGTTGACAATCTAAGTGATGAATGTAAAAGACTAAGAATGCATGAAGATGTATACCGTAAGACGGAATCACTAGATGCTGAATTCACCATGTTTGATATAACGAGGGCTTTGGAGGGGTGTGGTTGCACTGCTCCGTTGCACTGTGGTGTTGCCTTTTGTGAAGCCTGGTAAAGATCCATCCAGTCCTGCTAGTTATAGACCTATTGCACTTACATCAAATATCTGTACATCAATGGAAAAGTTGATTGTAGGTAGATGTATGTATTATCTGGAACATAGGGGTCTATTAAGTCCATACCAGAGTGGATTCAGAAAAGGAAGGACTACCCTTGATGCATTGGTTACAGTTAGTACTGAGCTGACCAAAGCTTTGGCAATGAAGGAAGTGATGTCAATAGTATATTTTGACATTGAAAAAGTATATGATACAATGTGGAGGGAAGGTCTACTGATTAAATTGAATGGAATGGGTATTAGTGGGAGAATGTACAACTGGATTATGGATTTCTTGTTTGACCGAACCTTCCAGGTCAGGGTGGGATCAGAGTTATCAAGAGAATATGAGGTGGAAAATGGAACTCCACAGGGTAGTGCTATTAGTCCTATTTTATTCACGTTTATGATCGATGATATCTCTGGGGATATCGGACAGGGTATAGGGGCGGCCTTATATGCAGATGATGGTGCCATTTGGAAAAGGGGAAGGAATATTATTTATATAATAGCGAAAATGCAAGGTGCTCTTGCCACATGTTGTTCGCTAACAAAAAGATAAAGGAAGATGTCAGTGTTCGATTATATGGAGAACGAATGGAAAGGGTAACATAATTGAAGTATTTGGGGCTTTGGTTTGATTAAAAGATTAAATGGAGACGTCATATTACATGTATTGAGACTAAATGTAAGAAAGTATAAAATCTTATGAGGACAATAGTTGGGCATGATTGGGAGGCAAATAGGCAATCTTTACTGAATATTTATCATACTTTGATGAGATCGTCCATAGATTATGGGTGCTTTGTATGTGGTTCTGAGGCTTTTACATCGCTGTTGCGCCTTGATAGGATGCAACCGAGGGCACACCGGTTAAGGCTTTACAAGTACATACTGGGGAAATGCCACTATCCCTTAGACGAGTTAAGCTAGTCCAAGTTTTTTGGCTCAGATATTGGGAAAAGGGTTGATGACTATGGACTCAGGGACCTTGTTATAGGGCCATCTGTGGCAATAGGAAATGTGCCACCGTGGTTTTAAACAAGACCACTTGTTGATCTTAACCTGATCAAAGAAAAGAAACAGTGGTGTGAAAAAGATAATGTAGGAAACAATAGTGGATCAATATGTTAGTAATCAGTTTTATTCTTGCCTTGCAATGTATACAGATAGTTCAGAGGATCCCATGAACTGGAAGACAGGGCAGGTGTATTTATTCCTGAGTTCGATGTTAATCTATGCAAGAGACTAACAAATGATGTATCTGTATATTCAACAGAAATGGTTGCGAACATTATTGGATTGCAATGGATAGAGGTGCAACCAAAAAGAGTAGTAATATGTTCGGACTCTGCATCAGTTTTGTGTAGTTTAAGATCTGGAAAGTCAGAACGTGAGGATTTATGGTTAGAAATAATGATGCTGTTGTTGGGCTTACAAAGAAATGGTATTGAAATTCAGTTCTGATGGATTCCGGCTCATACAGGAGTTAATGGAAATGATATAGTAGATATAATAGCAAAAAGAGCAGTGAAAAATAATATTGTGGATATACAGGTGCAGTTGGGTAGAGGGGAAATTATAACATTGATTCAGAAAAATTGGTTAGATTGCTGTATGTACGGTCACTGTGGAGACGACGTCGTCGATGCACTTATTGATGAAGCCGGTGACTGAGGTGGTATAGTCCTCAATGCCATTGGATGAATCCTGGAACATATTCCAGTCTGTGCTAGCAAAACAGTCCTGTAGCGTAGCATCCGCGTCATCTGACCACTTCCATATTGAGCGAGTCACTGGTGCTTCCTCCTTTAGTTTTTGCTTGTAAGCAGGAATCAGGATGATAGAATTATGGTCAGATTTGCCAAATGGAGGGCGAGGGAGAGCTTTGTCTGTGTCTCTGTGTGTGGAGTAAAGGTGGTCTAGAGTTTTTCTTCCTCTGGTTGCACATGTGACATGCTGGTAGAAATTAGGTAAAACTGATTTTGCTTACATTAAAGTCCCCGGCCACTAGGAGCGCCGTTTCTGGATGAGCATTTTCTCATTTGCTTTGGCCTTATACAGCTCGTTGAGTGCGGTCTTAGTGTCAGCATCGGTTTGTGGTGGTAAATAGATGGCTACGAATAATATAGATGAGAACTCTCTTGGTAAATAGTGTGGTCTACAGCTTATCATGAGGTATTCTACCTCAGGCGAGCAATACCTCGAGACTTCTTTAATATTAGACATCGGGCACCAGCAGTTATTGACAAATAGACACACACCCCCGCCCCTGGTCTTACGAGACGTAGCTGCTCTGTCCTGCCGATGCATGGAGAAGCCAGCCAGCTCTATATTATCCGTGTCATCGTTCAGCCACGTCTCAGTGAAACTTAAGATATTATAGTTTTTAATGTCCCGTTGGTAGGATAGTCTTAATCGTAGATCGTCCAGTTTGTTTTCCAATGACTGCAAGTTGGCCAATAATATGGAGGGTAGTGGTGGTTTACCTACTCGTCCGCAAATTCTTACAAGGCACCCCGCCCTCCTCCCCCTTTTTCTCTGTCTTCACGCTGATTACGGGGATTTGGGCCGTCTATCCTTCACGTCGGACTCATTAAAGAAAAAATCTTTGTCCAGTTCGAGGTGAGTAATTGCTGTTCTGATGTCCAGAAGCTCTTTTCGGTTATAAGCGACGGTAGCAGCAACATTATTTACAAAATGAGTTACAAACAATGCGAAAAAACTAACAAAATAGCACAGTTGGTTAGGAGCCCGTAAAACGGCAGCCATCCCCTCTGTTGCCAATGTACTCCATTGCATCAAACCATGTGTACCATTCCACTGATTCCGCTCCAGCCATTACCACGAGCCCGTCCTCCCCAATTAAGGTGCCACCAACCTGACCGGCCTCACACTCCAGTACAGTAGGTGGCGGTGTAAGCAACTGTCAGTTGGTTGCGATCCGACAATAAAAGCTTAAAGAAGAAGAACCGTGTTTGTTCGTCATTGCATTTTACGTTCTTTTCCAGGCAGCGGCTGTTAGGTGCGTGCCATCTTGTCGAAGAATCTCAGCTAGCCAGACAAATAGCTAGAGAAAGTAGGGTTTTGAGGTCCAAAATCTGGTGCTAGGTTATTGTAGAAAATAGTTTATTTACCGTGACTATTGAAGGTTTCATATCGCGTTTTAATGGCGTTATAGTCAGAAGCATCTATTGTGTAAGATAGCTAACGTTAGCAGTTAGCGGCTAATTTCCCGCATTTGTATATCGACAGCGTGGGATCCTCGCATTATGGCCAACAACAATGTCGCCGGGAACCAGCAACAACCACAGGCCGTGAGCAAGATTGGCCCTAACGCTGGAAAACATGGCAACAACTTGCCTCTCTGGGGCAACGAAAAGACTATGAACTTGAACCCTATGGTTCTCACCAACGTGCTCTCATCTCCATATTTCAAGGTTCAACTGTATGAATTGAAAACCTACCATGAGGTGGTGGATGAAATATATTTCAAGGTAACGCCGTCGAGACCCATGTGCTACAAGTCTCGCTAACGTTAGCTAGCTTGCTTTGATATTGTAGCTAGTAGTAGGAGTAGCTAACGTTAGCTAGTTAACTTTGGCTAGCTTCATAGCTAGCTGTTTGAATCAATGATTGGGGAACTAACGTTAGGTAGCTAAATTATTCATTGGCAGGTAACGTTAACTAACGTTTGCCTAACGCTACTTTTCCTATTTTATTGTGGTAGTATGTAATTATAATCTCAATGTTCATTCCACGGCTAAACGGACACATTTCTGTTGACACATTTGAGCGGTTTGCTAACGTTAGTTATATACCTAGCTAACAAACCCCACTTGTTGTGTTTTCCTATAGTTAAATGGACTACTGATAATTGAGAATATTGTGTTGGAAGTAACGTTAGTTAAGTAAACTTTGTAGCCAACCTAGTTTACGTTAGATATTTGGCTAGCCAGTCTCGCTAACGTTAGCTTACATAACACTAGCTAGTTATCTTCAAGTTATGTTGACTAGTGAGCGGTAATAAATGCACGATTACACCATACAATGCAACATCGTCATAACATATTTGCATGTCATGAGATTTGTCACTTATGGTTTAACTTTATGTTTTTGAGGCAGCCAACAAATGACGTAACCAACGCCACAATGTGATTTTTGCATCATTGGGTCACCATGTTATTTTCTCCCTAGGTGACTCATGTTGAGCCCTGGGAGAAAGGCAGCAGGAAGACTGCGGGACAGACTGGAATGTGCGGAGGGGTAAGTTAGAAAGTACGTGCCTTTTGCCTTCCCCTGTTTCTATCTCCCAGATGCTCCCTGGCATATTTCAAAGGCTGCAACTGGGAGTAAAATCCATGCAAGTTACATCCTGACCAGAGAAGCTAGTCTCTGCCAAATCATGTTCATAAGTGCATCACATACAGTCGGGTCAAATTATTGGCACCCTTGACAATTATGAGCAAAAAAATACCATAAAATAAATAATACAAATACTGAGCTAGCTATATTGTATGCAAAATAAAAAATGAAATTATATGGTTTTATACTAATACAATTGCTCAGAGAAAGAGATTTTGTTTAACAAGTAATCCCTTTTCAAAAAAAGGTAGGGGTAAAAATGATTGGCACCCCTGTTTTCAAAACCGTTCAATAATAAAATATTTTCTGAGATTGGAGAACACATTGGCAGGGATCTCGGACAATTCCTAAATGCAGAATCTTTCCAGATCCTTGATATCCTTTGTCTGTGCTTATGGACTTCCTCCTTCAATTCAAACCACAGGTTTTCAATGGGGTTCAAGTCTGGAGACTGAGATGGCCATTGCAACTTGTTGATTTTGTGGTCAATTAACAATTTCTTTGTGGATGCGTGCTTGGGGTTATTGTATTGCTGGACGATCCACTTGCGGCCACGTTTCAGCCTCCTAGCAGAGGCAACCAGGTTGTTGGCTAAAATATACTGGTACTGGGGGAAGTTAATGATGCTGTTGACCTTAACACGGGCCCCAAGATGAGTGGAAACAAGTGCTGCGTTGAGGTCTGTTTCGGTTCTATTATTAAAAATAATTATGGGGTTTCGATTATTTGACATTTTAAAACGATTCAGGCTTTTTAATGGAAATTCCAAAGCCAAAAATAGTCAATTGCCAAAACATTAAAAATATTCCATTGTCTGTGTCAGGTCCACATAGAAAAATTGGAAATTGCTATGTAACTATAAAATATTTCAGTTGTGTATATTACTTAGTTTTATGTGACTCTTTAATTCCTTAGTCATCATATCTGCTCAGGCAGTAGCAGCCAGACAACCATACATTTTAGTCATTTAGCAGACGCTCTTATCCAGAGTTAGTGAGTGCATACATTTATTATTTTTTCATACTGGCCCCCCGTGGGAATCGAACCCACAACACTGTCTTTAGTCATCCTATTTAGCTAGGCAAGACAGCCCAAGTATGCTGCAGAGCTGACTGACAAAATGTTTACTAGTTTTTGAAAGTATGCCTTATCCCTCTCTCACATCGTTGTGTACATTCCTCTCTCATGCGGCGACGTATGCTGTCTGTGTATCTAACCTAACAGGCGTGAAAGGGGATACCTAGTCAGTTGCACAACTGAATGCATTCAACCGAAATGTCTTCGGCATATAATAATAATATGCCATTTAGCAGACGCTTTTATCCAAAGCGACTTACAGTCATGCGTGCATACATTTTTGTGTATGGGTGGTCCCGGGGATCGAACCCACTACCTTGGCGTTACAAGCGCCGTGCTCTACCAGCTGAGCTACAGAGGACCACCATTTAACCCAACCCCTCTGAATCAGGGAGATGCGGGGTCTGCCTTAATTGATGTCCACGTCATCGGCGCCTGGGGAGCAGTTGTTGTTGGGGGTTAACTGCTTTGGTCAAGAATGGCAGATTTTTCCACCTGAACCGGCAACCTTTCAGTTACTGGCCCAATGCAGTGTATCCAACCCCAAATCCAAGAGCAGGCGCAATGGATTATGGTCGTTGTAGTTGATTACTACATTTCCACGCTGAACTAGGTTGAATATTTGCTTAATGATAACTACAACTCCCTTCAGCCCAGCGTCCCATATACAGGGTGGGAAATTGTACTTTGGTCCACAAGTCACTGTGGCAGGTAGATTACAAAATCCACCAGCCACTCTGATTTGTTTTTTGCCGGCCAAAATATTTTCCGCCATATTTCCACCACACAAAAAAACTGAGCCTGCTTTTTTTTTCTAAAACAAGAAATGTATTACTAGTAAGAAATAATGGGGTATATTGCTTAATTTCTTTACATTTGTGACCTGAGACTATTAACCAATGTATGTTAAATTAAATCCTTTAGATACAATAGTAAAAACAGAAACAGTTCTACAACTGAACATCAAGAATCAACAAAGTACCTGCCCTGGCACAAAAGGCTGAGTGATATGGCTTATTTATTATTATAGTTCAGGGCTCTACGCTGACATTTTTTACAAGGAGTACATGATGTCCTCCTATGTAGAAATGTAGAAGCACACAAATAAATCTAGGAGAACAATTGAAGTATGAGTGTTTTAACGATAAGAAATGACGAAGTTCATGAATACACTTTTTTTTAGGACTGATCCATGCTCAATCAGGTGCAATCATTAGGTGAGACAAATGTTCAGCTGCGCCTTAAAGGGACAGACCTTTACTGTGGTAACTTGTGCACGCACTTGTCTGTGATGATGAAAATGTCTGACTGCGATGTCTTCATAGCAGCATACAGTTGCAGCAAACTCAAACTACATTGAAAAACATCCTAGCGTGTGAACAAAACGATATAACTGGCTAAGAAACACAAGGACAAAGTCAAACTTCAGTGGCCTTGCCAATTCGACCAACATCTACATGTGACCTTTGGATAAAAAAATGAACTGTTCCCAAGTGCTGTGACCACCCGCCAACGTGGCTGGTGAAATAGACATTCTTACCCGGCAAAGACAAAATCTACCCGCATTTGGGGGGTGTTAATTTCCAACCCTGCCCATATAGTTCTTGACTTCATGTCTCTCGTTAAATATTTGATTTCACTCTAGAGAAAAGGCGTAGCCTGATCCCAACAATCCTCCTCCTGCTGGCTTTAGCAGATTCTGCCATTACTCTCCTGAAGTTGCCGGTAATATGCTACACGTGGAATCGGCAACTTTTCTCATGTGGAATGCCAATTTATCTTACCATTTCTACCGATCTGCGTGACAGTTATGGTTTTCATATGCACATTTTTATGGAACAGTTTCATTTAATTTATAATACTGTGTTCGTATCTCAATCATTCATGTGGTTAATCAAAATTCTATCCAAATCTAAATTAATATGATACAAACCTAAAAAGTAACTTCTATTGTCATTGCCAACTATGTAACAATTGCCTACACAAGCCATTGAGCTCGGGACAGACACAGCTGTAGGCTATTTGCGCAAGGGATAAGAAGTAATCCGGTAGGCCTATTTTATGACGTTTCCACTGGATCGGATCATTACATTTTCCCCTTTTCACGCTGAGTGGTTATCGAAGGAGAGCGAGCTGGAAAGATTTTTCAAAATCATTGAGGAACTGTCATTCTCAATGGATGTTTGAGTTGAAGAACATTACTTTGAGAAGCGCCACAGCTCAGTAGTGGTGGTGCGTTAAGCCAATCAGAAATACTACCAGATTCCCAAATGGGCACATTTACAAGCTTACATTTGTGCGCAGGCCAGGTAGCCTGTAGTCCTACTTCTATGCGTAGTCGGGTGATTACTCAACATTGACAGGAGTGTGCCAAACAAAAGACAATGACTTAATTGACAACTTGTAAATGGAATGAAATAAACAAACTTGTTTCTCACAAGTGTAGCATAGGTTGTGCGCACTGCAAACAACGTGTCCACTCTGACAATGAGAATGGTAAAATACTGGAATAATATATTGAATGCATTAACAGCGATTACCTTAACCAAACAAATATTGTAGATTAGAAATGATAGGAATTAACGGTAAATGGGGCGGCAGGTAGCTTAGTGGGTAAGAGCGTTGTGCCAGTAACCGAAAGGTTGTTGGTTCTAATCCCTGAGCCGACTAGGTGAAAAATCTGTCGATGTGCCCTTAAGCAAGGCACTTAACCCTAATTGCTCATGTAAGTCGCTCTGGATAAGAGCGTCTGCTAAATGACAAAAAAAATAAATAAATATGTACTACTGGTGATGTGTGTAATGGGGAATTGATAGACTTAACAATCAAACGCAAACAGGTCACAGAATGAAGTTATGAAACAATGAATGTGCACAAATTGGCAGGAGAGCGCTTCCTGGAGAGGGACTTGCATTGTAGCCACACTCCCCTTCTTGGGCTGTGCCAATTATTTGGTGCATACAATATAGCTCAATATTTGTATTTCTTTTATACAGTTTTTTTTGTTGCTCATCTTTATCAAGGGGGTCAATAATTTAACCTGACTACATACACGCACGCATCAGTCAGAGCTAGAAAGTTGGCTGTCAGAAGTATTACAATGTAAACATACTTTTAATCTGCATATTTGAAGACATGGCATATGGAGGTTTAGTGAGATACCCAATGGGCCGGACAATTCTCTTATCACTCATCTTGAAAAAACGTATACTAAAAACAATGGAAAAATCAAGTGATTCGTTATTTAAATAGCATGGATGACTGAGGGAAAAACAAATGGATACAATTTTAAGACCAGGTGGCAAACAATAATGCAGGCACTAGGGATGGGGGCGTGAGCATGTGGGTCTGGGCACATGAGATGTAGTTCATATCTATGTTTGTATATGGAGGAGGGGGGGGGGGAACCAAAACAAGTCTGTAGTTGATGGATGACAATTGAATGCGAGCAACACACTGAACTTTGTTGTGGAGTATGGCTGTGTTGAAAACCGATAATTGTTCCCTCCAAAACTTAGAGGTCTACTTCAGATATGTTAGGAACACTGGTCCCAAAAATAAAATGTCTGACACATGAACCTCTGTCCTCAGGTGCGTGGGGTCGGGACTGGCGGTATTGTGTCCACAGCCTTCTGCCTGCTGTATAAACTGTTTACCCTCAAGATGACCCGTAAACAGGTGATGGGACTGATCACTCACAACGACTCACCCTACATCAGAGCACTTGGCTTTATGTACATAAGGTACAACTCTTTGTTTAATTTTGGTTTATGTAAAAGACAAATGTTTGCACAGAAGGATTGGACCAATTTTTTTGATTTATATATATGGCTGCAAAAATATTTCACTCGCCATGCCTTAATGTGTTGCAATCTCTTTGAAATGCTCAGCAGTCATTTTGCGGTGTTTAGTTGCATGCATATACTTACACATAGCATCATTGTATCTGTCCCATTATGGCTTCTGTGAGAGCAAGGGCAGCACCATTGAGGCCATCTCTATTTTGAAGTAGACAATTTTCTTCTACTTCTATGAGTTGACAAACTAACTGAAAGGGTGCCCACTGCCACCTAAAGTGTATTATTTGAACAGGTATAAAGCCAAGGTTGGTAATTTACTGCCACCTGCAGTTATGGAATGTTTCCTCAAGTATAAATCATTGGCTGATCCCCTGTGGTGACCTTGATGGAATTAAAATTATCTCTAGCAAATTTGGTATACACAATGCAACTCAAACAATATTGAAATTGCATCAATGATGTCAATGTTTTCTGCATTTCCCGTTTGGTATGTCTCTTGTGATGTGGTTCACAGCAGCACTGACGGATGTGTTGACATGACAACTATCAGAGTTTTGAACAACAACGCTTCCCCTCCTTGTTCCATTTTGGCTGAAGACCTAGCTATCCAGTAACTAGCGAACACCAGACACAGATGAAAGGGGAAACATAAGTATCTTTGCCATAGGCGAAAACTGAACTTTTATTATATTTGCTGACACCCTGCAGTAACATTTTGGCACCAGTAGAGTAGCTGTATAAACCACGCCCTTCTGCAAACACTCCTTTTCTGACGATGGTTACAAGGCGGTACTTATTTAAATAACATGAGAATATAAAGTTACCATTGGTGTATTAAAATGACAGTTGGGGTGATATCCCCTTAATAATCCCACCTCCTGAATCCACATGTTTGACACGAGGGACGGGACCAGTACCTTTATGACAACTTATCAATTAATGTAGAAGCAGTAGTCATTTTTCATACTTTGGCCATCATACTTTGATCTGGTTTTATCCAAATGTCATCAAATTGATCAAAATATCATCAAATTTCATGAAAAACATGATTGACTGTTCATGACCTTTAACCCTTAGCATACAATATTCCGCGCCCCCGCGTAAATCTAATTAACATAATAAAATAATCCCCATCCAAATCTGTTTAAGCTAGTGATATCTGTTTTTTTGCATGGCCCCGTCTCAATCCACAACATCCGCCGATATCGCACTTCCGCATCTGTGGTTAAAGGTGGCAGTGCTAGACCAGTGTTTGTCAGACCATGAGACATCCCGAAAATCGGTCTTCTCACAAAAACGTCTGTAGTGTCCAAACGATTTGGCCTACAAAGTATTATGACCACTCTATTGAAAGAAGACTGTTTTGCTCTAGGATGCTCACAAGACTCATCTGAAGTCGGTACAGCCTCTTCTGCCAATTCTGTCTGTAGCGTCCGAACGGTTTGGTATTCACACTAATATGACCTCTCTGTGGACAGCTGAGACTCTCGCGAACACGATGGCCTTAGCACGCCACAAGCCTCACGAGTCGTCTGAAGGTCCCCGGTACCAGTAAAAAATATATATGGAGATAGTTTAGTGCCTAAAATGTTTAGGCCTCCTGTAGCTCAGTTGGTAGAGCATGGCGCTTGCAACGCCAGGGTTGTGGGTTCGATTCCCACGGGGGGCCAGTATGAAAAATGTATGCACTCACTAAGTCGCTCTGGATAAGAGCGTCTGCTAAATGAGTGAAATAAAATACGAGGATAATTAAAAATGGGGGGGGGGAAATATGAGAATCCTGATCTTTCTTACAGTGCCTTGCAAAAGTATTCATCCCCCTTGGCGTTTTTCCTATTTTGTTGCATTACAACCTGTAATTTAAATGGATTATCTGGATTTCATGTAATGGACATACACAAAATAGTCCAAATTGGTGAAGTGGAAGGAAAAAAAACTTGTTTAAAAAAATTCTACAAAATAAGGGGGAAAGTGGTGCGTGCATATGTATTCAACCCTTTGCTATGAAGCCCCTAAATAAGATCTGGTGCAACCAATTACCTTCAGAAGTCACATAATTAGTTAAATAAAGTCCAAGGAGCTCTCCAAACAGGTCAGGGACAAGGTGGAGAAGTACAGATCAGGGTTGGGTTATAAAAAAAATATCTTTAACTTTGAACATCCCACAGAGCAACATTAAATCCATTATTAAAAACTGGAAAGAATATGGCACCACAACAAACCTGCCAAGACAGGGCCGCCCACCAAAACTCACAGACCAGGCAAGGAGGGCATTAATCAGAGAGGCAACAAAGGGACCAAATATAACCCTGAAGGAGCTGCAAAGCTCCACAGCAGAGATTGGAGTAGCTGTCCATAGGACCACTTTAAGCCGTACACTCCACAGAGCTGGGCTTTACAGAAGAGTGGCCAGAAAAAAGCCATTGCTTAAAGGAAACTATAAGCAAACACGTTTGGTGTTCGCCAAAAGGCATGTGGAAGACTCCCCAAACATATGGAAAAGGGTACTCTGGTCAGATGAGACTAAAATTTAGCTTGCAAACCCAACACCTTTCATCACCCCGGAAACACCAACACCATTTTTTTTTCTCCATCGGTAGGGACTGGGAAACTGGTCAGAATTGAAGGAATGATGGATGGCGCTAAATACAGGGAAATTCTGGAGGGAAACCTGTTTCAGTCTTCCAGAGATTTGAGACTGGGACTGAGGTTCACCTTCCAGCAGGACAATGACCCTAAACGTACTGCTAAAGCAACACTCGAGTGGTTTAAGGGGAAGCATTTAAATGTCTTGGAATGACCTAGTCAAAGCCCAGACCTCAATCCAATTGAGAATGTGGTATGACTTCAAGATTGCTGTACACCAGCGGAACCCATCCAACTTGAAGGAGCTGGAGCAGTTTTGCCTTGAATAATGGGCAAAAATCCCAGTGGCTAGATGTGCCAAGCTTATAGAGACATACCCCAAGAGACTTGCAGCTGTAATTGCTGCAAAAGGTGGCTCTACAAAGTATTGACTGGGGGGGGGGGTGAAATAGTTATGCACGCTCAAGTTCAGTTTTTTTGTCTGTCTTGTTTGACAAATATTTTGTATCTTCAAAGTGCTAGGCATGTTGTGTAAATCAAATGATACAAACCCCCAAAAAATCTATTTAAATTCCAGGTTGTAAGGCAACAAAATAGGAAAAATGCCAAGAGGGGTGAATACTTTCGCAAGACACTATCTCTCAGATATGACAGATACGTCAGAACAATCTCCCTTTAGATTTTTTGGGGGACTGTCTGTTCCATGTAGTGAATCTGTCATTCAATGCGTTTCTATTGGCTAATAGCAGTAATGCCAAATTCAATGTTTTATCCATTAATTTGATATTTTTTTATACCTTAAGGGGTCTTCATTCAAAATTGAATAGCTAAGTGATCCTTGGTATGATCATCTTACAACAATTCCATATGTTATCTTAGAACCCCCCTCCTCCCCCGGCTTAGACTCTAGAGGGTTAACCCATAGGAAGTCCCACTCAGTTGACTACTTCAAAATGGTGAAAGTCCTCAATGGCGCCGCCCATGCTAAACAGGCTTTTGGGCACTCGAGTCCTCTATGGTGGCATTTTTCCGGCTTACACCACTCTGTCGTTCTGCACCCTGAGCAAGACAGTTAACCCACTGTTCCCCGGGCGCCGATGCCGATTTAAGGCAGCCCTCCGCACCTATCTGATTCAGAGGGGTTGTGTTAAATGCGGAAGATACATTTCAGTTGAATGCATTGAGTTGTACAACTGACTAGGTATCCCCCTTACCTGATCTTTCCTGGAATGGAGAGTTACTTTGAGTTTGGTGTTATGTTACGTGTCTTCTCAGAAGAAAATCTGATTCACATACAACACTAGTTTTTTAGATGGTTAACATCAGTGCCAAGTTGCAGGCGGTAGTCCAAGACATCTACATGTGTTATTCAATGGGATGTTCATAATTAAATGCTCATAGTGTGTTGTGTATGTTTCTTTATCCAGATACACCCAGCCCCCTGCTGACCTGGTGGACTGGTATGATGGTTTCATGGATGATGAGGAGGTATGTCCACACGGGTAATACTTTCATGTTTCTCTACCTTTCAGTAACTAGTCTGGCATGATCCAAACTGTTGTCTCTCAGTTCTCTCCTTGTTGTGATGCTCAGAGCTGATTTTTCACCTTTGCCTTCATTTGGCTTAATTGCCCTCCCCCCAGTCACCCTCCCCAAAGTTGGGTAACTAGGTAATTCACTCTGCTGCCTGTTTTTGTCAGGGTAAGTATATTTGACCATAGTCAAATTCTGTTAACTAAAGGCATGCCCAGATGTAATCAGGACTTGTTGCACAAAACTAATTTACAAAACTTGACAACTACACCGAAATGTATAACATGGTTCCTCCCTGGCCCCACCACCTGACAGATCATAGTTTTTGTTTTTTGTGAAAAATTCAAATTGTAACCATTTTAGAAGAAAATACTTTAACACATAAATGCTTTGTTTGCTTCTCTCTGACACACACACCTACTTAGCACAATTTCATAATTTCCTGGGGAGAATCTTGTTATAGATTTATCTTCTGTTCACCTTCAATTGGCTGGATAGTGTTTGGCAGACTGTGCAACCAGGCCTACTTTCTTGTTCTGATGCAATATTTTAACCTTACATCCTTTGACAACCTACCTAACTGGCTAATTCCCATGTTCTCTTCTTTAGATGCCCCTTGTGCAGCAGGTGAATTGGATAATGTATCTCTCAGCACTTGGTTTGCGTGTGTGAGTGCAAAACAGCTGTTCAGTTCTCTACCCATTCAGACCTGGTCTCTATGTAGCTGGTGTGCACCTACCTACTTATCTACCTCCTCCACTCTGTACTTTCACTGTGGCCGAAGTCTCCCTGGACTGTCGAGGAAGGAGGAAGCACAAAACTTATCTTGAAACCCTTCTTTCTTGACTGTCCACGGATCCATCTCAATTGTTTTGAAGTCGTTTTCTCTCCTTGTTTCACCCCTACCTTTACTACTTATTTTAATGCTAGAGCAGATGGTGGAAAATAGATCAGGAGAGGAAGCCACTTGACTATTGAGATGCACCCCAGGGTGTTTTCTGTTATTTTAACAACATATACTACATATACTAAAGTATGTGGACACCCCTTCAAATTAGTGGATTTGGCTATTTCAGCCACACCCGTTGCTGGCACATATGAAATCGAGCACACAGCCATGCAATCTCCATAGTCAAACATTGGCAGTAGAATAGCCCGTACTGAAGAGCTCAGTGACTTTCAACGTGGCACTGTCATAGGATGCCACCTTTCCAACAAGTCATTTCATCAAATTTCTGCCCTGCTAGAGCTGCCCTGGTCAACTGTAAGTGTTATTGTGAAGTGGAAATGTCTAGGAGCAACAACAGTTCAGCCGCGAATTGGTAGGCCACAAGCTCACAGAACGGGAGTACTGTAGCACGTAAGAATTGTCTGTCCTCGGTTGCAACACTCACTACCAAGTTCTAAACTGCCTCAGAAAGCAACGTCAGCACAAGAACTGTTAGTCGGGAGCTTCATGAAATGGGTTTCCATGGCTGAGCAGCCACACAAGCCTAAGATCACCATGTGCAATGCCAAGCTTCGGTTGGAGTGGTGTAAAGCTCACTGCCATTGGACTCTGGTGCAGAGGAAACGCGTTCTCTGGCGTGATGAATCACGCTTCACCATCTGGCAGTCCGACGGACGAATCGGGGTTTGGCGGATGCCAGGAGAATGCTACTTGCCCGACTGCATAGTGCCAACTGTAAAGTTTTGTGGGGCTGTTTTTCATGGTTCGGGCTAGGCCCCTTAGTTCCAGTGAAGTGAATCTTAACGCTACAGCATACATTGACATTCTAGACTATTCTGTGCTTCCAACTTTGTGGCAACAGTTTGGGGAAGGCCCTTTCCTGTTTCAGCATGACAATGCCCCCTTGCACAAAGGGAGGTCAATACAGAAATGGTTTGTTGAGATCGGTATGGAAGAACTTCACTGGCCTGTACCTTTTGGGATGAATTGGAAAGCAGACTGCGAGCCAGGCCCAATCGCCCAACATCAGTGCCTGACCTCACTAATGCTCTTGTGGCTGAATGGAAGCAAGTCCCCGCAGCAATGTTCCAACATCTAGTGGAAAGCCTTCCCAGAAGAGTGGAGGCTGTTATAGCAGCAAAGGGACCAACTCCATATTAATGCCCATGATTTTGGAATGAGATGTTTGATAAGCACGTGTCCACATACTTTTGGTCATGTAGTGTATCTTTGTAAGAGAGCTCAGTCTAAGTACAGACTCTTGAGGACAGCTAGACAGATTAGATGAAAAACTATTTTTCCATTTCCCTACTATTATTTCCTATAGTATCAGGCACTAAGCTAAATTTTTATGCAAACACATAATGATATGTGAGCATATTAAGCTAGATGAAAACAGAGGTGAAGGTTCAGTACATGGTCATCACAAATTTATATTTTATTTCTAATTTTGTGATGCAAGCGTTAAAAACCAGGGACTAGGAAGATAATCCTGTAAATCGCTCTGGATAGGAGTGTCTGCTAAATGCCAAAAATGTAAATGAATAAATAGGATTATAAATACAATCAATGTCTTTTGTACTTCTGTTTGCATCTGAGTGTGTTAATAAGGTTTGAATACCTCCACCCCCGTCCCCCCCTATGTTCTCAGGAGCTGGATGTGAAGGCCGGAGGAGGCTGCGTTATGACCATCGGAGAGATGGTCCGGTCATTCCTCACCAAGCTGGAGTGGTTCTCCACACTCTTTCCACGCATCCCGGTGCCCGTGCAGAAGATGATCGACACGCAGATGAAGGCAAGGCCCCGGAAGGTTCCCGAGAAGGTAGAGGAGCCGGAGAAACCACCAACAGAGGAGGGGCGGGCAACAGAGGGCCGTAGACGCTCCAGGTAGGAAATGGAGAGCAGCCATTACAGATAATATTATGTTGATCACATCTGGCAATGAGAGGGATTGTGATAATGCAGCTGAAATTTTGTTTTGTTTCTACATGTCTCTGGTCAGGAGCCCCAGACGGACCCCGAGCCCCAGGAGGTCTCCCAAACGGTCGAGGAGCAGGAGCCACCACCGCGAACGAGAGCGCCATGGCCCCAGTTTCGACCGAGAGCTGGAGAGGGAACGCGACCGCCAGAGGAAAGAGCGGGACACTAAGGACGGGGACAGGAAAGGAGGAGACCGGGAGAGAGGAGGCGAGAGGGAGAGGCGTCGGTCCCGGAGTGCCGACCGTACCCAGGAACGCCGGGAACGTCGCAGGAGCTGCAGCGTGAGTCGGGACCGCAAGGGAGAGCGGAAAGACAGGGAGAAAGATGGGCAGGGGGGCGGGGAGAATGACAGGAGGAAGGACAGGGACTACCATAAAGACGGGGGCAGCGAGAGGGAGAGGTCCAAGGACAAGAGGAGCAAGGGAGAGACGGAGGACAGGAGAAAAAAAGAAGAGAGGGATGAGAGGAGGGGTCACAAGAAGGCCAAGCGCTCCAGTCGGAGTGCAAGCAGGGAAAAGAGACACAAAGATAAGTCCAAGAAGAGAGAAGTCCAAGAAGAGAGCGGGGGCAGGGCCGAGGTAAGGGAGGAGAAGGAGAAGAGCAGGAAGAGGGAGCGCAGCCAGGAGAGGGAGGAGGTGCAGCGCTCGCACAAACACAGCCGCAGCAAAGAGCTGGGCCATCGGCCACGAGAGCCCAGCAATGGGAAAGACCACAGGAAACACGTGGAGCGCAGGACGAGCCAGAGCACAGAGCGAACTAGTGCCGATCCCCCCTAGCGCCAGTCACAACTCTCCCTCCATCCTTTCTCTTCCTTTAATTTTTTTTAACTTGATTGTGTAGTCTGTCACTTGTTTAAAAAAAACATTAGCACAAAACCACCTTGACTTGTCTTTGGCCAATGTGACGTTGCTTTATGTAGATCTTTCTCTCTCTGCCTTTCTCATCCCTTTCTAGACCAGCGTTACTCTTCTCTCTCTCAAAAAAAAAGCCTTTCAATCTTTATGGTTCTTTTTTTTTCTCTCTGGAAAGTTCCAAATTGCTTTGTACATATGGGTCTGAGAATGTTTTAAATCCTACAGAGCAACCTCCGAAGGTGAATTTGTACTACGCACTGAGCCGTGCTGAAATTGTGCTGTTTGGTTAATTGCTCTGTTGCAATTTGTTTTCTAATAAAATGACTTATGAAAGGAGAACGCTGTGTGGGGTAATTCTGATTGTGTTTATGTTGATACTGTAATTCCTAACGCAGACCACTACAAATCTAACAGGCTCCGCTGTGCAGCTAACAGCATCACTTCCTCCACTGTACCCTGTTCGTACCACGACTCAAACTTTACGACGTACAAACCCATTGAGCCATAGAAAAGGTTCCGATTTAATCGGCACCATTGGCAATGTTTTGATCTGTGGGTGAGTTTCTGGCACGATCTCACTCAGTTTTATTTATTTACACAAGTACTCTTAAGAGCACATCCAGAGTAATTACCCTGGCTACCACGTTGTGAAGGGCACATCCAGAGTAATTACCCTGGCTACCACGTTATGAAGGGCACATCCAGAGTAATTACCCTGGCTACCACGTTATGAAGGGCACATCCAGAGTAATTACCCTGGCTACCACGTTATGAAGGGCACATCCAGAGTAATTACCCTGGCTACCACGTTATGAAGGGCACATCCAGAGTAATTACCCTGGCTACCACGTTATGAAGGGCATCATAACCCATTTTTGTGCATTGTCCCGGTCAGAAATAAACCATTCAAGTACTAGATCTACAATGAAAGGGGATTATTGGAGTACCTTAATTTGTATATTTTTAATTTGTACAGAATGTTTGAAACAAGGCAACAGTAAACATGTTGTCCCCCACAATTTTATTTAATTGTTTTATCCCCCACGAATGATGCAGCGCCCCCCTTCGGCCAATTGAGATCCCGTGACTAACAAGTTTCAGTTGTGTGTGTGTGTGACCACAGATTATCCATTATATTGACCAGATACTCATGTGGCCGCCCTAACAATGAAAATAAATGGCTTAAAAAAATGGAAGGCAGTTAGCCTGGGTACCAGTCCAGGGCTTGACATTCAAGTAAATTTGCCAGTGGCACACCGGACCCAGTACCAAGTGAAAACGAATGAGGAAATTACTAGCGCGGGTCAAAATCACAGGAAAGCAAGTTACGCACGCAGAATTTCAATCGTGGGTGAGTACTTTAAATTATAGCCAACCATAAAATTTGATAGGAAAACAAATAAAACCATCCCCCTTCAATGTAATATTTCCATCCAGAAATGAGCCCAATAACATTGATGAAAAGCAGGCAGGTGTGCTATTTTAGCAATAAGCATCATCACCTGTCTGATGCAGCATGGTGGCTACATGGCTGAAGCCTGGGGTTGCTCCTCTGCATTGTTTACCCCAAAGGGCTAATCATTAGCTAGATCAGACTCTAAGTATGATCTTGTTGCTTGTTTAATGTCCCCCCCCAAAAAACACTGGCACTAATAAAATCAGGATTTGAAGACAATGGGGGTTTAGCCCAACACCAGTAGGGGGTCTGGGGGCATTCTTCCCCAGCAAAGAAAAAGGAATTAAACCGTTAAATGCATGACTTTAGTGCACTTTGAGATGAACATTGTGAGATTTTATATTTTTCAGATAACTTGCCCCTTCCCACCTGCCACAGCAGACACTGCTAGTACTCAATTAGAGTTGATATCTCTACTCTGGAACACTACTCTCTTCTCTGGAGCACATATATCAACAGTGTATTGCCAAAAAATACTCAACTTCAAGCAGACTCTGACCTGTCCAATGAGCCAAACTGAATAAATAATCCCACAGTACCCAAACACCCTCCCACACACACAGTGCAGTAATTAGAATCCATAAAGCAGCTTCAAGTGATAGTCTACTTTGTGCTCACCCCTCTGCTTCTCTCCATTGCCTTCTCTGTGTCATCTGTTGCTGTCTCTCTTGTCTGCCCTCTAATGTTGCTGTCTCTTGTATACCCTCTCGTCCTGTCCTGGTTGTAAAAAGTGTAAAAGTAGACAATTGTTTTAATAGTAATTTCACAGGCTTTTTCACCTCACCTGCCAATTCTTGTAAACCATGTTTTACCTTTTCACTGTCTGTATTTCACCTTGTAATTTGTGCAAATAAATCAAACTATTTAGAATCTATAGAGCAGCTTGAAGTGACAGTCTACTGTGTGCTCAATCCACCTCTGTTCTCTCCATCTGCTGTCTTCTGTCACTTTCTCTGTGTCTTGTCTGTTGCTGTCTCAGGTTCTTGTTTGTTACTGTCTCCTTTGTCTATCCTCTTCTGTTATGGCCTGTTCTGTTCTTCTGGTGTCTCCCTCCATCATATACTCTTCTGTTGCTGTCTCTTGTCTGGTGTGTCTCTCTCCATCACCTATTCTTCTGTTGCTGTCTCTGTGTTTTGTCTGGTGTGTCTGTTTAGTTTTGCAATCCAGGTGTCTGGGTCTCCTATAACATCCTCTTCCCTACCATTTGCCCCTGGCTGCTGCTGTTCTAAGTGCTCCACTGGCCTGCTGTTCTCATCTGTTCTCCTCCTTGGCTCATCTGAAAGGTAGCAAGATAGAGGTGCAACTTGTCATTGGTTAGTTTTGAAGGGAAACTCACTTCCTGATTTGGACTTGTTTTAGATTTGGTTCATTAAGAAATGCTAGTGGCCATGACTGAATTCAAACGTGAGTTGGTTTTGGGGTGTGGCTTGATGTGGGTTTCTTGTGTGTGTGTTCGCTGGTGTGCGACCTGACTTTGACTTTGGATAGCCTATCTCTGGGGCTAGTTAGCGACCGTCAATAAAGTACACAATGTAAATTAGACAATATTTTAATGCTGCACATATTTTAGTTTGCTCATTAAATGCTTTCAATATTTGTACATGTATTTCTACAATTTATAGTTCGTTTGAGGTTAAGTCATTTGGAGCTATTGGAATTTTAACATTTACAGATGGTACCTAACTAGCCCCATAGGGATATCCAAAGTCAACCCACATTTACCACAGGCATTACGATTGGGTCGCATGCAGCTGAACTCTGAATTGATGATTACTTCATTGCTGCCACCTGTGGGCAGGATTGAAACAAACCCAACCTTAATTTACCTTGTGATGCAGTCATGACCACAAACAAGTCTCACAAAGCTCGCCATCTTTTACCCTGTCTTTCTGTATAATGGAATAGGTTATAAGACCTCCATGATTAATTTCATTGAGTCAGTTCTACAACATCAACGTTGCTAATTTTAAACAGGGTTAAATATAATGTTGGGAGTAAAGTTCAGCTTCAGTCCACTGGGTGGCACTCTGTGACTGTCAGAAGATGTGTGCTTCAGTCAGAAAAACATTCTCTCATCACTTTGGTCTCAGCTTGCTAGCCAGTAGCTACCCTAGTGGATAGCCAGCCAAGCTAGCTACAGATACGAAACCCATCAAATTCACTAGAAATAAACACTAATATATACACTAAATAAACACCTAATATCATGACTTAAATCAGCATCCTTAGCTTGCCCATTCACTAAATATACTGTTAAATAACTCTGACTGACACCCAATAGCTTAAGGATGCTGAGCGCTAGCTTATTAGCATTAACAAACCATTATGCTGAGGGAGACTAGCTAGTTATCTACCAGCAACCCTGCGCAAACCTGTGGCTAACTCTGCTGCTGCTTTCTGCCTGTTCAGCCCTCTCCAACTCATTCACCGCTGCCTCAACCTGTTCAACCTGCTTGTTGTTTTTGCAACTCTTTTGGAAGGTCCGAATATCCAGACTGACTGAGTGACAGGCATTTTGCTGAGTGATGACTGACATGTAACCGGTGCTGTAGGGCCCCTATGACAGAGTGAAAAGAAGGAAGCCTGTACAGAATAAAAGTATTTTAAAACATGCATCCTGTTTGCAATAAGACACTAAGGTAATACTGCAAAGAAACGAACTTTTTGTCATTTATGTTAGTATTGTGGAGTAACTACAATTTTGTTGATCCATCCTCAGTTTTCTATCACAACCATTAAACTCTGTAACTGTTTTAAAGTCACCATTGGCCTCATGGTGAAATCCCTGAGCAGTTTCCATCTTCTCCGGCAACTGAGTTAGAAAGGATGTGTGTTTCTTTATAGTGACTGGGAGTATTGATACACCATCCAAAGAGTAATTAATAACTTCACCATGCTCAAGGGGATATTCAATGTCTGCTTTTTAAATTTGTACCTATCTACCAATAGGTGCCCTTCTTTGCGAGGCATTGGAAAACCTCCCTGGTCTTTGTGGTTGAATCTGTGTTTGAAATTCACTGCTCGACTTTACAGATAATTGTATGTGTGGGGTACAGAGATGAGGTAGTCATTCAAAAATCATGTTAAACACTATTATTGCACACAGTGAGTCCATGCAACTTATTATGTGACTTGTTAAGCACATGTTTACTCCTGAACTTATTTAGGCTTGCTATAACAAATGGGTTAAATACTTATTAACTCAGGACATTTCAGCTTTTCATTTTTTATTAATATGTCAACTTTGACATTATAGGGTATTGTATGTAGATCAGTGACACAATCTCAATGTAATCCATTTAAATTCAGGCTGTAACACAGCAAAATGTGGAAATGGTCAAGGGGTGTGAATACTTTCTGAGGGCACTGTAAGTCAAGAGCCAACAACCAACAACTTAGAGAGGTACAGCAAACATGAGCTAATAGCCCCTTCTTCGATGAAAAACCTGATATTCCAAAAGTAGGGAGCTTTGTAATAATAAAACGAATGCCTTGTAAAAGCTTGAAAGCTAAGTGGGACCGTGGACACAAGTGTATGTGTAGGAGGAAAGGGTATTAGTGGAGAAAGGCGGAGGCACTGGCGCCAGATCAAACCATGTAATGTAAATATAAGTGAAGACAAAGGCGAGATTTGTCCTGAACTTGAATTGTGTCGCAATCAGTGTGTAATAGGGAAAGAGATTTATAGAAACTCTAATAATGACTTTCCTTTTCTTTTCAGACTAACATTTAGTTTTCAACAGCGGAGATTTGTATAAACCTTGCTGTCTGTCTCCGACATTTGCAACATTGTGTCACGCCTACTCCCGCTCCAGCGCTCCACGTCACCGGTCTACTAACCACCGGTCCTGGCAACCATCATTACGCACACCTGCTCCCCATCGTTACGCACACATGGACCTCATCATCACCTTGATTACTCTCCCTTTATTTAGCGCTCAGTAGCCTCAGTCATCAGGCAGTATTGGTTTTGGTCACGTTCAGTACGCTTCTCCTGTTTTGTTTATTGCTTATTCTTATCATTAAAATCACCTTCTGCACTTGGTTCCTGACTCCCAGCGTATACATTACACATTGTTTCAATATTCAAATTCAATCTCGAGTTGTCCCATAGTAATGAACGTGTCGGGAGTCGAGATGAGACAGACAGGCAGGCAGCTTTTCTCAACCAGTCGAAATCATGAATAGGCATAATTTTTATGGATATATACATAAAACTATCAATAGAAAACAGGTAAAACTAAACGAAGTGCAGCTAGTTTGCTGTCTTTCCAGCTTCAGTTTGAAGTGATTGTGTTAGTTGTGTTGTTGGCTAGCTCCTCTGAAAAAATAGTATCCTGATGAGAGAGCACATTTTCTATGCCAGGTGAAATCGTGCATCATTTGCTCATTGTTATGGATGTAGAAAACAGCTTAAACAAATGCAAAGGCAGCTACATTGCCGTTATCGTGGCTGCACTGTTTGACGTGACTGTAAGTTAGCCGTAGTTGGCTAGCTAGCAGGCAAAGGATAAGAACGTTGCCAGTCAGTATGCCAATGGAACATTTAGAACGAACGACTGGGTCGCGTCCATAGATACAGAACAAAAAGACAACGACTGGGTCGCGTCTCTGGCAACTGAACAGATAGAATGAACGACCAGCATGCTTGGGTAGCAACCCTAGATTTGTGTCGGGACTATATCTTGTGGAAGGATGAAATAGTATGAATAAATTAATCCAAATAAAGTTTTTAATACAAATATGTAAATCATTATTTGAATATGTTGGTAATCCATTGTATAAAAGCGATAATGCCCTCGAAGCCGGTGTTTGGATGATATATTGGTACGGTTTGCCGGCCATCGACTTCATCTCGGGCCTAACAACACCTATGCCAATATATCCTCCAAACACCGGCTTCTCTGGCATTATCACTTAAATATCCTTGTTATGAGAAGCGTCTTATTTGGCCTATGAATGACGACACAAACGTCACACGCCCACTAATGAGACACGTTTGTATAATAGAATATTGTGAAACATCAGGCATACGCTTAAACTTTTCTGATGTAGGAATTGGGATTTTCCGCATGAACCAAACACAAATGCTAACAATTTGGAGACCTTTTGAGACGGGATGTCTGTATATCATTACTGGCCAACGTGTATGGTATAACTTAGGCTCTATAAATCGATATGTTCAAATTTCACTAAGATAAGCAATGATTAGATGAACTAGTAGCACACCGCAAAGAAAATGTATTCTTGAAGGAAGTGCCCTAGATGTAGTCTGTAGGGAGATATTGTTGGAAAATTTGGGGCTATCAACTCCGTAAGTAATTCGGAACAGGTGGGACAGGTAGGGGGGGTTATCCAAAAGAGTTGCAGAAATGGCAGGAAAAGGGATTAATGATGTAGGGGTAAATGCATGGCACACCATATCTGCTGTCCAATACTTGGATAAAGCTCTGTTAGGAGTAACTCTGGCATTGTTAGATGAGGATGACTTTGAAGCAAGGCGTGCAGGTTGTTTATTCCTGGCCCAAAACCTTAAAGACCAAATTATAGAGGATATTTAAGACCTGCGGATGGGGAATGTACCGGATTGAGTAAAACAGCAGTTGGCGAGCCTACTCACCGTCCAGGTAGATGTTTCCGACATTGAACATGCACCTTTGGTCGGGATTGCCATAGATCCTGCATACCTGAGTGGGAACGGCATTTAACAGCAGTCTGGCCTGAGTTTGAGAAAATGTATCTTATGGAAGCGAATCGATTCCAGTCTATGGGAATGCAGCAAGGTGACCATGTCATCAGGCTGGGCCGAGGGGGCTACTGGGCAAGGGGCAAAGAGACCTGGATTTCCACTACCGACTTGTGTTGAGGAGGGAAAATGGGTATTTTGCTAATGCGCCACCATGTGTTCTTTCTCACTTAATGGGTCAGCAGTGTGGGAGGTAGTTCCTCTGGTAGAGGCTACAGGGGCTTGGCAAGTCTGAGCGACCCAGTGGTGTGTGATTCATACAGGAATATCGTCAAATATGATCTACGTAGGTCGGCTCTGCCCAATCCCAGCGGAACCATTCTGTTTGGAAGTAAACATTCCGGTGCAATTGGGCGGGATACACATCCCTCATGTCCAGGCTTTACAGTTGCAAGCAGCTTGGTGGAGTGATGATTTGATAGAAGAAAGGAACCATGATTTATTCAAGATGGCAGAGTATGTAAGGGAAAGTATAAAAGATGCTCAGGAAGAATCCAGACAGGCCTTGTGTCATGTGCAGTGCCTTCAGAAAGTATTCACACCCCTTGACTTCTTCTACATTTTGTTGTGTTACAGCCTGAATAAAAAAATGATTAAATTGAGATGTTGTGTCTATGGTCTACACACAATACCCCATAATGTCAAAGTTGAATTATATTTTTTTGAAATGTTTACAAGTTAATTAAAAATGAAAAGCTGAAATGTCTTGAATCAATAAGTATTCAACCACTTTGTTATGGCAACCCTAAATAAGTTAATGAGTAAAAATGTGCCTAACAAGTCACATAATAAGTTGCATGGACTCATTCTGTGTGCAATAATAGTGTTTAACATGAATGACTACCTCATATCTGTACCCCACACATACAATTACCTGTAAGGTCCCTCAGTCAAGCAGTGAATTTTAAACACAGATTCAACCACAAAGACCAGGGAGGTTTTCCAATGCCTCGCAAAGATGGGCACCTATGATGGTAGATTGGTAAAAATGTAAAAAGCATGGTGAAGTTATTAGTTACACTTTGGGGGGTGTATCAATACACCCAGTCACTACAAAGATATAGGCGTCCTTCCTAATTCAGTTACCGGAGAGGAAGGAAACCACTCAGGGATTTCACCATGATGCCAATGGTGACTTTAAAACAGTTACATAGTTTAATGGCTGTGGATAGATCAACAATATTGTAGTTACTCCACAATACTAACCTAAATGACAGAGTGAAAAGGAAGCCTGTACAGAATAAAAAATATTCCAAAAACATGTATCCTGTTTGCAATAAAATAAAACTGCAAAAAATGTGGCAAAGAAATTAACTTTATGTATTGAATACAAAGCGTTATGTTTGGGGAAAATCCAACACAACACATTACTGAGTACCACTCTTCATATTTTCAAGCATGGTGGTGGGTGCATCATGTTATGAGTATGCTTGTAATCGTTAAGGACTGCAGAGTTTTTCAGGATAAAAAATAAACGGAATGGAGCTAAGCACAGGCAAAATCCTAGAGGAAAACCTGGTTCAAGGGTTTTTCTTTATTTTTTAAATGTTTTTACATTGTAGAATAATAGTGAAGACATCAAAACTATGAAATAACACATATGGAATCATGTAGTAACCAAAAATATATATTTTATATTTGAGATTCTTCAAATAGCCACCCTTTGCCTTGATGACAGCTTTGCACACTCTTGGCATTCTCTCAACCAGCTTCATGAGGTAGTCACCTGGAATGCATTTCAATTAACAGTTGTGCCTTCTTAAAAGTTAATTTGTGCAATTTATTTTCTTCTTAGTGCGTTTGAGCCAATCAGTTGTGTTGTGACATGGTAGAGTGGGTATACAGAAGATAGCCCTATTTGGTAAAAGACCAAGTCCATATTATGGCAAGAACAGCTCAAATAAGCAAAGAGAAACGACAGTCCATCATTACTTGAAGAGATGAAGGTCAGTCAATCCGGAACATTTCAAGAACTTTGAAAGTTTCTTCAAGTGCAGTCGCAAAAACCATCAAGCGCTATGATGAAACTGGCTCTCATGAGGACCGCCACAGGAATAGAAGACCCAGAGTTACCTCTGCTGCAGAGGATAAGTTCATTAGAGTTACCAGCCTCAGAAATTGCAGCCCAAATAAATGCTTAACAGTAACAGACACATCTCAACATCAACTGTTCAGAGGGGTCTGTGTGAATCAGGCCTTCATGTCGAATTGCTGCAAAGAAACCACTACTAAAGGACACCAATTATAAGAAGAGACCTGCTTGGGCCAAGAAACACGAGCAATGGACATTAGACCGGTGGAAATGTGTCCTTTGGTCTGGAGTCCAAATTTGAGATTTTTGGTTACAAACGCTGTGTCTTTGTGAGACGCGGTGTGGGTGAATGGATGATCTCCGCATGTGTAGTTCCCACCGTAAAGCATGGAGGAGGAGGTGTTATGGTGTGGGGGTGCTTTGCTGGTGACACTGTCTGTGATTTATTTAGAATTCAAGGCACACTTAACCAGCATGGCTACCACAGCATTCTGCAGCGATACGCCATCCCATCTGGTTTGGGCTTAGTGGGACTATCATTTGTTTTTCAACAGGACAATGACCCAACACACCTCCAGGCTGTGTAAGGGCTATTTCACCAAGAAGGAGAGTGATGGAGTGCTGCATCAGATGACCTGGCCTCCACAATCCCCCGACCTCAACCCAATTGAGATGGTTTGGGATGAATCAGACGGCAGGGTGAAGGAAAAGCAGCCAACAAGTGCTCAGCATATGTGGGAACTCCTTCAAGACTGTTGGAAAAGCATTCCAGGTGAAGCAGGTTGAGAAAATGCCAAGAGTGGGCAAAGCTGTCATCAAGGCATCAAGGCAAAGGGTGGCTCAAATATAAAATATATTTTTATTTGTTTAACACTTTTTTGGTTACTACAAGATTCCATAAGTGTTATTTAATAGTTTTGATGCCTTCACTATTATTCTACAATGTAAAAAATAGTAAAAATAAAGAAAAACCCTTGAATGAGTAGGTGTGTCCAAACTTTTGACTGGTGCTGTATGTAAATGAGATATTTCTGTATTTTATTTTCAATAAATTAGCAAAAATTGGTAAATTAGAATGTTGACATTATCGGGTATTGTGTGTAGATGCGTGAGAAAAACATAAACGTAATCAATTTAAAATTTAGGCTATACTTTCTGAAGGCACTGTAGATCTAGGATCGGGCGTGTGCTTGCCACCTTTTTTGGAACCAGGAAATATCTCTAGTAAAACTGCAGTGGCTTTGCTCGGGAGGAACAATTCTTATTGCCCTTTTCCCTATTAGCGATGTGATTGAAGCAGCATCCACCTGAACATTGTCTCTTCTCCTCTTTGAGCTGTACTGTGACCACCGACTTGGGCACGGTACGTGGAAAGAACATTGAGGTGCCTGGGAACTTGAACCATGGAACAGGCTCAGGATTGGTGGAGGAAATAGAACGGTGCTTGGGGAAGTCTGTTCTCGCCTCTCTGGCGATGGGGACACTGCTAGGCTGTCCTCTTCTTCTTTCTTACCCCCTGGGTGGGGTTAAGGGCCGGCTGGCTCCTTGGGGCCATGGGTGGGAAGGGAGGCTTCTTAGACCAGGGGCCTTTAATGTCTGAGGTTCTCTGCTGCCCTGGGCTCTTAGCCTGGTAATGAGGTAGCTATATGAGTAGATAGAATATGTGGGTGGAATTCAAGTTACACACAATATTGATAATTATTTTGAATTACATTTCAGATTCTTGGCGACAGGGGACTCCTACAGGACCATCGGATTCAGCTTCCGAGTTGGACGGTCCACGGTGGCAGGCATTGTCCCCTCTGTGGCACAAGCCATTTGGGACTGTCTGGTTATTGAATACATGCCTGTCCCCAAGGAGGAAGACTGGAGGGCCATCGCTGCCGAGTTCCTTGAGAGGTGGAATCTCCCAAACTGTCTTGGCTCCATTGACGGGAAACATGTAGTAATCCAGGCTCCACCGTGCTCGGGTTCGTAATTCTACAACTACAAGGGTACATATTCAGTTGTACTCTTGGCTACAGTAGACACACACACACACGGTTATCTGACCAAATTATCATGGGTAGTATCTAGCATCATTTCTATTACTATTTATCTGACATACACACTCACACTCTTTCAAACATGATTATTTGGCCAAGTTATCAGTGGTAGTAACTAGCATAATTTATATTACTATTTCTCTTTCACACACACACACACCTCATTGGCTTGGTTAGCAAGCTAGCTAGCTAGCTAGTTTAGCTAGGCTAGCTAACTAGCCCCATCTAGCACAAGCTCACTAAACTGACCTGGCAATCCTACTATCGTGGACACTTGTCTCCAATAAGCATTTTTTGTGTTTATGTCCCTGTAGCTGTCAGCAGTTGTGTCAAAAAGACACGGTTTTGAGGATACTGCGAAAAGGATTCTCTCCTCCATGTGTCCAACCGCATGCGACCGTCTGCAACACGTGTGTAGATACCTGACATTCAGTATAGTTGCGTAGCTGCGCAAAATGTTATGCAGCATTGATGCAATGTTCGAAGTGTAAGTATAATCAAGTCCAAGCAAACGAGCTGCGACGAGGTAGGCCTATTCGTTCAGCACTTTCAAAATGGACACCGACAAATATTCAGATAGATGTTATTTCAGATAAATTCAGCAAGATGTTGAGGCCTTAACTTTACTCTTCTTTAAGTCACCACAGAGAGAGAGAGAGAGAGAGGGAGAGAGAGAGAGAGAGAGAAGAGAGAGAGAGAGAGAGAGAGAGAGAGAGAGAGAGAGAGAGAGAGAGAGAGAGACGAGGTTAGCCTACCATTTGAAGTTTTTTATCAGGCCTATGTGGTCTAAAAAGGAAGGAAAATACAATCACGAGGATCCACTTTTATAGACAACATACCAACTCACAGACAGTGCATTGCGCAAACAAAACAACCCTCGTAATATCAACTGGAATTACAGGGGTCTATTACTTAACTTTTTGTTAAAAACAAATATTTGAATGGGATGAGACTGTCACTGGCAAACATGGTTACAGACCCAACAACATTATATAGTATCCCCTCCTTGTGAAGAAAAGCACATGAGCTAATTTATGCAGCAGCATACAAGACATTTTTGGACTCACCGTTGTTGTGCTGTGCTCACTTGAACAGGAATATGGCGCGGCGGTCCTTCTTGTGGGCAAATGTTGTCATCAAAGGTGGAATTAAGTCAAAGTCAGAATATGGCGTTTCTGTAGATACACCTCCTTCACACCTTTATTTATTAGATCTCCACACCAAACAAATAGCTGGTGAATAGCATGCTATTCTCATGCTTAAATTCAAGGTCAGAGCAGGCGTAGAGAGAAAACTGCATAAAAAGGTCACTACTTTCCATTTACAAGCTACCCCCAGTAGCTTTAGTATTCATCTTTCAGAGAGAATTCTGAATTTCTCCAAGGTTATACGATAATTAATTAACGCCACACTTTGTGGTAATGCAATAGGGTGTGTTTTATTGTTTGAACACAGTCCGTCAGGCAGGGGACAGCATCGAATGCAGTGGAAACATTCTATCCCCAGAAATCTGATCTGATGTATCATCCATAGGACATGTATGACTCCAGGCATGACTCCAGTGGTAATCTCTGTTCGCTCTGCTCCACTTTCACAAACAGCTATACAACCACTGTTACACGACATACTTAACAACCTTATGGAGGCTTCCTTCTTAGGGATACTTATGTTATTTAATTGACATTTTTAAAAAACACAACATGTAGGCTACATTTCACAGAAAAAAATATGGGGCACACAGTTTCTCTTGCTTCTCTTGCTTCACACTTCATGGATTTCACGTCCAATTTCATTCAGAAAAGGACATACATTGTAAGGATTTCACTTTTTTTTATACAGTAGAGGCAGTGTAAATGTTATTCAAAATCACAGTTTCAGTCTGATAGTTAAATTGTTTTATAAAATAATGTATCAAAAAATGTCATTTTGATTGTAGAGATTAGAATGTATAATTCACAAGCCTGTATGTCTCTTTACAATCATATCAAACTGTATCAAGTCTTATTGAGGTATAAACTGAAGATAATTTACATTTAAGTCATTTAGCAGACGCTCTTATCCAGAGCGGCTTACAGTTAGTGAGTGCATACATTATTTTTTCATACTGGCCCCCCGTGGGAATCGAACCCACAACCCTGACGTTGCAAACGCCATGCTCTACCAACTGAGCTACATCCCTGCCGGCCATTCCCTCCCCTACCCTGGACGACGCTGGGCCAATTGTGCGCCGCCCCATGGGTCTCCCGGTCGCGGCCGGCTACAACAGAGCCTGGATTCGAACCAGGATCTCTAGTGACACAGCTAGCACTGCGATGCAGTGCCTTAGACCACTGCGCCACTCGGGAGGTTAATGCACCTTATAATAATAATAATAATAATAATAATAATAATTATTATTATTATTATTATTATTATTATTATTATTATTTTACATTTGACTTGTAATGATGGTTTGTCATTAGGACACGTTGGTCCAAAACAGCATAGACATTAGATGAAGTTAGAATTAAAGGAGAGGTACTACTGAATAAAAATAATAACATTTCAGCTGATTTCTTGACAGACTTGAAGACGGAAAAAAGACAAAAAAGACGGAACATTTCAATGTACAAAGGGGCAACACAATGCCAGAGAATGCAAGAATCCATTCAAATGTAATTTAATAACACGCAAGGCATCTCCCCATAAGATATGAAAAGTGAGTGTTTGAGAGTCTATTTTGTCACTCTCCTCCCAAAAAAAAAAAAATGAAATGACAGACGTTGATAGAAGTGGATGATGTTTCCTGTCAATCCAGGGGATTATCTGCAATACAAGACAGAGAGCAGACTAACGGGTCAATAACAGAAGAGTTGGTGTCTATGTGTTAGCTATCTACAGTGGGGGAAAAAAGTATTTAGTCAGCCACCAATTGTGCAAGTTCTCCCACTTAAAAAGATGAGAGAGGCCTGTAATTTTCATCATAGGTACACGTCAACTATGACAGACAAATTGAGAGAGAAAAAATCCAGAAAATCACATTGTAGGATTTTTAATGAATTTATTTGCAAATTATGGTGGAAAATAAGTATTTGGTCACCTACAAACAAGCAAGATTTCTGGCTCTCACAGACCTGTAACTTCTTCTTTAAGAGGCTCCTCTGTCCTCCACTTGTTACCTGTATTAATGGCACCTGTTTGAACTTGTTATCAGTATAAAAGACACCTGTCCACAACCTCAAACAGTCACACTCCAAACTCCACTATGGCCAAGACCAAAGAGCTGTCAAAGGACACCAGAAACAAAATTGTAGACCTGCACCAGGCTGGGAAGACTGAATCTGCAATAGGTAAGCAGCTTGGTTTGAAGAAATCAACTGTGGGAGCAATTATTAGGAAATGGAAGACATACAAGACCACTGATAATCTCCCTCGATCTGGGGCTCCACGCAAGATCTCACCCCGTGGGGTCAAAATGATCACAAGAACGGTGAGCAAAAATCCCAGAACCACACGGGGGACCTAGTGAATGACCTGCAGAGAGCTGGGACCAAAGTAACAAAGCCTACCATCAGTAACACACTACGCCGCCAGGGACTCAAATCCTGCAGTGCCAGACGTGTCCTCCTGCTTAAACCAGTACATGTCCAGGCCCGTCTGAAGTTTGCTAGAGTGCATTTGGATGATCCAGAAGAGGATTGGGAGAATGTCATATGGTCAGATGAAACCAAAATAGAACTTTTTTGGTAAAAACTCAACTCGTCGTGTTTGGAGGACAAAGAATGCTGAGTTGCATCCAAAGAACACCATACCTACTGTGAAGCATGGGGGGTGGAAACATCATGCTTTGGGGCTGTTTTTTCTGCAAAGGGACCAGGATGACTGATCCGTGTAAAGGAAAGAATGAATGGGGCCATGTATCGTGAGATTTTGAGTGAAAACCTCCTTCCATCAGCAAGGGCATTGAAGATGAAACGTGGCTGGGTCTTTCAGCATGACAATGATCCCAAACACACCGCCCGGGCAACGAAGGAGTGGCTTCGTAAGAAGCATTTCAAGGTCCTGGAGTGGCCTAGCCAGTCTCCAGATCTCAACCCGATAGAAAATCTTTGGAGGGGAGTTGAAAGTCCGTGTTGCCCAGCGACAGCCCCAAAACATCACTGCTCTAGAGGAGATCTGCATGGAGGAATGGGCCAAAATACCAGCAACAGTGTGTGAAAACCTTGTGAAGACTTACAGAAAATGTTTGACCTGTGTCATTGCCAACAAAGGGTATATAACAAAGTATTGAGAAACTTTTGTTATTGACCAAATACTTATTTTCCACCATAATTTGCAAATAAATTCATTAAAAATCCTAAAATGTGATTTTCTGGATTTTTTCCCCTCATTTTGTCTGTCATAGTTGACGTGTACCTATGATGAAAATTACAGGCCTCTCTCATCTTTTTAAGTGGGAGAACTTGCACAATTGGTGGCTGACTAAATACTTTTTTTCCCCACTGTATGAACCAGGACAGGTATATGTATCTGAACAGGTGCATGTATCCGACAGGTGAATATCTGAACGGGTCTATATATGTACCTAAACATGTGTATGTACGAGATCTATTTACCTGTCCTGATATGAACAATTGTACTTACATGGGCAGGTGTATTAGTAAACAGGTGTATGCATCCAAACAGGTGTATGGACAGGTGTATCTAAACCTTCTACCTGTTCTTATCTGGACGGGTGCTGAGGGCTGGCTGCGTCCCCCGCTGTTGACAGACATTACACTGAGGGTGTAGTCAGTGTATGGCTTTCAACTGCAGCACCGTGCCTGGGGAGCTGGTCACCACCGTCTCTGAGAAGAAGTCTCCCACCTCAGACTTGGCCCGCAGGATGTAGCCGCTAGCCCCCAAACACCTCAGTGAACTCCATGGTGATGCTGTTGCTCTGCTTGGAGTAGGCGTGCTCGATGGTTGGTACCTCGGTGGTTAGAGAAGAGTGGTCACACACATATACACACATCATCATCATCAGATTCAGAATCATCATTCTTTTTTTATTACGCACACACATGTCCATTAGGCGCGCGTACAGTGGCCTACGTACATGAGCTCCTCTCCAACTCTGCACAGCTCAGGACGTTGCCCGTGTTGTCCATGGCCTCGACCCGCATGGTGTACACCGTATTGGGGGAGAGAGCGTTGACAGAGCCCATTACGGAGTTCCCGCTGAACTGGGCGAAGATGGACTGTTCAGGAGAGTTCTTTGGTGTGGCGGTGATTTTGTAGGAGCTGGCGTTGGAGTAACGACTCCATCGCAACGTAATACTTTTTGTGGTCACTTGGAACACAGAGAATGTTATGTCTGCAAAGTGGGGAAAGAACAGAAATCTCACTTGTGTTTTTATTTTATGTCTACATTTCAAAGATCTACTTAAAGGAAATAATTTGAGTCATGTTGGTTGAATTCTGTAATGTACTGTCCACTTAATTATTTGTCTCTCCTGTGCATAAGAATTTGGTGAGCTGGCTGGATTAGCCAATCATAGAGCTTGTTAAATTTTGGGCCAATCCAGGGAGTAGGGTTTGTGGGGGCACAGGACTCTGTGCGGGTGATTTCGGTCGAGAGGAACACTATAGTTGTTATCGAGTTTAAACTGTAATTTTACATCTGAAAATACGATTTGTTTTGAGCAGAAATACTTATTCTTACCTTACTAAAAAGTATAGTTAAAAAGGGTAGTCTGTTGAATTTAATGGATTCAACTGCCGCTGTGCTGGTTTGAGGCTCCAGTCGTTTTGTGATCTAGCCTAGGTTTCGTCGGATCAGGAACTGGAGTGGATGGCTTGGTCAGAGATGATCTGGGGACTTCTGTGAAGCTGGACATCGTTTCTTGGTTGCATGCAGGGCATTTTGTATTGTATGTGTTGTGCATTTTATGTATTTGTATGTGTATCATATAATACATTATATCTGTAGTATGTCCCTGGCCTCTTGGTATTTTTTGTGTGTTTCCCCTAGCGAGTTAAGTCATACCAAGTTTATAATTTACTGCGATTTCCTTTTTACCATATTTTCCATGTTGATTTATCTAAGCCTTTGGTGAGAGGGTTACATTTTTGGGGCCTCTGTCCGGGATGTTATTATATTGTTTTCCTTGAATGATACTGGTGTATTGTGTATACTTGTTAACCAAAACCAGATGTTGTAGGAATACCTGGAGAGGTTGGTCTCTGGCCTGTGCATATCATTGTTGCATCTCCTGCTGAGGGTGAAGATTTTCAGTCTAGGCTGCTGTCATTTCTGAGAAATGAAGGGAAGACTGTCGCTGATGTTAAAGGCCTGATAAGTCCCTCCCCTGCTGTTGATCTAAACACTGAGTTGGTTAGTGCCATTAGCTCGTTGGTGAAGAAATGTCACAGTGTACCTACTAAGATGCAAGGTTACCGCAAGCTACACATGTTTTCTGGTGTGAAGCCTACTCCCAGTGGAGAAGAGGAGTATGATGCTTGGGCTGAACAGACCACTTATCTGCTGGATGAATTGCAATGTACTGATAATGTGAAGAAGCAGAGAATAGTTGAAAGTCCAAGAGTCCTGCTGCTGACATTGTGAGGTTTTTGAAGATTGGGAATCCCACAGCTACTGCTACTGATTACATGAATGCTCTTGAAACTGCATTCGGCACCACTGAGAGTACATCTGATCTGATGGGAAGGTTCAGAAATATGTGCTGAGATCAAACAAACTGCTGCACAGTGTGTTTCAAAAAGGAGGAATTCAACTGTCTGAGATTAATTGCAAATGCATTGAACAGGATCCGAGAGGTGCACTGTCACACGACATGGTTGCTCTTCGCATACGGATGACCTACAAGCTGTGTGAGCCGCCTGCCTTCTAGGAGCTGCTTCGCGAGGTAAGGGAGGAGGAAGATATGATTCAAGACAGAACTGTTCCCAAGTGTTGTGATGTCAGCAGCTGTCACTCCAGTTGCTGCTGCAACCACATAATCTAACAGTGACATTGAGCTGCTGAGAAAAGGAATGAGTGGCTTGAAAACTGAGATGACTCGTCTTAGGTCCACTGCTGTCACCACAGGTAAGCCTGACACATCCACTCAGAAGTCAGATTTCACTGTCAAAGTCAAAAAGAAGAATGCTGATCCATTTCAAGGTCCTACCAAGGATGAAGGCAGACCTAGTATCTTCTGCTATAAATGCGGAGAGGATGGATGTTACAGGAGGGGGTGGCAGTTCCGGAGCGACCCACTAGGTGTCATCCTCCGACAACCTTAGGCACCTCCTCACTCACAGTCTGGACTAATCATGATCCTATTGGTGTCACCTGTGACTACCTGTTCACCTGTGTATTTATGCCCTCACTTCCCTGAGTTCCCTTGCTCTGTTTTCTCTGCTAGTTTCACTATGCCTAGCAGTACTACTCAGTGTCTGATCACGGGACGTATGGACAGGTACGTGGGAAGTGTTCAGTTAGTATTTCGTGTTTTTAAGTCTTATTTGCTCCGCCTTTCTTTTTCGTGTAAAGTCCGTTATTTTGTATCCTGGCTTCGGGACCATCAGTAAAGATCCTTGTTTTGCTATCTTTGCCTACTGCCTACTGTCTAACCTGCACCGCACCTGGGTCACACCTCACACCAACCCTTACAGATGGACACTTCAAACGAGAGTGTGAGGGCGAAGAAAATTTGAAGAAAGTCAACAAGCATCTCATCAGCCAGAAATGGTCAATGGGAAACTACAGAGGGACCCAGTAAAGGAGTAGACTGATGTCCCGGTGAAGATACGTTCCACCAAGTGCAACAAGAAACGTCAAGAAATAAAAGACATACTACCTACCGGTTTAGTGTGCCCTAGCATTGTTGTTCCTGTACAGATTGAAGGCATCTATGCTAAAGCTTTATTAGATAGTGGGTCTCAGATTACTCTACTCTACAGGTCATTTTACAACAAGTTCTTGACGCATCTGCCATTAAAGCAAATTGAACACTTGAAGATTTGGGGCCTTAGCTTAGAGCAATACTCCTATTATGGCTATTTGTCGCTGAAGTTTTAGTTTTCAGGATCAGTAGAGTGTAGTGGAGACCATTGAAGCACTTGTGTTGGTATGTCCAGTCCCGGCCATGAAAGGTGAAGTCTATCCTGGTTGGTACAAACACTTCTGTGGTGAGAAGGCTCATGACGGTTTTTGATGAACTGATTTTCTTCTTCTGTAGAGAAAGGAGGTGAAGAATTCCTGAACGCACTACGAGTTCATCCTGCCATCAAAGAGGCTTACGAGAAGATGAAAGAGACAACTGATGTTGATGACCAGAAAATAGGAACAGTATGGTTCTCACAGACAAAACCTGTAACATTGCTCCCTGGTAGACTAGCAAGAGTCACCGGAATTCCGAATGTTTCCTGGATCACCTTGTACTCAGACCATCCTGGTGGATAGGCCTGAAGAATCCCAGTTTCAAGAAGATTCCCGGTTTCCAGAAGAACTTCTTGTGAGACCTGAAATTCAGACGTCTACGGCTGTGTCATCCAGAAGAATAATAGTTACAGTCAGGAATGTGTCGTCGCGGGAGATCACCTTAAAACGTGGCATGCCCATTGCTTACCTGTTTCCTGTAGATGCAGCCCCTGCTCCTGCTGCCCTTGAGGGGGTAAGCAAAACTTACCTGAGAAGCTGATGCTTTCATTCAATTTTGGTGCCTCACCTGTAACTGAAAATTGGAAGAAGAGGTTTCAACTGACAAGATGATGGAATGAAAATACGTTTTCTCAACTCATGAGTTTGATATTGGTTGTTCCAAGAGTACTCACCATACCATCAGAGTCACTGATGATACACCATTTAGGGAGAGGTCTCGACGGCTGGCCCCAGCTGACGTGGAAGATGTGAGAAAACATATGAAGAACCTGAATTATGCTGAAGCCCCTATGCATCACTGTTTGTGGTGGTGAGGAAGAAGAACCGAACCATACTGATGTATGTGGCTTACAGAACACTCAACAGATGTGCAGTTCCTGACCAATACAAAGTTCCACGGATTGAAGACGCCCTGACCAGTTTGAATGGAAGGAAATGGTTCAGTGTGTTGGATCTCAGAAGTGGATATTATCAAATTCCGATGAGTGAAGCTGACAAAGAGAAGAATCCGGCGGGATTCTATCAGTTTGAGAGGATGCTGCAGGGTGTGTCTGGAGCACTGGCAACTTTTCAATGTATTATGGAACATACCGTTGGAGACATGAACCTGCTCAAAGTTCTAGTGTACTTAGACGACCTGATAGTCTTCGGAAAGACACTGGAAGAACACGAAGAGAGGCTACTCAGAGTGTTGGATTGCTTGAAAGAAGAAGGACTGAAGTTCTGCCGAACGCTAGTCAACAACATTATATATACAAAAGTATGTGGACACCACTTCAAATTAGTGGATTCAGCTATTTCAGCCACACCTGTTGCTGACATGTGTATCAAATCGAGCACTCAGCCATGCAATCTCCATAGACAAACATTGGCAGTAGAATGGCCTTACTGAAGAGCTCAGTGACTTTCAAGGTGACACCATCATACAATGCCACCTTTCCAACAAGTCAGTTCGTCGAATTTCTGCCCTGCTAGAGCTGCCCCGGTCAACTGTAAGTGCTGTTATGGTGAAGTGGAAATGTCTAGGAGCAACAACGTCTCAGCCGCGAAGTGGTAGGCCACACAAGCTCACAGAATGGGACCGCCAAGTGCTAAAGTGCGCAGCATGTAAAAATCGTCTGTCCTCGGTTGCAACACTCACTACCGAGTTCCAAACTGCCTCTGGAAGCAACGTCAGGAGCTTTATGAAATGGGTTTCCATGGCTGAGTAGCCACACACAAGCCTAAGATCCCCATGCGCAATGCCAAGCGTCGGCTGGAGTGGTGTGAAGCTCGCCGCCATTGGACTCTGGAGCAGTGGAAACTTGTCCTCTGGAGTGATAAATCACGCATCACCATCTGGCAGTCCGACGGACGAATCTGGGTTTGGCAGATGCCAGGAGAACGATACCTGCCTGAATATATAGTGCCAACTGTAAAGTTTGGTGTAGGATGAATAATGGTCTGGGGCTGTTTTTCATGGTTCGGGCTAGGCCCCTTAGTTCCAGTGAAGGGAAATCTTAACGCTACAGCATACGATGACATTCCAGACAATTCTGTGCTTCCAACTTTGTGGCAACAGTTTGGGGAAGGCCCTTTCCTGTTTCAGCATGACAATGCCCCCGTAACAAAGCGAGGTCCATACAGAAATGGTTTGTCGAGATCGGTGTGGAAGAACTTGACTAGCCTGCACAGAGCCCTGACCTCAACCCCATCGAACACCTTTGGGATGAATTAGAACGCCGACTGCGAGCCAGGCCTAATCACCCAACATCAGTACCCGACCTCACTAATGCTCTTGTGGCTGAATGGACGCAAGTCCCAGCAGCAATGTTCCAACATCTAGTGGAAAGCCTTCTCAGAAGAGTGGAGGCTGTTATAGCAGCAAAGAGGGGACCAACTCCATATTAATGGCCATGATTTTGGAATGAGATGTTCGATGAGCAGGTGTCCACATACTTTTGTTCATGTAGTGTATATTGGACACATAGTATCCCAGGATGGAGTGGCTACAGATCTATCACAGTTCTAAGCAGTACTGTGTCTGCTTTGTGCTCTTTCCTCGGATTCTGTGGATATCACAGACGGTTCGTGAAAGTCTACTCAAAAGTGAGTTACCCATTGAATCAACTCCTGCATGGTTGCCTTCCCTCAGCAAAGAAAGAAAGAAAGCCAAAAGAAGAAAAAGACAAAGTGTACTTCAAGCCCTCAGAGCCCTTTCAGTCAAGGTGGGATGTGAAGTGTGAAATGGCCTTTGAGAAACTGATGGAAAGCCTCACTAAATCTCCGATGCTGTCTTTTGCAAACCCTCAACAGCCATATGCACTACATGTTGATGCAAGCGGTGAAGGATTAGGTGGAATACTGTACCAAGAAGACCAGGATCAACACCTACATCCAGTCGCATTCGTCAGTCGAAGCTTATCCCCGTCTGAGCGCCACAACCCTGCTCATAAATTGGAATTTCGAGCTTTGAAGTGCGGTGTCGTTGACAAAATGCACGATAACCTGTACAGAGCAAAGTTCGAGGTGAGAACAGACAACAACCAGCTGACATACCTCAGCAAAACTGGATGCTACAGGCCATCGCTGGCTTGCTGTGTTGTCTACCTGTGACATTAGTCTGAAGTACAGGCCAGGAAAATAGAACATTGATTACGACTTTTTATCCCGTCGTCCGCATGAGAAACCAGAAATGAAACCCGATTGGAGAAATATTCCTGCATCAGGCATGAGAGCTGGAGTGGATGCCAGATGTCTACAGTGATCAGACCGACTTGTTGATTATCTCAAGACAGAGTGATTGACCAATTCACTGGTTCCATGCATGCCGTTCCTCAAGCATACTGCAACCTGACTACGTTGAGTGTTCATCATCCGCGAACGGTTAAGTTCATCTGAACTGTCGGCGTCTCAACAAGAAGATCCCTGCATTCGTAAGGTGTGGTCAGCTCTAGCAAAAGGTGATGTCACGAGAGTCATGAAGATGGGACATCCAGACATCTCTCTACTGCTGAGAGAATGGGAGAAACTAAAGATTGAATACGGAGTGCTATACAGGATTACCAATCCTCCAAACAGACTTCGTCGCACTCAGCTACTTCTGCCAGAGATATTCAGAGAAGTGGTGTTGAAGTCACTACACGATGACTCTGGTCATCTAGGATTTGACAAGACTTATGGATTAGTAAGAGACCGTTTCAACTGGCCAAGTATGAAAGCAGATGTCGAAGACTACTGCAAGTCCTGTGCTCACTGTATCCAGAGAAAGACTCTACCCAAGAGAGTTGCTCTTTTGTCTCATATACATAGTGAAGGACCTTTGGATCTTGTCTGCATGGATTTCCTGTCCATTGAACCAGATTCCAGTAACACAGCAAATGACCTGGTTATTACAGATCACTATACCAGATAGGCTCAAGCCTTTCCTACGAAGGATCAGAAAGCGTCCACGGTCGCAAAAGTGTTGTGGGAGAAGGACTTCATCCATTATGGCCTGCCCCCAAGAATGAATAGTGATCAGGGAAGACATTTTGAAAGTTGCCTTATACTGTACATGAGATGTTGAGCATGCTTGGAGTCGAAGTCAAGAAAAACGTTGTACCATCCTCAAGGAGATCCACAACCTGAGAGATTTAATAGAACGTTGTTGAACATGCTTGGAACACGATCCAAAGAAAGGGGAAGTGGAGTCAGCTTATCGGACATCTTGTACATTCGTACAATTTCACTCAGATCTAAGCAACGGAAAATTCTCCGTACTTTCTCATGTTTGGCCGTGAAGCACAGTTACCTGCATGTGTCTGATATGAGGAAAGAGTTGCAAGCTGCCTACAAACTTGCAGAGACCACTGCTGACAAACAGAACAAAGAAAACAAACAAAGATATGCTCAGAAGATTTGCTATTCCCTTCTTATGCCTGGAGATAGAGTCCTGATACGGAACCTAGGGCTGAAAGGAAAGCACACGTTGGCAGATCGCTGGGTCTCTATGCCATATGTTGTTGAAAGTCAAATGCCAAACTTACCTGGGTTCCGGTTGAAGCCTGAGAAGGGAGATGGACCCATCAAAATCCTTCATCGGAATCACCTGTTACCGCTAGGACAGCAAGTGTGCCTAGAATCTGTGGTTGACGTTGAACCAATACCGAGTCGGAGAACCTTGCAAAGAAAATTGAAGAAAGAAAATAAGAAAAGTGGAACTGAACAAGCCTGAAAGCTGCCCTTCGAGAGAAGACGACCTGAATAGGATGTGAAGAGTCCAGAGAAACCTGAAGATTTTTAAGATGTCAATTCAGAAGATGAAGACATTGGGATGTGTTATGATCTACCTGACACAAACTGTCAAGACAGAAAATGAAGAAATGTCAGAACCTTACAGTTTGGACTTGGATATTACATGGAATTTAATGACTGGAAAACCTGAGGCAAGATCAGGAGAGGAACATGAAACAGAGTCCATTGATTAAACAAATGAAGCTAAAGAAGCAGCAGAAACAAATAAAGCTGAGGAAGCTAATGGAGCAAATTAAGATAAAACAAATGAGATTGAGGAATCTGACCCAGTTGAAGACGACCCAGAAGAAAGGGAGGAAGCAGAAACAGAGAAAAGAAGATCTCAAATATCAAGAAAGCTCCTACTCTACTGACCTATGACACACCTGGAGTTCCTTGTGTGGTGTCTGTTCCTATAGTGAGATATATCTCCTCTATATTCAAGTGGATTGGGTAATACTATGTACACGTATCCCTTATTCCTTTTGAGTTACACAAGGGTTGACACATTTGTTTATACATACATATATATTTTTTTACCCTGGTTTACTTGTCATGAGTACATGCCTATTTTGGTAGAGGTAGAGTGTAATATCCTGTTAACACATGTATTAGAAGCATTATGATTTAATTCAGTTTGATGTTGAGCCTATGTTGATTTTTCATTGCAAACACTTGTGTTTTTATTTAATGTCCACATTTCAAAGAGATACTACAGGGAAATCATTTGAGTCATGTTGGTTGAATTCTGTACTGTACAGTACTGTCCTTTTAATAATTTTTCTCTACTGCGAATTTGGTGACCTGGCTGGATTAGCCAATCATAAAGCTTGTAAAAATGTTGGGTTTGTGGGGGCAGAGTGAGGAGTTAGGCGAACACTGTTGTTGTTGTCGAGTTTAAACTTGATTTTTATATCTGAAAATATTATTTGTTTTGAGCATAAATATTTTTTCTTAGTAAAAGTATTGTTAAAAAGGGTAGTCTGTTGAATTTACTGGATTCAACTGCCGCTGTGCTGGTTTGAGGCTCCAGTCGTTTTGTGAGCTAGCCCAGGTTTCGTCGGATCAGGAACTGGAGTGGATGGCTTGGTCAGAGGCGATCTGGGGACTTCTGTGAAGCTGGACATCGTTTCTTGGTTGCTGGTTGCATGCAGGGCATTTTTGCTGTGGATTCATAATTAAGGCATCTAGGCCTGGGATTTTGTGTTTGGGACTAATAGTCCGCTGTTCTGGGCGAGAGTGGAATCTACAATCAACTCAACAGTGAGTAGCCTAACTGGGTTTTTGTTTGTTCCTTTGATCTCCAACAAACGCGCAAACGAACAGTGTTAGTACCCGGGTTTAGGTAGGCCAGCCTATTTGTATTGTATGTGTTGTTGTGCATTTTATGTATTTGTATGTGTATCATAGAATGTATTATATCTGTAGTATGTCCCTGGCCTCATGATATTTTTTGTGTTTCCCCTAGCGAGTTAAGTCATATCAAGTTTATCATTTACTGAGATGTCCTTTTCACCATATTTTCCATGTTGATTTATCTGAGCCTTTGGTGAAAGGGTTACATTTATAATGGTGTAATAACAGTGTAGGCTAATAACACAAACGATTATGTGGGAAAATTCATTAAACCTTTTTAATAAAGGGTTGTTTTAATTACCGTTTTGAGCTGCACATATCTGAAAAACAAACATAAACATGTAAAGTAAATTGGATTATCAAAATAAGCAATTATGGGGGAAACGCCCCTAACGGAAATCATTTAAAGGGTATAAGTGGTATTTAATATTTTAAATACCCCTGCATCATATTCTCCCAGCAAGAGAGGCAGCACATTTTTTTCTTCACTCAACACAGATTTCAGGACTGGTCAGTGAGTGCAGGGATTCGTTCTCTGCTCTGAATGAATTTGTCCTGAGCCAAGGTTGGGTGTGCATTTGTTGAAAGCAGTGTTACTCAAAATAGCCTGTGTTCTTATTTCCCGAAACTCATTCTCTGTCTGTCTATGCATTTCTATAATCATACAATGTGCATGTTTTCCGATGATTACAATGACACAGCAGAATAACAACACAATAGACAACTGCGATAATCAATACTCAGATTATGATATTGTTTAAGCAACGCATTATTTGTAGGTCTAATTAATGTAAAAACGATCTGTTCTTACATCAGATAAACTGATTAAAAGCAAAAGCTTTGCTCCCATTCTTCAAATGTAGTCTTGGAGAGCTGCTGCCTTGAGGCTAAAGATGTATAGTAATATTATTTCTGACTATTACTATTACTGCTTAACATTGACATTTTTCTGTTAGTTTTTTCTGTATGAAAAGACAAGTCTTTTATTGTTTCAGCGAATACCAAAGAGCCCAGTTGCTTGAGTCCTCCCCCCAGTAGCGTGCCAGCGGGCCTATCAGAGAAGGAGGAGGAAGGGTAGTCTACTTACCTGTAGTAGCCTACTGGATGGAGACAGGTGCACCGTTACACTGTGTACCCTGTGACCCATTAAAAGGCTGTTATTATCATTACTTAACAATGGTAGTAAAGTAAATGTAGCCTATGTATAATGGCATAGTGTTCCAGTCATAGGTCAGGTGTGTTCAGGTGGGCTGTCTGTGTAGGGGAGACCGGGGGCAATTTATATATATTTTTTTGTATTTTACTCTATTGCTCCATGTGAACTAAGCCAGTAATTTTTTATATAAGAAACTTACAGTGGTCTCCTAATCATTCATACTATTTATATGTCTGTACATAAGACATTTGGATCACAATATAGATTTTTTGAAAAGTTCAGGTGTTCCAATTGGGAAGTTGTAACATTAGCTGTGGTGAAAAGTAACACCGAAAATATAAACCAAATAAACTCACTTAATTCATAAACTTGAATGTTTTTGAAGTTATCATATTATCATAGACATATGTAATGATTTTGCAAGAAATATAAGTATGTTTTTGAACGCAACCAATATTTACAGTAACACTCCTGTTTGTGCACAGCCATTCGGTTCCTCTCAGAACATCTTCAATGATCTGATGGTACCCAGAACATATCTGTTTACAACTTCTTTGGTGCTCTACAGGACCCCAAAGCTATTTAAAGTTAGTATTTGTATAATTAATGTATCATTCATACCATCTTAAAGTTAAAATCACTTGTTTTCATCATTTGGCTGCTTGGCTCAGAGTAATTCGAACACTGCGTTACAATTGCCCCCAACCCTAGCAGCCATGACAAAACCTCATGTGCTTAGCAAGAGACAACAATAGTGACACATGTCAATGTTTAGCCAATAATAATATGCCATTTAGCAGACGCTTTTATCCAAAGCGACTTACAGTCATGCGTGCATACATTTATTTTGTGTATGGGTGGTCCTGGGGATCGAACCCACTACCTTGGCGTTACAAGCGCCGTGCTCTACCAGCTGAGCTACAGAGGACCAACATATAGTGATGACAATTATGCTAGTTTGAATTCTTGGACATTAATGCTCGGGACAGTATAAAAAATATACAGTCTGTGGAAAAAACGACTCTCAGCCCCATAAAATGCAAATAGTGAGATATTTGGCTTAATCGTTTCAAGCTAAGAGAGAACCTAAGTGGGCATTTACTGAGTGAGTTTCATCACTAGTTTCTGTTTGGAGAAATTCAAGGTGCTACAATTGCCCCTGGTCTCCCCTACCGTATGTTGGTGAGTTGAATATCCGGTTGTATAATGTTAAAATTATTCTTGCATGGCTCTGTATAACAGTGGATAATGACCTGTTGTGCTGGAGCTAGAGTACCTGCCTGTACACTCTTAGAAAAAAGGGTTCCGAAAGGGTTCTTCGGCTGTCCCCATAGTAAAACCCTTTTTGGTTCCAGGTAGAACCCTTTTTGTTCCAGGTAGAACCCTTTTGGGTTCCATGTAGAACCCTCTGTGGAAAGGGTTCTACACGGAACCCAAAAGGGTGATTCAAAGGGTTCTCCTATGAGGACAGCTGAAGAACCCTTTTAGGTTCTAGATCACACCTTTATTTCTATGAGTGTACAACCAAGGGTGTACAATAAACCGGAGATTCGTGCCAGTTATAGTACGTTGTCGTGTGCTACTCTACACCTCCTGTGAGTATTAATGAGAATGGGATGCTAGCTACTGTATAGCCCAGGCTAGCCTACAAGCAAGCTAATAGCTCAACATAACTCTACAGTAAAAGCATGACACTATGCTTTAGGTTATCCTATACAGAGTCATTTATAGGGGCTATGATTTCTTTGTTTCACCAGATGGATTGAGGCCTGCTACTCAGATGCTCACTTCAAGATAAACAGTTCTTCAAGTCATTTGACAGGAATGTCCGGAATTCCTATAATTATATCTAAAATGTAGGCCGTCATACCCCTTGAAAGAGACAATCATATCCTAAGGGGGAATATCAGACATTATTTTGTACAAGTCACATCATATGTTGTTGTTGTGGCAAGACAAAACCATAGCCATAAGAAGTGACTTTCTGTTCACTTTGTCTGATACAGTGTTTTATGACCTATTTCTGTGTTGTGTGTGTTGAGAGTTTTCTGGAAGGCACCTTTTCATAGATGGGTGGCCATTAGCCAGTTTTTCTCCCTAAAGCATTGATATTTGATGTATCTTGGATGAAATGGAACTGATAGCTCATTTGACAGACCAAACCACCTTTCTGTCAATTTGTCACTTTCTCCCTCAATCTGTCAATGTAGGACCCAATCTAAATGTATGTATATCTACCAGTCATCACAATACATGTGTTGCTAATGTATGTGGTTAGGAATGTGTTGGGTAGACATATTTAGTTTGTTATTAAGCCTATATGCCACTTTCATTTCTCACAGGCCTCAGTGTGACCCATTCTACTGTGACACAGTAGGCTATCTTCGTTACTCACCACAGCCCCCATATGTGATCTACACATTGTTGTTGTTCCATTTATTATTTCTAAACATCCTCTCAAAAAGAGCTGAATACAGGTAGGGGTCCCTACATGTACAGTATTCTGGACATGGTGAATTGCTATTGTATGTATTATGTTGAGTGTGACGTACAGTGTTTATTAGTGTACAGTCGTGGTCAAAAGTTTTGAGAATGACACAAGTATTGTTCTTCACAAAGTTTGCTGCTTCAGTGTTTTTAGATATCTTTGTCAGATGTTACTATGGTATACTGAAGTATAATTACAAGCATTCCATAAGTGTCAAAGGCTTTTATTGACAATTACATTAAATTAATGCTGTCAATTAACTTCTGGGCCACATCCTGACTGATGGCAGCCCATTCTTGCATAATCAATGCTTGGAGTTTGTCAGAATTTGTGGGGTTTTGTTTGTCCACCCGCCTCTTGAGGATTGACCACAAGTTCTCAATGGGATTAAGGTCTGGGGAGTTTCCTGGCCATGGACCCAAAATGTCAATGTTTTGTTCCCTGCGCCACTTAGTTATCACTTTTGCCTTATGGCAAGGTGCTCCATCATGCTAGAAAAGGCATTGTTCGTCACCAAACTGTTCTTGGATGGTTGGGAGAAGTTGTTCTCGGAGGATGTGTTGGTACCATTCTTTATTCATGGCTGTGTTCTTAGGCAAAATTGTGAGTGAGCCCACTCCCTTGGCTGAGAAGCAACCCCACACATGAATGGTCTCAGGATGCTTTACTGTTGGCATGACACAGGACTGATGGTAGCGCTCACCTTGTCTTCTCCGGACAAGCTTTTTTCCGGATGCCCCAAACAATCGGAAAGGGGATTCATCAGAGAAAATGACTTTACCCCAGTCCTCAGCAGTCCAATCCCTGTACCTTTTGCAGAATATCAGTCTGTCCCTGATGTTTTTCCTGGAGAGAAGTGGCTTCCTCGCTGCCCTTCTTGACACCAGGCAATCCTCCAAAAGTCTTCGCCTCACTGTGCGTGCAGATGCACTCACACCTGCCTGCTGCCATTCCTGAACAAGTTCTGCACTGGTGGTGCCCTGATCCCACAGCTGAATCAACTTTAGGAGATGGTCCAGGCACTTGCTGGACTTTCTTGGGCGCCCTGAAGCCTTCTTCACAACAATTGAACCTCTCTCCTTGAAGTTCTTGATGATCTGATAAATGGTTGAGTTACGTGCAATCTTACTAGCAGCAATATCCTTGCCTGTGAAGCCCTTTTTGTGCAAAGCAATGATGACGGAACGTGTTTCCTTGCAGGTAACCATGGTTAACAGAGGAAGAACAATGATTTCAAGCACCACCCTCCTTTTAAAGCTTCCAGTCTGTTATTCTAACTCAATCAGCATGACAGAGTGATCACCAGCCTTGTCCTCGTCAACACTCTCACCTGTGTTAACGAGAGAATCACTGACATGATGGCAGCTGGTCTGGCACCGGTCAGCTGCTCCACTCCGGAGCCAGAGCAGTCCGCTCCACCGGTGCCTGATCCAGTTCCGGTCAGCTGTTCCACTCCGGAGCCAGAGCAGTCCGCTCCACCGGTGCCCAGTCCAGCTCTGGTCAGCGGCTCCAGTCCAGACCATGATGTCAGCCCCTCTCCAGGTTCGGGGTCTCCCACACCAGGGTCCAGACAGGGCCTGGCGTATCGTGGGAGGAAGGAGAGGAGAAGCAGCGTGCCGAGGTCCAGACCAGACCAGGGGCGCAACAGGGAGGCGGAGAGTGAGAGGTTGTCCTCCGAGGCGGAATGCCCACCCGGCCCCTACCCTGTTATGTTCATGTTGTGCGGTCGGAGGCGGATTCATTTTTGTCCTCTTTAATGGACATTGGCTTTTGGTCCATATCTCTAAAGCCATACATGCCACTGTGTTAAGTCCTGTTGTACCTTTGAGAGGATATTCTGGGCTTTTCAATGACATCAATGATGTGTGGGGTGAGATCGTAATAAGTTTATCTTCCTGGTTTTTCAAAGATGGCTGCCATCTCAATTGGCACATTTTATGGAAAGAAGAAGAACCCTACCACCAATGTTCCCACCAAGATGCACGCGTGCTGTTGGCGGTAAGTGCACCTGATACAGCTGCCCTGCGCGCCGTGTAGGCAAACTGTTGCCATTTTGAACCATTTCATGTGTCTGAAGGTACAAACTCTGCCTTCCCGGCAGGCCCAGAGAGCAAATCAAGTGTACTACCGCTGACCAATCGGATGGCTCAGATGACCATGTCTGCAGTAAGGTAGCAGGCATAAAAGAAAGCTACAGCAAAGTTTATACTGTGAGATTTCAAAACGTTTAAAACCATGACTAGAGAGAGACTGTCAACGAATACAGCAAAGAGCTGCTGTTTTTATGAGTGAGTTCATGTTTAAGTTCTTACACAGCACTGTCAACACTTTGTATTCAACACTTTTATAAGCCATAAAATGCGCGTTCTTCCTATTTCCACTCAGCGCTACAACAAGCACTGCAGCATTAATGAATGAGTAGGAAAGTATATCTATAGGCTTGAGTTGTTATTATTAGTGGCTTGGGTCTTTTTTAATATTGAGGAATATTTCACTTTCTCTGTTCATGAATTTGTGCATGAGACAGAAATAATGCGGTGCGACTCCAGTTTCGCCATCAGCTGGAAGACGGTGTCCCTTTTAGGTCAGTGTCAGTGGAGGAAAAGGAGAGCGGAGGGATGTTGAGAGGCAGACCCTCAGTCTTCTGCTCTCTCCCTCCGCTGAGACTGACCATCAGATGCAGGCACCATCAGCCCAGTAAAATAAAAATAAAAAGGAAATGATTAAAATGTATGCTCACTCAGCTGTGCTTCACAAGTAATACAACAACGTATCTATTACCGGTGTGATCATATAGCCTACCTCAGATTTTGAAATATAATTTAAAAAAGTATTGTTGTAGGCAGAACGCATTAGAGTAGGATTCTATTGCATGGACAGCACTACTCAGCCTGTACTGTGCGGCATAAACAATCAGAGCTGCAGTAGGCCTATATGCAAATAGACCATTGCCATATATGGATCTGTGCCATTTACTTTGAACTGGACTGTGTTTACAGCATGAGCGGTCGTGAGTAGATGCGCTTGTTTTGAGATCAATGCGAGAGCTGCATGTAGCCACGTGTGCACATTTTGTTCATATCCTTTGCTAGTTAGTGAGTTATTAGCCCAGTTATAGATCATTTGTAGTCAGCAATAGGTGAGTGATTGCTTCCTACAAGAGCACAAAACGTATACATTTCTAGACATCTTTGAAAAGCCAGTCAGGTAAAGAGCTTCTTTTTTTTTTCTTAAAGGGGCAGTGTTGTATTTTGAGACAAGCTTGAATAAGCTAAGTAGCCAATAGGCAGAGGGTAGCATCATTTGTGTGATTCTCTGTAGTAATGGTATGGGAATAATAATGCATTTTATTTTGTAAAGTGGTTTCTTGCATCAAACAACATAATAACATTTTCAGGCACCTCCTTGTCTGAAGTAATAGTGGATAAACAGGTTAATGTCAAGCCCTGCAAGTTTTTTTTCAAAAGTCTCATGGAATGTAGGCTTACATTGAACACCACACATTGGCTGCTACTATAGGCTGAATGATAGAACAGCTATTTCCATGTAAACATTTTATGGGATGCATTTTCTCCATTGTTTTTGATGGTAGGCCACTCTGGTAGGCCTACATTATGATCAAATAGCTACAGTAGCCTACATGGCCACTGTTAAAACTGTAACTTAAAGCAGGTACAGCCTCAGTGTTCACAGTAAACACGCGCTGGAAGTTGCACAGAATTTTCACAACATTAAAAAATTAAAGGGAACATTGCCTACCGCTGATCGGATTGAATCCTGTCACACGTCCGCATTGTCTCTGTGCTGCTGTGCTGTTTGTTGCTAATTGGCTACCTGCCAAACATTCTCGGCTTTTACTTTTAATAACTATTTAATAAAACTCTGTATTTAACAAGTTTACCAACGTCTTAGTTTTTTCCTCACTCAACTTTTTTCATTAAACTTTTTCACCCTGGACGCTTTATCTGGCATGGATCTGCAGGACCTCTTCCAGCCGAAAAAAGCTAAATAACATTATGCCTTCTCTTTGCAGACGCTGTACTCATAATATACAGTGGTGGAAAGTACTTAAGTACAAATACTTTAAAGTACTACTTAAGTCGTTTTTTGGGGTATATGTACTCTACTATTTATATTTTTGACAACTTTTACTTCACTACATTCCTAAAGAAAAAATTATGTACTCGTCACATTTTGAATGCTTAGCAGGACAGGAAAATGGTCCAATTCACGCACTTATCAAGAGAACATCGCTGGTCATCCCTACTGCCATTGATCTGGTGGACTCACTAAACACACATGCTTAGTTTGTAAATTATGTCTGAGTGTTGGAGTGTGCCCCTGGCTATACGTAAAATAAAATAAAACAAGAAAATTGTGCCGTCTGGTTCGCTTAATATAAGGAATTTGAAATTATTTATACTTTTCCTTTTGATACTTAAGTACATTTTAGCAATGCCATTTACTTTTGATACTTAAGTATATTAAGGACCAAATACTTTTAGACTTTTACTCAAGTAGTATTTTACTGGGTGACTTTTATTTTTACTTGAGTCATTTTTGTATTACGGTATCTTTAATTTAACTCAAGTATGACAATTGGGTACTTTTTCCACCACTGATAATATATAGGAGATCTAAGGTGAGGATAGCCGAGTTGCAAGCCCGGCTTCAGACGCAAGGGCAATTAAGTGTAGGAAAAGATGAAACAGCGTCTATGCCACCAGTAAATACAGGTAGTAGTGTTAATCCCCCTGCACAGTCCCTGCAACCGGACAATTTTCTCATGGCTTCTGGAAAGAAATGCTGTTGGCATGCTCAACCGGTGTCGCTCATTTAGCCGATATAAACTTTAAACCGGTTTCCCCACTAAGCAAGGAGTTGGAGTCAGAGCCCGAGCCTACCCAGGTGTCTCCTCCACCCGTTAATGGGGGGTCTGAGCAGCCGAAGCCTTCCACCATTAAAAACCCTAGTCGTTGGCGACGTCATTACCCGCAATATTAGACTTAAAAAGAATCATCCAGCGATCATACATTGTTTACCAGGGGGCAGGGTTACCGACGTAAAGGCTAACCTGAAGATGGTGCTGGCTGAGGCTGAAACTGTAGAGTGTAGATGGTATAGGGATATTGTTATCCACGTCGGCACCAACGATGTTAGGATGAAACAGTCAGAGGTCACCAAGCGCAACATAGCTTCAGCATGTAATTTTTTTAGAAAGATGCGTTGGCATCGAGTAATTGTCTCTGGCCCCCTCCCAGTTAGAGGGAGTGATGAGCCCTACAGCAGACTAGCACAACTCAATCGCTGGTTGAAAACTGTTTTCTGTCCCTCCCAAAAGATAGAATGTGTAAATAACTGGCCCTCTTTCTGGGACTCACCCACAAACAGGACCAAGCCTGGCCTGCTGAGGAGTGACGGACTCCATCCTAGCTGGAGGGGTTCTCCCATCTTATCTATCAACATAGAGCCATGTCTAACTCCTCTAGCTTCAAAATGAGATAGTGTGCAGGCCAGGCAGCAGGCTGTTAGCCAGCTTGCCAGCTTAGTGGAGTCGGCCCTAGCACAGTCAGTGTAGCTTAATTTTCCCCATTGAGACCGTGTATGTGTCTCGATCTAGGTCTGGAAAAAACAAACGTGGTGGTGTTCGCCTTAGAAATCTCACTGGAATAAAGACCTCCATTCCTGTCATTATTGAAAGAGATTGTGATAATACCTCACGTCTCAAAATAGGACTACTTAATGTTAGATCCCTCACTTCCAAGGCAGTCATAGTCAATTAATTAATCACTGATCATAAACTTGATGTGAATGGCCTGACTGAAACATGGCTCAAGCCTGATGAATTTACTGCGTTAAAATGAGGCCTCTCCTCCTGGATACACTAGTGACCATATCCCCCCGCACATCCCGCAAAGGCAGAGGTACATTTATGACAGCAAATGTCAATTTATGAGAAAGAAAATGACTGTGTTTTCGTCTTTTGATGTTCTAGTCATGAAATCTATGCAGCCTACTCAATCACTTTTTATAGCTACTGTTTACAGGCCTCCTGGACCATATACAGTGCTCCTCAATGAGTTCCCTGAATCCCTATCAGACCTTGTAGTCACCTCAACATTCAAATGGAGAAGTCCACAGACCCACTCCAAAAGGCTTTCGGAGACATCATCGACTCGGTGGGTTTAGCCCAACATGTCTCGGGACCTATGCATTGCCACAGTCATCTAGTTTTGTCCCGTGGAATAGATATTGTTATGTGGGCAGCTTGTCTCTCCCTTTTCTGTTTCCCTTCCTCCTTGTTTTGTCCCCTCTTTGTCTGTTGTATCTGTATGTGTGTTTGTCCCCATTATGTGGGTGTGTCTGGAGTGGATCGGGGGGCGTGCTCAGGATCTGCCTCTCCTGTGCAGCTGCGGGTTGTTTCCAGTGATTCCTGCCTACGCAGCTGCATCCTATTCTCTCATCAACCTGCACTACTAATTCCTGGGCATGGCTCTCCACCGGCGCCAGATCGTTGTTCTTACTAGAGCGGTAACTTGGCTCACCAGTAGAGTTAAATTGTCTTTGTCTTCAGCCTGGCTCTTTACTCTCCTTAACCTGTCGTTTGTTTTGTCTTCAGTTCAGACATACCTCCCAACCTGCCTGCCTGCCTTCCTGCCTGCCGGCCTGCCTGCCTGCCTGCCTCAGCCTCTCCTTCCTCCGGAGCCGACTAGCCCTTCTGTTCCTTTTCTTCAGTTGTTTTTGGACTAAGACAAATTGAACTTTTATTAAAATAATTTTTGTTTCCTCCACTTCCTTAGTCGTGTTTGTTTCTCTGGGTGCTGGGTTGAACCATAGCCTAACAGATATTGTGGATCTAAATGTTTTTTCTCATAATCCTGGACTACCAGACCACCATTTTATTATGTTTGCTATCGCAACAAATTATTTGCTCAGACCCCAACCAAGGATTATCAAGAGCCGCGCTATGAATTCTCAGACAAGAAAATATTCCTAGATGCCCTTCCAGACTCCCTCCACCTACCCAAGGATGTCGGAGTACAAAAATCAGTTAACCACCTAATCGAGGATCTTAACTTTGCGTAATACCCTAGATGCAGAAAAAACACAAGAAACTAGCGCCCTGGTATACAGAAAATACCAGAGCCCTGAAACAAGATTCCAGAAAATTGGAACGGAAATGGTGCTCCACCAAATTGGAAGTCTTCCGACTAGCTTGGAAAGACAGTGTAATTGTCACGATCGTCTAACAGAGTGGACCAAGGCGCAGCGTTGAAGGTGAACATATCTTTTTATTTCTGATCACACGATCAAAACAATAAACGATAACGTGACGTCTACAGTTTCACACAAACCGAAATGAACAAGAAACCACAACAAAACATAGAAACTAACACCCTGGCTCAACATACGAGAGTCCCCTGAGCCAGGGCGTGACAGTACCCCCCCCTAAAGGCGCGGACTCCGACCGCGCCAACGAAACACAACAGGGGAGGGACCGGGTGGGCACTCCGCCTAGGCGGCGGATCCGGCTCCAGTGGAACAGGCACGTGCCGTGCCGGACCGACGACGCACACCACTGGCTTGGTGTGGGGAACAGGCACGGGCCGTGCTGCACTGACGACGCACACCACTGGCTTGGTGTGGGGAGCAGGAGCGGGCCGGACAGGGCTGACGAAACGCCCCACAGACTTGGTGCTGGGAGCAGGAATGGGCCGGACCGGGCTGGCGACGCGCACCACAGACCTGGTGCGGAGAGCAGGAACGGGCAGAGCCGGGCTGACGAGACGCACCACAGACTTGATGCGGGGAGCAGGAATGGGCCGGACTGGGCTGGCGACGCGCACCACAGACCTGGTGCGGGGGAGCAGGAACGGGCAGAGCCGGGCTGACGAGACGCACCACAGACTTGATGCGGGGAGCAGGAATGGGCCGGACTGGGCTGGCGACGCGCACCACAGACCTGGTGCGGGGAGCAGGAACGGGCAGAGCCGGGCTGACGAGACGCACCACAGACTTGATGCGGGGAGCAGGAATGGGCCGGACTGGGCTGGCGACGCGCACCGCAGGTTCGGTGCGGGGAGCAGGAATAGACCAGACCGTACTGGGGACACACACCACTGGCTCTACACGGGATCTGGAACGGGCCGGACCGGACTGGCAACACACGCCAGTACCTCTCGCCGTGCCTCTATACCTTCCATCCCCTCTTCTACCAGTGGCCCCCGTAACCCGGCGGCCTTCTCCGGCAACCCACTGGACCGCTCTATCGCGGCCTCCTGCTGGTCCGACGTCGTGAGCCCCCCCCTAAAAATTTTCGGGGCGTCTCTCCTACCCGTGGACCAGGTCTCCATATCCCTCGCCAGCCTCTCGCCCTTCTGCCATAATGTCAAGCCCTTGTCTTCCTCCCTCGGCTTGACCCAGTCCAGGAGGCGAAGGAGATCTGTGAGGGATCTCCCTGGCAATGGCTCCTGGACACGCTGCTTGGTCCCATCTTGGTGGTTTCTTCTGTCACGATCGTCTAACAGAGTGGACCAAGGCGCAGCGTTGAAGGTGAACATATCTTTTTATTTCTGATCACACGATCAAAACAATAAACGATAACGTGACGTCTACAGTTTCACACAAACCGAAATTAACAAGAAACCACAACAAAACATAGAAACTAACACCCTGGCTCAACATACGAGAGTCCCCCGAGCCAGGGCGTGACAGTAATGAATACTCAGGGAGAAAAAGGTGTAGATTCACGCGCTGAGCGCAGCAGGTGTTTATTTTGCCTTCGCAGGTGAAATCAATGAACAGAAATGAAAGACAGGGCTACGTTCAAGAACACAAGGTTGACTAAGAAAATAAATACAGAACCTTACAGTAATAATGCAAGAGGAAGGAAGAATGGGTGTAGGGTCTGAGTTACTGGTCGGAAGGTCAAACTGGTGGGAGAGAGCATCAGCTTTTACGTTTTTCTTTCCAGGGATGTAAGTAACATGAAAATGGAAGTGTGTGAAGAAGAGAGCCCAGCGGGCTTGTCTGGAGTTTAACCTCTTGGCTCGCTGATATATTCCAGATTACGATGATCTGTTAGGACGAGAAAGGGATGTTGTGCGCCCTCCAACCAGTGGCGCCACTCCTCGAGGCCAGCTTGATGGCGAGAAGTTCTCTATTTCCCACATCGTAATTCCTCTCAGCGTCGGATAACTTCCTGGAGAAGAAGGCACAGAGATGTGATTTTGGAGGTGTTCCCACCCGCTGAGAGAGTATGGCTCCTACTCCTACTTCGGAGGCATCCACCTCCAGGGTGAAAGGAAGGATCGGATCAGGTTGGCTAAGGACAGGAGCTGAGGTGAAGAGGCGTTTCAAGTTGTTGAAAGCAGTCAGGGGCGGTATCAGTCCATTGAAGGGTCTGGGTCTTTTGGCTGTTAAGGGTAGTGAGGGGAGCAGCAGTAGAACTGAAGTTCCGAATGAACCGGCGATAGAAGTTGGAGAACCCAATAGAACGTTGGAGTTCCTTAACGGTGGTGACTTTGTTCTCATCCATGCTGACCCCTCCAGGAGTCAGTAAGAAACCGAGGAAGTTTACCGAAGTTACAGGGAAGGTGCTTTTTTCAGTCTTCACGTAAAGGTTATGGTCAAGAAGCCGTTGAAGAACCTTTTGTACATGCTGTATGTGTTCCTTCAGGGAGTGGGAGTAAATCAGGACGTCATCAATGTAGACGATGAGAAAGCGGTTGATCATATCCTGGAAAACCTTGTTCATAAAGGATTGGAAGATGGCGGGGGCGTTAGTAATGCCGTAGGGCATGACCAGGTATTCGTAATGCCCTCGTGCGATGATAAAGGCCGTCTCCCATTCGTCGTCCTCACGTATGCGGACAAGGTTATATGCACTTTGCAGGTCGAGTTTTGTATAGATGTTGGCACGGCCCACTTGTTCAAGGGTCGCTGGGATCAGAGGAAGAGGGAAACGGTTCTTGACTGTGATGTCATCAGGGAACGGTAATCAATACATGGACAGAGACCAATGTCCTTTTTTCCAACGAAGAAGAAGCTGGACGCAGCCGGGGAAGAAGAAGGACGAATGAAACCGTTTGAGTGCTTCATCAATGTAGTTCTCCATTGCCTCATTTTCCGGGATAGATAGGGGGTAAACACGGCCCTTCGGTGAGGACACTCCAGGGAGTAAGTCAATAGCACAGTCCCCTGGGCGATGTGGTGGCAGAGTGGAGGCCTTGATTTTGCTGAAAACATTGCTGTACTGGGCGTATTCAGATGGTATGGTGGGTGGCACTGCAGAGGCAGAGTCCTCAATGGTGGTGGCTCTGCAGGGTAGGCTGAGACAACTGGTGAAGCAGGTAGAAGACCAGGACAGTAGTTCACCTTGTCGCCACAAGATGGCAGGGTCGTGACGACAAAGCCAGGGGTGTCCGAGGATGAGTGGCTGTTTGGGGGATGAGAGTTCCATGAGTTGAATGGTTTCGGTGTGGAAGACTCCAATTTGGAGGGTGACGCTCTGTGTCAGGTGCGTAATGAAGCCTGTGCCCAATGGCTGCCTGTCCAGGGCGTTAATCTTTAAGGGAGGGGTGACAGGTGTTAGATCAATGTCAAGCTCTTGTACTAGCTGGTGATTGATAAAATTACCTGCTGCTCCTGAATCTATCAAGCCCTCTACGTACTTAGTAACCACCTTCGCGGTTATCAATACTGGGATGGAGAATTGCTTCTGGGAGATATTTAGAAATAAGGACACGCCTACCTGCATGGCAGCGGAGGGACCCTTCTCATCTCTCCGTGGGGGGCGAACAGGGCAATGGCTGAGTAGATGATCATTCCCTCCACAGTATAGGCAGAGCCCTTCTTGAATCGCCTTTGACGTTCGATACACGGGAGAGGAGCATGGCCCAAATGCATGGGCTCTGGAAGACTCGGACGGGATAACGGAATCATGGAAAGAGAAGGTTTCAGGTTCCTGGGTGGCAGAGTTCTTCGATGGTCGGCGATGAGGTGGTCGATGGAGATGGACATACGAATGTATTGATTTAAATCCTGAAGGTCACCTCTACAGGCCAGCTCCGCTTGCAATTCCCTGTTGAGCCCTCTTCGGTAGACGGTAAGTAAAGCAGTCTCACTCCATCCACTCCCTGCAGCCATGGTGCGGAACTCGAGGGCATACTTAGCAGCTGAATTGCGTCCTTGTTGAAGGTCTATGATGAGGTCTCCTATAGGATGACCGGAAGGAGAGTGATCGAATACCTCTTTGAAGAGGGTGTGGAAATGGGTCTCGGATCCGAGTTCTGTGCTGTTGGGAGTCCATATGGCGGTGGCCCAATCCAGGGCTTTGCCTGGGAGTAGAGACACAACAAAATCCACCCTGCTCTTGTCGGTGGCGAAGTTAGTGGGGTTGTGCTCAATGTATTTGCTGCATTGCATCAGAAATCCCTGACATTTCCCAGGTGAACCGTCATATTTTCCAGGCATGGATATGAATGAAGGAGGGATATGGGTTACGATACCTGGCATTGGAGGAGTAGGGATAGGCTGGCGGAGAAGATGGCAGATTTCCTCCATACACTCCTCTTGCTGGGTTAGGTGCCGCTGTAGCTCCGCTGAATCCATTCCGTTTTTTGGGTGAGGTATTCTGTAATGAATACTCAGGGAGAAAAAGGTGTAGATTCACGCGCAGAGTGCGGCAGGTGTTTATTTCGCCTTCGCAGAAGGCAGGAATCGTGGTCAAAGGTAGGCAATGGTCATACACAGGTAGGCAAACAGGCAGGAGAATCAAAAACTAGGACTGAAGGCTATAACTGGTTCTCACAAACAAGCTAGGAAAAGGCTTAGTAGAGTCAAAACGAACAATACCTCACAAGGCACAAACAGAATGAACTGAACTAAATAAGGAGCTAATGAGACCAGGTGAGTAACTAACACAGGTGAAATCAATGAACAAAAATGACAGGGCTACGTTCAAGAACACAAAGAAACAGGGCTACATTCAATAACACAAGGTTGACTAAGACCTTACAGACAGTACCGTGCAATATCGAAAAAGCCCTCTCTGCTACCCGATCAGCCTACTTTTCCAACCTGATTGAGGAGAATAAAAGCAATCCAAAATTTATTTTTTATACTGTTGCAAAGCTAACTAAAAAAGCAGCGTTCCCCAAGTGAGGATGACCTTCACTTCAGCAGTGATGAATTCATGAACTTCTTCGACGAAAAGATCATGATCATTAGAAAGAAAATTACTCTTTGAATGTGTATTTCTCCAAAACTCAGTTTGAAAAAAAGCTGTTGCTCAGCAACTCACTGCCCTCCTGAAGACAAAAATGATGTATATGAAACGCTCCAGTCTGATTTTATTGAGACCGCACTCGTGAAGTTGGTAAATTACCTTTTAATGGTGTCAGACCAAGGCTATGCGTCAGTCCTTGTGCTCCTAGACCTTAGTGCTGCTTTTGACACCAATCGATCACCACATTCTTTTGGAGAGATTGGAAACCCAAATTGGTCTACGTGGACAAGTTCTTGCCTGGTTTAGATCTTATCTGTCAGACAGATATCAGTTTGTCTCTGTGGATGGTTTGTCCTCTGACAAATAAGTGGTACGTTTCGGTGTTCCTCAAGGTTCCATTTTAGGACCACTATTGTTTTCACTATATATGGTACTTCTTGGTGATGTCATTTGGAAACACAATGTCAACTTTCACTGCTATGCAGACAACACACAGCTGTACATTTCGATAAAATATGGAGAAGCCCCAAAATTGCCTACTCTGGAAGCCTGTGTTTCAGACATAAGGAAGTGGATGGCGGCAAATGTTTTACTTTTAAACTCGGATAAAACAGAGATGCTAGTTCTAGGTCCCAAGAAACAAAGAGATCTGCTGTTTGATCTGACATTTAATCTCAATGGTTGTACAGTCGTCTCAAATAAAACTGTGAAGGACCTCGGCATTACTCTCGACTCTGATCTCTCTTTTGACAAACATATAACAAATATTTCAAGAGCAGCTTTTTTCCACCTTCGTAACATTGCAAAAATCAGAAACTTCTTGTCGAAAAAGTATGCAGAAAAACTAAACCATGCTTTTGTCACTTCAAGTTTAGACTACTGCAATGCTCTACTATCTGGCTACCTGGATAAAGCACTAAATAAACTTCAGCTAGTGCTAAATATGGCAGCTAGAATCTTGACTAGAACCCAAAAATGTGATCATATTACTCCAGTGCTAGCCTCTGGCTTCCTGTGAAGGCTAGAGCTGATTTCAAGGTTTTACTGCTAACCTACAAATCAATACATGGACTTGCTCCTACCTATCTCTCCGATTTGGTCCTGCCGTACCAGTAGCAGTGCGTGGGTAAAATCACTGGGGAAGCCAAGCCAGAAAAAAAATACATATTACAACCTATGTGTTGTGATAATTGCGTTGTTCCTGTATAACCTGTTACTTCATATGCCTTGCGACTGTGAAATCTATTGTAGGCTGAGACAATAAGAAGACAATGGCAGAATAAATTCAACCACACCTTTGTTTCATCACAAAACCGGAGAGCAACCTCTGTCCGTTGAAGTCCACAAAGCATATCACCTGTAACAAACAGTTACATGACCTATAGCATGGTCAAGCAAGTTAATGTTTCCAAGCAAGTTAATGTTTCCGACATTTTCGGACTACTTAACAACTATTGATTTATAACCACGGCGAGTTACCGCAAGTCGCAAAGTAAACAGGAGCTGCCTCCACTATTCCAGCACCATTTCAACTTCAACATCATCAAATCACCTATGCTTAGTCTAATACAGTGACAACTAAAAGACACCAAAAAAACTAAGCTAAATATGATGTGACTGTTCATGGTTCTGATTTGTGTGTGTGTGTGTGTGTGTACTTGCGTTTGTGCAAGTAGAAAAACATGTTGACTCACCCTACTTGTAGAGAAACGCCAATGTCATCCTCCTCTCTTTCATGTTGATGAAACGGTCTATGGCTCTGTCATACAGTACACGCTTTTATTTTTTGTTGTCCTAGGATACCTGGCTAAAATGCTTGCTCGCTAGCCTAACTTCCTTTCATGGGCAATGTTAGCTAGTTAACATTAGCCTTCTACATCTAGCTACATATTGAACTTCCATCCTCTCAGTCCAGGGGCACAATGTATGAATTTATGGTTGGATTAGAATCTCCATTATCATTGGCCAGTACGGAGAATTAAATAAAACCACAAGTCCAAATCCCTATCTCCATCCATGGCTAATTTAGGAAAGGACCAATTTTAGCTAGCTAGCTAGCCACCGGAGGACAACAACACAACGACATGCAACAATTCAAGTTGTTTCTGTCAATGACGTATTTCTCTTGATGCGATGCGATAGGAGTGAAGCCAAATCCAAACTGATTTCTTTTTTGAATGTGCCAGGACCATTCACAGTTGAGCTCACTCAGTTGAGCTCAATGCTGATTGGGGTTATATCCTGCCTGGTTGACCCTGTCCGGGGGTCTCGTCGGACAGGGCCACAGTGTCCCCCTGACCTGTTGGTCATCTATGAACATCTTGAAGAACAATCTAGCCTTAATGGCCATGTACTCTTATAATCTCCATGGGACAGCCAGAAGAGGAGGACGGGCCACCCCTCAGAGCCTGGTTCCTCTCTAGGTTTCTTCCTAGGTTCCTGCCTTTTTCCTAGCCACCGTGCTTCTAGATCTGCATTGCTTGCTCTTTGGGGTTTTAGTCTGGGTTTCTGTATAAGAATGTTGCAACTCTGCTGATGTAAAAAGGGCTTTATAAATGAATGTATTAATTGAAATGTGTGTAATTGTGTAATTATAATTTTTGTGAGTTTGATATTCAAATTGTTTCTAGTAAATAAATATCTCAGGAATAGTTTGGTGAGTTTTAAGAGCAGTGTAATATTTTTACATTAAATAAGAGCTAAATAAAGCTTGTTTATAAGTGTCCTCTGTAGTGGACATCAGGATGCGTCTACTGTACACATTTACTTAAATGTAACATTTAGCATGTTTAATACCAACCGAATCCTAATGCCCACTACAGTGCACATACAATAAAACATGTATAAAATACAAATATTTATTTGTAACATGTTTTTGTCCACCTATGTGAAGTTCCAAAATATTTTTTTTGCTGGGTCTCAGGAGGATAAATAGGGGCTTAATATGGGATCATTTTTCCTGTTACAGGCTAGAACATGGCCTGCCAAAACCATTGTTTCAGCCAAACTATTTTCCACTATACACTCTTAGAAAAAGGGTTATTTGGCTGTCCCCATAGGAGAACCCTTTTTGGTTCCAGGTAGAACCCTTTTGGAACCCTGTCCACCCAAAAGGGTTCTACCTGGAACCAATTAGGGTTCTTCAAAGGGTTCTTCTATGGGGACAGAACCCTTTTAGGTTCTAGATAGCACCTTCTTTTCTAAGAGTGTACAAAGCGAGAGCATGAAGTTCCGGATTCCTGATGCTTTTCTATTGTCAGGAACCTGTGTGTTCCAGGAACCAACCTTGAAGTTGACCTGGACCGTGAAGTTCTAGGAACAAACCTGTGAACCTGTGTGTATTGGACATGTTGGAGACCACAGAGATCGTACATGTAATTCTATGTTGCTGACCACCTCATTCAAAATGGCCACCAAAAGAAGAAAACAAATGTATGTTATTCAGTTACTTTTCTTTCAGATAGATAGATAAAAGATTAACACCAGGGTAAGATAAGGGCGATTAGATTTATGTGCGTGCCTCAACCTCCCATTATATCAGACAGATACATTATTCTATCAGTAACATTGGATTGGTGCACACAGCTACTCGCTATTAGGGATTGTTAATGTTTGGGTATCTTAGGTGGAGATCTCCTTTTGCCCCATTGGAGTACAACAAAAGGGCTTACCAAGAAAAACGTCCAAAAGGACTAATTCGAGGCAGAAAGGAGTTGGAGCACTCAACCATGAGAGTTCATTCACATGCAGTCTGGAGGGTTATTGTCAGGTGTGATTGTGAGCCACTTCATGTGTAGTTCTGGAAATAAAACATGTACAGTGTGCTATTGTGAGCAAATACTAATGCTATTTCAAACAATCCAAGTGTGTAAGTGCTATTGCTATTCCAATACAAAGCACTGGCTAGACGCAGGCAACTGAAAATGGTGGTGGTCCATGCTCTTAGTTCAGATTTGAGTGTGGAGGCACAATATGTCCTTAAGTGTGTACAGTGAGGGAAAAAAGTATTTGATCCCCTGCTGATTTTGTACGTTTGCCCACTGACAAAGAAATGATCAGTCTATAATTTTAATGGTAGGTTTATTTGAACAGTGAAAGACAGAATAACAACAAAAACATCCAGAAAAACACATGTCAAAAATGTTATAAATTGATTTGCATTTTAATGAGGGAAATAAGTATTTGACCCCCTCTCAATCAGAAAGATTTCTGGCTCCCAGGTGTCTTTTATACAGGTAACGAGCTGAGATTAGGAGCACACTCTTAAAGGGAGTGCTCCTAATCTCAGCTTGTTACCTGTATAAAAGACACCTGTCCACAAAAGCAATCAATCAGATTCCAAACTCTCCACCATGGCCATGACCAAAGAGCTCTCCAAGGATGTCAGGGACAAGATTGTAGACCTACACAAGGCTGGAATGGGCTACAAGACCATCGCCAAGCAGCTTGGTTAGAAGATGAAAACAGTTGGGGCGATTATTTGCAAATGGAAGAAAAACAAAATAACTGTCAATCTCCCTCGGCCTGGGGCTCCATGCAAGATCTCACCTCGTGGAGTTGCAATGATCATGAGAACGGTGAGGAATCAGCCCAGAACTACACGGGAGGATCTTGTCAATGATCTCAAGGCAGCTGGGACCATAGTCACCAAGAAAACAATTGGTAACACACTACGCCGTGAAGGACTGAAATCCTGCAGCGCCCGCAAGGTCCCCCTGCTCAAGAAAGCACATATACAGGGCCGTCTGAAGTTTGCCAATGAACATCTGAATGATTCAGAGGAGAACTGGTGAAAGTGTTGTGGTCAGATTAGACCAAAATGGAGCTCTTTGGCATCAAAGAGGAGGAGGAATGCTGCCTATGACCCCAAGAACACCATCCCCACCGTCAAACATGGAAGTGGAAACATTATGCTTTGGGGGTGTTTTTCTGCTAAGGGGACAGGACAACTTCACCGCATCAAAGGGACGATGGACGGGGCCATGTACCGTCAAATCTTGGGTGAGAACCTCCTTCCCTCAGCCAGGGCATTGAAAATGGGTCGTGAATGGGTATTACAGCATGACAATGACCCAAAACACACGGCCAAGGCAACAAAGGAGTGGCTCAAGAAGAAGCACATTAAGGTCCTGGAGTGGCCTAGCCAGTCTCCAGACCTTAATCCCATAGAAAATCTGTGGAGGGAGCTGAAGGTTCGAGTTGCCAAACATCAGCCTCGAAACCTTTAATGACTGGGAGAAGATCTGCAAAGAGGAGTGGGACAAAATCCCTCCTGAGATGTGTGCAAACCTGGTGGCCAACTACAAGAAACGTCTGACCTCTGTGATTGACAACAAGGGTTTTGCCACCAAGTACTAAGTCATGTTTTGCAGAGTGGTCAAATACTTACTTCCCTCATTAAAATGCAAATCAATTTATAACATTTTTGACATGCGTTTTTCTGGATTTTTGTTGTTGTTATTCTGTCTCTCACTGTTCAAATAAACCTACCATTAAAATTATAGACTGATCATTTCTTTATCAGTGGGCAAACGTACAAAATCAGCAGGGGATCAAATACTTTTTTCCCTCACTGTATGTGTGTAGAGATCAGGTTTGACACTGTGGGGGTACAGCACTTAAGACTTCCACTTGCACTAGTGGATGTCTTGGACCATAGTTTCCCCCAGAACAGAAACCAGATCAGGCTTCAGTACACACACCACGCAGGGAGGGAGCAGTTAACATAATGGTGTCCTGTCACCTTACCAATACATAGGGTGGATACGGTGGCTCACACCGGCTCCGCTAAAGAAGTTCCAACTGACGGAACCAATGAGGTAAAAGACACCTCAAGGCCACAGGGCAGTTTCATACCTCTGTGAGAACACATGGACAGTATCAGTGTGATAGCTGTGAAGGTTATGTTTTATGAATTAGGGGCTGAGCTGGATCAGACCTTGGTTGAAATACTTGAAAAATCATTTCAAATACTTTTGAGTGTTTGCTTGAGTCTGCCTGTAATGCCAGATGGGCTGGGTTTGCAGTTGTATGACTTTTCTATTGGTTTATTAAGCCTGGCAAGCTCAAACAGGCACAAGCCTGTTCATCTTAACACACACAGGCCTCTCGAATAAGGGGGGACATTTTGCAACATAACGATGTTATCATTTCAAACATATGAAATTGACAAAATAACTAATGGGACCAAATGGTTATAAATAATGTAATTCAAAATAAATTATCAGATTCAGTCAAATTTCTCAAATACATCCATTTTCCAAAAACACATTCAAAGGTTTTTCTAATTGTAAACTGAAGGTTTAATGATGTTTAGCTTTGGGTTGGAAGTTGCCTCAGCGCTTATCCATGAGTTAGTATTATAGTATTATTAAGAAATATATGAAAAATCCCTGCTAAATTCACTGGTTAGCTAATCCTGGACCAGCCCTATAGTAGCAGCAGTATCTCCAGTATGTCAATTAGGGTGTTATGAGCCAGTATTGCTACTCCCTGTCAGTGGGTGAAGGCCGTGTAACTTCCTGTACAGTTCAACCTTGGCAAGGTCAGCTGACAAGCTCTTGGCCATCCTATCAGTGGTCCTCTTCATACTGCGGGCAGCCTCGATAGCCCTGTCCAATGTCCTGTTGATGTCCTCATCCTAACACAAACAACAACAGTTTAGGGTTACGCTTGTACAGTTGAAGTCAGAAGTTTACATACACCTTAGCCAAATACATTTAAACTCAGTTTTTCACAATTCCTGACATTTAATCCTTGTAAAAATTCCCTGTCTTAGGTCAGTTAGGATCACCACTTTATTTTAAGAATGTGAAATGTCAGAATAATAGTAGAGATAATTATTTATTTATTTCATCACATTCCAAGTGGGTCAGAAGTTTACATACACTCAATTAGTATTTGGTAGCATTGCCTTTAAATTGTTTAACTTGGGTCAACGTTTCGGGTAGCCTTACACAAGCTTCCCACAATAAGTTGGGTGAATTTTGTCCCATTCCTCCTGACAGAGCTGGTGTAACTGAGTCAGGTTTGTAGGCCTCCTTGCTCGCACACGCTTTTTCAGTTCTGCCCACACATTTTCTATAGGATTGAGGTCAGGACTTTGTGATGGCCACTCCAATACCTTGACTTTGTTGTCCTTAAGCCATTTTGCCACAACTTTGGAAGTATGCTTGGGGTCATTGTCCATTTGGAAGACCCATTTGCGACCAAGCTTTAACTTCCTGACTGATGTCTTGAGATGTTGCTTCAATATATCCACATAATTTTCCTTCCTCATGATGCCATCTATTTTGTGAAGTGCACCAGTCCCTCCTGCAGCAAAGCATACCCACAGCATGATGCTGCCACCCCCGTGCTTCACGGTTGGGATGGTGTTCTTCGGCTTGCAAGCAACCTCCTTTTTCCTCCAAACATAACGATGGTCATTATGGCCAAACAATTCTATTTTTGTTTCATCAGACCAGAGGACATTTTGCAAAAAAGTACAATCTTTGTCCCCATGTGCAGTTGCAAACCGTAGTCTGGCTTTTTTATGGCGGTTTTGGAGCAGTGGCTTCTTCCTTGCTGAGCGGCCTTTCAGGTTATGTCGATATATAGGACTCGTTTTACTGTGGATATAGATACTTTTGTACCTGTTTCCTCCAGCATCTTCACAAGGTCCTTTGCTGTTGTTCTGGGATTGATTTGCACTTTTTGCACCAAAGTACGTTCATCTCTAGGAGACAGAATACGTCTCCTTCCTGAGCGTTATAACGGCTGCGTGGTCCCATGGTGTTTATACTTGCGTACTATTGTTTGACAGATGAACGTGGTACCTTCAGGCGTTTGGAAATTGCTCCCAAGGATGAACCAGACTTGTGGAGGTCTACAATTGTTTTTCTGAGGTCTTGGCTGATTTATTTTGATTTTCCCATGATGTCAAGCAAAGAGGCACTGAGTTTGAAGGTAGGCCTTGAAATACATCCACAGTTACACCTCCAATTGACTCAAATTATGTCAATTAGCCTATCAGAAGCTTCTAAAGCCATGACATAATTTTTTGGAATTGTCCAAGCTGTTTAAAAGCATAGTCAACTTAGTGTATGTAAACTTCTGACCCACTGGAATTGTGATACAGTGAATTATAAGTGAAATAATCTGTATGTAAACAATTGTTAGAAAAATTACTTGTGTCATTCACAAAGTAGATGTCCTAACCGACTTGCCAAAACTATAGTTTGTTAACAAGAGATTTGTGGAGTGGTTGAAAAACGGGTTTTAATGACTCTAACCTAAGTGTATGTAAACTTCTGACTTCAACTGTATCTCACAGTCCGCTACTTACCTTTTATTTACTTACAAAAGGCATAGAAAACGGTTATGACATGAAAATATAATAACCTACAAAAAGCTCCTTGGTTCCTTTAGGATTACAATTCTTTGTAAAAGAAAATCTAACAAAAAAATCAGTACAGCACAAGTACCAGCTGTGTTAAATTCTTACAAGTTAACAGTACCACTTGTTACATCACAATTTCTCAGTAAATACAAGTACAAAATGACTGGCACCCATTGATATCAAAGAATGTTCTCCATGTGGCCAGCCTCACCTTGCTGGCTTTGTGCCTGCTGGCTCTGCCCCCGGTCCTTGGGGGGCTGAGAGCTGGTTGAAAGGTCCGCTGAAAGTACACGTTGCTGGGCAGTAGAGCTGAGTCTGACTGGGTAGAGCGCCTCCGGTGGTGGGAGACAGACTGCTGCTCTTGCACTTTGAAACTGTTGAGACCACGGAGAAGAGAGAGAGCATGAGTACAGTAGTGTAGGAGTAGGCAACCCTGGGAAGCATCTCAGGTCTTCTCTTTCACCTTCACTGATTAAGGTTCAAGCAATATGGAGGATAAATATGGATTCAAATAAGGCAAATAGATTATGGCAATAAATGATGAAACTATATCTTACCCAGCAGGTAAACTGCAGGAGGATCCATAGTTGACTTGCAACAGAAGCTTCTGTAGAGGCTGAGAGGGGAGAGGATACCTGCCCTTAGAGTAGACATTCTCCATGTCACCTGGTGGTGCTACAATGAAAAAAGACAGAATCAACATCACAACCCCAATGAATCTGTTCAGTGTTATAATGAAATGGGTAGAGTAGTCATAATGGTACACAGTCATGGCAGTGTCACAGGGGTAGGAGTGGGCTGGTTGCTGGTCCTTACGTGGAGATCTGTAGCTGGAGTTCTTGTATGAGTGCCAGAGTGCTGGAGGACTGGGATGGGTGAGATTGGAGGTTTCCAGAGAACGGTTCTCCTCTGATGCTAAGAGGGAATTTAGTATTTAGTATTTTATTAGGATCCCCATTAGCTACAGCACTCTTCCTGGGGTCCACATAAAACATTACATAATACATAACACCAACAGACAATTACATGTAGAAACACACACAACTACCTTTATGACCACCAAAGATAACTTTAAGGCAAATTCTAACTCAGCAACTAATTTAATATTTTGTTAAATATAATGTAAAAATCACTCTTGTTTTTCCAATTGTTCCTTTTATTTTACACCCATAAGCAGAAAGTCAATACCAGCACCACCAACCTGTATTCAAGTGTTGTTTGCTCTGGGGTTTCCCTGGTCCATCTGAGCAGGAGTAGGGCTTGCTGCTCCCTCTCCTGCCACCTAGTGGTGTCCTGTGGAATGGTAGCATGATCCCAGACCGGTCCGACTCCACACTGTCTGTACCTAGAGAAAACGACCACATACAGAGGGATTGTACGTTTTACACAAGTAGTGTACGACATTAAAAGCACATTATATGTATAACATGGAAAGCACATTATACATATACAATGACTTACATATATACATACTATTATCATCAATATTACAACTGACAATACTAACTGCTATCTACTACTGCAGGGGTCCCCAATTACATTCAGCCATGGGCCGATTTTTCCTTGAGCCGATGGTCGGGGGGCCTGAAAATAGTTATAAATAAGTAGTACACTCCAAATTTCAAACCTTGATTACATTGGGATACGATCACATATGCCTCTCTATTTATGTGTGGGAATACTTGGGAACAGATTTCCTAAGTTAAAATCACTTGGAACTGATTTCCCGGTGATTTTACAGTCTTATTTAAAAATATGTATCTCTATTTTTTGTTCATGTTCAGAAAACTTGGAGGGGGCAAATCAAATCTGCTGCCTATTTGGGAACCCTGTACTACTGCATTAGACATTGCAGGCATCAACCCTGAAGCAAAATAACGTCGTTGTTAACAACTTGGTTTTGATTACACTCCCAATATATTACCCCGGGTAGTAATGTACCTTTGCTCTTGCTGGGGTCCATATCTGAGGAGATCCAGTCTTCTATCTTGGAGTTGGTGTTGGTCAGACTCTGTCTGCTCCCTGCTGGTTTGTGGTGTGTCCTGGACCGGGTCTTGGGCCTTCTGTCTCTGTTCTGCCTGCATCTGGAGGTCAGGTAATCCATCCTCTGGGAGAGTTGTGGCAGCTTGACCAGACCCTCCTCCAGGTCTCTCTTCAGCTGGCACACCTCCGACTGCAGGGACTGGATGGCCTCACTGGAGAGAGAGAGAGAGGGGTTGGCCAACTCAAAAACAATAGGTTTTGGCCACTATGAGGTATTACCTGGCAGCCTGACCTGGTTACCAATTTCATATGATAAAGTTTACTCTTGAGTTGAATAGTCTGTGCTTTTAGACTAACCTGTGACAGGAACAGGTGTGGGAGTGGCAGTCTCTCTGTGGCATATCCATGGTGATGCTATGGGAGGTTTTTAATTGGCGGTCAGGGCCGTGATGACTGAGCTGACTGGGAGTGTGGGATTCACCCTCTGTGTGTACATAAGAGCATTTAGTTCAGTGTTTGCCCTGCTGTACTGTCTACTGAATAACGTCTATACTTTCACTACGACCACAGCAGGCACTGTGATTCCTCATCACTCACCATGCAGTCCGGCAGGTGCACTCTGAGAAGTGCTGGTCACCCAGTGGTCCACTGCAGCGCTGCAAAGCTGCAGCTGAGCAGGTGTCTGTAGGCTGGGTCTCCTCTCTCCAATATCCCCAGTCAGATGGACAGTAGACTGCAGGCTAGGTGTCCTTTTTCCTGTCAGCCCAGCCGAATGGACATTTATCTGCGGGTTGGGTCTCCTCTCTCCCAACTGTACAGGGTGATGCATGGTGGTCTGCAGGTTGGCGCTGGAGCCTTCACTGTCACTCATACTGATAGGACTGGAGTTCCCATCAGGCTGGAACTGGGGCCTGAGGTTGGGTCGTAACAATGTAATAAACATACATGAAACATTGACTTTTTCAGTTAGCCTGTAAGCAGTTGTATGGATGTGTGTGCCTGTACCTTTCTGTGTGGAGTTTTGGTTGAGATAGTCCTGTGGCTGGGAGACTCAAGTCAGAGCTCCCAAACCCACTGTCTGTCTCTGGACTCACTATTCTCTGCAACAACAAAAATATATCCATGTAGCTACGCTTCTACTGTACAATATTACAATAATCTGTGGTAGTGGCTAGGGAGTTAGAGTAAATACAGAAATAAAGAAATAAACATGGGACAGCTAATATAAGTCATAGAAGATAACGTTAATATAGAGGCGAAAGAAACGCACACAGATTTAGGCGAGGTGCTGGCTAACGGAGTAGAACACTTAGAAAAAGAAAAGGAGAGCCGCACACTCTAGGAGCTCAGATGCAATCATTTAATATCCTAATAACCAACGCTTCGACAGACAAGCTGTCTTCATCAGGGTATAATGACAAACACTGCGGGTCACTAGTTTATATAGTGTCAAAGGACACACGCGGGTGTCTGTAATCATGGCCGGGTGTGGCCTAATAGCATTGGTTAATTCACAGATATACAGAACATACAAAAAACATGGATAGCATACGATCATAGATACAACTTGGCTACATAGGCCCACAAACATTTACAATGAATAGCAAAATCACAATAATCACAAGAATGGCTTCAAATCAAAGTCAACGTTGAGACCGAAGGGAGCAAGGGTCTTTAAATTAAGGATCCAGGCAGCCTCTCGTTTTAACAATAAGTTGTCGAGGTCACCCCCTCTCCTAGGGAGGGTGACATGTTCGATGCCGATATAACGTAGGGACGAAATCGAGTGGGCAGCGACTGGGTATGTCGAGTTTTTGCACCTAATGGTGCTACGATGCTCCGAGATTCGTACTTTTAATTCACGCTTTGTTTTACCCACATAATGTTTACCACAAGGACAAGTTATAAGATAAATAACTGCCTTAGTGGAGCACGTAATAACACCTTTAATTGGGATCTGTTTCCCTGTTTGGGGGTGTTTAAAGGATCTACATTTGTAAGTGCCATTGCATTGAGCGCAGCCATTACACTTGTAGTTTCCATCCGGTAGAGGCGCAAATAGACGTTGTGCAGGGATATTTAGGGGTCGTAAATCAGAGTTTACCAATTGATCTCTGAGGTTTCTGCCCCGCGAGAATAAAACCAAGGGAGGGTCCGAAAACACATTACCAATACTGTCATCGGACCTTAGAATGTGCCAATGTTTGTGAACGATTCCCTTAATTTGTTCAGAACACTTTGAATAGCGTGTAGTTAGAACGCAATAATGTTTCTTTTTGCGAGACTGTCCCTGAAAGAGGTCAAGTCTCGATTTGTTTTGAATTTTCTCAATGGCAGTATTAATTTGACCATTTTTGTACCCACTCTCCTTGAATTTTCTTTGCGTTGCAGCCATATTTCGGTTGAAATCTGATTGTTTTTTACAAATTATTTTGATTAGACAGAATTGGCTGTAGGGCAAACTGTTTTTCAAGGGAAGCAGGTGACAACTATCAGCACTCAACAAACTGTTACGATAGGTTTCCTATAAAGATCAGTGTATAGAACATTATCCTCAATACAAAATCAGAAGATCAAGGAAACTGATTTGACGTGTGTCAAATTGCATAGTAAATCTCAGGTGCTCAGAACAAGAGTTAAGAAAAGCATGGAATGCCTGGAGCTGATTTAAATCACCCCTCCATAGAACAAAAATATCATCAATGTACCGTTTCCAAATAATAATGTTAGGCAAGAAAACATTTTTGAGAGGATTGAAAATTGACTGTTTCTCAATGTAACCCACATACAAATTAGCATAGTTAGGAGCCATAGGGGATCCCATAGCAGTACCCTTCGTCTGAATAGAGAAATCATTTAGAAACATGAAGTAGTTGTGTGTGAGTACTATTTCAGCCAATAGAAGATGACGTTACCTGGGAAGTGGTGAGAGTGTGGTCTGTGATGCTCTGGGACTGGGTCTTCAGATCATAGGAGCAGGAAACCTCTCCAGCCAGACTCGCACTCCCACCCAGGTCACAGTCTGGGCTCAGGGGACTCTGCTGCAGGCTACAGTAACAACAACAACAATACATGGTCAAAATAAAAAGATGAAGTTTCATTGGTAAATACTTGTCCCACATACCTTTCATGAATGTTTGGCATGTCAGTTTTGCATGATGAGACAGTACACATTTACATACATTTACATTTTAGTCATCTATTTTATTTCTGAAATCACCACATCAAATAACCACAACTGTATCAATTACACTATAGAGTGGGGATTAGTTGTGTGGTCCATACATTATGCAGATGTGATACATTATAGAGAAAAGAGGGAAGTGTTGAGGTGAATATTGAATTGGTTAGCTTGTTTACTTAGCTAGTACAGTACACTCAAATGCCAAAACACTAACCTTTCAGGTGTCCACAGTCTGTCTCGCAATCCCGGGTTCTGGAGAGCCAAATACTCCAGAACCCTATCATGAGCTATCCCCTCAAATAGGCCCGAGCAGGTCGAGCTCCTCTCCTCACCTTCTTCTTCCTCCTCCTCTTCCTCTGTGTTGGTGATGTCCAGTGTCTCCAGGGAGTCCTGTGAGAGCCTCCGGGGGAACAGACAAAAACACAGAGACTAAAACAAACTGTTCCTACTCCTAATGGAATCCAACACCACCTCTGTGCCTGGCTGTAACATTATCCCCCATGGGAGGGCCGGAAGCGTGACTGCTATCAGCACACATGAACATGTGCACACACACACACGCGCATGGATAGGGGCATACAAGCATGCACGCACGCACATACTATCCACTTACAGCATCCATCAACAGTCTACATGATTATCTGAATATCTGAATCTAAAGGCATTCATGCACCACAGGTACAGTAACTTGCCATTGATGTCAATGTCATGGAAAATACAGATAATATCACTCCCCAAGATAGGATTTCTACTTGGGGTCATAAGGCATAAAAACACAAGTACTGTATGTAAATGGTACACAGTCTAGTATTGCAGGAATGTAGATGGTACACATTGAAGAAACCCATGAATTTACAGGCCTATGGAGCAGCTCAGAGATGTGTGATGTGTACCGTAGACTGACACTGCTGTGTCCTGTGCTGTTCAGTAGGGAGTCACAGCTCTGGTCTAAACCATCATGTCCAGGGACCTCACTGGCCTCTTCCTCATACTCCTTTTCCTCCCTCTCCACTGTCTCATAACCCCCAGTGGAAAAACAGGGGCCTGGAACCTGTAATGTGAGACCCTGTCCACAGAGAGGTTGACAAGAGGAGAACACACACATTTTGAGTAGCTAATGTGTCCTCACTGTGAAACATGAGCGACGTTGGAAATTATTGTCACTCAATGAGAGCGCTGGACACGCCTCCACTTACAAAACAAGGACCTGGGCTGCATTTCATTCTAAGAAGTTGTCCCCTCCCCAGATCTATGGCGATAATGTATAGTTCCTCCTACACCATATCACTTTCAACTACTCAGTCCTTTCAGATCTGTGAGGGGGAATGAACGGGGGCAGAGGCAAGGACGCAACTTTTGGGAATTAAATGTAGCCCTGTTCATCAGGACTACTGCTGCACAGAACACGTGTTGCGGTCAACATCCACAGCTCATGTTGCTCACACAAACACCTCTCACATGCATGCATGTAAGATGAAGGAAACGTAGATGGTGCAATTAGTCTCTTAAGGCTTAGTTGATCACACCTAACATTACAGAGGCTTATACCAGTGTAACTAACAGTGCAATAATCTATATAACTACTCGGTAAAAGGCTTGTAAGTACATACATTTATGCAGTAATCATTAAGGTATTTGAGTGAGTGAGTAAGTGAGAGAGCGAGCGAGTGAAAGAGTGAGCAAGCAAATAAATAGCAAAGCAGCGAATGAACAGCTATGCTAGGAGTAAGTGAGTGTGTTACCTCATGCAGGGGTGGTGGAAGTGAGGGGGTGAGCAGACCAGGGAGACTGGGACCCCCACACATTGACAGGAGTGTGGAGGATGAGTGAGGTGGGGAGAGCTGCTGCTCACACACATTCCTGTCAATCAGCTCTTTAATGTCCTCTAGATGCATCCCTATCCTGAATATCTCCCCCTCCACCTGCCTTCACACACACAAAAATAACCAATAATGTGCATTAAATACCCCTCACATCATGCTGAATTCTACACAAACCTAGCCTGGGTGTCAGTCTGTTTCTGGTTTTAAAGTGGTTCACACACACTTTAGGGCCAAACTGTGCCAAGCCAAGCTGTAGGCTACTGAGCTGACCTAGTTACGCATCTACCATTGTTGCTGGAACCGTGCTGGAATGGTCTATGTGAAAAGAAAATAGCCGAGCCAGCACAGTACAGTTCTGGGTGGCCCTATAGTGTGAGTCAGGCAGATATACTGTATAACTCAAACTCCTCACACACAGTAAGATATATCAGTTGACCTCTAACCTTTCGGGGTCGAACTGGCCTGTGTTCCTGGCCAGGCCCAAGTAGTTCTGCATCTCCAGAGTTCTGTGCTCCTCCTTCTTACTGATGTACCTCCTCTCCAGCTGGTCCTGGGAATCCATCATACTCTTAAACACCTGGAAAACAACACAACGTTATGAATTACATAACAACACACTCTGCTTATAGAATAAAGGAAATGAGAATCAACTGTTATTATAAGTTACAATTGTTACAACTGCTTTATAATCACATCACAGTCCTGAACAGAAAAATACTTTTTAAGCAATGAAGATCCATTTACCATTTCTTGCTCTTCAATAGTAATTGACATGGTGGTCAGACACGTTTTGAATTCATCCACCTGTAAAAAAATAAGTGTTTATAATTCAGTATCATTGAAATGATGGGTGATAATGCACCACTATAGAGCTTTGGTATGTTTTCCAGGTTACCTTCTGCAAAAACTGACTGATAATATCCCTCAACTCCCTGGTCATCCTTTCCCCTTCACTCTGACTCTGTTGGTCAGTCTGGGTTGGAGAAGTGCTAGGCTGTTTAGAGTGGTTTTGTTGGTTTGGATCCTCAATAAATTGTCCTGCAAACACAACAAAAGCTGAGACGATGCAGATCCAACATATGTTATGGCCTAAATTCTACAGCATTGAAAATGGAAAGTATCTTATTTGTAATTGTGTGATTTTTACTAATGTCATTGATTGAGTTGCATCATCTCATGTAAACTGGTTGTGTAATACATTTGTGTCATCTTTTTTTTATGACAGGCTAGTTGTGACTTTGAGTGTAACCGGAATCTTATGTCATCCGACCCCATTTGTCACTAAGGAAACCGGTGGCTCTTGGCCAGGTAATTTGTAACAGAGAGAAGACCCGTCATAATATCAGATGTCAGAGACAGTATCTTGCCTGATGGAGATGGGGCGTTGGGGAAGAGCGTAGATCCAAAATGGCTTCCACCAGGACCCGGAAGGCCTTGTTGGTCACCACAGTCAAACTCCAGGGTAAGGTCAGAGGGCGCTTGATTCTAATTTGTTGACACATTTTGAGATAAATTCAGTCCAAATTGACAAGAATAAAAAGGCTGTCTAAAGGCTATATTTAATGAGATGAAATAACAGAAAGACCATAGAGAAAGAAGTGTTTAAAAAGAGAAAACGTTCTAAAGACTTACTTTTGTTCCCAGTCTCATCTGATCAATGAGGTTCTCAGCCTCTGCATATTTAGTGAGCAGTTTATCATATTCAGCCTGAAAGAGAGATGCCTTATGCATGAAGGATGTATGATGCATTTGTATAGAGGTGTGCGAGCTATACTACTGAACATGATGACCCACCTGAAGATGATGCACCAATCCTGGGGAGGTTTCTGTCTGTTTGTCCTGGTCTCTGAACACATAGGGTCTCTCTGAGGGCTGAATAGAGTCCTCCATCACTCTGTTGATCACCTCCAAAGCAGAGGACTTACCCAGCATGCCTGGTGAGGACTGAGCTCTGAGGAAGGTGGGAGACTGGCTAAAAGGTCTCACCGTAACACTGGTACTCTTCGGGATTTTCACTTTAGGAGCCACCTTGGAGAAGTCAGGGAGTGGGTAGTGGACTTGGCCCTGTCCATACTTTAATTCGCTGAAAGACCTGGTTCTGACCAGGGGAACTCCACAGATTTGGTCTTCCTCCTCATCTTCATCATTCTCATCTTCCTCTTTGGTTAGGTCTGAACCATTGCTACCATTACTGTCCTGTTCAGGGACTTCACTTTTACTGTTTGATATGTCACTATTTTGAGGAGAGTTGACGTCACTGTTGTAAGACTCATCAGCACTCTGTGTGTTCTTTCCCTCTGACGCAGTTGGACTATCACCACTCCTTTTTCCATTTTTCTCCTCTAGGTTTTTTCTTGGACTCATTTGAACACTCTTCCCTTCATCTTCTTCCTGTAGGCTCTGACTCCTCTCACTCTCGCTGCTGGCTCCCCCTGCGCTGCTGCGTCGTGGGGCTGCTCCACTATTATTATTATTGGGTCTCCCTGTGCTACTGCGTAAGGGGCCCCTGCTCAGCACTGTCTCGTCCATGCTCTCCAGAAGGGACACCTCCGGCAGGGTCTCTGCCTCGATCAGACTGCCTGAGCAGAACAGCTCGTCCTGGGAGAAGTGACGGAGCAGCAGCTGGGTGATGTCTGGGTGTGGGGCTTCACGGACAGGACTACTGCATGTGGGGACAGCCCCTGGTTTTGTAGAGTCAATAAAAGCTCCTTTACCCTCTCCCTCAGGTGGAGTTATAGATACATGGTTCATAGTGTTGACTTCTATTTGCATGTGACCTTGTATGATATTGACCTCCCCAACCATTGCTGGCAAATCAAAATTATCTCTAACATTGTGTCTTGAATGCAATGCTCCAGCTTGGTCTTTTGACAGAACATCAGCTATTTTGCAATTCTCCTTAGACTTGTGACTGTCATTGGTTGTGGGGTTAATGTACTGGCTTCCCAGGTCCCCGTCATACGGAAGGTCCTCCTGTTCTTCATCGGAGGTGTCTCCTGGGTTCTCATCCTCCCAGATGGTCTGCTCCTGCTCAGTGTTGGGTCTCTGGGCAGACACCCGCTTCACACTGCTCTTGGTCTTACCCTCCACCACTCTCTCACTCTGGCCACTGACACAGCTACTGCTCTCGGTGGAGGACTCCCCAGAGTCAGACACTGACAGCTCTACATTCTCTATGAATGACAGAGAGTAAGAAGTTGTGAAGTATTCATAGGAACAATATTTGCTACAGTCATTTTATGGATTGGCATGATGTTGTTACATAGCCTACGGCTGTTATAATATTTTTTACAATGCAATTGCTAAAGTATAACAATGGTGTTGCTAGAGTAATTACAGAGTTAAATCAAATCAAATGTTATTTGTCACATGCGCCGAATGCAACAGGTGTTGCTTACTTACAAGCCCTTAACCAACAATGCAGTTTTAAGAAAGAATACCAAAAAAAAAGTAACAAATAATTAAAGAGCAGCAGTAAAAATAACAATAGCGAGGCTATATACAGGTTACTAGACAGGTATGAGAGCAAGTTAACAGCGTAAGTCTTACCACTGAGATGGATGCTGTTCCCTGAGCCAGCCGACTCTGCCTGAGAGAGATGCACCGTGAAGGAGCCCTCCAGGTCACTGAAGTGGAGACTCTCATTCTCACTCAGGTCCACAAAGATACTCTGCCGGATACACTTCTCCCACAGCACAGAGGACTGAGGGGAAGAGGCTCTCCTCTGGGCTTCAGAATCCTCCTCTTGATCTTGGGGATCCCCTTCCATGTGCTCCTCACTCAGATCTATCCTGGTGCTGTGCTAGCCCACGGCTTCAAAACTTCCCCAATGTTTACCTCCTCCCTCAAAACTGTCCCCTCCTTAAAAGGAGCCCCTTCTCTGACCCAGTTTTCCACCGATGCCTTGACTCTAGTCGCCCGGGTCCCGTCTGCCTCGGTCTGCAGATAGAGAGAGGGAATAGGGAAGAGGAGGACAATGGCCCTGTTCATTCCTTAGCAATGCAGACAGGTGAACCGACAACAATGGATCAAGATGTGTTAATCTCAATTATTCAAGCATCTGTATGCATTGTGTAGGCGTGAGTGATGTGTGTGTGTGTTTGAGGGTAGGTTTGTGTGTGAGTATGAGAGTATCTGTGCATATGAGTGAGAGAGTAGCCTAACCTACATTATGCGTGTGTGTGTTTGAGGGTAGGTTTGTGTGTGAGTATGAGAGTATCTGTGCATATGAGTGAGAGAGTAGCCTAACCTACATTATGTGTGTGTGTGTGTGCGTGTATGAGTGATGTGAGAGACTATATAAACTTGCTCTTCAACATAACAAGTGTGTGAAGGTGCAGTGCCATAAGTTCAAAAGCACAGACTAAGCCATATGCAGTCGGTATAAGTAGAATTCTATTAGGATAACTAATCTCTCTCTCACGTCTCATAGTCGGTGCAACCTCTTAAAACAACCTCTACCCTATAAATAGTATGCCAAATTCAGGATGTTAATAGTAAACGTTCACATTTGGATATAGCCTTTTTTTATTTATGTAATGAATAAAAAAGACAATATCCAAATGTAAATGTTTATTACTAGGCTAATATCATGAATTTGGCGTACTACCTCTACCCCTGCTGCTAAATGTAAGTTATCAGCATATGCCTGTCCTGTACCTACTGAAACTCACCTGACCTGGCCCTTAGCAGTCCAACTTCAGCTTTGACAATCTCATCTGTTTAGAATGTGTTCTATCCTACACAGAATTGCTTCTTATGTGATCTTTAAGTTCTGACATAACACACCAGTTACAATTTCGTATGTGACATTATTTCAATTAGGCTAATACCTGTGGCTTCATCAATAATGTACATTGTATTGCTGAACGTCTGGACTTGGCGCGAGGGGAGGAGTTTGGTTGCTTCGGTAACTCCTGAAACCTTCTATAAAAAAGCATGGCGGAGCAGCGAGCTCACTTCACTCCTCTTCTCCCCCCTGCTGCTGACAAACGCAGAGCTTTTGAAAACACTTGTGTGTTTTGACCACCTCTCAATTTATGCAAACAATACTAACTTAGCTTGTTAGTTTGCTAGCAGCTAGCCTCAACATTATAAGCCAGCTAACGTTACTGGTTAACTTTCTTCAATAGTGCAACTAACGTTAGCTAAAGAGGCTCAGTAATATTTTTTCAGGCAGTCGATGCTGGTTAGCTTACTTACTAATTTCCAACCTCAAAACTGAGATGTTTGCATTAGAAAATGCCGTTACAGTAAAAAACGACTATCACAACTTATCTTTGTTTTAGTTTGCTGATGATAGCATCATTTTTGCAGATCCATTTGACATTTCGCAGCTGCATGAAGATGACATGAATGACTCATCGTACAGTTAAAACATTCATTTTTCAAATGTCATTGGTCCAGCGCAATGACTACGGTCCAGAGACGGTTATTTTGGGCGTGGCTATCTTTGAATCTGCTCCGCTGATTGGCTATTGGACTAACAATGCACTCATCGAAGTTAGCTAGCCAAAAGTTTATTGCTAGCTAGGTTAGCAAAGTGCCGAATTTATAGCTAATAAATATAAAGTTGTAGAATAAAACTGGACTTTTATTTACCGTCGATGTATCGAAAAGGGGAGTAAAACCATTGTTCGAACTGGACCGCCTAACGTAAGTGGACTGCAAGCCTACCCAGTTAGCTAATTACAGTAGCTAGCTTGCTAACAGGTTGTAAAGGTTCTCTGGTTGTGTACCCATAGCGTAGCACTTTAGTTATAATAGAAATACAAAATATAGCTATGGTTTTGGTTGTAGCTTGTAAGATTGTTAGAACTGGCTTGTTAGCTACCTAACTGTTAACGTTAGTTAGTTTTCTCACTTGATTTGCTGATCAAATCTGTCAGATGATGACTGAAGTTTTAAAAATAACTTGAGTTCACCATTTGGGGAACGCCTTATGTTCGTCAAAATAAATATTGTCTATGTCATTATTTGTTAATCAAAGAGAATGAGAACGTTATATATGAGGAAATCCACGGTAACAGTGAGAGAGATGCTGAGGCTCAGATTTTTCACTTAATGTGATTTTTTGTATTTTAGGCAAAGTTTGTTAACAGAATGACAGAACAAACAGCACAAACCGTTATTCTGTTACCAAACTTTGCATAAAAAAGCGATCTGCACTGTTCAAGGAAATTCGTTTTTGTAAAATTATCAGTGGAAATTGTTAAAAGTAGTCCTCGTGCATAGAGTATGGTATGTTTAACTTTGCAATCATTGATTTTTGTTTGACATTCGTTTTAAATCATTCTCAGCATCATTCTGTTATCGTGGAATTGCCCATATGTCTCGTGTACAAAATGTCTACAGTTTACTAAGTTAGTTACTGTAAAAGTAAAATTTCTATTTTTTGTCGAACTACAATAATATATATTTCTGGGAAATCATGGTATGACTTAATTTCATATTGGAAACGAATGAGGACACTAGGCTAGCTAGATATGACTAAAATGACATAGTAGAACTAGAAGAACATTCAACTATTGAAATTAATCTAGCTATATAATTTTTTTTAACCAGGTTTCTCAGAGTCCCAATCCCTGCACTGAATAATTTCAGGTGAGGAGTGTTTCTCTTTCTAGATCTGTCCCTTTTGTTTTGATGGTGATTTCCCCCTGCTATCATGCATTATGCTTCTTTGGTGTTTCCATGTTTGCTTGGCTAATAAGAGGATGTGGACACAAAGAGAATAGATCACCCTGTGAGTACATTAAAGATGAGGTCATGGTGACAGTCCAGTGTGTGATGTGGGAGCCTCCTGTGAAGCTGGCCTTTCAAATTACTGCTTTTGTTGCCACAGCTGCGCTGTATTAGTAGATCACTTGGCCTTTTAAGCACTACTTCATACAGAGTGCAGCTTTGTCACCAGCTCTGACACACACACATACAATAAACATACAATACACACCCATTTGGCGCACACTACTGGAAAAGGCCTCACACACACTGGCAGCCATTGATTGCTAATTATATGCATATGTACGGGCATGTACTGTACGTAGTACGGCACAGACTCCCCAAGCACAAGCAGGTTCCACTTTGGATTCAAATAGTTCACATTCACCTGGCCGCTAAACAGCAGAGCAGAGCTCACCTAGTTCTCATAGCTTTGTTCTCCAAGATTTGGGGATCAATGATTTATGCAACTCCCCCAAATAGATGCAATGATACAGTGTCTTGCAAAAGTATTAAGCCCCCTTGGTGTTTTTCCAATTTTTTTGCATTACAACCTGTAATTTAAATGGATTTTTATTTGGATTTCATATAATGGACATACACAAAATAGTCCAAATTGGTGAAGTGAAATGAAAAAAATTACTTGCTTCAAAGAATTCTAAAAAATAAATAACGGAAAAGTGGTGCGTGCATATGTATTCACCCCCTTTGCTATGAAGCCCCTAAATAGGACCTGGTGCAACCAATTACCTTCAAAAGTCAAATAATTAGTTAAATAAAGTCCACCTGTGTGCAATCTAAGTGTCACATGATCTGTTACATGATCTCAGTATATATACACCTGTTCTGAAAGGCCCCAGAGTCTGCAACACCACTAAGCAAGGGGCACCACCAAGCAAGCGGCACCATGAAGACCAAGGAGCTCTCCAAACAGCTCAGGGACAAAGTTGTGGAGAAGTACAGATCAGGGTTCGGTTATAAAACAATATCTGAAACTTTGAACATCCCACGGAGCACCATTAAATCCATTATTAAAAATTGGAAAGGATATGGCACCACAACAAACCTACCAAGAGAGGGCTGCCCACCAAAACTCACGGACCAGGCAAGGAGGGCATTAATCAGAGAGGCAACAAAGAGACCAAAGATAACCCTGAAGGAGCTGCAAAGCTCCACAGCGGAGATTGGAGTATCTGTCCATAGGACCACTTTAAGCCGTACACTCCACAGAGCTGGGCTTTACAGAAGAGTGGCCAGAAAAAAGCCATTGCTTACAGAAAAAAATAAGCAAACACGTTTGGTGTTCGCCAAAAGTCATGTGGGAGACTCCACAAACATATGGAAGAAGGTACTCTGGTCCGATGAGACTAAAATTGAGCTTTTTGGCAATCAAGGAAAACACTATGTCTGGCGTAAACCCAACACCTCTCATCACCCCGGAAACACCATCCCCACAGTGAAGCATGGTGGTGGCAGCATCATGCTGTGGGGATGTTTTTCATCAGCAGGGACTGGGAAACTGGTCAGAATTGAAGGAATGATGGATGGTGCTAAATAAAGGGAAATTCTGGAGGGAAATCAGTTTCAGTCTTCCAGAGATTTGAGACTGGGACGGAGGTTCACCTTCCAGCAGGACAATGACCCTAAGCATACTGCTAAAGCAACACTCGAGTGGTTTAAGGGGAAACATTTAAATGTCTTGGAATGGCCTAGTCAAAGCCCAGACCTCAATCCAATTGAGAATCTGTGGTATGACTTAGAAATTGTTGTATACCAGCGGAACCCATCCAACTTGAAGGAGCTGGAGCAGTTTTGCCTTGAAGAATGGGCAAAAATCCCAGTGGCTAGATGTGCCAAGCTTATAGAGACATACCCCAAGAGACTTGCAGCTGTAATTGCTGCAAAAGGTGGCTCTACAAAGTATTGACTTTGGTGGGGTGAATAGTTATGGACGCTCAAGTTTCCTGTTTTTTTGTCTTACATCTTGTTTGTTTCACCCCAAAAAATATTTTGCATCTTCAAAGTGGTAGGCATGTAGTGTAATTCAAATGATACAAACCCCCCCAAAATCCATTTGAATTCCAGGTTGTAAGGCAACAAAATAGGAAAAATGCCAAGGGGGGTGAATACTTTCGCAAGCCACTGTAAGCTTGCTACAAATAGTTGCTCCAAAGATAAGCAGTCTACAATGTTCCCAAAATTAGGTTTTCTGTATACTCATTGTGGCTACAATATGGGATTGTGGAGTGAAATATAAAACTGCTGAAATAACCGCCATCTTGGCGTGGCTGTAAGATTCTGGCCTCACCCTGATGTGATAACCAGCGCTGTTTGGTTACAGTTCTGCTCCGTGGTGTGGATGGATGGCCTCCGGCCGGTCCCTGAATTTAGGTTGTCAACAAAGAGAGCTCACAAACACACTTTCCGCAGGTCATCATGTAGGCTAGGCCCTAACTGCAAATGTTCCATTGGATCTATCACTGTTAAAGAGGGCTCAGAAGTACCCCAAGTTATGTTACTCACTGTAATCAAAAGTGATCTAAAGTCAAGCTGCCAAACTCATTTCTATCCCGACATAACTTGCGTAAATTCTGCATACACCAGGAGGCATCTGTTCAAGCCTCAATCCCTAATGAAAGGGAAGGATTGGCGCTATATAATTCCATCTAATTACATGAGATTTGTGTGCACCAGAAGAAGTAGCCTAATGTGTGTTAGAGGTTTTTACTGATCACAGTAAAGTCTTTCTCATGTCTGCTCTGCTGCCCGCCGGGGTTCTAGTGGTGAGGGGTTAAATTGAGGATGGTGGTTTTCTGTTTTCTGGAGTGAATTCAATGCCCTGCTGCTCTCTGTGACCTCTGATCTTCATGTAACCACTGAGTCTTTCAATTTAGCTTCAAAGTGAGATGATGCATTGGTTTTATTAAGCTGTATCCACAACCCAACGAGCAGATCAACAAAGAGGAGGTTTATGGTGGACCATCCCCAACCAGGTTGAAAGTAGATTACTCCTGGATTAGGAAAGTGATGATTGACTCACAAGTCTTTCAATAATCTTTATGAATATCATTTGGTTACAAGTTGTTGTGATACTATTTTTGCTAATCTACTATCAGAATATTCCTCTCTATTATCCACCGATAAATGACCGATTTACAATTCATCAATTAATATGCACCTGCATTATACATTTGAATACCGGTTACTGTCTGTCCTTTACATTTGTAATGATTATGCTCTTGATGCTTAGTAGTAGCTTAAATTGGTGTTTGGGAAAACCTGTTTACTACTCTCTTTACTACTAAAACGTGTGCGTAGGTAAAGAGGGGGCCTACTTGACCGCATGTGGGAACGAGGTGGCGGTTGGTCTTGCTCTGGTGCTGTACCTTACCTACTAGACTTGCTTATCACTGTACTTCCAATGGAATTTCCACACAGGTCTTCGCTGTACAGGACTTGTTTCAAGTCTGCAGCCAGGCTACTTTCCCTACTTCTCACTAAATAATAACAAGTTCAATCGATCTACTAGTAGGTTTAATTATCTTTGCTGTGGTGGATACATGTTCTCTTACGATTTGCATACAGTATTAAATGTATCTGTTGTGATTGGTGAAAATCCTTCCCTGCTTCTCTGCTTGCCTAGGCTAGCTGTATCCTCACACGCACCCTTCGGTAGATCCTAGCACACCTCCGAGCACTCATGGTTGAGTCATTGATTGACAGCTTGCATGTGGTGTGGCTGCCACTGAACCAATCCATCCATCGCCTATTCACTCCTCTCTTACACCCCCTACCTGCGCTGCTTGTGCATGCTGTTTAGTGGGTGTTGCCATGGCATCGTGTGGTCAGAATGAGGCTTTACACACAGCAACTTGTGTTCTCTTCCCAGAGGGCTGCTGAGGAGAGCCGTGCTGGCGCTGCCAAGCCAAGCTCAAACTGTAGCCTCACGGACTGACGGACAACACTGTCTGAGGATCTCTCTCTGTCATTCCTGGGGCTATGTGTCGGCTTTAGAGCAGTCGAAGGTCAATCAGTCAAAGGCGAGCACAATTTTACTGTAAAGGTGAATTTTAGGATTTTGTTCTCAAGACTATTTCTCCTGGACCATCAGATGTTTTTCACTTTTTGTTTTTCATCGTCACAATTTTTCAGATTTAAACTGGGATCGTCCCACTTATAAATCTTCAATGGATTCCATTGGCTCTTTGGTTAGCATTCGAGATGAGGACCAGTCCTATCATGTCCGCTACAGGTAGGCATGAACCTACTCATACCCCCATGCACTATACTGTCACTGTCTCAATCTTTGGTCAACATATTTCGTTTCATGTACAACCTAGAACGGGTGCTTTAAACTTTCCTTCATACTAGTGAAAAAAGGTGTTTCAACAGATGGAACAAGAATTTAACAGAACTGATGTGTAGGATTTTACACATGTACACAGTAGACAAAGTAGCCTAGATCTCATACTGGTGTCTCCATAAGTCTGTCGCATGGGATGAGATCAGCTTTTCCATGTAGCTTTCAGGTGTGAATTTGTAAGCTAGATTTCCCACTTCCATTTAACAGAAGTTGTTAAATGGGATGGGTGGTAGTGGGTATGGCCAATGGAACGGTTTTTAGAGGCTCTCTTGGCCGCAGAATATTTTTTTCCTGCAATTCTACACATTTTCCCATGAGGCTCTGAGAATTTTCAATTTTAAAGCTAATACTTTATAGCTGGCTTTAGTCGTTTTTAAGTTTACACTCAAAATGTTTAACCATCCCCAAAATTATTACATCACAACTATGAAATAATACATATGGAATCATGTAGTAACCAAAAAAATTTTTTTAAACAAATCAAAATATATTTTATATTTTATATTCTACAAATAGCCACCCTTTGCCTTGATGACAGCTTTGCACACTCTTGGCATTCTCTCAACCAGCTTCATGAGGTAGTCACTTGGAATGCATTTCAATTAACAGGTGTGCCTTCTTAAAAGTTAATTTGTGGAATTTCTTTCCTTCTTAATGCGTTTGAGCCAGTCAGTTGTGTTGTGACAAGGTAGGGGGGGTATACAGAAGATAGCCCTATTTGGTAAAAGACCAAGTCCATATTATGGCAAGAACAGCTCAAATAAGCAAAGAGAAACGACAGTCTATCATTACTTTAAGACATGAAGGTCAGTCAATACAGAACATTTCATGAACTTTGAAAGTTTCTTCAGCTGCAGTCGCAAAAACCATCAAGTGTTATGATGAAACTGGCTCTCATGAGGACTGCGACAGGAATGGAAGACCCAGAGTTAACTCTGCTGCAGAGGATATGTTCATCAGAGTTACCAGCCTCAGAAATTGCATACCAAATAAATGCTTCACAGAGTTCAAGTCACAGACACATCTCAACATCAACTGTTCAGAGGGGCCTGTGTGAATCATGCCTTCATGGTCGAATTGCTGCAAATAAACCACTACTAAAGGACACCAATAATAAGAAGAGACCTGCTTGGGCCAAGAAACACAAGCAATGGACATTATGTCCAAATTTGAGATTTTTGGTGTGGGTGAACGGATGATCTCCGCATGTGTATTTCCCACCGTAAAGCATGGAGGAGGTGTTATGGTGTGGGGGTGTTTTGCTGGTGACACTGTCTGTGATTTATTTAGAATTCAAGGCACACTTAACCAGCATGGCTACCACAGCATTCTACAGCGATACGCCATCCCATCTGGTTTGGGCTTAGTGGGGCTATCATTTGTTTTTCAACAGGACAATGACCCAACACACCTCCAGGCAGTGTAAGGGCCATTTTACCAAGAAGGAGAGTGATGGAGTGCTGCATCAGATGACCTGGCCTCCACAATCCCCCTCAACCCAATTGAGATGGTTTGGGAAGAGTCGGACCGCAGAGTGAAGGAAAAGCAGCCAACAAGTGATCAATATATGTGGGAACTCCTTCAAGACTGTTGGAAAGCATTCCAGGTGAAGCTGGTTGAGAGAATGCCAAGAGTGTGCAAAGCTGTCATCAAGGCAAAGGGAGCCTACTTTGAAGAATCCAAAATCCAAAATATATTTTGATTTGTTTAACACTTTTTTGGTTACTACATGATTCCATATATGTGTTATTTCATAGTTTTGATGTCTTCACTACTTTTCTACAATGTAGAAAATAGCAAAAATAAAGAAAAACCCTTGAATGAGTAGGTGTGTCCAAACTTTTGACTGGTAATGTAACTGTTGATTGTTTTGCTGAATATCAATGTTCTAACCCTTTTTATCTATACTGAACAAAAATATAAACGTAACATGCAACAATTTCAAAGATTTTACTGAGTTACAGTTCATAGATGGAAATCAGTCAATTGAAATAAATAAATTAGGCCCTAATATATGGATTTCACATAACTGGGCAGGGGCGCAGCCATGGGTGGGACTGTGAGTGCGTAGGCCCATCCACTGGGCTTTATTAAGGACAGAAATACTCCTCAGCACCCCCCCTCCCCCTCCTCAGACGATCCCGCAGGTGAAGAAGCCGGCTGTGGAGGTCCTGGGCTGGCGTGGTTACACGTGGTCTGCGGTTGTGAGACCGGTTGGGATGTACTGCCAAATTCTCTAAAACGACGTTGGAGGTGGCTTATGGTTGAGAAATGAACATCCACTTTTCTGGCAACAGCTCTGTTGGGCATCCCTGCAGTCAGCATGCCAATTGCACGCTCCCTCAACTTGAGACATCTGTGGCATTGTGTTGTGTGACAAAACTGCACGTTTTAGAGTGGCCTTTTATTGTCCCCAGCACAAGGTGCACCTGTGTAATGATCATGCTGTTTAATCAGCTTCTTGATATGCCACACCTGTCAGGTGGATGGATTATCTTGGCAAAGAAGAAATTCTCACAGAGATTAAACAAATTTGTAGACAACATTTGAGAGAAATAAGCTTTTTGTGCGTATGGAACATTTCTGGGATCTTTTATTTTAGCTCATGAAAAATGTGACCAACACTTTACATGTTGCATTTATATTTTTGTTCAGTGTATATAAAGTTTCATAATGCATAACATGATTTTAGTAGGCTATGTCTAATGCCAATATTATTTGAGAGCTTTCTGTGCATTTTTGCTGTAGGACACAAAAAGATGTAAAAGAGGGCGTAACAATCAAAGCCAGGCTGCATGAATATGACTGTTAACACACCCGTCCCTGTAAATACTCCCCTGTGGATACTCCTCTTTGACCCTATCTGGGGTTAAAGTGACCAGGGGTAGGCTATGTTCAGGGTGAAACATCCAGAACGTTTCAGATAGAAATGTAATCGTCTACAGCTTGCACAATCCCAATTCTACACAGCAGACAATTATGTCTGAAGACAATACATTTCTGTCTGAATGTTCTGTAAACATTGAAGCCCACTGAATAGCCTAGTCCTCAGAAGAGCAGTCAGAGAGATCTGTGTATTGTACTGTAGAGACCACGGCGATAGGAAGTCAGCCCTACCATAACAAACAAACCCTAATAAACCAAGGCTATATTTCTCAGGAGGTGGAAGGAAGTAGCCAAACAAACTCCACATTCACAGTCAGATGGAGTGAGAGGGATGCTAGTCCTGGGTTTGCAGACGGGGCAAAACATAGTAGAAGATGTTCCGTTTTTCTTCAGCTTCTATAACTTGAACACTTAGGTTAATGTGTGGTTTTGGTTTCTAGTTTATTTAAACTGTGGCCACTTTGGAATGTTAAGACTAAATAAACTTGTAGTTATTTGAGTGTTAGTGGAAGGGGCAAGAGGTTGTTTTGGACCAGAATTTTTTTTCCTGTCTGTGCCTACTGAGCATCTTGGATCAACAAGAGGAGACCTCTCTAACCTATCTTCTACCTAAACCGCTTCTGCTGCCCCCTGTAGGATGGAGGCGTCCTGCCTGGAGCTGGCCCTGGAGGGGGAGCGGCTCTGTAAGGTGGGCGACTACCACGCCGGGGTGTCCTTCTTCGAGGCAGCCATCCAGGTTGGCACAGAGGACCTGCAGGTGTTGAGTGCCATCTACAGCCAGCTGGGCAACACATACTTCCATCTGCACGACTACGCCAAGGCGTTGGAGTTCCACCACCACGACCTCACCTTGACCAGGTAGGAAGGAACACACCTATGACCAGGGCTCATATTCATAATGTTTCTCCGAGTAGTACCATTGTCCCCTCTTATCAGCATGACCTCACCACACAACTAAGCTGTCTGTAGTGTTTTCCCTATGCGCCGGCCTTCATTCATATATTTATAAATACGCCCCCGATTTTTGCGAAACGCTTAGATAAACATCTTAGTATATATTTTTTTACGTCAACTAGCCGCTGTTATGGTTATGTATCAATGTTTGATTGCTACTTCCTCTCTTTTTATATTTGTCCCACTAAAATATATTTTGACCACTTGGAAAAATGAACGGCTACTTTTAACTTAAAAGTTTCAATTTGATAGTCAGAAAAGTCAGTCTAGCCCTCTTCCGCTAGAATGAACGATATGAATCTTCTAGCGATCTATCGATAGGACAGGCGCATGTCAGTCATACAGCGAGCGATGACAGAAAAACACTGCTGGTTTGACAGTATGCTGTCTGTCCCACCTGCCGTACCTGTGGGATTTGTGTGCGCTGTTGTTGGTTGCAGTCAAATGTCTTTACACGGAGGGAGAGCGCATGATGCTCCTTCAGTCGTCTCTATGAGTGAATCTGCACATCCCATGTAATGTAAGTGGTAACGATGAGTCAAAATCCACTTAGCCTTTTTATTGTTTTCTGGCACATTCATTTATTTTCTTTTTGCGTGTTTCCTATAGCCAGCCACAGAGCCAAGGCGCATAGGCTATTTACTGTGCTTTGATTGACAATATAACAGCATGTGTTGATTAGTTATAGAAGGTGTCAAATGAACTGAATAAAGTCGATTTCCTATATCCCTTTGCCATTTATAAACCGTACACCGTAGTTAGAAGTCCATGGTATCGCACCGGGACAAGTAAACCAAAGATCTCGTTTGTATTTTCCTAGGATATGAAGCCCATTTCGGGACTTAACCGACAGTGACGTTTCAGTGAGTGACTCGTCGGTGTAGCCAACCGAATCGCATTGGTGAGAGCTGTTCATTTGGCTCCCTAATTTGCATATTGGTAGGCTTTTTGCCGATTATCTGCAGATAAATTATGAAAATATACGATGAAGATGGTGAATCCTCACTGCAGGAACAATAGGTAGTTGAGAGAGAGACTCATTCTGGTCCAAATATGATAATGATCATTTTAAATACATTTCTGTCAAATCAGAAATATATAATACTTAAGACTGATATAACCCTTTTAATTTTTTCAATTTAACCTTTTTATTTGTTGTTCAAGATCATGTGGGCTATTTACTTCATTTTTCTGTTGTAATAAAAAATAAACATAATTTGAAGAACAAACATCATTGTGCCAATTCATATCTTGCAGTAAAACTGTAAATTAGACTTTAATTTCGAAGGCAGGTTTAATGTTAAAAAAAGGTTTAATGTTCTCCACTTAAAGTATTCAATAATTTCACTCAGTGTTTCGGATGGAATCAAGACACTAGAACGTACCAGAGGCCACCAAAATAGAGCTTGTTCTGCAAATTACCGTCTCGACCCGGGGAGGCCTGGCTGGCTACTCTATGTACTTTGGGAAAACACTTTGTCTGGACGGAAGCATTTTGCAGTTTTAAGTTAGGTGAACATTCAATCCCATTTAATTATGTTTTATGGTCCCATTCTCAGGACCATCGGGGACCAGCTGGGAGAGGCTAAATCCAGCGGTAACCTAGGCAACACATTGAAGGTGTTGGGTAGGTTTGATGAGGCTGTGGTCTGCTGTCAGAGGCACATCGACATTGCCATGGACCTGCACGACAAGGTGAGATTGATTAATTCATTATGGTTATTGGGCCTCCTGCAACTCATTTGCTGTTTATTCTGGTGTTTAAATGCTTTTTTCAATGTTTCGGAGTTGACATTTTCCCTGTTTTTTTGTCTCTGTTAGGTGGGGCAGGCGAGGGCACTGTATAACATTGGGAACGTGTATCATGCAAAAGGCAAGAGCATCTGCTGGAGCGGGGCGGAGCCAGGAGAGTTCCCCGAGGAGGTCACGACTGCACTTAGGAAAGCAGCGGAATACTATGAGTAAGTTAATGTGTTTGTGTGCAAGCATTTCGTTCATGTGTGTTTGGTACGTGTCGCACCTTGTAAGTCAGATACCATAGAGTAGACATAAAAGTACATACTGTAATACTATATATACACTACCAGTCAAAAGTTTGGGCACACCTACTCATTCAAGAGTTTTTCTTTATTTGTACTACTTTTTACATTGTAAAACAATAGTGAAGACATCAAAACTATGAAATAACACATGGAATCATGTAGTACATTTTTTTTTTTTCAACAAATCAAAATATATTTTATATTTGAGAATCTTCAAATAGCCACCCTTTGCCTTGATGACAGCTTTGCACACTCTTGGCATTCTCTCAACCAGCTTTATCTGGAATGCTTTTCCAACAGTCTTGAAGGAGTTCTCACATATGCTGAGCAGTTGTTGGCGGATTTTCCTTCACTCTGCAGTCCGACTCATCCCAAACCATCTCAATCGGGTTGAGGTCGGGGGATTGTGGAGGCCAGGTCATCTGATGCAGCACTCCATCACTCTCCTTCTTGGTAAAATAGCCCTTATACAGCCTGGAGATGTGTTGGGTCATTGTCCTGTTGAAAAACAAATGATAGTCCCAATAAGCCCAAACCAGATGGGATGGCGTATCGCTGTAGAATGCTGTGGTAGCCATGCTGGTTAAGTGTGCCTTGAATTCTAAATAAATCACAGACCGTGTCACCAGCAAATCACCCCCACACCATAACACCTCCTCCTCCATGCTTTACGGTGGGAAATACACATGCGGAGATCATCCGTTCACCCACACCGCGTCTCACAAAGAGATGGCGGTTGGAACCAAAAATCTCCAATTTGGACTCCAGACCAAAGGACACATTTCCACCAGTCTAATGTCCATTGCTCGTGTTTCTTGGCCCAAGCAGGTCACTTCTTCTTATTGGTGTCCTTTAGTAGTTTGTAGTTGGTTTCTTTACAGCAATTCGACCATGAAGGCCTGATTCACACAGTCCCCTCTGAACAGTTGATGTTGAGATGTGTCTGTTACTTGAACTCTGTGAAGCATTTATTTGGGCTGCAATATCTGAGGCTGGTAACTCTAATGAACTTATCCTCTGCAGCAGAGTTAACTCTGGGTCTTCCATTCCTGTCGCGGTCCTCATGAGAGCCAGTTTCATCATAGCGCTTGATGGTTTTTGCGACTGCACTTTAAGAAACTTTCAAAGTTCTTAAAATGTTCTGTATTGACTGACCTTCATGTCTTAAAGTAATGATGGACTGTCATTTCTCTTTGCTTATCTGAGCTGTTCTTGCCATAATATGGACTTGGTCTTTTACCAAATAGGGCTATCTTCTGTATACCCCCCCTACCTTGTCACAACACAACTGACTGGCTCAAACGCATTAAGAAGGAAAGAAATTCCACAAATTAACTTTTAAGAAGGCACACCTGTTAATTGAAATGCATTCCAGGTGACTACATCATGAAGCTGGTTGAGAGAATGCCAAGAGTGTGCAAAGCTGTCATCATGGGAAATGGTGGCTATTTGAAGAATCTCAAATATAAAATATATTTTGATTTGTTTAACACTTTTTTGGTTACTACATGATTCCATATACAGTGGGGAGAACAAGTATTTGATACACTGCCGATTTTGCAGGTTTTCCTACTTACAAAGCATGTAGAGGTCTGTCATTTTTATCATAGGTACACTTCAACTGTGAGAGACGGAATCTAAAACAAAAATCCAGAAAATCACATTGTATGATTTTTAAGTAATTAATTTGCATTTTATTGCATGACATAAGTATTTGATACATCAGAAAAGCAGAACTTAATATTTGGTACAGAAACATTTGTTTGCAATTACAGAGATCATACGTTTCCTGTAGGTCTTGACCAGGTTTGCACACACTGCAGCAGGGATTTTGGCCCACTCCTCCACACAGACCTTCTCCAGATCCTTCAGGTTTCGGGGCTGTCGCTGGGCAATACAGACTTTCAGCTCCCTCCAAAGATTTTCTATTGGGTTCAGGTCTGGAGACTGGCTAGCCCACTCCAGGACCTTGAGATGCTTCTTACGGAGCCACTCCTTAGTTGCCCTGGCTGTGTGTTTCGGGTCGTTGTCATGCTGGAAGACCCAGCCATGACCCATCTTCAATGCTCTTACTGAGGGAAGGAGGTTGTTGGCCAAGATCTCGCGATACATGGCCCCATCCATCCTCCCCTCAATATGGTGCAGTCGTCCTGTCCCCTTTGCAGAAAAGCATCCCCAAAGAATGATGTTTCCACCTCCATGCTTCACGGTTGGGATGGTGTTCTTGGGGTTGTACTCATCCTTCTTCTTCCTCCAAACACGGCGAGTGGAGTTTAGACCAAAAAGCTATTTTTTTGTCTCATCAGACCACATTACCTTCTCCCATTCCTCCTCTGGATCATCCAGATGGTCATTGGCAAACTTCAGATGGGCCTGGACATGCGCTGGCTTGAGCAGGGGGACCTTGCGTGCGCTGCAGGATTTTAATCCATGACGGCATAGTGTGTTACTAATGGTTTTCTTTGAGACTGTGGTCCCAGCTCTCTTCAGGTCATTGACCAGGTCCTGCCGAGTAGTTCTGGGCTGATCCCTCACCTTCCTCATGATCATTGATGCCCCACGAGGTGAGATCTTGCATGGAGCCCCAGACCGAGGGTGATTGACCGTCATCTTGAACTTCTTCCATTTTCTAATAATTGCGCCAACAGTTGTTTCCTTCTTACCAAGCTGCTTGCCTATTGTCCTGTAGCCCATCCCAGCCTTGTGCAGGTCTACAATTTTATCCCTGATGTCCTTACACAGCTCTCTGGTCTTGGCCATTGTGGAGAGGTTGGAGTCTGTTTGATTGAGTGTGTGGACAGGTGTCTTTTATACAGGTAACGAGTTCAAACAGGTGCAGTTAATACAGGTAATGAGTGGAGAACAGGAGGGCTTCTTAAAGAAAAACTAACAGGTCTGTGAGAGCCGGAATTCTTACTGGTTGGTAGGTGATCAAATACTTATGTCATGCAATAAAATGCAAATTAATTACTTAAAAATCATACAATGTGATTTTCTGGATTTTTGTTTTATATTCCGTCTCTCACAGTTGAAGTGTACCTATGATAAAAATTACAGACCTCTACATGCTTTGTAAGTAGGAAAACCTGCAAAATCGGCAGTGTATCAAATACTTGTTCTCCCCACTGTATGTTATTTCATAGTTTTGATGTCTTCACTAATATTCTACAATGTAGAAAATTGTAAAAATATAGAAAAACCCTTGAATGAGTAGGTGTGTCCAAACCTTTGACTGGTACTGTATATATATATATATATATATATATTTATTTATTTTAATTTTTTTTAAACAAAAAACACTTTTTCAATGTTTTGTCTATATTCAGAGCAAACTTATCCATAGTGAAGGAGCTTGCAGACCGGGCCGCCCAGGGCCGAACATATGGTAACCTTGGCAACACACACTACCTGTTAGGAAACTTCCGGAATGCAGTGGCATCACATGAACAGGTAATGAAAATCTTATCAAAGTTTATAACATGACATTTAGTGCTTGATTCAATAAAAACTGCACTGCTGTAGCATGTAAAACGCACCATTTTTATCCTATGACCAAATGGAATAGCATAGTGGTTTTCGTACTATAGTAGAAATACCAGTTAGACTCACTTCACTGGAAGATTAATATTAGCTTGTACACAAAGAAACTGCATAAACATTGCTGAGGCAAGTTTGATTAAATCCAGCCAGTTAGTCTTTTGTCAGCTAGATTTCCTTTTTCAATGGTTCTCTGTAGTTAATTATAATGTCCTGTACTGCTCATTACAGTCCACAGAAAGACTATAGATAAACACGACATAATGGAAGACTAGAGTCACTGGCTGGCTGTACCGAGACCAAGCTGTTGAAATTTGTATGTTCGTCCATTTGTTTTCCTTTCCCAGCGCCTCCAGATTGCCAAGGAGTTTGGCGACCGCTCAGCAGAGAGAAGGGCCTACTGCAACCTGGGGAACGCGTATATATTCCTGGGGGAATTTGAAGTGGCAGCCGAGCATTACAAGTGAGCCAAACCCCCAGCCCAGCCGTTCTTCTTCTCTTAATGAAGTTCACTGCCTCTGTCTTGGAGTCCATCTGAGAAAACAACACTTCTTTCTGTCTGGACTCTGGAGGGTTTAACACAGTTAAGAGGCTGTAGGGATTTTCAGGAGAGAGATGGCAGGCGCTATGCCTCAAAGGACTATAATGTCAAGAGGGCTAGCAAACTGATTTAGTGTGTGTGTGTGCATTCATAAACTAAACTTAATTTCAGGACCAGAGTAGCCTTTGTGTGTCACTATGAATGAGAGCCAGTGATCTAATGTGGTTGTAATGTGGTTGTCAGGAGGACTCTGCAGCTGGCCAGACAGCTGAAGGACCGGGCTGTGGAGGCTCAGGCCTGTTACAGTCTGGGCAACACCTACACACTCCTCCAGGACTACGAGAGGGCCATAGACTACCACCTCAAACACCTGATCATAGCACAGGACCTCAACGACAGGATTGGTGAGGGCCGGGCTTGCTGGAGTTTAGGGAACGCTCACACCGCCCTGGGGAACCATGACCAGGCCATGCACTTTGCTGAGAAACACCTGGAGATCTCCAAAGAGGTACCACATCCCCTATCCCCTATAGATATACAGTTCAGTACACAGCCTTCAAGAGCCTGTCCATTATAAAGAGGAGTTGATCTGTAAATGCAGCATGGTCAATCCCAGTTTTGTGTGCATGTTCCAGACTGGTGACCGGAGCGGGGAGCTGACGGCCCGTATGAACGTGTCAGACCTGCAGATGGTGCTGGGGCTGAGCTACAGCACCAACAACTCCACCCTGTCTGAGAACCCCATCAAGGACATAGACTACAACCTGCACGGAGCCAGGCCCAGGATGGGACGGAGACACAGCATGGAAAACCTGGAGCTCATGAAACTCACCCCAGACAAGATCAATGTAAATGACTGGGTTTAACGGTGCAATCTGGAACTTTCTCTTCCCTAGGCCTAGTGGCAATTCAAAGTGCACTATTGACCTGAAATTAGTGAGATTAATTACACATTGCACCTTTAAAATGTATTGTTTTGTCTTTAAAACATAACCAAAGATTGGTTTGACGTGTGTGTGTCCTCTCCCTCTTGTCTCCAGGCTCAGAAGTGGATCAGTAACATCCTGACCAAGCAGTCTAAACCCACCCTGGCTAAGAGCTCCTCCAAGCTGTTCTTCGTCAGCCGTCTGCGGGGGAAGAAGCACAGGGCTGGGGGCTCCAGTAAAGTCCTGCAGGACACCAGTAACACCCGCCAGACCCATGCACAGGGACCACAGAAGGTTAGAGGGAAACCTGCATTTCAGATATCCACCTAGCGTGTGCTTTTGTATGTGTTTTGTGTGTCTGTGTATGCATGAGAGGGAGAGCGTGAGATTGACGTGACCTCTTGTACTTATTTCATTGTGGATTGGAATAAAGTATTCAAATCAGTGGTGGTTGGTGCCGTTTAAGATCAGGGAGGACAATGTTTTTTTTTATGGGCCTTATTTCTATTACATCATATTGGACTACTGTCATTCGTATTCCATTCACCCAGCTCAGTGTAACAGCAATGGGTTTAGGCTACTACATGATACTCTAATTGGCCCTATACCCATCATGACGTTGCTACAACCTAGCCTACAAATGAAAGTTTATAACGTAGGTGCACAAGTCAAGAGACAAATTGGAGGAATCAAGGTGACAGACAGTGACACATTCAATATAGCCTTGCACACTCTTGCCTACATCTAGCAGATCTCGGGTGTAATCATTAGTCCAAAAACAAGTTTCTATTGGAAAAATTGAGGTCTCTCCCTGTTTCGTTCCGTTTTCTTCTGTTTAGGAAACATTTTGCAACAGAATTTGCGGAATGAATACACCCCTGATCACCTGCACACACAGTTATTTTTCATAGCAGCCACATACAGCATCATCACTTTGCTTATTGTATGATTCCTTCTCGCATCTACGCGCTCTCCTCCTCTCACCTTTTCCCTTCGATTGTGGACTTCAGTGCACAAAAAAAAAATCTGTGACACAGGAGGTTGGTCTCACCTTTATTGGGGAGGACGGGCTCGTGGTAATGGCTGGAGTGGAATGGTATCAAATACATCAGACCCATGGTTTGCATGTGTTTGATGCCAAATCTATTACTCTGTTCCAGCCATTATTATGAGCCATCCTCCCCTCAGCAGCCTCCACAGGTCTGTGACCAGGTGCAATAACCTCTCCAAGCCAAACCTTCATACCATAACTGCTAACCGCTACACAGCCTACATCGTTGTCACCATATTAATGTTATAGTCAACAAACTAGAACTAACACTTTAGTAAACCCACAATCCAATCCATGTGTACAGTCACGCAGTACAGTGTAAAGCAAGCAGTTTAGTAGTTACACTGGGGCCCTGGTGGCAATAAATTAATCAAATCAAAAGCTTACATTGACTTGGAAGAGTTGCTGTGTTGGATAGCCTTAGCCAGCTAGCTAACATAAATAGCATTTCTCTCTGTTTAAGTCAGGTTGTTGAGGTGGCTAAATTAGCTCCATTAGCTAAGTAAGTGAAAGGTAAACTAAGAAAAAAAATAATACAATGAAATATAGCTAGCTCTGCTGCTTCTCCTTAATTTTTGAAGAAATTAATTTGTTAAAAACCGTTCAGCTATTGTCTTTCTCTCTTTAATTCAACTACTCACCACATTTAATGCACTGCAGTGCTAGCTAGCTGTAGCTTATACTTTCAGTACTAGATTAATTCTCTGATCCTTTGATTGAATGGACAACATGTCAGTTCATACTGCAAGAGCTCTGATAGGTTGGAGGACAACCTACACAGTCATAATTACTGTGTAAGTGTATGGAAGGGGGTGAGAACCATGAGCCTCCTAGGTTTTGTATTGAAGTCAATGTAGCCAGAGGACGGAAAATAGCTGTCCTCAGGCTACACCATGGTGTTATCCTAGAGGGTGCTGTTGAGGCTACTGTAGACCTTCATTGCAAAACAGTGTGTTTAATCAGTTATTTGGTGGCGTGAATATATTTAGTATAGTTTATCTAAAAAAATTAATTGTTTCATGTTTCCCTATTTACATTTTTATGAAATTCACTGAGTAGGATGGTCCTCCCCTTCCTCCTCTGAGGAGCCTCCACTGATTCAAATATGTCTCTCTCTCTCACTCACTCAGAGGGCCAGTCCAGACATGCTCGGGGACGAGGGCTTCTTTGACCTGCTGAGTCGTTTCCAGAGTAACCGGATGGACGACCAGCGCTGTTCCATACTGTCAGTCAGTACCAGCTCTGACTCTCCACCCAGAGCCATGAGGAAATGTGAGTACACACACCAACATTTCTCTGTGACCTCCATGATCTCTCGCTCTGACCTCTCTCCCTCTCCTCCAGCAATGTCAGAGGCGGCCGCAGAAGCAGGCCTGGGCTCTGGGTCTGGTGCCCAGGGTTGCCGGTTGGAGGAAGGTGGAGGTGCTAGGGGTAGTTTGCCCGGCCTTCGGCTCAACCAGCACAGCAGCCAGGCTGTCCTCAGCCACCTGATGGCTAACGCAGACAACACTGAGCCTGACGACGACTTCTTTGACATGCTCGTCAAATGCCAGGTGTGAGGAGTAAATAGACTCAACTTTTCACTAGGGTGGTGTTCAGTAGGGCACAACGTAGCAAAAAGTTGTGCTAGATCTCAGTGCTTTATATTGAAAGGGGGTAAAAATCTTCCTTTTCATATTGGTAACTGTTCCACTTTTTACCTCCTATTCCCTCCTCCCTCAGGGTTCCCGTCTGGATGACCAGCGCTGCGCCCCTCCCCCGGCCCGTGGCCCCACCGTCCCAGACGAGGACTTCTTCAGCCTCATCATGAGGTCCCAGGCCAAACGCATGGATGAGCAGCGGGTCACCCTGCCCTCCGCAGCAGGCTCTGCAGCACGCCCCTGCTCCAACTGAGCCTTGCCCAGGGAGAGGACCCCAACAGCGGGGTGAAAACCCAGGAGACGGGGCTTCTGGAGGAAAACAGTGTGGAAGTTTCGTCCGCTTGTGGAGATGAAGACATTGATACTGTACTCAACAGTGGATGGGGCTATTTTACATATACTATACATGGTTGTTGGTGGGATTCAGAAGCCCAATTTCCCAGTTGAAAGCACTGCCAGCATGAATGTAGTAGCCTATAGGGAACAATGCAACATTCAAAAATTCTAAAGGAACCCACTGATGGTTCTAGACTATGGAACCAGCTGTCTCCATTTTTCCTAATGACTAAGATTCTACCTTGTACTCTTCTTTCTGGAACTGTACTAGACATGTAAAACTGCACAAACGAACATGAACTAACATATCAGACGAGTAGGTTCAGGGCACTACTGTTTTTAATAATTGTAAATTTTTGTATAATTATGTACTCTATAGAATATATCTTTAGATACATGCGTCATGACTGCAGTTTTGTTTGTATTTATTGTACCTTTTTTTTCAGAATGATTTTGTTTTATTTAGCTCTTGCATACTGCCGTTTCACTTCCCCTTGTGGCTTGATGTGGTTGGTTTGATTTTACACCAGATTTTTCTGATGTAGACTAGACTTAAAGACGGGTACAGCACTATATTTCATGTGTTTTTGAATTGTCTATATGTGTATATTAGAAGTTGTGGTTATGAATGGAGGGTGGGTGGGGATACCTCATTTAGGTAAACAAAAAAAAGCTCTTTCAGCCTAAACCATCTTTGATAAAAGAATGAATTCACCAATAAGTGTGTACAGTCCCTGATGCTCTTTTGTACTTCCTATATTTTTTATGAGATCAGAGGAATAAAGCCTCATTTATTTAGTATATAAATCATTATTCAAAAACTCTTGTAGTGTGTTTTCTTATTCCACTGTTCTCATCTGCAAAACAGCATGAAGCAAGAGTGCTTTCTTTATATTCAGTACAGCTTGACACATGGAGATGGCACACCAAATCAAAGCATAGAAGGATCGGCTACTGGAATTAAATGAAGAATGACTGCCCAAAGTAGAGTTCGATGGTGAGGTGTTGTTGATGGCCTATGCTCCTCATGGAGTGATGGGCTTAAGTATGATACAAAATACCTTATTAGTCCTTATGAGATGCTGTTTATCGAACTCCAGGCTTTGCTATGGTCAGATGACATGAAAATAGAGCTTCCTGGCTACGCACACAGTGATGGGTTTTGTCTTGAAAAACAACCATATGCAGAAAATTACCTCATATCTACAGTGAAATATGGTGGTGGATCTTTGATGTTATGGGGGTATTTTGCTTTCACTGGTCCTGGAAGCAAAATAGGTCAACGGCATCATGAACTTTACCAAGTACCAGGACATTTTAGGCAAAAACCTGGTTGCCTCTGCCAGGAAGCTGACACTTGGCCGCAAGTGGATCTTCCAGCAAGACAATAACCCCAAGCACTAATCAAAATCCACAAAGAAATTGTTAATTGACCACAAAATCCACATTTTGCAATGGCCATCTCAGTCTCTGGACATGAACCCCATTGAAAACCTGTAGTTTGAATTGAAGAGGGCAGTCCATAAGAGCAAACGAATGATATCAAGGATCTGGGAAGATTCTGTATGGAGGAATGGCCCAAGCTCCCTCCCACTGTGTTCTCCAACTCATAAAACATTTTATAAAAAGGCCCTGTGTTGTTATCCTCACAAGGGGAGGGTGCTCGAGTATTGAAAACGGGTGGCAATAAATTTGACCAATCTTTCAGATGTAAGCGTCTCTTTCTCTGAAAGAGAATAAAATAATATATTTTTTTAGCATACAACAGAGCTCAGTATTTGTATTTATTTTATACAGGCTTTTTTGCTCATCTTTATCAAGGCTGCCAATAATTATTGACCTGACCGTATACACAAACACACATTAGGTTGAAGGCTGGAGCAGAGGGCAATAAGTACAGTTTTACACAATCGCCTAACGTACAGTAACATGCTAGAAGCACAGTGGTGTGTTATTGAACTATAACAAACAGATGTAAGCGTCAGTTCTTGAATAATACATTTCAAACTTCAGAACTTAGTACACACTTTCACTAGTCCTATGCCATTGCATATTTTAGGGGGTAGATCAGCTTTAATATTGCAGATAGATTGTAGCTTCCATCAATATAATTGTCTACATCATATCCGATCCCCCATATTTTTTTGTAAATATATATATAATATATATATTTTATTATTTTCCTTTATTATTTTTCCGAACCCTACCACCCCTCTCCTAATTGGAGTAATCTACTTCCATGTTATACATACGATATACATTTTACAGACACAATGTATTTTACAATAGTTATCTTTAGTTTGTTTTTAATCCAATCCTTCAGCTACCCTCAACCCCTCTCAGCTATCTCTGAAGACCATCCAGTTTGATTTCTATTTGCCATATATTTCTAACTGTGCTATTTCACAAAGGTTCTGAACCTACAGTGCCTTCGGAAAGTATTCAGACCCCTTGACTTTTTCCACATTTTGTTACGTTACAGCCTTATTCTAAAATGTTATTTTTGTTTTTAATGCTCAGCAATCTACACACAATACCCCATAATGACGAAGCGAAAACAGGTTTTTAGAAATTTTTGCAAATTTACTCATTTACATAAGTATTCAAATCCTTTGCTATGAGACTTGAAATTGAGCTCAGGTGCATCCTGTTTCCATTCATCATTCTTGAGATGTTTCTACAACTTGATTGGAGCCCACCTGTGGTAAATTCAATTGATTGGACATGATTAGGAAAGGCACACACCTGTCTATATAAGGTCCCACAGTTGACAGTGCATGTCAGAGCAAAAACCAAGCCATGAGGTCGTAGGAATTGTCCATAGATCTCTGAGGCAGGATTGTGTCGAGGCACAGATCTGGGGAAGGGTACCGCAAAATGTCTGCAGCATTGAAGGTCCCCAAGAACATCATTCTAAAATGAAAGAAGTTTGGAACCACCAAGACTCTTCCTAGAGCTGGCCACCCGGCCAAACTGAGCAATCGGGGGAGATGGTCATTCTGACAGAGCTCTAGAGTTCCTCTGTGGAGATAGGAGAACCTTCCAGAAGGACAACCATCTCTGCAGCACCCACCAATCATGCCTTTATGGTAGAGTGGCCAGACGGAAGCCACTCCTCAGTAAAAGGCACATGACCGCCCGTTGGAGTTTGCCAACAGGTACCTAAAGGGCTCTCAGACCATGAGAAACAAGATTCTCTGGTCTGATGAAACCAAGATTGAACTCTTTGGCCTGAATGCCAAGCGTCACGTCTGGAGGAAACCTGGCACCATCCCTACGGTGAAGCATGGTGGTGGCAGCATCATGCTGCGGTGATGTTTTTTAGCGGCAGGGACTGGGAGACTGGGAGGTTCTCCCCCAAGATTTGACGGTACATGGCCCCGTCCATCGTCCCTTTGATGCGGTGAAGTTGTCCTGTCCCCTTAGCAGAAAAACACCCCCAAAGCATAATGTTTCCACCTCCATGTTTGACGGTGGGGATGGTGTTCTTGGGGTCATAGGCAGCATTACTCCTCCTCCAAACACGGTGAGTTGAGTTGATGCCAAAGAGCTCGATTTTGGTCTCATCTGACCACAACACTTTCACCCAGTTCTCCTCTGAATCATTCAGATGTTCATTGGCAAACTTCAGACGGCCCTGTATATGTGCTTTCTTGAGCAGGGGGACCTTGCGGGCGCTGCAGGATTTTAGTCCTTCACAGCGTAGTGTGTTACCAATTGTTTTCTGGGTGACTATGGTCCCAGCTGCCTTGAGATCATTGACAAGATCCTCCCCTGTAGTTCTGGGCTGATTCCTCACCGTTCTCATGATCATTGCAACTCCACAAGGTGAGATCTTGCATGGAGCCCCAGGCCGAGGAAGATTGACAGTTATTTAGTGTTTCTTCCATTTGCGAATAATCGCACCAACTGTTGTCACCTTCTCACCAAGCTGCTTGGCAATGGTCTTGTAGCCCATTCCAGCCTTGTGTAGGTCTACAATCTTGACCCAGACATCCTTGGAGAGCTCTTTGTTCTTGGCCATGGTGGAGAGTTTGGAATCTGATTGATTGCTTCTGTGGACAGGTGTCTTTTATACAGGTAACAAACTGAGATTAGGAGCACTCCCTTTAAGAGTGTGCTCCTAATCTCAGCTCGTTATCTGTATAAAAGACACCTGGGAGCCAGAAATCTTTCTGATTGAGATGGGGTCAAATACTTATTTCCCTCATTAAAATGCAAATCAATTTATAACATTTTTTAAATGCGTTTTTCTGGATTTTTTTGTTGTTATTCTGTCTCTCACTGTTCAAATAAACCTACCATTAAAATTATAGACTGATCATTTCTTTGTCAGTGGGCAAACGTACAAAATCAGCAGGGGATCAAATACTTTTTTTCCCTCACTGTATGTATGTGTATATATATATATATTATACGTCTCCCGAGTGGCGCAGTGGTCTAAGGCACTGCATCGCAGTGCTAGCTGTGCCACTAGAGATCCTGGTTCGAATCCAGGCTCTGTCGTAGCCGGCCGCGACCGGGAGACCCATGGGGCGGCGCACAATTGGCCCAGCGTCGTCTAGGGTAGGGGAGGGAATGGCCGGCAGGGATGTAGCTCAGTTGGTTGAGCATGGCGTTTGCAACGCCAGGGTTGTGGGTTCAATTCCCACGGGGGCCAGTAAAAAAAATATATATATATAAAAAATATATATAATGTATGCACTCACTAACTGTAAGTCGCTCTGGATAAGAGCGTCTGCTAAATGACTAAAATGTTAAATATATATATATATATATATATTTATTTTTTTGTTAGAAAAAAAAACATATGGGGGATTGGAAGTGATGCAGACAATTACATTGATGGAAGTTACAATCTATCTGCAATATCAAAGCTGATCTACCCCCTAAAATATAAAAAATATGCAATGGCATAGGACTGTAGTGAAAGTGTGTACTAAGTTCTGAAGTTTGAAATGTATTATTCAAGAACTGACACTTACATCTGTTTGTTATAGTTCAATTACACACCACTGTGCTTCTAGCATGTTACTGTACGTTAGGCGATTGTGTAAAACTGTACTTATTGCCCTCTGCTCCAGCCTTCAACCTAATGTGTGTTTGTGTATACGGTCAGGCCAATAATTATTGGCACCCTTGATAAAGATGAGCAAAAAAGCCTGTATAAAATAAATACAAATACTGAGCTCTATTGTATGCTAAAAAAAATATATATATTATTTTATACTCTTTCAGAGAAAGAGATTAAGTAATAAAAAAAATCTCAAAGATTGGTCAAATTTATTGCCACCTGTTTTCAATACTCCAGCATCCTCCCCTTGCGAGGATAATAACACGGGGTCTTTTTATAAAATGTTTTATGAGTTGGAGAACACAGTGGGAGGGAGCTTGGGCCATTCCTCCATACAGAATCTTCCCAGATCCTTAATATCCTTTGTTTGCTCTTATGGACTGTCCTCTTCAATTCAAACTACAGGTTTTCAATGGGGTTCATGTCCAGAGACTGAGATGGCCATTGCAAAATGTGGATTTTGTGGTCAATTAACAATTTCTTTGTGGATTTTGATTAGTGCTTGGGGTTATTGTCTTGCTGGAAGATCCACTTGCGGCCAAGTGTCATCCTCCTGGCAGAGGCAACCTGGTACTTGGTCAAGTTGCTGATGCCGTTGACCTATTTTGCTTCCACAAATGGACAGGTATTGTCCTTTCCATGGTAGCAAGATCTCACCTATTTTTGCTAACTTTCTATTAAAATGTATTGTAGTGAAAGCATTTATTTCTTTTGGAATATGAATACCGAGTATGTCCAAATCAGCGTACAATGACACCTTTGTTTTTAAACCCTGGATTTCTAGCCCCTTGATATTATTGTTGGATCTGATTTCAATAGCTAACATTTCGATGGCCATAATAAATAGATATGCTGATAGTGGACAACCTTGTTTTACTCCTCGACAGTTTAATACTTTCTGAGAAGTAGCCATTATTTACTATTTTACACCTAGGGTTACTACACATAACTTTAACCCATTGTATAAGAGATTCTCCAAAATTGAAATATTCCAGGCATTTATATATAAATTCCAGTCGTACTTTATCAAAAGCATTTTCAAAGTCAGCTATGAATACCAGGCCTGTTTTCCCAGATTTTTCATAGTGTTCTATTGTTTCCAGTACTTGTCTTATATTATCTCCAATGTATCTTCCATGTAAAAAAAAACCTGTCTGATTAGGATGAATAATATCCGACAATACCTTTATAATTCTATGCGCTATGCATTTTGCTAGAATTTTTGCATCACAACACTGAAGTGTAAGGGGCCTCCGAGTACATCAAAAAAGGTTTGGTATACATCAACTGTTATGCCATCCAGCTCTGGAGATTTCCCAGACTTGAAGGCTTTAATTGCATTAGTATGCCATTGCATATTATTTGATATTATGATTTCGCTGTATTATGAAGGACATCACAGATCACACAAGTTCAGTCTGAAGTGTCAAAGAGGCTTTTATTTAGATACCACAGCAGTGATCACACTTTCAATAAGCTCTATTCATTTCTCTTAGTCACTTAAAACAAGGTTTAGAAAAGCTACATACCGGAACCACTATTTAATTTCATATCAACAGAAAAGGATGACTATATATTACAATAACATTTTAAAAGAATAAAAGATAAATAAATACATCTATTTATTAGTTTGGCCTTTTAATTTAAAATGAGAAACTGTACACAAAGAACAAAGCATAAAACTCAAGCCTGCATTTTGATAAGTCAAACAAGTTATTAATGGAGTGTCTAGTGACAAAGTGCAAAATACAGAAACTGAAAGTAACAAACGCAAAACACCCTTAATACGGGTTTATAAATTGTGTTGTAGAACAATGCCATGCTTTTTCTAAGATATTGTGCATAAGCTACTCCCTTTTGAAATGGGCAGAGACTGCCATTTTGGTAGCAACCAGTAACATTGCAGATTAAAATAAAGCTATACTACAGTGAGTGTTGCTTAACTGTACGCTGAAGCTGGCCAAGCCAAAAAGTAGATCTGTAATTCCCTTCCATGTCGATATTAAAACAAGTATTTAATTTTTTCCATTTGCAGGCAAGCCATAGCAAGAGACACCATAACAACTGCCTGAAGACAGCATTTTGCACCAAACACTGATTCAACATTAAAAACGTACAAGCAAATGTACACATTTTTGTCTCCAATATTTACAAAGCCTAAAGCAGAAATGCGGTGGGCAGTAACAGTAACGTTAGACATCTCCCACAGTAGGGCTATAGTAGTAGTATTGACAACAGCTAAGCAACCGATAGCTAATTGATCGATCAATGCAACAGATTCAACTCCGCAAGGAGCACCTGATTTACTGAACCACACACTGACATATTGTCAGCATTTTAGATCACAACATCCATTTCTTGGTTTCTTCTCAAATAATAGCAGCATAGTAACACATGCTGTAACAAAAACACTGACAGTGCAAACGAATGAGGAATGTACATTTGTTCTTGAAAGATCTCACAGATAACTGAAACTTTTGACCTGAAATGGAGAGGACCCACATGGGTTTCTGTATTGATTAAGCTTTCCTAGTGGAGACTGGATAACTCAAGGCACCATATCAAACAATGCACTATAGCAAAACATCTCTCTCCTTATTGAAAACATAATGGAGTAGATGCAAGTGTAGGGAGTCTGCTGTGTCATTTGTAAATGAAAATGTTGAAGAGTCATTGGGATGAGTGGAGGAATGGAGTGATAGAGCAAAGGGAAGGGTCAGTTGGTGCACTTTTTCACTTTCCCCATTTTACACACACACACACACACACACACACACACACACACACACACACACACACACACACACACACACACACACACACACACACACACACACACACACACACACACACACAACTAGAGGATGTGAGAGTTGCTCACAGAAGCAGTGATGTTGAGGGGAGCTGAGCATGATATGAAATCAAACCTAAATACAGCTAAAAGATACTCACAGACAGCCACACAACCAAATGTACAGAGGGATAAACTGTCCTGTTTGTTGAAAGTGGTAAAAGAGTGTAAGGAAAAGGGGGTGCATATGTGTGTCCAGGTTGTGTATTATGGGTTATGCATGTCTACTGTGTGTTTTAGGGGTTGTGTTGAGTGAGTATGTGCCTGTTAGGTGTTGTGTGTCCAGAGTGTGACGGTACGGTCAGCGGAGGAGGAGAGGAAGGACAGGTCGTGTGTGTGCCACCTGCACTGGATCACCTTGTCACCGTGCTCCCCTACCAGAGTCAGGGGCAATGGCTTCGTTAAGTCACCTACAGAGACAAACACACATTTCAATATATTGTGAGTACAAAGGGCCCAAATACACATGCTTGGACTTGTGAGTCCAAGTCATTGATTGCAGCTTAAACAAATAAATACTTCATTAGCTTCTTTGTGCTTTGGTAAGTTGAACAACACACCCATCATTAGAGACCATTTAGTAACTAGCGGAAGATCTCAATTGCATACTCCTCGCGCCCTCTTGTCTCCTTCTCACAACCCATGGGATGAGAACGCCAGCGGTCCCTCCCCTCTGTCCTTCTCCTCCAATGGGTTTTGAGATGGAAACGAGGAGTGAGGACGCGAAGAGTATGCAATTGAGATCTTCCCTATATGTCTTACTTACCTTGCAGGTTGCTGATCATGACCTTGGTGTCGTAGGAACCAGTGAGCAGGTAGTGTGCCTCGGGGGAGAACCTAACGGAGCGCACGTCGCTGGAGTGGGGCCGGTACGTCTGCACCACGCGTCCTCCTCTGATGTCATAGAGCATACAGCTGCTGTCCTCCTGTCCCGTCGCTAGGAGACGACCGCTAGGGTCCACCGCTACCGAGGCAACAGGACTGCCTGAGAGGGAGAGAGAGAGAGAGAAAGAGTTAGAAAGGAGAGAGACCAACAAGTAGGTCCCATAAATGTGTGTGTCTGTTTGTTTGTGTGTGTGTGTGGAAGCAATACCAACCTGATCCATGGAAGGCAGTGCCCACCACTCTAACACAAGTGGGTATTCTCAGGTCCCAGAACCTCACAGTCTTGTCCTGAGAGCCTGACGCTATCATCCACCCTCCCCACGTATACAGAGACAGAACATGACCTGAGGATAAACACACAGACCATCAGTCTCACATCACTCTCACGTGGAAGCCTTTATTTTCCATACAGGAATGACGATGATAAACTAAGTAGTACACGAGTGTGTGTGAATGAGTCCTGCGAAGCAAATTAGTGTTTGTGTGCGTGTGTGTACCCGTGTGTCCACTGAGAGCGTGTAAGCCCTGTCCTCTCTGACAGTCAGTGGTGTAGATGTTACAGTCCCCGGCCCCGGCGCTGATCAGAATGGCCCCTCCACTCTCTGGTCCCTCCATGAACGCCAGGTCTCTGATGGTCCCATCATGCATACTGAACTCAAGGTCTGGACCTGAGAGAGAGACAGAGATAGAGAAGAGATAGAGGGTGGGGGGTGTGAGACTCAAACTTAAACGGAAAGAGTGTGTGTACCGAACTGAAATCAAGAGAACTGTAACTTTCATTGTCAGGTGTATATTGAGTAAATTCCTATTTAATTCAGTCATTTCAGGAGATCAATTACATTTTTAAGGATTTAAACAACCCGTGTTTAGAGTGGATTTAAATGTAATAGATTCCCAACGTTTGAATCGAACTGATTTCTAATGGAATTGAAACTCCGTATTGAGTTTACCTGTGGCATTGCAGGTCTCGGCACTGAAGGGCAAGACTTTGACATATTTGTCATTGGAGCCGGTGGCTAGTAGCTTTCCACAGTGACTCCAGGCCACACAGTAGATAGAACCTTTATGGTGCTTATTCCTTTTAAAACGAACCTCCGGCTGCTTGGTCATACCTGACACCCCACTGAGGGAAGGAAAAGGGGTGAGAGAGCGAGCGCGAGAGCAGAGAGATAAAGCTTAGTCTCATTACAGCAGAATACCTCGCAAAGGAATTGAACAGTAGATATCAACAATTTCAGGAATGATTAGTTATTAGGCTCTGTGTGTGTGTTACCTGGTGTCCAGCGGCGCGTCTGGGTAGGCACACACGCGTAGCGTCTTAGAGTTGGAACCGACAGCGTATAGCGCCCCCGTGGGGTGGAAGGCAACAGCGCGCACCGCCTGAGTGTCCTCCAGGGTGTTCACAGCTACAAACAGGGCCTTGGGCTTGTCCTCCTGCAACACACACACACACAAAACAAACATTCGGGATGAGAATGAAGATATCCCACTAGCCCCAGGGAGCTACTTGTTAGCCCGTCAGCAGAGTTAAGAAGAAACACTTCTTACAATGTCTCTCATACACACAGAACTGCCCGCACACATACAGGGGCAATGGGTTTAACATAATTACCAGTATAATCTGAGTTGATCTTCTATGTCTTACGCTATCCATTATTCTGAAATAGAGCCAACAGCTCATGCCAACATGGAATACCCTTTATCGCTGCTGCTCGAACTCGAATCTGATGGATTCAATCTCCACTCATCACATTGCATAATCCAGGATTACTGTGCATGACCTCAGTGGGTACACTGAACTGATACTCATTGCCTCTCACTCCTAAAGAGTTCTACTAAGCCTACAGTGGGAGGTTAGACAGACTCTGTGTGTGCGCGTGTGTGTGTGTGTGTGTGTGTGTGTGTGTGTGTGTGTGTGTGTGAGAGAGAGAGAGAAAGAGAGGGGGAAAGGAACCTACCTCCTTACTTCGGGTTAGGGCTCCTGGTGAGTGGTCTAATCCGGAAGGCTGTCCAGCTACTTTCTGAGGACTAGACCACACACAGATACAACACATTAGTACATTACTCTGTGTATGTCCACAAAGACAAAAACATAAACAAATCTGCAATACAGACATATTTGTTCGTATCACACGCACTCACACACCCCTCACACGCACCCCTAGCTCACCTCTGGGAGACTACGGGGGATTCGTTCAGTGGGGGTACCCCCCGACCCGCTGTGGTGCATTGTGGGGTGCTGCTGACCAACCCTCCTCCATGGGGCTGGCCCTGCTTGGGGGTCAGGGTCACGGCGGGGTCAGGGGTCAAGCCTACGGGGTCACCGATGTTGTTGTTCTCGGGAGAGGGGCCCGTACCATTACACTGCTGGGCCAGAGACTGGACATCCTCCCCTAGACTCTCCATCCCCACGTTCAACTCCTCCAGCTTCTGAATAGACCTGGGTAGAAAGAACACACAGGTTAATACACACACAGACAGACAGACAGGACAGAGAGACAGACAGACACGCCTCTGCCAGGCATTCGCCATGTCTCTTTAATAGTGTCAGTCATTTAAATATGGCCGATGTCTGCTCTGCATAATTAGATTGTGACAGTCGGAGTCTGGCTCTGCTCCAGAGACATACAGAGCAGGTACCACAGGAGCAGCTGGTGCTCAGGGCATTAATGACAGTTCATAAAGAACAGAGAGGAGCAGCAGTGTTAATTTAAAAAGTGTGTGTGTGGGAGTAGGCAACCTTTTTATGCTTACATTAGAAATGTGCTATTTTTCATGGTTTTTCATTTTTTAAAATGTTTTACTGAAAGATCCATGATTTGGTGCACATGAGGTGTGTATAATGATTAATGATGGGGTGTATGGTGGAGCTGAGTGTGGTACCCCAGATGGTTGGGTTGGGGGAGAGACAATGATGGGTCCCTTGTGGCTTCCTCCACCCCCACCCCCACGCCCAACCCAACCCCCAGGCACATGCTGCTCCATCTGGGGTACCACACTCAGCTCCACCATACACCCCATCATTAATCATTATACACACCTCATGTGCACCAAACTATAGACGCCCACCCGCAACACCACCACTATGAGCACCTCCCCCCCAACACACACACAAACCAACCTCCCCTTTCAGACCCTGTTACTGAAAAAGTAACGCGTGTCTCTCTAAGCATTAGTCAGCAGTTGTCATCTTGTCCAACAGGATACTACAACTGTCACATCTAGGCTTTGAACCATCCAGGCTGAGGCTAGATTCTCTCATTAAACGGTGTTTTCACTATAGTCGAGATGACATCATAGGGTCAGGCCATGCTCTCTAGTGATGGGCATTCCAAATATTTTCTGTGAGCTGGATCTTTCAGTAGTTCATTTTTTAAAATGAAAAACCATGAAAAATAGCACATTTCTAATGTAAGCATAAAAAGGTTGCCTACTATTATGTCAGATTGTATATGTGAGTTCAAATACATTTTACCGGACGAAATTACATCTCTTGCAAAACAAAAGGACCCTTTTTTTTTTAACACACCGCAAACATTTTGCATGGACCAGAATGAGGCTCTCACCTCTACCTACTGTTCCTGCAGTGAGGAATAACCATCTTCAGACATGTTTTTATAACTTATCTACAGATCATCGTTGTTTGGAACTCAAAAAGCAGTAATAGCAGTAGGTAAATCAGGGAGCCAAATGAACGTCTCTTTCACAGATGCGATTCGGTTCCAGACGTTCACCAAAAAGATCTGTTCAAAAAGAGCCGTTTGTACGCGAACGACCCATCACTAATGCTCTCCCTTCTAGACTGCAATGTGCATCAGAAGGCCAAATCTCTTTTGATCTCTCCCCCCCCCCCCTCCCTGCATTATTTATAAGGTTTTATAATGACATCCTTAGTGGACCTTTCTTTGTCCTTTCCGATTTGTGATTTTAACTAGATTCAAAATGTTCCCATATTTTTTTATCATACTGAACCAACACTGTCCTGAATTTTTTGGATTTAACGTGTCTTTCCATTGCATCGTGTTAGGTCGAAGCCATGGGCTGTACAGGGAGGGGTATGTGTGTTCTAAATCGGCCAGGTTTGATTTAAACAATATGTTTAGCAACAACCCTTATTCCAAACCATTATTCCATCCATCACATGAAGTAACAACTAACTACATTACATAATGTAACATCTGACAGAATGTGGTCTGCCAAGAGGAGAGTCATTACAAGGTTTAAGACAAAACGGCAACTCATCAAACCACAGAAAAGCAAGGCAACCTCACGTTTGTCATATTGGTTTCAGACTTTGTGCTGTGCAGTGATGGGTGAACAACTGACCTATTGAGGAACTCAAGTCCTGTGCTGTGTGTGTCAGTGTGTATACACGTGGGCGTACAGGCCAGTGTCCACATTACAATCTCTAACCTGTTGAGGAACGTCTCAGTGAGGCTGTGCTGCGTGGCGTCTGTCCCGGGGACTGGCTGGTCAGTGTGTTGCACGCCTCCCTCCAGCAGCATCTGCTGGTAGAGTTGTCTCTGCTGCTGCTTCTGCTCCAGGTGCTGCTGTACTCTCAGACGCTGGCGGTAAAACTCCTCATACTTCTCTGTGGAGTCACGCAGCTGAGGTAAAAACACACACACACACACACAGTGAACATTACGTCATACATACAACCTGTTTGTTTTCGCTTTGTCATTATGGGGTATTGTGTGTAGATTGATGAGGACAAAAAATGTATTTAATCCCATTTTAGAATAAGGCTGTAACGTAACAAAATGTGGAAAACGTCAAGGGGTCTGAATACTTTCCGAATGCACTGCAAATACACCGACATGCACTGCTGGTAAAACCCTTCCAACCTCTCAGTAGTCACACACACCATATTAAAATAAACCAAATTCATAATTGTTTGAAGTACAGCCAACTTCATACATAGTGCCATTCACATTCAAAGCCAGCTTTGTCCCCACACCCCTTCCCTCTGTAATTTCAGGGAGAGAGGAAAAAGACTGAGTGTCAAAGGTCTGAGGACACAACTTCCCCTACTGTGGCCTCTGCAGGTCCATCTGATAGGCATGAACTTCCACACCGACCAGGGGCCAGGCTGGCAGCATGCCAAAGACGAGAGAGAGAGGGTTGGAAGAAATAAGCTGTTCATGACGTGCATTGCCATCCCGCACCCTCGTTGACACAGGGACCACAGCCAGTGTGAAATCCAATAACCTCACACACACACACACACACACACACACAAACACACAGTGTGGCAGAAGGAGCCATAAACCAGGGTCTCATCTGAAGGTGAAATCACACAGTCTAATTTCCAATTCTGCTCCTGGTCTGTTGATCGGTCTCCAAGGTGACAGGCATGGCAGAGCAGGGCTGTTTATTCACACAGTCTGACTAACGGCTAGACAGGACAGCAGTGGCAGGGTAGAGCAGAGTAGAGAGCAGTCTGATCTCCTCTAAGGCAAGGCTAGAGTTGAAGTGGAGTCAGGAGACTAGAGTCCTTTGGGCTGTACTGTGAGAGGACAAGAGACGAGAGCGAGAGAAAGAGAGCCGGTGACAGGTCTCTTGGCTGTAACTCAGGCCCTGTACGCCCCAGACGAGTCTCACACACACATCAGACACATATTCATCTCTAAGTCCGCCCTATATTTAGACTGAGGGAGAAGGCCACCATCTTTGAAAGTAATCCTCTCCACAGGCCACAATCCCAATCATCACACATCAGACTCCAGGGTTTATATAAACTGGGTAAAAATTGTTGCCACCTCATGCACTTATTTTCTAGAAATCTGTATCTTTTGCAAGACAGACCTGGTTACATCTCATCTTCCTCTCCTCCATCAGGTATTTTACCTCATTCCTCTCTGCAGAGCCTGGTGACGGGGCGTCCTCTCCAGGGGCGGAGGCGGGGCGCAGGGTGCCTGAACTCATCATTTTATCCACGGGCGTGTCAGTCCTGGAGCTAGGAACAAGAACCAGAGAGACTACATTAACTACTACTCTAATGCACTACCAGACTAGCCTGAGTCCCACATATGTCTGTGTTGTCTTGCCAACACCAATCACAGCAATGGAGTTAGCAAGACATCAAATCAAATCCTAGTTTACTCATCACGTGCACAGCAGGTGTAAACGGTCCAGTGAAATGCAAGTGCAGAGAGAGGGTTGCAGGGTACAAACAGATCTAGGGCTCAATCTAATACAGTACCAGACAACTCAGATATTCCCTACTGTCACACAGCTACTCCCTACTGTCACAGTGTTCGCATAAGTGGATGTTGTTGAGCAGTAGAAAACGTCAAGATAATCACTGAGCTTCTCCTTCAACAGTAGTCTCCAGTGTTTTTCTACCCCGCAGGCTAATCAACAGTCTACTTCAGTGGCTAGGCTAAATCAAACAGGTTCAATCATGTAATTACTTGGCCTACTTAGCCAATGTTTGGGGATTATTCTAGAGGGGAAAATGACTAGGTAGAGTGCATCATCCTGGTGGGTACTACACATTAATGGTAGAGGAGTTAAATTCCCCACTTACAATGTAAAACACATTCTAGACCTTGATGTTGAAAAGCGCTACCTGAATCCAACCCGTCCTGCTCTCACCTCTCAGGCGACTCCTCAAAGATGCTGTGGCAGTCGGAGCTCTCCAGCATCAGACTCCTGCTCAAACTCTGGCCCCCTGTGTGGTAGTTAGCGAAGGAATGAGACATGGGGGACACCCCCTTCCCCCCCGCCGTGTCCCCCCCCGGGCCCCTCTTCTCCTGGCCAGACAGACCGTACGACAGCCCGTCCAGGGCCGGGTTCAGGGAGCGGGACATGTAGGTGTCGGCGGACTGGGGACGGCGGAGAGGCGAGGAGGGGTAGGGGGACAGCTTGCTGATGAGCGGGGTGAGGAGGTCTGCGTAGCCGGCCTTGGCGGGCTTGACCAGGCGGTCCACGTGGATCTGGAGCAGCTTCTGCTCGAAGGCGCAGGAGAAGACACTGTGGGACAGGTTCTGCATCCAGGAGAGTAAAGAAAGGTCCAGGTCATCACAGCCGTTCCCACACAGCATGTCCACCCCCAGGAGCACCTCGCCCTCCGTGATCTCCTCGCCTGTCGCCTTGCTCTGGAGACAGAGGTAGTCAATCCGTCAATCTATCAGCCAATCAATATATCAATCAAGCACTCATGCATTGAATGAATCAATTATTCATTCATTCATTCATTCATTCATTTAATCAAGCAAGCAATGAAATCATAACATCATATTAAACTAAAACAGTCATATCAAGTGATGGATAGAATCTTATAGGTACTTTGTAAGTACCTGGCAGAACTCGACACAGCACTCGTACAGAACTCCTTTAATGAGGAGCTGGAAGAGGCGGTTCCCTGAGGCTCTGAACCCCGCTTCGCTCAGCTTCCTGTCTGCAGGGATGAACTCTGCCACCATGGTGCACGCCTCCTCAAAACACTGCACCCGCGCCGTGCTGGGGTTCCAGTCCTGGAGGGGAAACACTATACTGTTTAGTCATTTAGCTAAAACCCAAAACATGATGACACCTTTAAAATGTCTCAGTGTTATCTCATAGCGATCCATTTTGAGATAGTTGGAAAACTGCCACATTGATATACATCAGATACAGCATTATGAGATAATAAGTGCTATCTCAAAATGTTATAAAGTGCTCATACATGCTTATAATAATGTAATAATGCCTTTTGATACCTGCTTTCAGTAAACTGTTACCAAACCTTCTTCAAAGTAAGTATTAGAATCAATCACTGTGCTAGAATAACAGAGTACGATTCAAAAGGTCAGATGCTATATAATAATAATCATAATAATATATATTATTATAATATGATATATTATGCCATAAATATACAAATGTGTCATGCCTTGAACTCAGCGTGGTTGGTGAGCCGAGGCAGGGTGAGGAGCAGACATAGCTTGCTGTAGTCATCCTTAGAGGGACAGAACTCCTCCAGAGCATGAAGACACTTCACCGCCTCCTGCATGGTGAACTCCAACTGAGGGAGAGAGGGATGCAGGGTGGAGAGAGAGAGAGGTAGAGGGCAGAGGGAGAAAGAAAGAGAGAGTGGATTTTGGGCCACATCAGATTCACTCATTTTACGCTCACATGTAGCAGGACTTTGATTCAGTCTAGAAGGTTTGCAATAAATAAAAAAAAGGGCTTTGATCATATTTATTCATTTCTAGAGGCAATGTAACACTATCATCCCCAGTCCCTCCCCTCTAGACTCAACATTCCCGCAGAGACAGAGAGAGGGGGGATGAAAATTTATGTTTTGAACATCTAAACCCAGAATGTCTGTAGATCCTGTAGAAGAGCAGCTATCTGTTATCGCTCTCTGAGGCTTAGATTCTAAATATCAGGGTAGAAGGGCTTAGATCTCTATCATGTCCAAGGAGAAACCTCAGAAATAAGAAAATGTCAGTGTTTCTTTGACCTGCTTCGAATAAATGTGTAAAAGAGATTTCACGAGATCTAACTTAGACCTAACACAATAAACACGTAGAAACGTGTTAAATCAGACTCACATGTCACACACAGTTCCACACTAACTCATGAAGAGCTGGGCTGACAATCTGACACACTTATACACACAGACACAGCTGGCTTGAGGAGCCCAGACTAATCCAGTCAGGCTACACAAGCTGGATTCAGATCTACACTGTCTGTGACTAAGCTAATATAGGACGATGGGTAGAGAAAGCTCAATGAATGTGTGTGGGCTAGGAGAAAATGAGGCAGTGTGACAGAAATAGAAAAGAGGTAGATGGAAAAAGAATTGATTCGTTGCTATTTTGTTTGCTCATTCAGAAGGAGACAGAGGAAAGGAGCCAGAAACAAAGACAGGGAGATGGAATATGTAAAGGCAGAAAGACACTAGAACAACGTGGAGAAGTGCGAGAGCGAACCTATTCTTTGCCTGTTGACTCACATGTTGTGGCTCGTCCTCAGCAGACATGGCATTGTTCACACACAGGGCCTCCAGAAACTTCTGCTTCAGGACGATGTAACGGAACCTATGACAAGACAACACAGCTCGACACAACAATAAAATATAGCCCCAGAGCTGGGTTGTCTCATCCTACAGTATGTATGTGTCAGTAAAGTAATTCAAACCCAGTATCTGCCTGAACATTCTAGCCTGGGTGTCAGTTTGCTAACGTGTTGTTGTTTGACAAGGCAATAATAGCACTGCTAACTGCAGAAATTGTCAGGTATAGTCAGACTACATACATTCATTTCTGACCACAGAATTAGTGTTGTATCAATGCCTCACCTTTTCCTGTCAAACGTGTCCATGCACTCCAACGGCTGAATGAACTGGAGAACCTCGTCCCACTGCCCATCCAGCACCAGTTGTCTGGACAGAGATAAACAATACACAAACAAGTTAGTTATAGGGCCGGGTCGATACCAGTATCGCAATATTTTTTCCATGCCAAAAATGAAAACATGAAGCAGGCCAAACTCTTTGGTCCATAAAAAATCTGCTGTATGTACAATATTGGGTACTATAGCTTGGAAAATAAATACATGTGACTCTGGATGACAACATAATGGCTGTTTTCCTAAAGAAGTTAAATCGGCTTCGTGTTTTGTTTCCTTGCCACGATACTAACGAGTATCGCGATAATGGTAATTGTCCCTGCCCCTAGTAGTTCATAAATCTGATGTAAAATGCTAAATAAAGTGTATGATCTTTGTGACAAATTATGCGGCACCTATTACGTGCTCTGAGCCTATTCACACTAGCCAGATAATTTCAGTAAAAACAAAACAGAATAAAAATAAACTAAACATGTCAACAAAGGGTTCTCTAGTGGGGCCCTCTGTGTGAAAGGGGCCCAACTCCAATCCCATCAGGCATTTCACACACACAGATGAGTGGAATGCCAAAGAGGTCTACACTGCTGGCTGACATTCAAAGGTCCACTCCAATCCAGCATAGAGGTGGTCTAGATCATTATTGCAAGAACAAAGGAAATGATGCTACCCTTTCTGAACATTGTTAGTGTTTCAGCGTTAATTTAGCAACAAGTGACCTATTCATATGAGACTGAAAAATGACACCTGCATGAAGTTGATGAAAATGCTTTGGAAAGCTGAACAGCAACAATCTCGTCTAATTAGTCTGTCAACTGTTGTATCGCAGCAAACACTTATGGAGGTGTCCTGATATGCTATGGGTGAGCCAGACCTTTGTCATTCCAAACCTAGCCATGTAGTAAGACCCAAACAGTAATGTCAGGGTCATATTCAGTAGGGCACACCGTAGCAAAACATTTTGCAACTGAAAATGAAAAGTTCCTTATTGGATAAGTCCAGGTAGTCCCTCCCTGTTTTAATCTTCTTCTTTTTTTGTTGGTGCCTAATGAATACGACCCAGGTGTACCTGAGGAAGAGCATATCGTCAGAGTATAGTCCGTTGATGACTCCGCTCTCTTTCTCCAGGGCCAGCATGCTGATGTGAAGCTTCCTAGAGTTGAGGAAGTCCAGGATCACCTTGATGATCTCCACCTCCTTCACATTGATGATCTCTTCTGCTGTCATGGCGATGACGGGCTGACACACACACAACAAAACTCAGGGTGAGTATACAAACTGAGGCTCTCTTGTTGATCGTAGGCAGCCTAGTATCTGTCTGGTTAACTAAACGTAGCAGGCGTAAAAGAAACGCCTGAGCGGGTCCCTGCATCCGGTTTTCAGAGGAAAAGGAAGCTAGGTTGAACATACTGTATCCATGAAAACCGGATATTTTTATCTGACCCTGTTGAGGTTGCTGTCTGGTAAACAATCAATTCCTAATGTAACACAATGTCACTTTATTGCCACACTGTGTTCAACCAATTATTTTTTTGTTCCAGATATTTACTTGGCCAACAACTGTTACAACTGACCTTGCTTTTGAATTTCAAGAAGTCTAGTCGAATTTATTTCAATTCCTACCTACAAACAAGCACAGGAAATCTAGGACCTTCTCTGTGCACCTACTTAATGTGGACAAAATGAGGAAAGCCTCAATTACACCTAATGGAATCAAGCCCCAACTCTCTGGCTACTGTGATTAGCAGAAGGTCAGTGTCAGTACAAAGTCTGCAGCAGAGAGTAAATCCAATCACCCACACAGCTGTGTTATTAATTATGCAGTAACAGACAGTAACACATTATGGACTAGGATTGCATTAATGTATTGGGGGGTGCCACCGGAATGCTGACTAAGGATTTCGATAACTAGTTAGCCTATGTCAATAGTCCTGCTATCTTGGTGTTGCACTGCAACCTGCATTGTTGACAAGGTGTCCAAGCAAGTGGTTGCTCAAAACATACTGATACATGCTACATCCTTCGACTTTTAAATTGATTTAGTTTACGAATACACTTACGTGCAGTCAACAAATAATATTGCTAGATATCGGACAATGAACTGTACAGGCCATTCAGAAGAGAAAAGGAACAACCAAGCTGCATGCAGATCATGCCAGATGCACTGCTGGTGACAATGACAGCAGCAGTGGCAACAATTTAGCAGCAAGGAAACTATGCGTATCTCCTAAACATAAAGGATGAGCTAAGTATTACTTGTCGGGAAGGGTTCCAATAAACATCTATTTACAATATATAACTAGCTAGCTAGTTAGCTAGCCATGTAGCTAGGCACTGCAGCTATGGGTGGGGTTCAAACACAAATTAGCTAGCTAACTGCTAGATAAGTAGCTACAGTAGCTAGCTACTTCACACCAATCTGTTCTTGTCCTATGTTATAAAATAAACGACAACACAAGCTATGTGTCAGAAATATTAGCAAGCTAATTAGCTAGCTAGCAGCCAATGTTAGCTGGTAGCTACATACCAGGAGTACTGTTGTCAGGAACGCACACCCAAAACCGCTAACAGATTTAGATCATGACAAGCAGCCAGCCAACAAGAGAATGGCTAATCAGGGTGCATTCATTACGCCGATTCTATTGCAAAACGTTTTGCAACAGAAACCGTTTACTCCAAACGCTCTTCAACGTCACGTAAAAGCTGTTGGGTTCATAAATGGAAGTTGTAGCTAGCTAGTTAATTTTTATGTTATTGTTCCACGATTTGCCATTCCAATCTGAATTGTCTACGAAGTGTTTGGCACGAACTGCACATCTATTAATGATCGATTCTTCCATGCTCTAAAGTGAAGTGAAGTCAGCGGGATTCCAACTTTTTCCAGCCGCTTATTTATTTTGAAGAGAGACACCACTGAACTACAACTTCCGTTTAAGAACAAAACAGAACTCAATAGCGTTTGGAGTAAACGTTTTGCAACATAATTGGCGTAATGAATACACCCCAGGCCAATCGCTAGAAGTGAATCATCCGCAAGCAGCACAGGCGGGATGGGTGGGGAGCGAGGCTTCCCACGCATAACAAACAAACACGCTCCCAAATGCGATTTAAAGCGCACCTTGGTCTAAAAATACATGGGCTGAAAACACGCTCCTAAATTTGTTTCTATGTTGTTGAAAAAGCGTAGCTTGTCACGGCGATCCTGCTTCGATGATTTTCTCCTTCCTTTCTCTGTTATCTTCTCGGTTCTGCTGCTGCTACCCAGCCCCTTCGGTTGTCAAGCGCACCGCTTCGTCTACCAATCAGATCCCAGCATTTTCACAAGGGCGCCCCCAGGCATCTCTTGTCTTGCAAGTCAAAACCACACAGCTTTCGGTACGAATCAACATTCCTGGCTACTACCATCCATCGAGCATGCGCTTCAAGTATAAGCGTTGTCTCAAAGTCCAATTATGCCACTTTCAATGAGATAATAACTTGTAAGGGTGTGTCACTTCCAAGACAATATTTGATGGTGGATGGATAAGACTAATGCCTCGATCACACCGACAGTGTACTGCATTTTGGTACACCCGAAGTACATTAATTTCCAATGGAGCGCTGCGTTTGCCTTGCAGCATTGCGTTGCAGAGGCAATTGTAGTACGTTCTGTGTGGTGCATACGTTGGATTTATCGATGTATGTGTCAAACTGTATGTGTAGACAGCTTGAAGCTCTGATCACACCGACAGCATTTTTGCGCAAAATGTTATGCAGCATCACCTGGATATGTGTGCAACAAAAGTTAAACATTCACCTTCTGCTACCATTTCTGTCAAGCCGTCTATGCATACAGTTTGAAGCATACATTCGAACGTATGAACCACACAGAACGCACTGCAACTGCCTCTGCAACGCAATGCTGCAAAGCAAATTCAGCTTTCATTGGAAATTAATGTACTTCTAGTGTACCTAAATGCAATGACCGAGGCATAATCCTCATGCCTTCACTGCCCAGACTAGATGGTGTGTTCCATTTGCTTGTAGGCTAATAGCAGAATCACAGTGGAACGTTCAAAAGTGGTCCTCTGTAGCTCAGCTGGTAGAGCACGGCGCTTGTAACGCCAAGGTAGTGGGTTCGATCCCCGGGACCACCCATACACAAAAATTGTATGCACGCATGACTGTAAGTTGCTTTGGATAAAAGCGTCTGCTAAATGGCCTATTATTATTATTATTAAATGCTTGAACAACATGCCCCCCTGAAAAGGCTTTAAAAGTATTAAGACAGACAGTGATAAGAAGTAAATCTGGTTGGTAGACTATTATTCTTAACCGATAGCTTTCAGGTTGCTCTTGAACGCAAGAGAGGAAGACTAGTGCTTTACTTCTCAATCATTAGGTGACACCTAGTGGTATTAACAAAGGTGTATTCAAAGGACTATACTTTTTATGAGAAATGATGTAACAAAATGACAAACGGTTTATCTTGATATTTTACCACTGGTATGTTCTCCCTGTATGTAATCCTATGCCTCTTCCATGAGGTTTTGACCTTTATGGCACAGAACCTGCGTTTGTTTCCCCTGTGGCCTCGGGTTGCAGGTTCAAGACCCACTTGTTCTGTAATGAAGTAACTGGATATTGTGCTGTAGGAAATGTGAACATTTAGCACAACAAAGAATCCAAATCTGAGCTAGCCTAAAATGAGATTCAAGTGGATAACCCGGCTTCAAAAACATCAATCACAAGTGTTGATGAACATTTGCATTTTAATATTGTTCAAAGGAATATATAAAAATAACAAATACATGAACATATTGACAGGGTTAAAATAAAACTAATTTGGATGGGGGAAAATACAGAATGGCATCTCACACATATCTGATTTTCCACTACAATAGAGTATGCAGTGGAAACAGTTTGCAGTCAGTTCTCTCTCCGTTTCCTGTCCGTCACTCATTCAAAACATATTGTACCCTCTCATGGTTTACATTTCCTTTTGCAACAGATATGCTGCTCATATGAAACCTCAATATGGTAAATGGTTTACAAAAAATACTTTATACGACAAAATATATGTACAGCGTAAACACTGCTTTGCTCCAAAATAAAAGAAAAATTTATGTCAGTTTCCTTTCATAGGTTAGAACAATGTAACATGTTGAAGCATAATGTAACAGAAGTTTTGAAAGTCCTGAAGAAATATGTTTCATGTTTTTGTGATCTGTATTTTACTTTATTTACGTAAGTACGCAGTTAATTTAACTACAAATACGGCAATCTACGGTGGGAAAGCGTCATGAAATTCTATTCATGAATTACTCTCTACTGAATATGTACACATGCATATTGTGGACAACTTTAAGTGTAATCGGAATTCAACAGTAAAGATACTATCCACAATAAAGTAAAATGCTTCAGAATATCTGAGGTCCAAACATATATGCCAACAAGGATTTTTATAAGATATTTTTTCAGAATTGCACAGGCTCATGACACAATTTGTGTAACTTGCTTCTATTCTAAAGCTTGACATATTCCTGCCAGTGACATTGAAAAGTGATTACACACTTGCATTTTTGAAACTATAGAAGGCCCCATATATATTACGTTTATATACGTCCATATTAAATGATAAATGCTAGTTTCACTCATTCATTTTGAATGGAATAGCCATTATATACAAACTCAATTAACTTATACAGTATATATTGTCTTAAAGTACGTTACGCACCTCTGTTGATGAAACTTTAAAAGCCTTTAAAGCCCCAGTGCAGTCAAAAATGTAATTTTCCTGTGTTTTATATATATTTCCACACTATGAGGTTGGAATAATACTGTGAAATTGTGAAAATGATGGTAATGCCCTTCTAGTGTAAGAGCTGTTTGAAAAGACCGTCCTGAAATTTCAGCCTGTTTTGTTGAGAGGGAGTTTTGGCCTTCCATGGTGACATCACCATGCAGTAAATTAGTTCCTAGACCAATAAGAAAGAGCTCCAAACCTCTCTGTCAATAACAGCTAATTTTGTTTTCCCCTCCTCACTCAAACCCCTCACAGACTGTCCTAGCAACATTATTGCTTGAGAAATTGCTCATTGCTAATAAGCTATTTTTGTTAATTTTTGACCATTTTAATTGAAAACAATCACAATATGGTACTTAATTGTTACCCAGAAATTACTTGATTTTGAGATAAAAACATCTGCATTGGACCTTTAAAAGACTTCCAAAGCCTTATCAAAAACATAAATAAATTAACAGTCAGTTGCTGACATTCCTGTGAAGTAGATGATCCTTAATCAATGATTTTACCATCTAGTTCTTATCGGAAGTTACGACAACCTACTTCTGAGCTATTCTCCTCCCTCAATCTTGGGACTTTAACTATTGACACATTATGTAAACCCAACTCCTCAGTCTCATCTTTCAGCCACAAAGAAAAGCAAGCCTCACACACAGCCAAACTATCAACAAGCTCTCATATATACGTATCATCCTGTACTCACAAAAACATGACCTAATCACTGCGCTTTCACAAAACAAGCATAAGGCCACACATGATGAACATAGGGAACTCAAACTCGGTCTATTTCGAAAGGAATGACATTCAGTGCTTTAGAGGTCCGATTCAGTAAGGCTTTCATCAGCCCTTTTTTTGTGGGCACACAAGAACAGGGGCACCCACGCATGCTGACGAACAGAAACACGTGTGCACCATTAGAATGACTCTGGGTCCCACACACACACACACACACACACACACACACACACACACACACACACACACACACAGTCTTGCATAACAACAACAATGTCCCTTGAGGCTTGTGTTGATGTTTTTCCCCCTACATTCCAGTTGTGCATAAAGTCAACAGTGTCCTGTTTAGAATTAAACCACCTACCACATATTCATCCAATTAAACTGTACATCAGATATCAGATACAGATGAATGCCAAGTGTAAGTGTTCGTTAAATATCTTAATGGGAAAGAAGGACTCTTTAGCACCGTTCATACCAAACCAGACCCTGCAATATCCCAGGTAATTTGGCCGTTCCTGGGTCAGATAACCGGCAAAGCCTCCCCTCAGTCCTCAACTATAACCCAGGACACCAAGCAACAATATCCTGGGTTTGGTATGAAAGGGGTTGTTGCTGTGACTACTTGAGACTACCCAGTTTCTTGGGCGTGCCCTGTTTCTTGGTCTGCCACAGGTGGGGGGCGATGGTGATGGCGTCTACACTAGCCGACATTGTCTTGGCAGGGATGTGGCTGAACTGCTTCCTGTCTGAGTTATATTTGTACAGGCCCTCGATCATCTTGGCCGTGATGCTCTTGGGCCCGATGCCCGCCAGCTTGGTGATTTCCTCCGTCTCAGGGCAGTAGGTGTACACCGAGCGGAACTGGCAACCTGTGTCTCGGAACATCACCAGGAAGTTGTTGGCCCCCGACCTCTCCATTTCCTGAAAGAGATAGTGGAGGAGAAGAAAGGAACAAACATGAGGTAAAAGAGTAAAGTAAAATGAAAGAGATAGAAACATAGTGTGTACAGCAAAATGCCTACATCTATTATCTTATTCTTCTGTCCTTCGTTGACCTTGCCCGCAAGGCAGCAGTGGGCCAGGGCGTTCTGGATGATATGCTTGTTGGACTTGGCACTGGGCTCCTTGTACAGCTTTGGCCCTGAGGGAAGAAGCGAATACCAGCATAAGTAATGCAGTGACAAACCAACAGAAACTCACAACCCAGCCTGTTCTACACATGGACTACATAGCTCCGGTATGCTGCAATAGTTTGGTCTTCTTTTGAAAGCAGAATACCGTGATTGTAGTGGAGCGGGCCGTACCTGTGTACTCTTGGTTGGAGGGAGTGGAGGAGGTTGTGGACTCGTTCTCCCAGTCCTTCTCTCCGTTACGAGACGGGCAGGACGACAGATTGCCCTCCGCAGAGTCTGGCCTAGCAGAGTCTGGCCTAGCAGAGTCAGGCCTGGGGATGCACACACACACACACACACACATATACAGTACGAGTGACACATACAAATACACATGTACGGACACACACACAATAACAGATACACATTCACAAAAAACACAGACATATCCATATACATCACGTATACACAGACACAGAGACACACAGAGAAACAGGGTCAGATACAGACACAGTTCTCCCAGGCAGACTTCCCTGTTCTCTCATATTACATCATCCACAGTGATCACTGTGTGTCTGGGATCAGATCAGAGGCATGTGCAGTGGAGCAAAGCAAAGCTATAGTACAGTCCAATCATTATGGCTGCTAGGATATGGAGAAGAGATACTGCAGTATGCAACAGCAGCTTTAGGCAACTGTACAGTGACAAGACAGAATACCACTGTAGCAGCCACACTCATGTCCCAGGCCCAGGCTCATTCATGTCCTAATTGGGGTTAGCATTAGTGTGTACCCTAGCTTGAAGTCTCTGCATACAAAACAAAAGACCTGTGATCCATGTGATGTGATTCTGGACATCAGCTAGAGCCAGCATGGCTGTGGAAGTTACCGTGCCTGGGACGGGAGAGCGCCTGTCTGCTGCAGCTTGGATGGCTCTGGCACTGGGTCTAGTCTAGAGGTAACAACCACAGACAGCAGCTTAACGTAGAGCAGCTAGCATGGAGCAGCTAGCATGGAGCAGCTAGCATGGAGCAGCTAGCATGGAGCAGCTAGCATGGAGCAGCTAGCATGGACCAGCCTCGGAGCAGAGAAAGGGCAGAGTCGGTGAGGCAGGAGTGGAGGCAGGAGGCTGGGTATGTATGAAATGAGGCAGAAGCAGCTGTCCCAGCTAACAAGGAACGTAACTGAGACATTTGTAACATTCCCCTTAAGTCTTCCAGAGGTACTGAATGTCATAGCCCGTTTGGGACATTATAGGCACATTCATAACGTTTCTAATAAGTATTATAGAGGTTATAAATATCAGGTCGCTATACAGACATCATGGGAACATTTAAAACGTTCCTTGGTAGTCCATGAAAGGTTCTGAATATCATGTTATTTTGGAGATATCGTAAGAATATTTCATAATGTCACATTTAGAGCTATGGTTTGTCTTCATATAACGTTAAAATCAGAATGATAGAAATACATTTTGGAACATCGTCTGTAAGTTTCACAATAACGTTATCATGACTTATGTGGGGACTCAAATAACTTTGTGGTCACGTCCGTCCTGGAACGTAATTTTGTTAGCTGGAGTGGTACTGAGCAGAAATTTTCTTCTGTTTTAAAGGAGGTAATTGGCCAACACTTAACTGATACAGCAGGAATGTGAAATAACACATACAGTTCATACTCAGTATGAATGTTGGTGTACTGTATGTGGCTTGCTCAAACATTATTCATAAATACAGTTCCAGTCAAAAGTTTGGACACACATACTCATTCAAGGGTTTTTCCTTTATCTTTACTATTTTCTACATTGTAGAATAATAGTGACGATATCAAAACTATGAAATAACACATATGGAATCATGTATTAACCAAAAAAGTGTTAAACAAATCTAAATATATTTTATATTTGAGATTCTTCCAACAGTCTTGAAAGTGGGAGAACGTGCACAATTGGTGGCTGACTAAATACTTTTTTCCCCCACTGTATATTGAGGTCGGGTGATTGTGGAGGCCAGGTTATCTGATGCAGCACTCCATCACTGTCCTTCTTGGTCAAATAGCCCTTACACAGCCTGGAGATGTGTTGGGTGATTTTCCTGTTGAAAAACAAATGATAGTCCCACTAAGCGCAAACCAAATGGGATGGCGTATCGCTGCAGAATGCTGTGATAGCCATGCTGGTTAAGTGTGCCTTTGAATTCTAAATATACATCACCGACAGTGTCACCGGCAAAGCACCTCCACACCTCCTCTTCCATGCTTCACGGTGGGAACCACACATGCGCAGATCATCCGTTTACCTACTCTGCGTCTCACAAAGACACGGCATTTTGGAACCAAAAATCTCAAAAATCATCAGACCAAAGGACAGATTTCCACCGGTCTAATGTCCATTGCTCGTGTTTCTTTGCCCAAGCAAGTCTCTTCTTCTTATTGGTGTCCTTTAGTAGTGGTTTCTTTGCAGCAATTCGACCATGAAGGCCTGATTCACGCATTCTCCTATGAAGAGTTAATGTTGAGATGTATCTGTTACTTGAACTCTGTGAAGCATTTATTTGGGCTGCAATTTCTGAGGCTGGTAACTCTAATGAACTTATCCTCTGCAGCAGAGGTAACTCTGGGTCTTCCTTTCCTGTGGCGGTCCTCATGAGAGCCAGTTTCATCATAACACTTGATGGTTTTTGCGACTGCACTTGAAGACACTTCTTGAAGTTTTCCAGATTGACTGACATTCATGTCTTAAAGTAATGATGGACTGTCGTTTCTCTTTGCTTATTTGAGCTGTTCTTGCCATAATATGGACTTGGTCTTTTACCAAATAGGGTTATCTTCTATATACCAACCCTACCTTGTCACAACACAACTGATTGGCTCAAATGCATTAAGAAGAAAATAAATTCCACAAATTAACTTTTAACAAGGCACACCTGTTAATTGAAATGAATTCCAGGTGACTACCTCATTAAGCTGGTTGAGAGAATTCCAAGAGTGTGCAAAGCTGTCATCAAGGCAAATGGTGGCTACTTTGAAGAATCTCAAATATAAAATATATTTAGATTTGTTTAACACTTTTTTGGTTACTATATGATTCCATATATGTTATTTCATAGTTTTGATGTCTTCACTATTATTCTACAATGTCTAAAATAGTAAAAATAAAGAAAAATCCTTGAATGAGTAGGTGTGTCCAAACTTTTGACTGTTATTGTATATACATAAAGCCTTGGTCCCAAATCCCAAATCTCTCTGGCTTATTTAGATAGATTCTGTTAGGTATGGCTACATTTTTCTCAAAGATATTACCTCAAGTAAAAGCGGATTAATTGATCAATCTGGACTGTGATGCACTGAGATGAAAGTCTAGATGAAAGTCTAGAAGAAAGTCTAGATGAAAGTCTAGGCCCTAGGCTGGTCTAGGGAGGGACCTTACTAACCTTCCCTTTCTCTCTTTGGGAGAGCTTAAAAAGAAAGAGATATGGCCTCTCACAGTGCCTAGTTTACTGCTTCTGGGAGGTCCGTGCAAAACAGAGGGAAAAAACAGAGAGCGAGGAGGGAGAGAGAAGATCAAGAGAGGGAAAAAACATTTTGGTTGCATTACCTAGACAAGTCATAAGACACATTAATGTCCTCTTGTAGAAGTATTCATGCTTTTGATGCTCTGTAAGGCATTTTTTTGTCTCGTAGCCAGCCTGGGTGCCAGTCTGTTTGTGCTTTAGTCAACTCTTTTGACGTTGCCATGCTAAAGGAGTTGGCTAAACTGTATGGTCTTTTTACAGTTTTTCTCAATCGCGTACAAGCATTTTTTTGGAACAATGTTGTCGATTTTCAAAACAGAGTCCACAAGACACAGAACTCTGTGGCCTTTTGAAAAACATTAAATGGGTTTTCAAAACATAGTTATCTTCTCAAAACATAAATACATTCATCAAAACTATATTATACTGTCAAAATTGCAAATACATTCAACAATAGAACACGACTTCCTGCAAAAAGATTAACACAACCATACGTATCTCTTGAGTCCAAGCAGAAAAAATGCCTTTTAAAAGTCCAAGTAGATCAATACACCACTGGGCAAAAACAGGCTGAATCAACATTGGTTCCACGTAATTTCAACAAAAACATTAGATGTAATGACGTTGAATCAACGTGGAAAACTGATTGGATTTGCAAAAAGTAATCAAAGGAAGGGAATTTTGTCCTTTTCACCTAAATTCAATGACATTGTGAAATTTTTTGTTGAATTCACGTTAGTTGACAACTCAATCAAATGTAAATCAAAACTAGACGTTGAACTGACGTCTGTGCCCAGTGGGATTTTCTTTGCAGTCACTGTATCATGATGATCAAAATTGGAAGTACAACTATCCAAAGGTGCAGAATTTTGGGCAATTACTGTCCTTTTGTGCCTATTTCACCAAACAATTTCATACACATCAAATTACATATATAAAGCATAAAAAATAATTGTGCAGGATTCATTCATCGGTATCATCACAATCCATATCCATGTATTCAATACATAGGCTGGTTTGCTCATAGTTTTGTAGACTTTCCATTGGTGCACAAACACAATCCAGAATATAAATAAGGGAAGGTGAATATAATGGAGGAACACAACTGGTCCCGTGTGGCTCAGTTGGTAGAGCATGGCGCTCGCAGTGCCAGGGTTGTGGGTTTGATTCCCATGGGGGACCTGTACGAAAATGTATGCACTCACTAATATAAATGACTCAAATGTAAATATTAATATATAGGTCTCCAACCACACCAAAGCTCTTAAATGTAGGTCACAATGTTGGAGATGATGACTTAGCAGTAACCCAACTATTCTCTGCCTGTCCAAAACATTTGACAGTTCCCATTGCCTAGATCTTTCCCTATATTGTACATGTATGACACTGATGGGGTGATTTAAAATGTTGTGCAGTAGTATGAAAACAATGTGTTAATATTCTGTGAACAAAACACTTAACAGTGAATTTGATATTTGATACGTTTTGCAAAAGGTGGTCTAAGATATGCAAGTCAGGTACAAAGGCAAATTTTTTTCAGAAGTTCTTTAAATGTATTTAAGCATTTGATCATCGCTGTTCTGCTATAGATACATTTCAACACAGACCCCAAAATTGCTTGTACGCGATTGAGAAAAACTGTAATCAGGCAATTACTGGCCTCACCTGGGGATCCTCTTATCTCCGGCGTTGCTGTCGTTGTCAGCCAGGTTGAGGGAGGCCAAGGACATGCTGGAGACTGAGAACCCACGCGGTCGAGTACCTGGACAAGGTAAACACAGAAGACATGTTTGAGTGTGTGTGTGAATATATGTGTGTACTAAATACATATATGTCACATGGTTTCCAGGTGTTTGATGCCATTCCATTCACTCCAACCATTATTATGAGCTGTCCTCCCCTCAGCAGCCTCCACTGATATATGTGTAAAGTGTGTGTGTATGCGTTTGTGTCTATCTATAGTGTGTGTGGGGGTGTGTGTGTTTAAGAGTGTGTGTGTTACCTGTGGCTCTGGCGGGGGGCTTAGGTGACTCCATGACATCCCTGTGCATGGATTTGGGGCGGGGCTTCTTTTTGAGACTTCCATGGCGGGGCCTGACATCCATATCCTCCACCTGCTTCAAATGTTTCCTCCTCATGTACTCGTTCTTTATGTAATCTTTCCTCTGCTTTTCGTCCTCTCTCTTCTGCTGCTCCTCCTCCGCTTTCAGCCTAGGGAAGAGGGACAGGAGAGACGAGAAGCTTCAATCCTTATTACCCAATTAAAGAGAAGTTACTAAGAGGCACATTTTCACTTAGTCACCCATTGACAACAATGCATGACTAAATCTGAAGTGTTAGTTAGGATTCGCCACTCACTGAATGAAATCGAAGTAGCTTGGATCTGAAAACAACCCCTAATGGTAGTTTTCAGACCAAGCATAACAGTGGAAAAGGTACAGGGCCCTTGAGGTCCACACTGACCGTGCTTCCTCCTTCTTCTGCTCCTGCTCCAGCTCCTGTTGCTGTTTCTTCTCCTGCGTCTCCTTCTCTCTCCTCAGCCTCTTCTCCAGCAGTGCAGCTCTCTTCATTGCCATGTCCTCCTCTCCCTTCCCATCATCCTGGAGGGGTGTGGGGTGGAGACAGAGTCGGATATATATAAATAGGTTGGCAAACTGTGTTTTTGACATTTAGAATTTGAATGGCTGCCACCTTGACATCAAAATTCTATTTTGAGTGGAAATTGTAATCTTGTTGTCATGGAATATTTTGTGCCAACATGAAGGGTAGTTTGCAGGACCTAAGTTATTTTTAGCGCCAGAGACAAAATTAGATCAGACAGCATTGTCACATCCTCTCACTTCAAAAATCAACACTCATCCTCAGCTCGGATTGGTCAAATGCATGTCAGAGGGAATTCAGGCATACATTTCCATCATGGCAGATGAGTGTGCAAAACATTAAGAACACCTGCTCTTACCATTACATAGACTGACCAGGTGAATCCAGGTGAAAGCTATGATCCCTTATTGATGTCACTTATTAAATCCACTTCAATCAGTGTAGATGAAGGGGAGGAGACAGGTTAAATAATTATTTTTAAGCCTTGAGACAATTGAGACATGGATTGTGTATGTGTGCCATTCAGAGGGTGAATGGGCAAGACAAAAGATTTAAGTGCCTTTGAACGGTGTATGGTAGTAGGTGCCAGGCACACCGGTTTGTGTCAAGAACTGCAACACTGCTGGGTTTTTCACGCTCAACAGTTTCCCTATGGAACGCTTTCGACACCTTGTGAAACTCAATATTAGGAAGGTGTTCCTAATGTTTGGTATACTCAGTGTATATGACCCATTTTAATCAGTAAAAGAGCATGTTGTACAATGTTGGCTTTATTTCCAGATATTTTCTGACTGGGATAATAACATTTGTGTCTTTTGAAGTTGAAAGCAGTTTTTTGCAGTTAGCTATCCCTTCTGTAGCAGCATACAGGAGCTCTGTCGGCTCCATTCTCCTAGCATAGCTCAGAAGTCTACTGCTCTAGCAGTAGTATGTGAGCTGTCTCACCCTTTGGCCTAGATACTGTACACACAATTACTGTCCCTGACCCAGATGAAGTCATAGTTTATGAGTCATTGCATAGTTCATGTTGTGCTGTCACAGTACTTACGCTGTACACTTAACTTTCATATTTTACGATATCAAAAACGGATCAATGAAAACATTGTCGTAACATGCTACATACAGTACTTGTACCGTCATCTCACAATTCTGAAAATTACAGTGTAGCCCATTCTTACCTTGTAGAAGAACCCACAGCACATTTTCTGGTCCTCTCCGTACAGCTCTCCTCTGTTCTCCCCCTCTCCACTTTCTAGACCCTGTCCATCCAAAGACTTCAGCAATGACGGCGGCACCTCCATCAGGTCTCTCACAGGCTGAGACAGCACCTCTGCCAACTTCTCCGTTCTCCCTTCATCTCTCCTCTCCTCCTTCCTCTCCTCCTCTCTCTCCTTGGCTGGCTCTTTAGTGGGCGAGGAGGGATGAGCGCCTGCACTCCTTATCCCCGCCACCGCTACCTCTGTCTCAGGTGGTTTGGTTTGGTTTTGGGGCTCCTCTGCTCCCCCTGTGGCCCCAGGACCTTCATCATGTCCCAGGTAGGCAAAGGAGGTGACCTGGGTCTGGCTGGGTGAGAAGCGTCTCAGCCTAGGAAGACTGTCCACGGATGGTAGGGTGTTGAGCATCCGTCTAAAGGGGGTTACCTTGAGCTCGGTGGGGCGTGGGGTGCGTTGGGTGTGAGGGGTGCTGGCATGGAAGGAGGCCGGTCGGCGCTTGAGGCCGCCGGGGGAACGGTGGGCGGCGCGGGGGGAACCACCGGCTGAGGACAAGATGGGGGACAAGGACCCCACGGACCCCCGGCCGGTTACACTGTTGCTGCGGAGCTCCCGGAGCTGCCTGTAGAGAGCGTTTACATTTGCAATGATAACTAACTAAGCAATAATAGTATTGTGATAACTGCTTTTATCACGATAAATGATGGATAATAGTATGATGATACATGGTTTTAGTTGAAATATCTTAACTTCATCAGATATTATACATAGCTATTTTTTGTCTGCAATATCAATTATCATGCCAGTCTTGGGTACCATTTATGTGATATCGATGACCATACCTGTGCGGTGAGGGTGCTGGAGGAGGTATGACCCAGGCTTGTTGCTGTTCCCTCATAGCCATGATCCTGTCCTGCTGCTGGGCCAGCCGCTGCATCTCCGTCTGCAGGAACCCCAGGGACGTGTTCAGCCTCTCGATGGAGCGAGTGTACTCACCCAGGTCCACCTCTCCACCCCCGACACCTGCAGCAAGACACAGCGGACACCTCTAGTTCATAAGGTGGGTATTACACATGCATAAAACAGTACGCGTAAAACAGTACACATGCTCCCTAGCCTGGCCCTCTATCATTTTTGTGCTGTCTTGCCAATTGGTAATTGTCAAGCCAACGTTGGCAACACAGCACGGAACTGGGACCAGTCTTTTTGCTCCAAAAAGTAGAAAACGAAAGTAGAAAACAAGGATTGGTTTCATCAGAAGCTATAGTGGTGAACTACCTGCACCCTCCTCACAGGGGGACTTGGGAGCGGCTCCGTCGGGCTTGCACCTCTCCGCCTGACTGAGGCTGCCAGAAAGGGTGAGGAAGGGATCTGGGGAGGGTTTGTCCAGGTCTGGGCCCCCAGGGATGGGGCTGGTGGGGGAGGGGGTGACCCCTTTCCTTCGCACCACGTTGAGGAAGGCTGTCTGACCCATCTTCTGACGATGACGGGTGAACGCTGCCTCAACCTGAAACAGAGGAAAAATGTCTTATTATTTCAGCAATTTTTTTTGATAACCAATGAACATACCAAATTATCCAACAAGATGAAGTGAACTCGCATCATTTGATTGGACTGCTCTTTTAGAAAACCTGTAGTAGTGCTTGAGGACCAGAGTTTTGTTCTTTTTCCTACATTTTGGATTGTACATTGAGGGTGCGTCTGATATGGCACCCAATTCCCTACACAGTGCACTACTTCTGACCAGAGCCCTATGGAAATAGAGAACAGGAATCCCTAGGGAATAGGATGCCATTTCAGACGCAGCAAAAGACAAGAAGCTCTATGAAGCGTTATAAGCCTATACCTTCTTCTTCTGGGCCTCGATGGCTCTGCGTTTCTCCTCCAGCTTCATCTTCAGGTGCACCATATCTGACGACAACAGGTGGGTGTGGTCTCTGGGAGAGGGCATGGCCGGGGTCTGGCCTGGGTGGGTGGGGCTGGAGATCTGAGAAGGAGAGAGAGAGAGAAGTTGAGAGGGTGAGAGGTACGAGAGGGGTAAGAGAAAAGCAAAAGAGAAATACAGAGTAGGAAAATGGAGTTGAAAGAGAAAAAGAGTGACAGAGTAATAGATCAATGGAGAGAGAGGAGAGAGAGAGCGAGAGTCCAAGACAGCAACATAGTAACAGAGAGAGAAAGAGAGGTAGAGTTTCTCTACTGACCTCGAGCGTGGCAGTTCGTATGGGGGGCGTGTTGGGAACGTTGAGCTCAGCACTCTCGGGGGTGGTCCCTCCGCTGCTCCGCCCCTCCAGCTTACGGAACTTCTGCTCGGCGAAGCTGGTCATGCGAACCACTCCGCCGCCAGAACCACCCGAGGACGAGGCAGGGCTGGGAGCATGAGACAGAGGGGCTGGAGACACCGAGCTGGGGTATGGGCTGCTCCTCTCGCCCCTTTCTCCATTCCCCTCTGGTAAGGGACAGGATCGGGTCATAGCCTCATAGTCAGGGTCCATATCAGAGTAGTCCCTGATAGAAGAGTTGTCCTCGTCCAAACTCTCCTGGATGTCCTCCGTCCTCACGTGGATCCCCGTGTCGACTTCCTCCGTAGAGGCTGAGTAGGGGTCGGCCTCGTCTGCCCGGGCCTTAGCCGATCCTGGGTAGTCATCAGGGTCGTCCCCTGGGTCTGAAGGTTCAACTCCATCGTGGAGGAAGAAGCCGTTGGCCCCGGGCCGCAGACTGCCGTGGGGCCTCTCTGTGTCGTGGATGATCTTCAGAGCCTCCTCGATGCTAGGGGGGGTCGACGGGCTGACGGGGCCGCTGCCGCCATTGCCGTTCTCTTGGAGAACGCCATTGGAATATCTAGATTGACAGACCGGTATGATAATTTATTAAACATTTTAATCCATAGAAACTAACAGTTAGAAACATATTTAGATTCAGTATATGTGTCCTACCATCAATAACTCGGATGTCCTACCATCAGAGCTATCATAAGTACCTGTTCCGGTTCTTGTGTGGCTGAGTCTGCCCGCGCCCCAGTGCTTTGTGGGAGTCTGGTGAGTCCCTGTTGTAGTCCTCCTCAGGTATGTGTCCGGCGGTGCTGCTCTGGCCGTTGACGCTGACCGGCTGAAAGGAGAGGTGGCGCCTCATGTCCCCCTGGTGTGCGTGATGAACTTTGAACCCACCCAGGCCCTCGGTGCTGGCAGAGCGGGTAATGCCCCGGAGGGAGGGACCCCCACAGGGAGGGACGCTAGGATCCCCGTCCAAAGGAATCTCAAAGGAGATGCCCCTAGACCGTCTCTCCTTAGGCCATGTCCCCACACAGCCATCCACATAGGACATGGATGCTGACCTCTTTATCACACCTGCCCGAAACACGGAAAAAAGAGACTAAATCAAAGAGAACCAGTAGTAGTTCAGAGTCTTCAGACAATGTTTGTGATTCTGAGGGAAGGGGTAGTTCCTGTGTTCTTACCTGAAGCAGAGTCTGGTTGAAGCCTGAGAGAGAGCGAGAGAGAGAGAGAGAGAGAGAGAGAGAGAGAGAGAGAGAGAGAGAGAGAGAGAGAGAGAGAGAGAGAGAGAGAGAGAGAAAGTATTACGATAAAGTTCAAATGCATACCTCCTGTCACTGCCAAGTTGAACTACGCTCAACCTATCACAAGCTTGTTCAATAAGGGAAAATTAAATAACTACAGGTTATTACATTTGTCCACTCAATATTAAAATCATACCTTTTGTGTTCTGGGCTGTCCCCAAAGTCCTGTTTGGCTGGGCTACAGATAGGAGCCATAGTCCTTGCTGACGGGGCTAGATCACAGACTGCTGACAAACAAACAGCAATCAGTCAGGATACTCAAGTCAATAAAGGTATTTGACGTGATCTGAATTCTGGTGAAAACTGAAATATACTGTGATATGTCAATGCAGTTGATTATCTTCATTATCTTTTCATCATCATCATCATCATCATAATCTTCAGCGTCATCCTTTTTGGCTTTCCCACACCAATATCCTTACCTTGTGGGTCAAAGACTCTGGGCTGTACAAACGAAGGCTTCACCACTTCAAACCACCAGAACAGCTCTGCCATAAACACCAGGTAGTTATTCTGCAACAGGGCAAAACACACACAAGTTAGATACGGGCAAAGAAAATGTAATACAACCAAATACCTGCATTTGTCCACATGGTGCCTCTGTTAAGACAAGTCACATAGGAGGCAAAATACAGAAAGTATTCACACCCCTTGACTTTTCCCACATTTTGTTGTGTTACAGCCTGAATTTAAAATGGATTAAATTGAGATGTTGTGTCACTGGCCTACACACAATAGCCCATAATGTCAAAGTGGAATTATGTTTTTAGAAATGTTTGCAAATTAATAAGAAATGAAAAGCTGAAATGTCTTGAGTCAACAGTATTCGACCCCTTTGTTATGGCAAGCCTAAATAAGTTAATGAGTACAAATTTGCTTAACAAGTCATATAATAAGTTGCATGGACTCACTCTGTGTGCAATAATAGTGTTTAACATGATTTTTGAATGACTACCTCATCTCTGTACCCCACACATACAATTATCTGTAAGGTCCCTCAGTCGAGCAGTGAATTTCAAACACAGATTCAACCACAAAGACCAGGGAGGTTTTCCAATGCATCGCCAAGAAGGGCACCTATTGGTAGACGGGTAAAAATAAAAAAATCAGACAGAATATTCCTTTGAGCATGGTGAAGTTATTAACTACACTTTGGATGATGTATCAATACACCCAGTCACTACAAAGGTACAGGCGTCCTTCCTAACACAGTTGCCGGAGAGGAAGGAAACCACTCATATTTCATCAATTTTGAATTCAGGCTGTAATACAACAAAATGTGAAATAAGTCAAGGGGTATGAATACTTTCTGAAGGTACAGTGACTGAGGTCAGGGATAGCAGGTACAGCTGCCTCTGAGCTGCCTTTATTGCTAGGTACAGTGAGGGAAAAAAGTATTTGATCCCCTGCTGATTTTGTATGTTTGCCCACTGACAAAGAAATGATCAGTCTATAATTTTAATGGTAGGTTTATTTGAACAGTGAGAGACAGAATAACAACAAAAAAATCCAGAAAAACGCATGTCAAAAATGTTATAAATTGATTTGCATTTTAATGAGGGGAAATAAGTATTTGACCCCCTCTCAATCAGAAAGATTTCTGAGCGCCCAGGTGTCTTTTTATACAGGTAACGAGCTGAGATTAGGAGCACACTCTTAAAGGGAGTGCTCCTAATCTCAGTTTGTTACCTGTATAAAAGACACCTGTCCACAGAAGCAATCAATCAATCAGATTCCAAACTCTCCACCATGGCCAAGACCAAAGAGCTCTCCAAGGATGTCAGGGACAAGATTGTAGACCTACACAAGGCTGGAATGGGCTACAAGACCATCTCCAAGCAGCTTGGTGAGAAGGTGACAACAGTTGGTGCGATTATTCGCAAATGGAAGAAACACAAAATAACTGTCAATCTCCCTCAGCCTAGGGCTCCATGCAAGATCTCACCTCGTGGGGTTGCAATGATCATGAGAACGGTGAGGAATCAGCCCAGAATTACACTGGAGGATCTTGTCAATGATCTCAAGGCAGCTGGGACCATAGTCACCAAGAAAACAATTGGTAACACACTACGCCGTGAAGGACTGAATTCCTGCAGCGCCCGCAAGGTCCCCCTGCTCAAGAAAGCACATATACAGGGCCATCTGAAGTTTGCCAATGAACATCTGAATGATTCAGAGGAGAACTGGGTGAAAGTGTTGTGGTCAGATGAGACCAAAATCGAGCTCTTTGGCATCAACTCAACTCGCCGTGTTTGGAGGAGGAGGAATCCTGCCTATGACCCCAAGAACACCATCCCCACTGTCAAACATGGAGGTGGAAACATTATGCTTTGGGGTGTTTTTCTGCTAAGAGGACAGGACAACTTCACTGCATCAAAGGGACGATGGACGGGGCCATGTACCATCAAATCTTGGGTGAGAACCTCCTTCCCTCAGCCAGGGCATTGAAAATGGGTTGTGGATGGGTATTCCAGCATGACAATGACCCATAACACACGGCCAAGGCAACAAACCTCTTTAAGGAACACCTGGGATAGGATAAAGTAATCCTTCTACCCCCCCCCAAAAAAAAAGTATAATTGTAAAGTGGTTATCCCACTGGCTATAGGGTGAATGCACCAATTTGTAGTCGCTCTGGATAAGAGCGTCTGCTAAATGACGTAAATGTGCCCTTGAGCAAGGCACTTAACCCTAATTGCTCCTGTAAGTCGCTCTGGATAAGAGCGTCTGCTAAATGACTAAAATGTAAATGTAAATGTAAATGTAAAGGAGTGGCTCAAGAAGAAGCACATTAAGGTCCTGGAGTGGCCTAGCCAGTCTCCAGACCTTAATCCCATAGAAAATCCATGGAGGGAGCTGAAGGTTCGAGTTGCCAAACGTCAGGCTCAAAACCTTAATGATTTGGAGAAGATCTGCAAAGAGGAGTGGGACAAAATCCCTCCTGAGATGTGTGCAAACCTGGTGGCCAACTACAAGAAACATCTGACCTCTGTGATTGCCAACAAGGGTTTTGCCACCAAGTACTAAGTCATGTTTTGCAGAGGGGTCAAATACTTATTTCCCTCATTAAAATGCAAATCAATTTATAACATTTTTGACGTCTTTTTCTGGATTTCTTTGTTGTTATTCTGTCTCTCACTGTTCAAATAAACCTACCATTAAATGTATAGACTGATCATGTCTTTGTCAGTGGGCAAACGTACAAAATCAGCAGGGGATCAAATACTTTTTTCCCTCACTGTAACTGATTGTGTGTATGTGTGTGTGTGTGTGTGTGTATGTGTGTGTGTGTGTGTGTGTGTGTGTGTATGTGTGTGTGTGTGTGTGTGTGTGTGTGTGTGTGTGTGTATGTGTGTGTGTGTGTGTGTGTGCGTGTGTGTGTATGTGTGTGTGTGTATGTGTGTGTGTGTGTGTGTGTGTGTGTGTGTGTGTGTGTGTGTGTGTGTGTGTGTGTGTGTGTGTGTGTGTGTGTGTGTGTGTGTATGTGTGTGCGTGCGTGCATGTGTCATTGGCAGCCTCATATTGCTATGTTACCTCAACTTCTAGTGTATAGTGGGAGAAGTGACGAAATACCATCTGGTATAGTTTAGTGTGCCATTCACACCACATAGGGTGTAACCCAAATATGGTTTTATGCTTTTACTGATTTAATGGTAGAAACAGACTCTGGATACCTCCATAGAAGAGTCATTCACTTGTTGAGAGCCTTTTAAACCACATATTTAGACTGAGCCTCTCTCTCTACGGAAAAGAGCATCTCCATTCACCACAAAACTAAGACTGGACTTTAGATTCCAAAACATGGTTGCTTGGATATTCTCTTTGTATTGTTAGAGCTCTTGGACATCAAATCGAGTTTTGAGTCTAGAACACACTCCTCCACAAATAACGGGTGTGAACAGTGTCCCTTTTCACACACACACACACACACACACACACTTTGGCTGGTTGGTTAGGGGTTCTGGAGGTTTGGCCAGTTGGGAGTTGGCTCTATGCCAGATGTTGGCTGCTCTTCAGGACCCGTTCTCTCACTCTCTGCCCCTGCCTGAGACACTCACTTGTAGCACTGTGTCCACTCTATACACACCCAGCAGTGCATGGTGTGTGTGTGTGTGTGTGTGTGTGTGCGCAAGCAACAAGCAGTCTATGGAAAAGACACAGTGTGCCAACGGTCAGGGGCAGGACCAGAATCCTAACTGTTTCTGATTAATGTTCCTATACCAGTGGAGGCTGCTGAGGGGAGGACGGCTCTTAATAATGTCTGGAATGGAGTCAATGGAATGGTATCAACCACATGGAAACCGCATGTTTGATACCATTCCAGCTGTCCTCCCCTCAGCAGCCTCTACTGTCCTATACTACATGTTATGCATTCTGGGGGTCTATAACCAGATTACATGGTTACATTACATGGTTTTCTATCAGTTTTCCTCTGTCCTGCCTCACATTGAAAACATCTCAGTTAAGTGATCAATTCTGTATGTATGATCAGTAAATCAGAACACATTCAGTAGTCTTTGTAGCACATAAAGAATCAACAGTTCTGCCATGTCAAATGAGAGTATGAGTCACTGTGTGTGTGTGTATGTGTGTGTGTGTGTGTGTGTGGGGCTATTCCAGAACAGAAGGGCCAAAGTGGGCCAAAGACTCCCCCTCAGACAAACAGAGGCTGCTTAGAGAGAAGTGTCATTCTACTTTCTCTGTGCCTGCCTCTCCCTGCCTCTCTTGTTCTGTTGTTTTGCCATTTTCTATCAAAGGAAGACAGAACTGTCTGTAAGGAACAGTCAGTGTGGCAAAATTGACCCCTCCTACACAAACACGCACACCCAAATCTCCTCCACCCACACAGAGTACAGTACACTAATACAGTGGTTCCCAACCTTTTTTGAACCATCGCACACCTTGATGGGATATACAATTCTGCGGCACATTGACAATTTCCTATTAATTTATTTAGTGATAATGACCGCCATCTCATCTGGTCCATACTGCAAACCATCTATTTTCTATTAGATTAAATAGGTTTTTACTAATTTGTGTGTACCCCTTTAAAAGCGTCCCGCGAATCTGCACCAGAAAAAAGAAAATGTAGCTCCGGTAAAATAGGTATTTAGTTTTGAACGCTGTGGAACGCTTTCGACACCTTGTAGAGTCCATGCCCGACGAATTGAGGCTGTTCTGAGGGCAAAATGATAGGGGGTGCAACTCAATATTAGGAAGGTGTTCTTAATGTTTTGTACACTCAGTGTATATATATACTCTACCTCCAATGTCAACACCCGATTTCCCTCCCTACCCAACTAACCCAGTCTTGGCCCCTCCCATGTCCCCCCAGCCACCCCTCTGCACCCCCAACCCTCTGTCCTGTCCCCCCAGACCTCTTCCCCTGTCCCACACAACCTCCATGTCCCCCCAGACCTTTTCCCCTGTCCCCCACAGCCTCCATCCCTTCCTGTCCCCCCAGCCCCCTACCCTGTCCCCCCCCCCCAGCCCCCCTTCTGTTCCCCATGATCCTACCTTGATGGAAGAGTGGGCATAGAGCATGTCCTCCAGGGAGAAGTGGCAGCAGTGGTTGAGGCTGTCCCTGCAGAACTCCTGCACCAGCTGCAGGTTGTACAGACTGTCAGCCAGCGACAGGGTCTCCTTCAGACAGATATCTGGAGGGGCGGGGAGAGGAGAGAGCATAGGGGCGGGGTTAGTGTTTTTATCTTCAGAGGTTGGATTCGCATAGATTTGAAAAACTTCAGCAGTGCATCAATGGCTTTACTGTTCTTTATGCAGTATCTATTGAAAGTGCACTGGTCAGATTTATTTGTTAATTTTTTATGATTGTTATTTTATTATAAATGTTCCTTTTATATAGTACTTAGTATTATTTGTAGTGTTTGGCCAGAATAATGGTCAGAGGAGGCAGGGTTTGAAGGCAGGGGCGAGAACACAGAGGAACAGAGATGGTGATGTCATGATGGGGATAGCCCACGCAGACTAGAACAATCTGAAGAAGGATTGGACAGTGATGTCATCAGTCTACCAGATTCTTCAGGAAGTACAGTATTTCCACACTGGGAGCCAAATGGAACTTTAATTGAAATGGAACTGAATGAAACGATTGTTACAGCTGGGTCACATGTACTGTTAAAAATGGTTGTGTTATAGAATATTCACTCACTACCCAATCCTTCTTTACAGTATCTCATTCTAGCACACAGACATCTACATATGACTGGGCACTCACAGAAGGGGAGTGGTAATGTTTATCTTTCAAATAACAGTCAACGGTTCTCCTCTGTCTAAAGGACTGTGCTGCTGTCCTACTACTGACCAATCACATCTTAGCCTGGCCCTAGGGCATTTTTAGAACAGTGGGTGGAGGCTGGCTCACTGACTACTGTCTCAACTGACTCCTTCTCTCTCTCATGTTATGTAAATCACTCAGGTTTAATGATTTCATAATAATATATGCCATTTAGCAGACACTTTTATCCAAAGCTGGGGCCACCCCATACGTATATTTTTACATATGGGTGGCCCCAGCAGGATTCAAAACCCACAACCCTTGGCGTCCTCTATTGACACCGTTACCATTGAATAACATGTGTCATTGAATAAATCTGAACCTTATGGACCCTTTGACGGTATTGACGAAATTGTAAACATTGACTTCATCACTAGGGGCTAATCTTCTTTCCAACAGGATTCTTCCGTATCATATCTACTGGGCAGGATAGTGGATAAGCTATTCTCTGTGTGTGTGTGTGTGTTAACTATTCTGTGTTGGAGCTAGTCTAAGCTAGTCTGTTAGACTGCGGTTATGGTGATAAGGGGTAAAACAATATACAGTGGGGAAAAAAAGTATTTAGTCAGCCACCAATTGTGCAAGTTCTCCCACTTAAAAAGATGATATAGGCCTGTAATTTTCATCATAGGTATACGTCAACTATGACAGACAAATTGAGAGAGAAAAAAATCCAGAAAATCACATTGTAGGATTTTTTATGAATTTATTTGCAAGTTATGGTGGAAAATAAGTATTTGGTCACCTACAAACAAGCAAGATTTCTGGCTCTCACAGACCTGTAACTTCTTCTTTAAGAGGCTCCTCTGTCCTCCACTCGTTACCTGTATTAATGGCACCTGTTTGAACTTGTTATCAGTATAAAAGACACCTGTCCACAACCTCAAACAGTCACACTCCAAACTCCACTATGGCCAGGATCAAAGAGCTGTCAAAGGACACCAGAAACAAAATTGTAGACCTGCACCAGGCTGGGAAGACTGAATCTGCAATAGGTAAGCAGCTTGGTTTGAACAAATCAACTGTGGGAGCAATTATTAGGAAATGGAAGACATACAAGACCACTGATAATCTCCCTCGATCTGGGGCTCCACGCAAGATCTCACCCCGTGGGGTCAAAATGATCACAAGAACGGTGAGCAAAAATCCCAGAACCACACGGGGGGACCTAGTGAATGACCTGCAGAGAGCTGGGACCAAAGTAAAAAAGCCTACCATCAGTAACACACTACGCCGCCAGGGACTCAAATCCTGCATTGCCAGACGTGTCCCCCTGCTTAAGCCAGTACATGTCCAGGCCCGTCTGAAGTTTACTAGAGTGCATTTGGATGACCCAGAAGAGGATTGGGAGAATGTCATATGGTCAGATGAAACCAAAATATAACTTTTTGGTAAAAACTCAACTCGTCGTGTTTGGAGGACAAAGAATGCTGAGTTGCATCCAAAGAACACCATACCTACTGTGAAGCATGGGGGTGGAAACATCATGCTTTGGGGCTGTTTTTCTGCAAAGGGACCAGGACGACTGATCCGTGTAAAGGAAAGAATGAATTGGGCCATGTATCGTGAGATTTTGAGTGAAAACCTCCTTCCATCAGCAAGGGCATTGAAGATGAAACGTGGCTGGGTCTTTCAGCATGACAATGATCCCAAACACACCGCCCGGGCAACGAAGGAGTGGCTTCGTAAGAAGCATTTCAAGGTCCTGGAGTGGCCTAGCCAGTCTCCAGATCTCAACCCCATAGAAAATCTTTGGAGGGAGTTGAAAGTCTGTGTTGCCCAGCGACAGCCCCAAAACATCACTGCTCTAGAGGAGATCTGCATGGAGGAATGGGCCAAAATACCAGCAACAGTGTGTGAAAACCTTGTGAAGACTTACAGAAAACGTTTGACCTGTGTCATTGCCAACAAAGGGTATATAACAAAGTATTAAGAAACTTTTGTTATTGACCAAATACTTATTTTCCACCATAATTTGCAAATTAATTAATTAAAAATCCTACAATGTGATTTTCTGGAGAAAAAAATTCTCATTTTGTCTGTCATAGTTGACGTGTACCTATGATGAAAATCACAGGCCTCTCTCATCTTTTTAAGTGGGAGAACTTGCACAATTGGTGGCTGACTAAATACTTTTTTCCCCCACTGTAGCTATTGATGCTACTAGTAACTTTTTCAATTTACAATTATTTCTTGAGCCCTAAGATGATTCTGTGCCCAAAGAGTCCCTCTGTAATACTTCAACAGCTGTTGTATGCATAATGTAACCTTGTAGCTATCATGTTTCTAGAAAATATATAGTTTGCTGTGAATGAATGCCCCTTTTTTTCTAATTCAATTCAGAATTCAGGCCTTATGCTCATCTGATCAATCACTTGCATAACGGCAGCCTAATGCACTTACCGTTCTGAGTGAGTGTGAGCTATAACTGCTGTTACTGTAACCTATTAGTATAAAGTAGGCCAACCAGAGAAGGCTACAGGTATGAAGTGATATGATAGCCCTCTTGTACCTTCCAGTCTGACAGACGTTGGGCAGTAGAAGTGGACGAGTGCGGCCAGGGCACAGCCGTCTGTGTTGTCCTTCAGCAGATTGTCCACCGGGGGGAGTGACGGAGCTGACCTCTGCTTAGCATGCTCCCTCCTGTAGCGGGCCTGCAGCCATGGCAACAACAGAGAGCGATGACAGGTCAGTGATATACAGTTAACCTATGGAATCAGAGCACGGAGAGGGACGTATGGGGATGTATATATAGGCTCCTCACACACAAATGTACACAAGCGGTCTTTGTCACGCACAGATGCGCACACACACACACACACACACACACCCTACAGTAGTTTAGTCTGGGGTTATTCAAGCATTGGAGGGTTCAGACTCAATTAAACAGGTAGTAGGGTGTCGCTGCATGCAAAGAAAACAGACTGTGGAGACTGACGGATCAACCAATGCCATCTTTGTAGGCTACTTGACATTGTCCTCTACGGCAAAGATCCTGTATCGTTGTTGAATGCAAAAACAGTCAGGCACCAAGGCTACACTTCCACTGGGTCTAAACTTGGATGAGTTAGTGTACTGTAATTACACTTAGGTGTGACTGAATCTGAATGTCCCTATTTCATCTATTGATTTATACTAGTCTCATGTTCCTACATTAATTGTTACGACCAGATCAATCTACTGTACTACAGTATCCAACAGGTATAAATCTCCTGTACTATGGTGTCCTGCAGTGTTGACTGGATGGAGGTAAGATTAAGTTCGCTGATCTGATCCATGGTAAGGTAAGGATAAGGGCAGGGTGATGATTTACAGTTTAATAAGCTGTTCTGACAGAGGGAATATGTTATATTTGAAGATTTGTTCCCCTCTCTGCTCCCAGTCTGACCATTAATACAAAGGAACAGGCCGGGCATCCATTACTTTACTAGAGGAAAGAGTGGAAAAATCACACCAGCTCTTATTGCTTGATTTTCAAGAAGAGAGGAGCGCTTTGGGCGTTGTGTTGCGTTTTGTGTGATATAGTGGGTTGCTTACTATTGTTGTGCTGTACTAGCATTGAGGTGCAGTATGAGCATCTCTATCCAGATGTTATACAGTAGATCTAACAAACAACATGGGAGGTAAGAGGGAAGGAATAGGGCGGAACATAATTGGAGGGTAGGGGAGACAGGGCTGCAGGTGGGATAGGGTAGGGGTAAGGGGCCAGGAGAAAGGGATTAGGGAGTTTGGGGGAGAAGGGCTGCAGGTGGGATAGGGTAGGGGTAAGGGGCCAGGAGAAAGGGATTAGGGAGTTTGGGGGAGAAGGGCTGCAGGTGGGATAGGGTAGGGGTAAGGGGCCAGGAGAAAGGGATTAGGGGGATCTGGGGGAGAAGGGCTGCAGGTGGGATAGGGTAGGGGTAAGGGGCCAGGAGAAAGGGAGGGGGGGATCTGGGGGAGAAGGGCTGCAGGTGGGATAGGGTAGGGGTAAGGGGCCAGGAGAAAGGGAGGGGGGATCTGGGGGAGAAGGGCTGCAGGTGGGATAGGGTAGGGGTAAGGGGCCAGGAGAAAGGGATTACGGAGTTTGGGGGAAAGGGAGGGGGGGATCTGGGGGAAGAGGGAGAGGCTGATAGATTGACTTACAGGTACCAGTCTCCAATACCATTTGTCTGGAGCCTTGAGATAACAATGGACATGATGACAACAAGAGGAAGAGAGGGGAGAATCATTAGGCCTAAGAAGGCTCAGGACTACTGTATCCACACACATCATCCTGTGGGACATTTTGTATGTATTTTTGATGTTGTTTTAAAAAAATCATTGGTTCATGTATCAATTAATTTCACACAGTGGCCACAGGGACTCTTCCCCCCCCCACCAATCGCATCACAACACACACTCTGTCATCAGATCAAGTTCAAAGACTCTTCACAGTCATACACACAACCCTTAAATCGAGACGGTCTGAGGCTTTCCTCTGAGAAAGGGATTGTTTGTATTCAAGCAGTGACACTGCGTCCCAAATGGCACCCTATTCCCTATTTATTGCACTACTTTTGACCAGGGCTCATAGGGCTCAGGTCAAAAGTAGTCCTCTATGTAGGGGGATGTTGACCTCTTTACAGTGTGGCCTATCCAGTGACTAGACAACCCTGTCTGTGTTGACCCTGATAAAGGCAGTGATAGAGAGAGTTGGTTCTGACAGAGCATGTGCTACAGCAGCTAATTCGGAGCGTACAGCTCGTCTCTGGCTGAGGCTAACAAGCACGTCAAGGCCTCCCTTTATTCCCAGCAGGAACTCCTTGTTTTCTTACTTTAAAAAGGCTAGTATGTGTGGGAAGGAAGGGATCGGTGTGTGTGTGCGTGCGTGTGATAAGATCTCTCTCTTATTATATGCTGATTGACTGAAAGCTGTGGTATATCAGACTGTATACCATGGGTATGACACAACATATTTTTTTTACTCTTCTGATTACGTTGGTTACCAGTTTATAATAGCAATAAGGCACCTCGGGGGTTTGTGGTATATGGCCAATATATCACGGCTAAGGGCTCCGCGTTGCGTCGTGCATTAGAACAGCCCCTAGCCGTGGTATATTGGCCATATACCACACCCCCTCGGGCCTTATTGCTTAATTAGATCATAGACATAGAGAGGACAGTTAGAGTAGGCAGAGTAGTAACTTTGTGATGAAGGATAAAAGGTCTTCTGATGTGATTTAGTTCCTGATGTAATTGTGTGGCTTCTCAATAGTTCCCCAGCTAACAGAGTTAAGCTCTGATCACAAGATACTTACAACATTTGCCAAAGGATACAGTCAAAGGAAACTTATTGTTTGTTTACCCTTTATTTAGCCAGGTAAGTCAAATATCTTTTACAGGGAAGTTCCCAGGTAACACAAAGTTCTGAGAACCATATGTTTCTTTGAGCTTGTTTAGGGCAGTGCTTAATTTGTAAATCGGGAGGTGCCAGAACAAAAAGTGAGCGCCAGAGGGTGTGACCTGGGGAGCTCTGAGGTACCGGAACGCATAAAATAAAAATCACCTTTATAATAAAGCATTGCATGCATATAATCACATTTGCATAGTGGCATAGAGCAGTAAGAGGCACTTACAAAAGTTGCACACATGGGGACCATTTTTAATAGCCTAGGGTCAGGGGAAAATTTGGCTTTTTTAAAAACGCATTTCACGCAATTCTGCTTCATTTTACATGACTGGAGACTTTGGCAGAATCTTTAATACCGCAAAAATGATCGAAATGACAGGTGACTTTGTAAAAAAAACGACCTTGTCTTGTGGAGGCTAAAGGCCTATCTTGCTCTTGTTTTACTTTGGTAGCCTACAACAGACAGATTAGTCTTCTCTTTTCAACAGGAGCCATTTGCTTTCCAACCTGTGGTTTCCCGCAATTGTATTTGAAATATTGGGAAAGGCCTGTTTAGTCTGCATGCTGTTCACTGACAGATTTGCAGTGCATTCCCGACTGTAGGCTATAACTTGTTATTGGGCTACACACAATCCACAGCTAAATTATAGGCCTTCTCATGGTGTAGTAGGCTATTGGGAATTATTTAATTTCTTTCTGAACAGACAGCAGTAATTCTATAGCTTTAGCAAATTTATTTCAATTTATCAGAGGTGCTGAAGCTCCTCCAGAACCCTTCGCGCTGCTATGATTCTATAAGGAAATAAATGATCAAGTGCAATGCTGGAGCGATGAGAGTTGCAGGGAAAAGGAGAGAGATCATAGAAAGTGAATCTCATTCTAGTTCTGTGAGAGATACAGGTGTGACGAGGTGTGAAAGAAGGAGTCAGGCGCAGGAGGTAAAATAAGTCCAGAGTTTAATCCGTTTACATAAATCAAACGCCCCAAGCCTCAAACGAAACTATACAAGGGAAAACATCCACCTTGGCAATAACACAGTGAAACGTAGCTCAACCGAGCTACACGCTCTCACAACAAACAATCATTCACAAAGACAAGGGGAACAGAGGGAACACTTATACACATACTAATTAGGGGAATGAGCACCAGGTGTGTGTGATTGACAAGACATGACAAGTGGAGTGATGAGAATGGGATCGGCAGTAGCTAGTACTCCGGTGACAACGAATGCCGAAGCCTGTCCGAACCAGGAGGGGGGGCAGCCTCGGCGGAAGTCTCCTCCGCGCGCCGAAACCAGTCATCCACCGCGGGAGCCTCGGTCTGGCTCTGGTGCCACGGTGCCAGGACCGGTTGGTAACCCAAAACACATTGGAAGGGTGTTAGGTTAGTGGAGGAGTGGCGGAGAGAGTTCTGAGCATATTCTGCCCATGGCAGGAACACCGACCACTCCCCCGGCCGGTCCTGACAGTAGGACCGCAGGAACCTACCCACATCTTGATTCACCCTTTCCACCTGCCCATTGCTCTCGGAGTGAAAACCAGAGGTCACGCTGACCGAGACCCCCAGACGTTCCATGAACACCTTCCAGACTCTAGACGTGAACTGGGGACCTTGGTCGGACACTATATCCTCTGTTACCCTGTAGTCCTGGAAGACGTGAGTAAACAGAGCCTCCGCAGTTTGTAGGGCCATGGGGAGACCGGGCAGAGGAAGGAGGCGGCAGGACTTTAAAAAGCGGTCCACAACAACCAGGATAGTGGAGTTACCTTGGGAGGGGGGAAGATCAGTGAGAAAATCAATACTTAGGTGAGACCATGGTTGTTGTGGAACTGGTAAAGGTTGTAGCTTACCCGCTGGGAGGTGCCTAGGTGCCTTACTCTGGGCGCACACTGAGCAGGAGGAGACGTACACCCTCACGTCCTTTGCCAAGGTAGGCCACCAGTACTTCTCGGTCAGGCAGCGCATTGTACGACCGATACCTGGATGACCAGAGGAGGGTGACGTGTGTGCACAGTAGATCAGACGATCACGGATAAGCGCAGGCACGTACTGCAGCCCAGCTGGTCACTGCGGTGGAGATGGATCTGTGCGTAATGCCTGCGCTATATCTGCGTCCATCGCACATACTACTGGCGCCACAATGCATGAGGCCGGAAGTATGTGGGTGTTGTCTCTGGGCCTCTCCTCTGTGTCATACAGCCGAGACAGTGCGTCTGCCTTCACGTTCTTCGTACCCGGAATGTATGAGAGTGTGAAATCAAACCGGGTGAAGAAGAGTGCCCACCTGGCCTGGCGAGGATTCACCCTTCAACAAGGAGGTAACGGGAGCTGCGACCTTGCCAAAACCCAGAATAAACCTTTGATAGTAGTTGGCAAAGCCAAGGAAGCGCTGCACCTCCTTTACCGTGGTTGGAGTCGGCCAATTATGCACGGCTGCAATGCGATCTACCTCCATCTCCACACCTGTGATGGTAATGCGATATCCGAGGAAGGAGATTGACTGCTGGAAAAACTCACACTTCTCTGCCTTGGCATAAAGATCATTTTCCAGCAGTCGGACCAGTACTCTGCGAACCAGGGACAAATGCTCGGCGCGCATAGCAGAATACACCAGGATGTCATCGATGTAGACCACCACACCGCGACCAAGCATGTCCCGAAACACCTCGTTCACAAAGGACTGGAAAACGGATGGAGCATTCATCAAACCGTAGGTCATCACCAGGTTTTCATAATGCCCCGAGGTTGTGCTGAATGCTGTTTTCCACCCATCCCCTTCCCGAATACGCACCAGGTTGTAGGCACTCCTGAGGTCTAATTTGGTGAAAAAATGGGCCCCATGCAATGACTCAATCACTGAAGGAATGAGGGGAAGAGGATAACTAAATCGTAATGTCACATTATTCAGTGGTCAATAATCAATGCACGTGTGTAAACCGCCATCTTTCTTCTTCACAAAGAAGAAACTCGAGGAGGCAGGTGAAGTGGAGGGACGTATATACCCCCGGCGCAGGGACTTGGTGACGTATATTTCCATAGCCTCCGTTTCAGCCTGCGACAGGGGATACACATGACTCCTGGGAGGTACAGCGTCTACCTGAAGGTTTATCGCGCAATCCCCTTCCTGATGAGGTGGTAATTTAGTCGCTTGCGTCTTGGAAAACGCGAGTGCCAGATCATGGTATTCGGGGGGAATGCGCACGGTGGGGGTACCGTCTGGACTTTCCACCGTGGTCGCACCAACGGAAACACCTAGACACCTACCCGGACACTCACGCGACCACCCCGTAAGAACCCTCTGCGGCCATGAGAAATGGGGTTGTGAAGGGCTAACCACGGGATACCCAAGACTACAGGGTAAGCAGGAGACTCAATAATCATAAAGGTGATCTGCTCAACATGCGTCTCCTGCGTAATCATGGTGACTGGTACCATAACTTCCTTAACCAACCCGGACCCTAATGGTCGACTATCAAATGCTCTGATGGGGAGTGGAATGGTTAGGGGAACCAATGAAATGCCTTGACGGTGTGCAAATGCCCTGTCCATAAAATTCCCAGTTGCGCCTTAATCGACTAGCGCCTTACACTGGGAACCTACCAAGTGATCAGGAAAGGAGATAGATAAAGTACAGTGCGCCGCAAAGGGCTCTGAACACGTTTGGGTGTTCGTTACCTGGGGTGATGCGTGAGTACCCTGCCTACCGCCTCCAGACCCAAAAGAAAGTTGACTGCGACGTGAGGTGGATTGTCCCTTTGTGCCACTAGAGAGTGGCACTGTCGCTGTCCTCCTGCGCTCTCTCGACCGGCGGCTTCCCCCAGCTCCATCTGCTTGGGGTCAGAGTCGTCCATAGTGGGAACGGGCAGACCCCTATCAGGACGTCCTCTGGATGCTAGCAGATTGTCCAGCCGGATGGCCATGTCCACCAGTTGGGAGAACGATAGCATGGCATCCCGGCAGGCTAGCTCCCGTCGGACGTCCTCCCTTAGGTGGCACCGGAAATGGTCGATCAGGGCCCGCTCGTTCCACCCGGACCCCGCTGCCAGCGTCCGGAACTCCAGCGCGTAGTCCTGAGCGGTCCTCGTCCCCTGCCTCAGATGAACCAGTCGTTCGCCCGCCTCTTGACCCTCAGGCGGGTGATCAAAAACAGCCAGAAAGAGGCGAGCAAACTCCCCGTTGTTCTCCAATTGTTCTCAAATTGTTCCAAGAACGTTAAGAAACAACTTTCTTCTGTGGGAATTTCAGTACTTCACCATAACATTTTGTACAGGTTTTCTCATGGTTTTATTCAATGTCATGTTCTCAAATTGTTCAGAGAATGTTAAGAACATTTTCCATAAAAACGTTAAAAGTTCAGAGAATGTTATTTAAAAACATACATTTAGTTCTCAGAATATGAAGAAAACTTTCCACAAAACCCACAACAAAACTTTAGTCACGTTCGGAGAATGTTCTAAGAATGTTATTTAAAAACATATACATTCCGTTCTCAGCATCAACAAAACGTTATATCCTCTATCTTGTTAAGTGTATTCAGGTGTGTTGACCGCGCCCACTAATTGGCCACATCTGATGTTAATGAATGCTTGTTACCTTTGAAATGGGGTCTGTTTGAATAGACTAAAACAGCTTTGTATGTGTAAAAAAAACATGGCATGGACTGATTCCATGGATACAGAACAGAAATTGGATAAAATCCCACTGATGCGTGTCACAAAAGCAAAATGTGTTTGCATGTGTCCTATCTGTGCTTGGAGTTCAACAAAGTTAACCCAAAATAAGATAGCAGTGTTTTTAAAAGTGTTATCGAAACTTTCAGTGAAAGTTTTAAGGAAGTTATTAAAAAAACTCCAAATAACCTAAAGTGTTATTAACGTTCCCAGAGTGTTAATAAAACCTTGCAGGAAAACTTTAAAGGAACAAGAGTAAAACGTTCTCAGAACCTCCCTGCAAACTAAAAATAAAAGTTCCCAGAACATGTTCACTTCTGTTGTCAGAACATTTTAAAAACGTTCAGTTTTACCAGTCAGGAAACGTGCTAGCTGGGTTACCACCTTTTTGTGATTATATTCTTTGTTATCACAGTGAGTTGACTGTTTTTCAATGAGGAGATTTGATCTGGCCACTAAACAGCATTTTAGGTTTGATTTTTGACCTCTCAGACAGGGTCGTGACCTGACACAGGTCACTGTGGGTGAGATGAGGACTCTTGTGTCTCTTTGTACTGTCAGCAGTAGAGACCAGAGGGATGACTCAGACTGTCACATAGGCCTTACATAACTACTGTCCCTGCAGTGCAGTCTGTCAAGCTCTCTTTATCTCTCTCTCTCTCACTCTCTGTTGCCCTCTCTCTTTCTCACTCTGTCTTTCTCTCTGTGGCCCTCCTTTTCTCTCTCTGTCTGTCTGATGCTCTCTCTGTCATGCCCCCGCTCTTGATCTGTTCCACTCTTTTTTCACCATCTCTCACTATGTTTCCCTCTATTTTGCTCTCTTTCCACCCGTTCTCTCTCTCGCTTGCTCTGGTTTGTGTGTGTGTCTCTGCTGCTCTCTCTCTCTCTAACAGTAGTGCAGCAGCCGATATCTCTATACAGCTGACATGACACTGAGCTCATCAGTTCTTCTGTTAGCATGGGACATATGTGTGCAGAATGTGTGTGTGTGTTTGTGTGTGTCAAAGAGAAAAAGAAAGAGAGGAGTGAAAGTGGCGAGAGAGAGACGGAAAGAAAACAATTGTGTGCTTCTGTGTGGTCAGTTCGTACTAGTGGAATCGGAGAGGTTGGAGAGGGGCCCTTGCTGTTGAGCCTGGGAGACCCTGTCTAGACTGTTATATCAGACCATGTCAACAGAGGGCAATGAGGGAGAGAAGTCAGAGCGTGTGTGTCAGTGTGTGTGTGCTTGTCAGTCCTCACCCTCTGTGATGCAGTAGCTGTGCTCTCAGAGCAGGAGCTCTCTCTCAACCTCTGCTCCTCCACCAGAATCTCCCTGAGGTGCTCATTCACCTAGTGAGAGAAAGAGAGAGAGACAGACACAGACACAGATAGAGAGATTGGAGAAAGAGAAGGGATATTATTGAGGGTCACATTCCCAATAAGGGGGACTGAATAGAGAGGTTTTGTTTTTGTGTGTGTTTGTGAGAGAGAAAGAGACCGACTACAGTCTCTCGTGACAGACTAAACATTCTGGGTGGCAAGACTAACTTGACCATAATGTAGTTAAAAAAACAGTACTATGACTTCATCATTCAGCTCATGAATACATTGCAACCTCTCATAACCTCATAAATGATGCACTCTAGCTCTAAGCCTTGTTGTGTAGTTGTATGTGTACAACAAATATAAACAAAACTTAATGAGGGAAATAAAATGAATTCCAGTGCCAGTGATGTAACATTGGCTTTAGGACGCACGTGAACACACACACACACACACACACTTCTCTCCTACAGATTGGCTAGCTATCCTGAGACTGGCAATTGCACGCTATGCCTGCAAGCTGTGTGTGTGTCTGTGTGTGTGTGAGTCCATCCACGTCTGACTGATCATGTGTGTATCTGTGTCTGTCCTGAGTATAGAGATGTCTATCTTAATTTGATCACTCTGTTGTCGCAGTGAAATTCAAAAGAGCCTCATGATTTACATCAATTCAGTGAAAACCCATAGTGCTCTTACTCTCACTAGATCTCACACCTAAACTATAGCCTACTGAAGCCTATCAAAACAAATGTATTGTAAAAAATCACATAAAAAATTCATAAAAAATCTTATTGCAGCAGGATTATTTTACTCCTGCGTCAAATGAAGGTCCCACATCTGTGTGCGTGTGTATTCATGCGAATGTTTGTGTTCATCCATCCTCATTTGTCTGCATGAGTGTGCATTTTTCCATGACTATATTTGTAAGCACGTGAATCTGTGTGTGAAGCGTGTGTGTGTGTGTGTGTGTGTGTGTGAAGCGTGTGTGTGTGTGTGTGTGTGTGTGTGTGTGTGTGTGTACATGCGTGCTTGCATGTGTGTATCCGTCTGGCCTTGTCCTGCAGCAGGGAGGAAAAAGCACATGGGCTTCTGCAGGGAGGAATGTAAACAAGCCCAGCTGGGAGCCAACAACACGGAGCCAGAGTGTGTGCTCTTTAGGACATTACTGATGCTGGGACATTATTAGGAACGCTAGCAACATTAGCATCAATACTAATGGTGTGTGTGTGTGGGCGCGCGGGTGTGTACCCTACCTTGTTGATCCAGGTGGTGACTGCATCCTCAGTGTCGTAGGGCAGGTCCCTGATGTGTCCGTCAGGGTGGGAGGAGAGGACATTGGGAGGGGAGGAGTAGCGGTGGATGCAGGCCATCACTCGCTCCACACTCACCATCTCCACCGTGTACGCCATCATCAGAGTGTCTATTAGGGCCAGATGGGAACTCTGGGGAAGGGAGACGGTGTTAGAATGGTCCACGTTGGTCCATGTTCTCTCAGAGATGGGTGATAGAATGGTTGCTCCGAGAGGACACCGTCATCAATGTTTCACAGAGAATATTAGATCCCCGTTCCCTCTTCCAGTCACCTCAAAATGAAAAGGTCATAGATACCCGTCTAAGGTCAAATGTAGGTCACATAAAAACCCTGGGCATGTTTGGTACAAAACATACGTTTCAGTACTTATGAAAACATTAATGGATGTCACTTGGGTTCTAAATGGGGAACCGTGTAAATGTGTGTCTGAGTGTGTGTTTGTCTGACTAGAACAGTACAAAGCATGACATTCTGCTGGCCTTTCCAATCCCATTCCAGGGTGGCTAGCAGCTCTCCCTCCCCTTCCTCTCCTCGCCTCACTAGAGGTCTAGTCCACTCTAACATCTTCTAGTGTGTGTGTGTTTACTACAAGGAAACCTTGCAGTGAACTTACTTTGTTATTCCAACAATACTCTGCTTTAAACTACTGACGTACAACCAACAGCACCGAGCAACAAAACAGAATAAACACAAAAACACAAACAGCAACGTATTAGCAGAACTTGGCTCACAGACCTCTATTCATGACCCCATAGAGATGCTTATATAAGAGACTGTTTACACATGGTGTGGCCGTGTGTTTCCCAAAGAAGAGAGAGAGAGAGAGGGAGAAAGAGAGAGGGAGAGAGAGAGAGGGGGGAGACAGACCAACACAGACAGAAGGAGAGAGAGAAACCGAGAGAGAGACTGACAGAGACAGAGAAAGAAAGAGCGAGAGAGACCAACTAACCAACTTTTCTGTGCTTTGTCTCCCAGTTCTTTAAAGCCCATCCCAGTTCTTTAAAGCCCAATGCCAGCAAATATAGTAGGTTTGTACAGTGTCAATACAGACTACAGACCAAGTCCTCATGGAACATTACACATTCAACATAGAGCTAGGATTTGGTGAAAGCTATAAATTAAATAGATATTCTAATGACTATTTTATAGGTTTCAGTATATCAAAAAATTATCCAAGATTGTATGCATTTTCTAACATCACACTTTCAAGAATGAAGAACTGCTTAATCTGATACACCATAATACAGTGCCTTCAGAAAGTATTCACACCCCTTGACTTATTCCACATTTTGTTGTGTTACAGCCGGAATGTAAAATGGATTCGTTTTTTTTCCCCACTGGCCTGCACAAAATACCCTATAATGTCAAAGTGGAATTATGTTTTTCAAATGTATTACAAATTAAAAATGAAAAGCTGAAATGTCTTGAGTCAATAAGTATTCAACCCCTTTGTTATGGCGAGCCTAAATAAATTCAGGAGTAAAAATGTGCTTAACAAGTCACAATAAGTTGCATGGACTCACTCAGTGTGCAATAATAGTGTTTAACATGATTTTTGAATGACTACCTCATCTCTGTACCCCATACATACATTATCTGTAAAGGTCCACTCAGTCGAGCAGTGAATTTCAAACACAGATTCAACCACAAAGACCAGAGAGCTTTTCCAATGCCTCACAAAGAAGGGCACCTATTGGTAGATGGAAAAAAAAGACTGAGCATGTTGAAGTTATTAATTACACTATCAATACACCCAGTCACTACAAAGATACAGGCGTCCGTCCTAACTCAGTTGCCGGAGAGGAAGGAAACCGCTCAGGGATTTCACCATGAGGCCAATGGTGACTTTTTAAAACAGTTAAAGAGTTTAACGGCTGTGATAGGAGAAAACTGAGGATGGACCAACAACATTATAGTTACTCCACAATACTAACCTAATTGACAGAGTGAAAAGAGGAGGCCTGTACAGAATACAAATATTCCAAAACATGCATCCTGCATTAAATTTGGCAAAGCAATTAACTTTTCGTCCTGAATGCAAAGTGTTATGTTTGGGGCAAATCCAATATAACACGTTACTGAGTATCACTCTCCATATTTTCAAGCATAGTGGTGGCTGCATCATGTTATGGGTATTCTGGAAATCTTGAAAATCTATGGCAGGACCTGAAAATGGTTTTATAGCAATGATCAACAACCAATTTGACAGAGCATGAAGAATTTGTTTAAGAATAATGGGCAAATGTTGCACAATCCAGGTGTGGAAAGCTCTTAGAGACTTACCCAAAGGTGCTTCTACAAAGTATTGACTCAGGGGTGTGAATACTTATGTAAATGAGATATCTGTATTTCATTTTCAATAAATATGTAGGAAAAAAAATACAAATGCTTTCACTTTGTCATTATGGTGTATTGTGTGTAGATGGGTGAGAAAAAAATCTGTTTAATACAACAAAATGTGGAATAAGTCAAGGGCTATGAATACTTTTTGAAGGCACTGTAGGTGTGAATCAGACATATGAAATGATGACCAGTAGGGCTGGGAATTGCCAGGGACCTCCCGATACAATATTATCATGATACTTAGGTGCCGATACGATATGTATTGAGATTCTCACGATTCTCACGATTCTATATGTATTGTGATTCGATACTGTGATTTAATTTCATTTCAAACAAGAAAATGCTCATCCAGAAGCGGCGCTCCTAGTGTCCGGGGACTTTAATGCAGCCAAACTTAAATCCGTTGTACCTCATTTCTACCAGCATGTCACATGTGCACCCAGAGGAAAAAAAAAACTCTAGGCCACCTTTACTACACACACAGAGATGCATACAAAGCTCTCCCTCACCCTCCCTTCGGCAAATCTGACCATAATTCTATCCTCCTGATTCCTGCTTACAGGCAAAAACTAAAGCAGGTGGTACCAGTGACTCGCTCAATACAGAAGTGGTCAAATGACGCGGATGCTACGCTACAGGACTGTTTTGCTAGCACAGACTGGACTACGTTCCGGGATTCATCCAATGGCATTGAGGAGTATACCACCTCAGTCACCGGCTTCATCAATAAGTGCATCGACGGCGTCGTCCCCACAGTGACCGTACGTACAGTGGGGAGAACAAGTATTTGATACACTGCCGATTTTGCAGGTTTTCCTACTTACAAAGCATGTAGAGGTCTGTAATTTTTTATCATAGGTACACTTCAACTGTGAGAGACGGAATCTAAAACAAAAATCCAGAAAATCACATTGTATGATTTTTAAGTAATTAATTTGCATTTTATTGCATGACATAAGTATTTGATCACCTACCAACCAGTAAGAATTCCGGGTCTCACAGACCTGTTCGTTTTTCTTGAAGAAGCCCTCCTGTTCTCCACTCATTACCTGTATTAACTGCACCTGTTTGAACTCGTTACCTGTATAAGAGACACCTGTCCACACACTCAATCAAACAGACTCCAACCTCTCCACAATGGCCAAGACCAGAGAGCTGTGTAAGGACATCAGGGATAAAATTGTAGACCTGCACAAGGCTGGGATGGGCTACAGGACAATAGGCAAGCAGCTTGGTGAGAAGGCAACAACTGTTGGCGCAATTATTAGAAAATGGAAGAAGTTCAAGATGACGGTCAATCACCCTCGGTCTGGGGCTCCATGCAAGATCTCACCTCGTGGGGCATCAATGATCATGAGGAAGGTGAGGATTCAGCCCAGAACTACACGGCAGGACCTGGTCAATGACCTGAAGAGAGCTGGGACCACAGTCTCAAAGAAAACCATTAGTAACACACTACGCCGTCATGGATTAAAATCCTGCAGCGCACGCAAGGTCCCCCTGCTCAAGCCAGCGCATGTCCAGGCCCGTCTGAAGTTTGCCAATGACCATCTGGATGATCCAGAGGAGGAATGGGAGAAGGTCATGTGGTCTGATGAGACAAAAATAGATCTTTTTGGTCTAAACTCCACTCGCCGTGTTTGGAGGAAGAAGAAGGATGAGTGCTACCCCAAGAACACCATCCCAACCGTGAAGCATGGAGGTGGAAACATCATTCTTTGGGGATGCTTTTCTGCAAAGGGGACAGGACGACTGCACCGTATTGAGGGGAGGATGGATGAGGCCATGTATCGCGAGATCTTGGCCAACAACCTCCTTCCCGCAGTAAGAGCATTGAAGATGGGTCGTGGCTGGGTCTTCCAGCATGACAACGACCCGAAACACACAGCCAGGGCAACTAAGGAGTGGCTCCGTAAGAAGCATCTCAAGGTCCTGGAGTGGCCTAGCCAGTCTCCAGACCTGAACCCAATAGAAAATCTTTGGAGGGAGCTGAAAGTCCGTATTGCCCATCGACAGCCACGAAACCTGAAGGTACTGGAGAAGGTCTGTATGGAGGAGTGGGCCAAAATCCCTGCTGCAGTGTGTGCAAACCTGGTCAAGACCTACAGGAAACGTATGATCTCGTAATCGCAAAAAAAGGTTTCTGTACCAAATATTAAGTTCTGCTTTTCTGATGTATCAAATACTTATGTCATGCAATAAAATGCAAATGATTTACTTAAAAATCATACAATGTGATTTTCTGGATTTTTGTTTTAGATTCCGTCTCTCACAGTTGAAGTGTACCTATGATAAAAATTACAGACCTCTACATGCTTTGTAAGTAGGAAAACCTTCAAAATCGGCAGTGTATCAAATACTTGTTCTCCCCACTGTACATATCCCAAAAAAGAAGCCATGGATTACAGGCAACATCCGCACCGAGCTAAAGGCTAGAGCTGCCGCTTTCAAAGAGCAGGACACTAATCCGGATGTTAGAAATCCCGCTATGCCCTCAGACGAACCATCAAACAGGCAAAGCGTCAATACAGGACTAAGATTGAATCCTACTACACCGCCTCTGACGCTCGTTGGATGTGGCAGGGCTTGCAAACTATTACGGACTACAAAGGGAAACCCAGCCGCGAGCTGGCCAGTGATGCGAGCCTACCAGACGAGCTAAATGCCTTTTATACTGGCTTTGAGGCAAACAACACTGAAACGAAGGTAACCTGCCTAAATGACTACCGCCCCGTAGCACTCACGTTGGTAACCATGAAGTGCTTTGAAAGGCTGGTCATGGCTTACATCAACACCATCATCCTGGAAACCCTAGACCCACTCCAATTCGCATACCGCCCCAACAGATCCACAGATGACGCAATCTCAATCGCACTCCACACTGCCCTTTCCCACCTGGACAAAAGGAACACCTATGTGAGAATGCTGTTAATTGACTACAACTCAGTGTTCAACACCATAGTGCCCACAAAGCTCATCACTAAGCTAAGGACCCTGGGACTCAACACCTCCCTCTGCAACTGGATCCTGAACTTCCTGACAGGCCGCCCCCAGGTGGTAAGGGTAGGCAACAACACATCTGCCACGCTGATCCTCAACACGGGGGACCCTAAGGGGTGCGTGCTTAGTCCCCTCCTGTACTCCCTGTTCACCCACGACTGCGTGGCCAAGCACGACTCCAACACCATTATTACGTTTGCTGACGACACAACAGTGGTAGGCCTGATCACCGACAACGATGAGACAGCCTATAGGGAGGAGGTCAGAGACCTGGCAGTGTGGTGCCAGGACAACAACCTTTCCCTCAACGTGAGCAAGACAAAGGAACTGATCGTGGACTACAGGAAAAGGAGGGCCGAACACGCCACCATTCACATCGATGGGGCTGTAGTGGAGCGGGTTGAGAGGCTCAAGTTCCTTGGTGTCCACATCACCAACAAACTATCATGGTCCAAACACACCAAGACAGTCGTGAAGAGGGCACAACAACACCTTTTCCCCCTCAGGAGACTGAAAAGATTTGGCATGGGTCCCCAGATCCTCAAAAAGTTATACAGCTGCACCATCGAGAGCATCCTGACCGGTTGCATCACCCCCTGGTATGGCAACTGCTCGGCTTCCGACCGTAAGGCGCTACAGAGGGTAGTGCGTACGGCTAAGTACATCACTGGGGCCAAATTTCCTGCCATCCAGGACCTATATTCTAGCCAGGGTCAGAGGAAGGCCCAAAAAATTGTCAAAGACTCCATTCACCCAAGTCATAGACTGCTCTCTCTGCTACCGCACGGCAAGCGGTACCGGAGCGCCAAGTCTAGGTCAAAAAGGCTCCTTAACAGATTCTACCCCCAAGCCATTAGACTGTTGAACAATTAATCAAATGGCCACCCGGACTATTTACATTGAACACTGCTGCTACTCGCTGTTTTTTATCTATGGATAGTCACTTTACCCCTACCTACATGTACAAATTACCTCGACTAACCTGTACCCCCGCACGTTGACTCGGTACCGGTACCCCCTGTATATAGCCTTGTTATTGTTATTTTATTGTGTTATTTTGATTTAATTTTTTACTTTAGTTTATTTAGTAAATATTTTCTTAACTCTATTTCTTGAACTGCATTGTTGGTTAAGGGCTTGTAAGTAAGCATTTCAAGGTAAAGTCTACACCTGTTGTATTCGGCGCATGTGACAAATAAATGTGATTTGATTTCGATGTTCACCATACAGTGAGGGAAAAAAGTATTTGATCCCCTGCTGATTTTGTACGTTTGCCCACTTTGTACGTTTGCCCAAGAAATGATCAGTCTATAATTTTAATGGTAGATTTATTTGAACAGTGAGAGACAGAATAACAACAACAAAATCCAGAAAACGCATGTCAAAAATGTTATAAATTGATTTGCATTTTAATGTGGGAAATAAGTATTTGACCCCTCTGCAAAACATGACTTAGTACTTCGTGGCAAAACCCTTGTTGGCAATCACAGAGGTCAGACGTTTCTTGTAGTTGGCCACCAGGTTTGCACACATCTCAGGAGGGATTTTGTCCCACTCCTCTTTGCAGATCTTCTCCAAGTCATTAAGGTTTCGAGGCTGACGTTTGGCAACTTCCATTTTGCGAATAATCGCACCAACTGTTGTCACCTTCTCACCAAGCTGCTTGGCGATGGTCTTGTAGCCCATTCCAGCCTTGTGTAGGTCTACAATCTTGTCCCTGACATCCTTGGAGAGCTCTTTGGTCTTGGCCATGGTGGAGAGTTTGGAATCTGATTGATTGATTGCTTCTATGGACAGGTGTCTTTTATACAGATAACAAGCTGAGATTAGGAGCACTCCCTTTAAGAGTATGCTCCTAATCTCAGCTCGTTACCTGTATAAAAGACACCTGGTAGTCAGAAATCTTTCTGATTGAGAGGGGGTCAAATACTTATTTCCCTCATTAAAATGCAAATCAATTTATAACATTTTTGACATTATTTTTTCTGGATTTCTTTGTTGTTATTCTGTCTCTCACTGTTCAAATAAACCTACCATTAAAATTATAGACTGATCATTTCTTTGTCAGTGGACAAACGTACAAAATCAGCAGGGGATCAAATACTTTTTTCCCTCACTGTATGTTTGTTGCAGAGGGACAACAGAGAGCCATGAGGCTTACTGTACACTGGACTTTACCATCCAGAAATCCACTCTGGATTTAAACCAATAGCCTTACAGCTGAACATGCAGCTATGAGATTTAGTCCTAGTCCCTTCTGAACCCACTGACTTTATTTACATAAACCCACTAATCTTAAATGTTTTTAAGATGTTCTTTAGCTGGCAGTAGTATAATAACTTTGAGGCATGTTGTTGGGCTTATGGGAGTAAACATTTTTCAATTCAATTACTGTTTTTTTTTATCACTTTGGCGCAATTTTCACAAGTATTTGGTATATTTTCACAACTCTTAGCACAAAATTCAAAACATATCATCAAAAAGGCAGTTGTTTCAAAACTCTAAGCACATTTTCAATTGAATAAGTACAATACACAAAATCATACAGTCACTTTTCACCAAACTTAATCAGTGTTTGATCTAGAAATACATGTTTCACGTTGCAATACATGTTTATATAAAGTAATTGCATTTCACAATGCAATGCTTACATTACTTTTGATAAGAATCTCTTCTCTTTTGTTAAAAGACATTTGACTATTACTTAATACGACTGAGCCACGTACAGGACAACTACAATACATAAGTAGAATACAATACCAGAAAATACAATACACGATTACAATATAGGTGGAAGATGTATGATTGCCATCCCCATGAGCGTATCACCCTCCTTCAGGCCATGGATGAGGCATGCAATGATTTCAATCATGTGTCAGGCTTGGATTCGCCATGCCAAAAGGTTTTCCCCCAGGCGCATGAAAAATTAGGATATATACTGTGATTTCAATGAGAACCTACAGCCAAATGCTCAAGACAGGCTTGATGCAAACTAGTGCCTGCTAAACACTGTTTGTTTCATTTATTTCATCTGATTACATTGTGAAAGATGTCTTCAATGATCACACCTTTGATCACACATGGGACAGAAATTATGGAAATGTGATGTTCAGTCAATATTAAATGGGTAGTGCAAGTGTATTGCCTAATTTGAAAACAGTGTAATGCACTGTAATTTACAGTACTCTAGCATTCTACATTCAAAGGGACATTTTGAAACATGTACATTGCCTTCTGAAAGTATTAATACCCCTTGACGTATTCCAAATTAAATGTGTACCTTCAGAAAGTATTCATACCCTTAACTTATTTCACATTTTGTTGTGTTACAGCCTGAATTCAAAATGGATTAAATAGATTTTTTCTCTCTCACCCATCTACACACAATACCCAATAATGACAAAGTCAAAACGTTTTTACGGATACAGAAATATCTAATTTACATAAGTATTCACACCCCTGAGTCAATACAGTGGCTTGTGAAAGTATTCACCCCCCTTGGCATTTTTCCTATTTTGTTGCCTTACAACCTGGAATTAAAATGGATTTTTGGGGGGTTTGTATAATTTGATTTACACAACATGCCTACCACTTTGAAGATGCAAAATATATTTTATTGTGAAACAAACAAGAAATAAGACCAAAAAACTGAAAACCTGAGCGTGCATAACTATTCACCCCACCAAAGTCAATACTTTGTAGAGCCACCTTTTGCAGCAATTACAGCTGCAAGTCTCTTGGGGTATGTCTCTATAAGCTTGGCACATCTAGCCACTGGGATTTTTGCCCATTCTTCAAGGCAAAACTGCTCTAGCTCCTTCAAGTTGGATGGGTTCCGCTGGTGTACAGCAATCTTTAAGTCATACCACAGATTCTCAATTGGATTGAGGTCTGGACTTTGACTAGGTCATTCCAAGACATGTTAAACCACTTGAGTGTTGCTTTAGCAATATGCTTAGGGTCATTGTCCTGCTGGAAGGTGAACCTCCGTCCCAGTCTCAAATCTCTGGAAGACTGAAACAGGTTTCCCTCCAGAATTTCCCTGTATTTAGCACCATCCATCATTCCTTCAATTCTGACCAGTTTCCCAGTCCCTGCCGATGGAAAAACATCCCCACAGCATAATGCTGCCACCACCATGCTTCACTGTGGGGATGGTGTTCTCGGGGTGATGAGAGGTGTTGGGTTTGCGCCAGACAGTGTTTTTCTTGATGGCCAAAAAGCTCAATTTTAGTCTCATCTGACCAGAGTACCTTCTTCCATATGTTTGGGGAGTCTCCCACATGCCTTTTGGCGAACAACAAACGTGTTTGCTTTTATTTTTATTTTAAGCAATGGCTTTTTTCTGGCCACTCTTCCGTAAAGCCCAGCTCTGTGGAGTGTACGGCTTAAAGTTGTCCTATGGACAGATACTCTAATCTCCGCTGTGGAGCTCAGCCTCTCTGATTAATGCCATCCTTGCCTGGTCCGTGAGTTTTGGTGGGCGGCCCTCTCTTGGCAGGTTTGTTGTGGTGCCATATTATTTCCATTTTTTAATAATGGATTTAATGGTGCTCCGTGGGATGTTCGAAGTTTAGGATATTTTTTTAGAACCCAACCCTGATCTGTACTTCTCCACAACTTTGTCCCTGACTTGTTTGGAGAGCTCCTTGGTCTTCATGGTGCCGCTTGCTTGGTGGTGCCCCTTGCTTAGTGGTGTTGCAGACTCTGGGGCCTTTCAGAACAGGTGTATATATACTGAGATCATGTGACAGATCATGTGACACTTAGATTGCACACAGGTGGACTTTATTTAACTAATTATGTGACTTCTGAAGGTAATTGGTTGCACCAAATCTTATTTAGGGGCTTCATAGCAAAGGGGTTGAATACATATGCATGCACCACTTTTCCGTTATTAATTGTCTAGAATTTTTTGAAACAAGTAATTTTTTTCATTTCACTTCACCAATTTGGACTATTTTGTGTATGGCCATTACATAAAATCCAAATAAAAATCCATTTAAATTACATGTTGTAATGCAACAAAATAGGAAAAATGCCAAGGGGGATGAATACTTTTGCAAGGCACTGTACATGTTAGAACCACCTTTGGCAGCGATTACAGCTGGGAGTCATTTTGGGTAAGTCTCTTAGCGCTTTCCACACCTGGATTGTACTATACTGTATTTGCCCATTATTCAAAATTCTTCAAGCTCTGTCAAATTGGTTGTTGATCATTGCTAGACAACTATTTTCAAGTCTTGCCATAGATTCTCAAGCAGATTTAAGTCAGAACTGTAACTCAGCCACTCAGGAACATTCATTGTCTTCTTGGTAAGCAACTTCAGTGTAGATCTGGCCTTGTGTTTTACATTTACATTTTAGTCATTTAGCAGACGCTCTTATCCAGAGCGACTTACAGGTAAATTTTTTTTTTCATACCACCTGTGGGAATCAAACCCACAACCCTGGCGTTGCAAACGCCATGCTCTATCAACTGAGCTACATCCCTGCAGGCCATTCCCTCCCCTACCCTGGGCCAATTGCGCGTCGCCCCATTGGTCTCCCGGTCGCGGCCAGCTATGACAGAGCCTGGATTCAAACCAGGATCTCTAGTGGTACAGCTAGCACTGCGATGCAGTGCCTTAGACCACTGCGCCACTCGGGAGAGTTACTGTCATGCTGAAAGGTGAATTCATCTCCCAGTGTCTGGTAGAAAGCAGACTGAACCAGGTTTTCCTCTAGGATTTTGCCTGTGCTTAGCTCCATTCTGTTTATTTTTTATCCTGAAAAACTCCCCAGTCCTTAATGATTACAAGCATACCCATAACATGATGCAGCCACCACTATGCTTGAAAATATGGAGAGTGGTACTCAGTAATGTGTTGTATTGGATTTGCCCCAGCATTACACTTTGTATTCAGGATAAAAAGTTAATTGTTTTGCCACATTTTGTGCAATTATACTTCAGTGCCTTGTTGCATGTTTTGAAATATTTTTATTTTGTACAGATCTTTCACTCTGTCAATTAGATTATTATTGTGGAGTAACTACAATGTAGTTGATCCATCCTCAGTTTTCTCCTATCATTTTTTTTACATTTTACATTTTTTATAATTTAGCGGATGCTCTTATCCAGAGCGACTTACAGTTAGTGAGTGCATAAAAAAAAAAATCATACTGGTCCCCCGTGGGAATCGAACCCACAACCCTGGCGTTGCAAGCGCCATGCTCTACCAACTGAGCTACACGGGATTATCACAGCCATTAAATTCTGTAACTGTTTTAAAGTCACCATTGGCCTCATGGTGAAATCCCTGAGCGGTTTCCTTCCTCTCCGGGAACTGAGTTAGGAAGGACGCCTGTATCTTTGTGGTGACTGGGTGTATTGATACACCATCCAAACTGCAATTAATAACTTCACCATGCTCAAAGGGATATTCAATGTCTGCTTAAAAAAAAAAAAGTACCCATCTACCAATAGGTGCCCTTCTTTGCGATGCATTGGAAAACCTCCCTGGTCTTTGTGGTTGAATCTGTGTTTGAAATTCATTGCTCGACTGACAGATAATTGTATGTGTGGGATACAGAGATGAGGTAGTTATTCAAAAATCATGTTAAACACTATTATTGCACACAGAATGAGTCCATACAACTTATTATGTGACTTGTTAAGCACATTTTTACTGCTGAACTTACTTAGGCTTTCCATAACAAAGGGGTTGAATACTTATTGACTCAAGACATTTCAGCTTTTCATTTTTAATTAATTTGTAACAATTTCGAAAAACATAATTCCACTTTGGCATTATGGGGTATTGTGTGTAGGCCAGTGACATCTCAATTTAATTCATTTTAAATTCTGTCTGTAACGCAACAACATTTGGAAAAAGTCAAGGGGTGTGAATACTTTCTGAAGGCACTCTGACTTTTTTGCTATTGGATTAACTGGTTGTTAAAATAACTACATTGAGAAGATATCATTATGTTGTATTTTGGTGATAAAACCAATGTTCTCATTATATTTAACTGTAAACTTATATTTTGGATCAATGGTTGTGTGGTGAAAGATGTGTACAAACAAAATGAATGCACAATGAAAGGTTTTGAATGTAAGACTGGCTGCATTACAAGTGTTACCAGTTTGTAGTTTTGTACAAAGAGTCTTTTTTTTTTTTTTTTTACCACATACTTCTGAAAATAGTACCAAAGTGATAAATTAAAACTGTAAATGTGACATGAAATACATACACAAATATGACTAAAACAGAGGATTATTTTGATACTGTATTACAATCCCAGCGGCACTCTGTGATGTCATAGCAGGGACATCCCTTTCGGACAGAGATTCCATGTTGAAAAAAGTTGTATGATAATATTACAGTAAAAGCATTATCATATTTTACCTTTCTGTACTACTGAATCACAATTTCAAAAGGTTGTTTTCAAGGTTTTACATTGTTGCTGGGGAATGATACTGTCATGCTAGATAGCTGAGATGAGCTTTAGCTGTGGGTATTAGGCTGTTTACAGTAGCTGTGATCTCCTCTGAAATAAAAACAGTGCTGGTGTTGATAGTAAAGCATGGATTTAAAAGCCATGCCCTGACTGTCTTTAATCCCCTCATGAAGAGATCTGCCGTGTGCGCGCGCGTGTGTGTATGTATGTCTTCAGAGCCAGCTCTAATGGCACTAAACCATTGACTGGTGACACTAGCACCTAAAAAGGCTTCGGTTTTACCAGACTCAGATATGACTGGTCATAGCGAGAGCTGTACTCCTCTCATAGTGAAAACATTGTCATTGCATGAGGAGAACACATATTTACATTGAAAAGATTGACATCCCCATTGCAGCAAGACAATGATCCAAAACACACAATCAAGTCTACATGAAAATTGCTAAAAAGCAACAAATTGGAAGTTTTGGAATGGCCTAGTCAAAGTCCAGACCTAATCCCAATTGAGATGTTGTGGCAGGACTTGAAACGAGCAGTTCATGCTTGAAAAGCCACACGTCACTGAGTTAAAGCAGTTCTGCATGGAAGAGTGGGCCAAAATTCCTCCACAGCGACGTGAGAGACTGATCAACAACTACAGGAAGCATTTGGTTGGAGTCATTGCAGCTAAAGGTGGCACAACCAGTTATTGAGTGTAAGGGGGCAATTACTTTTTCACACAGGGGAATTGGGTGTTGCATAACTTTGTTTATGAAATAAATATGTAATTGTTGTGTTATTTGTCCACTTATGTTCCCTTTATCTAATATTAGGGTTTGGTTGAAGATCTGATAACATTCAGTATCACAAATATGCAAAAGTAGAGAAAATTAGAAAGGGGCAAATACTTTTTCATAGCACTGTACGTGCCTAGACTTGGTCTGAGACCCCACCCTCTATGGTACTGCAGTGGAGCACCAACACATATTTCCCTTCTCCACTCTTCCATCCCCTTTACACTATCCTCTCTTCTACTCTACAACCCTCTATTCTCCTCTCCTCAACAAGCCTGTCATACTGTCTTTCCTCTCTTTCTTTGGTGCAGACATATTCCCCCTCTCCTCACCCATCCTCCCATCACAGATGGTCACATACCCATTCCCCATTTCCTCTCCTTCTCTGGAGCACAGATGTAATCCCCTCTCCTATCTACTTCCTACACACTGTCATACTCGACTTGTCCTCTCATCCCCCTATACACAGATATATTATATCCTCTGATGCCATAATATTCCCTCTCCTCTCGACTCCTCCTCCCTCCCTCTCTCCTCTACCTGGAGCTTAACCAAGTAGTAGCCCTTACTCCTCCTCCCTCCCTCTCTCCTCTACCTGGAGCTTAACCAAGTAGTAGCCCTTACTCCTCCTCCCTCCCTCTCTCATCTACCTGGAGCTTAACCAAGTAGTAGCCCTTACTCCTCCCTCCCTCCCTCTCTCCTCTACCTGGAGCTTAACCAAGTAGTAGCCCTTACTCCTCCTCCCTCCCTCTCTCCTCTACCTGGAGCTTAACCAAGTAGTAGCCCTTACTCCTCCTCCCTCCCTCTCTCCTCTACCTGGAGCTTAACCAAGTAGTAGCCCTTACTCCTCCCTCCCTCCCTCTCTCCTCTACCTGGAGCTTAACCAAGTAGTAGCCCTTACTCCTCCTATCTCCCTCTCTCCTCTACCTGGAGCTTAACCAAGTAGTAGCCCTTACTCCTCCACTCCCTCTCTCCTCTACCTGGAGCTTAACCAAGTAGTAGCCCCTACTCCTCCTACTCCCTCTCTCCTCTACCTGGAGCTTAACCAAGTAGTAGCCCTTACTCCTCCTCCCTCCCTCTCTCCTCTACCTGGAGCTTAACCAAGTAGTAGCCCTTACTCCTCCTATCTCCCTCTCTCCTCTACCTGGAGCTTAACCAAGTAGTAGCCCTTACTCCTCCTATCTCCCTCTCTCCTCTACCTGGAGCTTAACCAAGTAGTAGCCCTTACTCCTCCTATCTCCCTCTCTCCTCTACCTGGAGCTTAACCAAGTAGTAGCCCTTACTCCTCCTACCTCCCTCTCTCCTCTACCTGGAGCTTAACCAAGTAGTAGCCCTTACTCCTCCTACCTCCCTCTCTCCTCTACCTGGAGCTTAACCAAGTAGTAGCCCTTACTCCTCCTATCTCCCTTTCTCCTCTACCTGGAGCTTAACCAAGTAGTAGCCCTTACTCCTCCTCCCTCCCTCTCTCCTCTACCTGGAGCTTAACCAAGTAGTAGCCCTTACTCCTCCTCCTCCCTCTCTCCTCTACCTGGAGCTTAACCAAGTAGTAGCCCTTACTCCTCCTATCTCCCTCTCTCCTCTACCTGGAGCTTAACCAAGTAGTAGCCCTTACTCCTCCTCCCTCCCTCTCTCCTCTACCTGGAGCTTAACCAAGTAGTAGCCCTTACTCCTCCTCCCTCCCTCTCTCCTCTACCTGGAGCTTAACCAAGTAGTAGCCCTTACTCCTCCTATCTCCCTCTCTCCTCTACCTGGAGCTTAACCAAGTACTAGCCCTTACTCCTCCTCCCTCCCTCTCTCCTCTACCTGGAGCTTAACCAAGTAGTAGCCCTTACTCCTCCTCCCTCCCTCTCTCCTCTACCTGGAGCTTAACCAAGTAGTAGCCCTTACTCCTCAAACTCCACTCCTCTTTTCCTTTCATCCTCTGACAGACCTCCACAATCCGCCTTCCTCTCCCTCGCTCTTCAAGCACAGTCTTTCCCTCCTTCCTCCCTGGAGCCCAGCCAAGAGGCAGCCCCTCTACCTCTCCATTCCTTCACTCCCCCGCTCTATTCATCCTCTGACAGTCTGCCACGCTCCCCCTCTCCACTCCTCCTCCTGTTGTCCTTCTCTTTGACACACTGTCATCCCGGCTTCCGACCTGGACCTGTGCCAAGTAGCGGTGCGTGAAAAAACGGCGAGGTCATCATTCCTCCTCATATGCGCTATAAACTATTCTCTGGGCGAATGTATCTGCACTAAACTTCACAAACTGCTGAGTCTGCACATACACACTCTCAACTCCTATGGGGATCTCACCTATACTGAAGAGGTTGTGCATGTGTAACGGACAATGGGGGTGTGGTGGTGTATACGGTATACTGTATCTGTGTGTGTGTGTGTGTCAGTCTGTGTGTCCGTGCAAGTAAATTAACTGGCTGTGGGCTTTGTTGCCGATGAAGGTCAATTCCCTGTTTACATCCTCATTACACATATAGGCTCCATTTGTCTGCTTAAACATATCGACTAAAGCTGCCTGCTTAATCAGATCACCACCTAGACACACATGCAAGCACACTCACACACAGAGAGCCCCACCCTGTCCTTGGATACTATAGAGGGGGGGAGGACTGCATCAAACTAAGAGTCCCCCCCCCTCCATCTCACCCCCTCATCACACTTGAGTGACTACTTCAATTGATCAAATCTTCAACATACTGAACTAGTGACTTTGTGTTATCGTCTAGACGTGTCAGAGACAGAGGCCGTGTCTACACTTGCGACTTCTGCTATCAGAATACGAATATCGCATTGAAAAGACGGGTCTAGGCACAAAAGTTGCATTGTGGTCGGATTGTGTTCAAATCAGGCTGACCACCACAGAAGGTGGTCAGGGGCGCATTGTGTGCAGATTTCTCCTCAGTCTGGACGCAATTAGGCTATCAAAAGTCATCAGCACACTGCCAACAAGTCTCCGGAAAACGTGTGTTTTGGGACCAAGAGGCACATTTTCATTAAAACGTTGGAGGAAATACCAACTACCGTGTGGGGAACGTGTTTGCTGGCCTCATAAAAGCTAGCCATCTAGCTAATAGTTGGAAAAACAATGTTTGGTTTAGCTAGAGTTACGCTAACCCGTTTGCAATCCCTTTAGATTTGCTTGCTAGCTTGCTGGCTAGCTAAAGAGGTTAGCTGGCTAGTTAACTATAGGGTTGGGCAATATAACGATAGTATCGGATATCGAAGATGATTGACTGCCATCGTCGATGGTGACGACATCGTGATGTGACAGATGATGTATAGCCTATTTCAACTTGACTGGCACCACGCAGTAAAGAGCTGACCGGGCCATGCCAAGTGGTTTATTTCTTCGCTATAGCCTGCATAACCTATTTCAATAAATATGATATAAACAATGTACAGAATGCAAGAGAACAATGTAGACAGAGCTAAGATTTATACCAAAGCAGCGCAAAATGTCTAGTCAGAAATATATAATAAAAATTCTCTCTCAAAGTCGTATACAGTGCCTTGCAAAAGTATTCATCCCCCTTGGCGTTTCTCCTATTTTGTTGCATTACAACCTGTAATTTCAATTGATTTTTATTTGGGATTTCATGTAATGGACATACACAGAATAGTACAAATTGGTGAAATGAAAAAAATAACTTGTTTCAAAAAATGCTAAAAAATACATAACGGAAAAGTGGTGCGTGCATATGTATTCACCCCCTTTGCTATGAAGCCCCTAAATAAGATCTGGTGCAACCAATTATCTTCAGAAGTCACATAATTAGTTAAATAAAGTCCACCTGTGTGCAATCTAAGTGTCACATGATCTCAGTATATATACACCTGTTCTGAAAGGCCCCAGAGTCTGCAACACCACTAAGCAAGGGGCACCACCAAGCAAGCGGCACCATGAAGACCAAGGAGCTCTCCAAACAGGTCAGGGACAAAGTTGTGGAGAAGTACAGATCAGGCTTGGGTTATAAAAAAATATCCGAAACTTTGAACATCCCACGGAGCACCATTAAATCCATTATAAAAAAATGGAAAGAATATGGCACCACAACAAACCTGCATGGTGGTGGCAACATCATGCTGTGGGGATGTTTTTCCATCGGCAGGGACTGGGAAACTGGTCAGAATTGAAGAAATGATGGATGGTGCTAAATACAGGGAAATTCTGGAGGGAAACCTGTTTCAGTCTTCCAGAGATTTGAGACTGGGACGGAGGTTCACCTTCCAGCAGGACAATGACCCTAAGCATATTGCTAAAGCAACACTCGAGTGGTTTAAGGGGAAACATTTAAATGTCTTGGAATGACCTAGTCAAAGTCCAGACCTCAATCCAATTGAGCATCTGTGGTATGACTTAAAGATTGCTGTACACCAGCGGAACCCATCCAACTTGAAGGAGCTGGAGCAGTTTTGCCTTGAAGAATGGGCAAATATCCCAGTGGCTAGATGTGCCAAGCTTATAGAGACATATCCCAAGAGACTTGCAGCTGTAATTGCTGCAAAAGATGGCTCTACAAAGTATTGACTTTGGTGGGGTGAATAGTTATGCAAGGTATTTTTTTGGTCTTATTTCTTGTTTGTTTCACAAAAAATAATATTTTGCATCTTCAAAGTGTTGTGTAAATCAAATTATACAAACCCCCCAAAAATCCATTTTAATTCCAGGTTGTAAGACAACAAAATAGGAAAAATGCCAATGGGGGTGAATACTTTCGCAAGCCACTGTATTGACTCAAGGGTGTGAATACTTATGTAAATTAGATGTTTTATGGGTACTTAATTTTTTTAAACATTTTTTGTCATTTAGCAGACGCTCTTATCCAGAGCGACTTACAGTTAGTGAGTGCATACATTATTATTTATTTATTTTTATACTGGCCCCTGTGGGAATCGAACCCACAACCCTGGCGTTGCAAACGCCATGCTCTACCAACTGAGCTACATCCCTGCCGGCCATTCCCTCCCATACCCTGGACAATTGTGCGCCGCCCCATGGGTCTCCCGGTCACGGCCGGCTACGACAGAGCCTGGATTCGAACCAGGATCTCTAGTGGCACAGCTAGCCTTAGACCACTGCGCCACTCGGGAGGCACCCACTCGGGAGGCTTAATCATGATAGGACACAGGTTGACATCACCCAACCATAGATAGCTACAGTAGTTAGCTACTGCCATCAAGTTGTTGTTGTGTGAATATCATATTCTGCCTATTCCACCGTTTGTAGGATGCATACTGGTTTTTGAACATAGCACGGGAAAAGGGAATCGGGCACAATGTGGACATGGTGGACACATTTAAAATGTAGGTGTAGACCAGCGGTATTCAAAATCAACTGCAATGGGGTTGCCAAAATAAAACTATTAATCATTTAAAAAAGAGTACCGATTATTGTATGGGATCAATATACAAATGTTTATAAGAGAAAGATAACTTGAAGAATACAATTTGACTGAGTAAATGTATTTATTGGTTTATTTTAATTTTGATAAGAGATGAAAATGCAATGAATTTAAGGTTATTTATTGATGTAAAAATACAAATAAAAAAGTAGCGATTTTAAGGTTGTGTCATTAGATTTGGGGTGGGGTCACAATAAATTATTTTGGAAAAAAATGGGTGTAGACACATGATGTATTCGGAATTCTATGATCCGAACTTCATGATCATAATACAAAAACTGCATTTACATTTACATTTTAGTCATTTAGCAGACGCTCTTATCCAGAGCGACTTACAGTTAGTGAACTTGCCCCCCGTGGGAATCAAACCCACAACCCTGGCATTGCAAACGCCATGCTCTATCAACTGAGCTACATCCCTGCCGGCCATTCCCTCCCCTACCCTGGACGACGCTGGGCCAATTGTGCGCCGCCCATGAGTCTCCCGGTCGCGGCCGGCTGCGACAGAGCCTGGATTCGAACCAGGATCTCTAGTGGCACAGTTAGCACTGCGATGCAGTGCCTTAGACCACTGCGCCACTCAGGAATACATTAACTGTCAAGTCTAGACACGGCCAGAGAGAGGGAGACAGAGAGGGGGGAGAGAAAAGAGGGAGAAAGAATGAAAGACCAAGGGAGGGAGCGAGAAAGCGCTGCTGAAGAGATAGAGAGAAAAGAAGAGAGATTGAGAAAGACAGAAAGAACTGATGAGGAGATATGGAGGGAAGGAGAGAGAGATTAGGGAGGGAAAGAGTCTGTGTGCCACAGCAGATAGGGCAATTGCAATTCTCCCAGAAAGAGAGAGACAGAGATAGAGAGAGAACTGCAACGCATGTTCCCATTTCGTCAGCAGTTATGTTCAGGCTCTGAACTCATGATCCTCAGCCACACAGTATCAGATTAGAATAACTATTTCATAACTGTTGACGCATTCCCTCACGGGAAGCTCACGGCATTCCCCTCATATCTAGCTATAATACATTCTTCAATGGATGATCAATTGAAAAGGACTGTAGATTTAAAAGAGCTGACTTTTAAAGACTTTCCTTTGCACATCAAAACAACTTTTTCTGAAGAAAGGCATTTTTACCTGTGTGACATAACAGTACCGTATGTCTGTCTGTCTGTCTGTCTGTAATAATAATAATATGCCATTTAGCAGACGCTTTTATCCAAGGCGACTTACAGTCATGCGTGCATAATTTTTTTTGTGTATGGGTGGTCCCGGGGATCGAACCCACTACCTTGGCGTTACAAGCGCCGTGCTCTACCAGCTGAGCTACAGAGGACCGTGTAAGTGGTTTATACTGGAAACTTGTTATTAGGCTTGTTTTTGTCCTTTCAAGAGACACAGCTGAGAATACTGTACTCACAGAGCCCTACCTTAGAGCACACACAAAGAGACAGAGGATGAGTGCGTGTGTGAGAGAAGAAGGAAGAGAAGGTAGGTTAAAATGGAATGAGACCCCCCTAATATTCCACTCTTTACCATATCTATGTGTGTGTGTGTACGTGTACACTACCGTTCAAAAGTTTGGGGTCACTTAGAAATGTCCTTGTTTTTAAAATAACATCAAATTGATCAGAAATACAGTGTAGACATTATTCATATTGTAAATGGCTATTGTAGCTGGAAACGGCTGATTTTTTATGGAATATCTACATAGGCGTTCTCGCATAGAATAGCCTTAATTTCTCAGAACAAGAATAGACTGACGAGTTTCAGAAGAAAGTTATTTGTTTCTGGCCATTTTGAGCCTGTAATTGAACCCACAATTGCTGATGCTCCAGATACTCAACTAGTCTCAAGAAGGCCAGTTTTATTGCTTCTTTAATCAGCAAAACAGTTTTCAGTTGTGCTAACATAATTGCAAAAGGGTTTTCTAATGATCAATTAGCCTTTTAAAATGATAAACTTGGATTAGCAAACACAACGTGCCATTGGAACACAGGACTGATGGTTGCTGATAATGGGCCTCTGTACGCCTATGTAGATATTCCATAAAAAAATCAGCAATTTCCAGCTACAATAGCCATTTACAACATTAACAATGTCTACACTGTATTTCGGATCAATTTGATGTTATTTTAATGGACAAAACATTGCTTTTCTTTCGAAAACAAGGACATTTCTAAGTGACCCCAAACTTTTGAACGGTAGTGTATGTGTGTGTGTGTGTGTGTGTGTGTGTGTGTGTGTGTGTGTGTGTGTGTGTATGTATGTGTGTATGTGTAAGTGTGTGTGTGTGTGTGTGTATATGTATGTGTGTATGTGTGTGTGTGTGTGTGTGTGTGTCCAGACAGCTCTCCATCCTTACCATGTGTATAGGTGTGCTGGTCAGGTCCCTCTCTGTGACAAGTCGGTCCTGGTCAGTGACGTACAGTCCCTTCTGTGCCAGGGCCTGGATGATGGCGTTGTGTCCCAGCAGAGGTTTGACGGCATCGCTGCGGAGGATGAGGCTCCCCGCCCGGCAGTAGAGCTCTGCAGACAGCAGCAGGCATGCCACGGGGGGCTTCAGGTGCTCCTGGTTGTACTGGTCCCTGTAGAAGGGGTCCGCCAGCTCTTCTGGGACCGCATCTGTGGAGGGAGAGATGAGGGGTTAGTGTGGTGATACGATTAACATAGTTTCTCTGAAAGAGGGAGCCGGATTAGTTTGGGGATATGATAACTGTCATCTGGGGATGTGTCTGTGGAGAGAGTGGGTACGGGTAGAGCTGTGATGATAAACCCCAAATTATCGACACTTACCATACCGATCTCTTATCACAGGCATTATGATAAGTAGCCTATACTAGAGAAATGTGAAGTTTGAAATAAGTTAGTATGGGTGATTGTTAATGGGACAATTTGATGGCTACAACCATCAAAACTAGTAGTAGTAGTTTAAAGGATACTTTTTTAAAACTGTGGTGCACATTAATGTTATAAACTTAGCGTTCTATTTATCATTATCGCATCAATTCAGGCAATTTATCGCAATATGGATTTTTGTCCATTACGCCCAGCTCTAGGTATGGGTTAGTGTGTAGATTTCATAAACAGAGTAAAAGCACCCGTTTCTCTGGAGGGCATCTGTGGAGGATGTGAGGATACATTACAGTCAGCTCAATTTGGGTTGTGTCTGTGGAGAGAGGGGGAACAGGCTAGTTTGGTAATACAATAACTGACAATACAGTCATGACTGTACTGGCCCCTGCAGAATGGGTCCACTGTGATGGCAACAGGCGTGCCTGTGCGAGCCCCACTCTCCCATTGCACACATGCTTCTCTCACACACAGATCTTAGACCTTCTCCACTGACGGTGTGTTTAAGAGTGTGTGTGCATGTGTTAGGCTTGGGTGGTATATAAATTATTTCCAGCTCAGGAATCCAGCTACGCATTTGATTTGCTAACTTACTAGCTAAGTGGCTAGCTTGCAAGACTAAGCTTCTTGGTTACAGCAGAGACAATCAATCCCCTCCTGGATCAAGATTTTTTTTTTTATTACGTTTGTAAAGAAATAGCACCCCTTGTGTGCACTGACGGTAATATTGTATACACCGGTATGGTACCACCCAACCCTAGTGTGTGTGTGTGTGTGTGTGTGTGTGTGTGCGAGTGAGTGAGTGAGACAGAGAGAGGCTATTCTTTGTCTGTTGTCTGTTGACTCACATGCTACATCTGATTTACTTTATCTTTAAAATAGCCAGATACACACACACACACACACACACACAATAGACTTGTCTGCACTCAAACTCTGGGGCAAAAAGTACACCACTTTTTGCTCTTCTCTCGTGTGTGCCATCACATGATGAGTCAAGAGTTCCCGAGAGTGTTTTTGAGGCAGAGAAAGGGGCGGAGCGGGTTGAAAGTAGGGCTGGGAATTGCCAGGGACCTCACGATACGATATTATCACGACACTTGGGTGCCGATACGATATGTATTGCGATCCTCACAATTCTATATGTATTACGATTCGATACTGCAATTTTATTGTGATTTGATGTTCCAAACACATTGCTCTGTATATGTCTGCTGCAGAGAGACAAGAGAGCATGAGAAAATGTGTTTTGATTAGTCATGGAAATAAAAGTGCTGAAAACATGCTCACTATTTAAAGTGGAACAGACAGCATTTTAGCTAAATAAAATCTTATTAAAATCTGTTCATATACACCCCCAGGAAGAATATGACTTTTTTTTTTTTTACATTTTCTGTCATGCGAGTACTTAGATATTGTCATTTTCACATTTTCATAAATTCTTAGAATGTTTGGGAATTACGTATACTAAGGCATTTGGGAAAATTCTATAGCAATATAGAGTGGGAAAGCGGCCGTGCGTTTGGACAATTAACTGCAGTAAATAAAACCATCTGTCTCATCCAGAGTCGACGCAGACCGGTGCGCCATAGCCAATCAGCGCTACAGTAGGCCTTTATTTGCCACACAGGCCTGCCATCATTCACTTTGAATTGGACTGTGTGTTTACAGGCAGTTGCAACAGTGCGACTTAGGATCATTAGAACACACTCGCCAAAAGCCACAAAATAGACCTGAATGGATTTCTGCAAATATGTCAATACCACTTGGGAGTCCTCTTACATTTGGGAACTTTACAGTCCTATTGATCAAACAACCATGAAAAGGTGGGCTCTCTCTCCCTCAGTTATGCACATCAACGACAAAAAGATCAACAAGTAATGCTAGCCAGAGAAAGATGAGCTAAAATCTAATGAAGGAACATTAGATAAACCCTCTCAAACTTTTTCAGTTAGTTGGCCATCAAAATTGCACTGATAAACGATGTTGAATTGTATCCTACTCGTCCTTCTGCAGCTTGCCTGCCAACAATGCATGCTCGTCCCAACCAAGCACGCAAAGCTAACTGGCTAAAGTCGGCTAGCTTGCTAGCTACTTCCAGACACAAATGAGAGAACACCTTACTCTGAACATTTTACTCGCCCTAGCAGAGCTGGTTAGGCTGTTTACATGTTATCTAGAGCATTTGTGACTAACTATTACTTTCTTTGCCTATGTTTACTGACACCGGTCAGTTATATTCAGTGGGTGTTGCGTTACTAAATTCATCAGTTATTCTGCGCTCTGGCACACTGAGATGAGAGTGCTCTGAAATTGGAGTAGATAGCTAGAGTGAATTTGTGAACGCAAGCGATATACTAACTGGATAACAGTCATTCAAGTTCTTGCTAGCTAACCAAATGATACCTGCATCTCAAGCTGTGTGAAGTATTTGTTTACTAATCTATATAATATTGTCCAAAATAATATTGTGACATGTAACTGTATCGATTTCCCCCAATCCCTAGTTGAAAGGGTGTGTATGGGGTAATGAGGGTGTTTGTGGTGTGTGTGTGTGTGTGTGTTCCTGGTGTGCGTGGGGTCATTTCCTCTCGCCATGGCTGTGAATCACAGGTGCAAACAGGGGGAAACAGGAGACAGCGCAGGCATCTTAACCCTTTGACGCGTACGATCACATATTTGTGACCATTCTTGAGTGGTCCCTGCAGCGTACCATCGCAAATACGTGATTGGAACAGTAGTAACAGAACATATGATGCAACAAACACGTCTAAACAACATTGTTGTCTGAAAAGCACCTAAAATAAAAGGATTTCACAACTTTATTTCTAAATGTCACCTTTTATTGTAAAGGATAAATGCGAACTTCATCATCATATTTTGAAATTGACAAGTTGAAACATAGCCTATAGATAATTGGCAGGCAGCATGCCTTGGTTTGAGGCAGTGTGGGTTAACTGTCCTGTTGCTTAACAATCACATTTTGGAACAGTGAGTGTATTCTGACATTACGTGCATAAGAAAACTCACGCTGGGGGCGACCGTTAGAGATATTTGGAACTCACACGTGAAAAGGTTAAAGGTACAGCCCTCCTTTCCATTATCCTCCATCTAATAGTCCTTAATCCGTCCAATAGGCTTAATTTATTTTCGCCCGATTGAAAATCTATTCTTGAACCTACCCTAGACAAGGTCTACTCGGCCTGGATGGTAGACTGGCGAGAAGAAACAGGGATGTGCAGTGGACACTGTAGCCTACTTGTATGAAAGGCAGAGACGTGTACGCATACAATATATTTTTTACAGGGGGTAAAAAAATAAAAAATAATAGCCTAATTTTGATATTTTTCTGTGTATAATTTCCGACATAAGTGAGGACTCTTCATCCCCTACTCTGCCTATCAGTAAATTACATTTCTTCCAAGGAGGGTTCAGAAGCTAATTTCTAAGGTGTTTTTTTACCCAGAGAGATGAAGTGGGCTATTTAAGACAATGACGGGTGTTTACCACTCCAACAACCACTTAACAGCCAGTCACTTCAGCAGCTAGTCACAACAACTGTCTGTCCCCACTATAAAGTCCCCACACTGTCCCCACTCCCCACTATAAAACCACCTCATCACCCTGAGAGGGTGGACAAAAGCTCCTATGACCTCACATAGCCTCCTAAAACAGCAACAATACCAAAAACAGTCGTAACACGGTCTGCTACACATCTTTCTCTGGACGGTACATTACGCTTTACAATGTTAACAGACTCTTGCAATATAAGTGCTGCTAGAAGAAATAGTGCTATAAAGAACCAAACAGGGGTGTTATGGCTTGGTTCATATGGCCCTCAAATATTTTCTAGAAGATCAACAAAACACCTTTATTTTTAACAGTGTGGAGTGCAGATGCAACCTTTACAGAGTAAGCAGGTATTCGTTTTCCACAAGTTCATCAAAAGCTGCCGCGTCAAGGAAAACCTAGCTCCTTTGTGTCGACCATCAAACAGGAAATAGACAGGAAGTAGCTGTCACAGGAAGTCCAAACACGGGACCTGGAATATATCGACCGTTATCGTGCCGACCACAGGAAGTCGTCCAATTGGAGCACAGCACAGGGAGGGAACATTAAAGAATGTACACCAGTCAGCAACATTACTTTTCTGTTACTATGCAGTTATTACTTTCTTAGAAACCTGTGCAGCCTATATTGGCAGTTGATAATGTCTGATTCAAAACGTGGGCTACTTCGCTGAGAAATAACTTGATATATTTTAGCAGTGGCTTTCAGAGGTAATATTTTGGTTCAGTTGCTCACTATGTAAATTAATGTTGGACTACTTATTTTCCAATGCAGTACGAACATCAATTAAGTCAGATCAAAGCAGACCAGAGCTGTTGTCACTCACATTGATTGTGGCTGATGAATTCACACGTTATTAGACTAATGAGTGTTAGTGCCCAGAGCCAGTATGTAAAGCTGAAGCATCTTCTGTTGGTCCTTCCCTCGGGCCCAGTCCCCAGCCTTGAGGCCCCTGCATTGTGATGTAACTGAGACAAATGTTGTCACTCTGACTGGGTCTCTACCATGTCAACACACCACAGATGTTACAGAGATAGGAGAAGAGTAGGGTCTGTGGAGAGCACCATCTATAACAGCCGCTCACAAAGCATTTTAGACTCATGCATGCACACATTTTATTTTATTTTATGTTTTAACCCTATCCCAAACCTTAACCCTAATCTACTTTCACTTCACCCATAGACGTTTATCCCCCCCCCACCCCCCACCCCCCGGACAAACATTGAACACTGAAGTTAGACCGTGAGATCTTGTTGCAGAGAGAGAGACGAGAAAGAGAGAGAGAGCGCGAGAGAGAGCATTGGGACCTAGTCAGTGATCCTGTACAGACAGGAAAGCAGAAAACACAGATGCCTTTGGTCAAAATTAGTCATATTAGAGGAAAATATTTAGTGAGTGTGTATGTGTCCGTACATGCTCTTGTGATCACGCTTATAGTCCTTACCTGTGTGTAGGCTATATTTCAGTTGATCTACATCAGTGATCAGTATGCATTTTGAATGGGAGAGATTGTTTTTAATTTTATGCATTACGTGGGTCAAACTACTGTCAGAACCATAGTAACTAGACCCAACGTGGCTGTGTGTGTAAACTAAGACTTGGTTGATGAATTGGGCCACAGTTCTCATGGTGCTGGAAGGGAGCAGTAATGTGTGTCACCAGGAGGGACAGGAAAAAACAACCCAGTCCTGGTATGCTAATAGCCTGTAGTCCTCTACGGCAGAGTGGTGAGACGAGGGGAGCAGTTGACAGGGCTTTCCACCATAGAGAGCGCTTTCCACCATTTTATACACTTGAGAAAAGCTTACAAACGACATGCTGGAAACTATAGGAGGGGCTAGCTAGTCTATGTGCAGCAGGCTATAGCATAGTGTTGTGTGGCCATTGAAAGTGAGAATCCTTGGCCTCCAAGGCTAGCTATAGCATAACCCCTCTCTTGCTCTCTCTCTGTCCATTATTACTGTACACAGACTGAGCGGATGGTAGTGAAACGTCATTAGAGAGCTGGAGTCCGTCAACCTGAGCCACTGAGCCAGCCAGCTAGAATGACTGACTTTATAGGGCTGCTGCTGCCTACTGCCTCCTGGCCAAGGCCAAGCCTTTTTCCCCAACTACACTGGAGCTACCCTGGTAGCAGCCTCTAATATAGGCCAAGTGTTGCCCGTCATCCAGAAACAACTGGAAATGGTCCTCTGAATGTTTTCTGTTCAGAATAGATTCTATTCTAATTTCAACCACCCAGTGAAGTAACAACTGTGTTATTGTCAATGGTCAAATCACATGGATTGATCTAATTAAGCAATAAGGCCCGAGGTGGTGTGGTATATGGCCAATATACCAGAGCTAAGGGCTGTTCTTATGCACGACGCAACACAGAGTGCCTGGATACAGCCCTTAGCCATGGTATATTGGCCATATACCACAAACCCTGAGGTGCCTTATCACTATTATAAACTGGTTACCAACGTATTTAGAAGAGTAAAAAGTATTTGTTTGTCATACTCATGGTATACAGTCTGATATACCATGGCTTTCAGCCAATCAGCATTCAGGGATCAAACCACCCAGATCATAGTACTGTAGATGGTCCAACAACCTGTATAGGGCCATGTGGCCATTACTGTGAACATCAGGGACCAGCTGCAGTAGCTGATCAATCAAATGTCACAGACATCAATGCAGATGGGAGAATGAGTACATTATCAACAACAGCAACAGCGTCCTCTGCCGTGTTCATAACAGACAAATCTGAGATATTGGACAAATGCGCAACAGTTAGTCTGCCCATCACCTGCACTTCTCCTCAGACACAGACCGTCAATTAGAGCGCCCAAGTGTGACTAATTCAATTACTAATTAGCATGTTTAATTATCGCTCGTGGTGAAGATGATGTTTCAACAAGGCTATTGAGGTCAAATATCACATTTTTAACACAGATAAGACATGCTCTCTTGGACCATCGGGAGTATCGAGGTTAATTATGATAAACCCTCTGAAGATGTGCGCACTGACACAATTTGTCAAAATGTTGCATCAAATTTGACACATTTCCACCCCAATATTCAGAAAACTAAAAAAGGCGCCACCTACCTGAGCCGAAGGCTTTGGCCACAAGCCATGTCAAGCTACTGTATATTTTGGCCCTTGTGAAATCATAGTGATCAAAAGCCTTGATCGAGGGGACGATAAAGGTTCGCCTCAACCCCTTGGTATCTGCCGCATTACTCATCTTCACGCCTGGCTCGCTCGGCCTCCGTTACCGAGAGGGAGATGGTCAGTTAGCTCGTGGAATTCTACCGGAGGCAGATGACATCCCGTCCAAAGGAATTCGATGCAGCAAAAATGTTCTTTCCGTTCAAACTTTAAATGCGTTATCTAGCCGAATACCGACTGGACACCGATATAATTCCTCACACCCAGATGTGTTGTGGCTCCTTCCCACGGTCCTTACAAGTTAACCGTTTTTATTTCCATGTGTCGGATACTCTCAGTACGAGACGAGAATTCCAGCCAGGCAACTGCAGTAGTTTGGGGAATTTTCATCCATTGATTCCCTGACATTATCTTCAGGTTGCCAAGCATACAGTGGATATGTCTATCTACGAAACGGGTCGCGCATTTGCCCGACTTCTATTCGCAGGAATAGTTAAATTATAAGTTATAAGTTAACGGAAAAGGTTGTCCTTGTCCGGAATTGTTCTTCTTTATAAGTGTTTTTATTTTTTCCTCTCCCTCAATCTCGGCGGCGTCTCCCCTGCGCTTTTCCTGCCGCACTCCTCAAAGGCGAGCGCCCCCAGTGCGCATGCGCGGTCCACCCAGCAGTTCCACAGACACTGCTGGATACAGCGTATCAAGTATCCAGTGAAATTCCCGCAGCACGCGTTTCCTTCGCACTTGGAATGTCAGTAGCCCTACACTCATTATCCCCCAAAATCTCTATAAATCTAAGTCTACTACAACAATTACTTTTGATGTAGTTATGCTGAGTTGAAGGAAACTTGTTTGCCAACATGGTTACTTTTGGTCATATAGCCCATGTGATTAGGAGCTTGGATTATTTACATTAACTGTGATTACCTAAAGAGGACGTATAGGGTGGTATACTGTATTAATCAACGCAATGTGAATCCCAGTGCTGTGAAATTATATAATATAATCTTTATTTAACCTTTCGGTTCTATAATTATAATATATGCCATTTAGAAGACAATTTTATCCCAAGCGACCTACAGTCATGCCTGCATACATTTTGTTAGTCTCATCACGATAACATATATTTTTCAAAATCCCTGGGAATAGGACTGGAGAATCTCAATGGAGATGTAGCTGCTGATCCCACATCAGTTGTAGCAAGCAGAACACGAGAGACTTGAGGTAAAGGCAGGGATGAGGTGTTCTGATCCTGAATCAGTGGTTTGGGTTTAGGGCAGAGAAGGCTTTGGGTGAAGACAGTTAAAACAATAAGGCATTTCAGACAGGAAGTGGTGGGGTTGCTGGCCGCCCATGCTGTTGCGTATCTACCCCAGGGGCTGCTGGGTAATGAATGCACCACCCTCTTTCTTATAAGACCAATCACACTGCTTTTTAAATTCAAGTTTGTTTAGTTGTTATATACATATGATTTCCATGGAGTAAGTACACAGTTCAACGAAATGCGTACTTGCAGGTTCACCGCTCGACAATGCAACAACAATAGGAAAGTAAGTGAATAAAAGAGTAATAGCAATAAAAGATCAATGAATGAAAATAGGATACAAATTAGGCAAACATTTTATTCAGAGAAGACTGACGCCTGGCGTACAGTCCCCTGTAGCTCAGTTGGTAGAGCAAGGCGCTTGCAACGCTAGGGTTGTGGGTTCGTTTCCCACAGGGGGCCAGTATGAAAATGTATGCACTCACTAACTGTATGAACATGTATGCACTCACTAACTGTAAGGCGCTCTGGATAAGAGCGTTTGCTAAATGACTAAAATGTAAAAATGCGTACAGCTCTCTTTCTCTCTCGTTCTGTCTTTCTTTCTCGTTCTATGGCTCCTCCTCTTTCAGACACAAATGGAAGTAATTTACTCTGCTTCCCATAAAGGCTCCTCCCACTCTTTACACACACACACAAAAGTAACCTAGCGGTTAGAGCATTGGGCCAGTAATTGAAAGGTCGCTAGTTTGAATCCCAGAGCCGACGATATGAAAAATCTGTCGATGTGCCCGTGAGCAAGGCACTTAACCCTAATCGCTCCACGCTGCTGATAATGGCTGACTCTGCCGTGACCCCACTCTCTGAGGCTGTCTCAGGGGAAAATGGGATATGCATAAAACACATTTTGAAATAAGCACCTGCCAAATTCTTCTAAAGACACACATTGTGTTATGTTTTATTTTTCTGATCTTATTATTTCAATACTACAGTGAAGAATATTGTGCAAAGCATGTAGAATATATGTCACGTGGGCCTATTAACTGCAGCCTTGTCCACCATAGAGAGTCAATTTTAGTCATTTAGCAGACGCTCTGTTCCAGAGCAATTTACAGTATTGAGTGGACACATTTTCGTACTGGTCCCCCGTGGGAATCCAACCCACAACCCTGGCATTGCAAGAGCCATGCTCTACCAACTGAGCCACACAGGACCACTATAGAGGGGTTACCTGGATGATTGTGCAGTTTGCAGTGCATTTCAGCAAAACTCACACACTGACATGTTACACCATTGCCTCCCAGTGGTCAGTGTTGGTACATACAGCGTTTAACTTTGATGGGACTTTTTTATTCAATGCCCAGTAGATGGCAGTCCATAGCTACTTATTACATCAAAACTTCCACATCAGTTATCCCACTGAACCCAGTTTGGATATCTGTTCCAGAATGCTTCAACAACGCCAAAGGGAATGGCGTATTCTGTTGAAAATGGGGCATTTACAGAACAATATGTGTATGTTGATTTGATTTGATGTATATTGTGTTGTGGTGCGTGAAGTATTTTGAGAAAATGAGGTGTGGTTAGCGCCTGCTTTAGTGTGTTTTAATCTCTGGGCTTTGTACTGTTTAACTGTAGGCCTATACTATTTTACACCAAATATAAATCATATCAATCTTAACACACACACACACACACACACACACACACACACACACATTTACAATAGGACTACAGCTTCAGGATCCTCCTCACACTCATACGGCCTTAAAGAACTTGCCAACTCATCAGTTCTTATTAGGGTCAGTCCCTTTACAAAGTGACACATTCTCCTAACAGATGTATTACTCAGCCTTGCAGTCGGATGGCCTTATGCCTGAGGCTCAATACTGTAGCTCTACAGCATAAACAGGCAACAAATGCCGCTTCTGCAGTTTCACAACCTTTTCTGCAGCCATTTCAGCATCGTATGGCTTAGGCTATAATAATAATAATATGCCATTTAGCAGACGCTTTTATCCAAAGCGACTTACAGTCATGTGTGCATACATTTTTACGTATGGGTGGTCCCGGGGATCGAACCCACTACCCTGGCGTTACAAGCGCCATGCTCTACCAATTGAGCTACAGAGGACCACGGTTTAGGCCAATAACAGGCTATTATATGCAATACCACTATTATTACATTAACTATCAGTCCACACACACACACACAATGGACATACAATGCACCCACACCATGCACTTGATTGAAAATACAATCAGCGAATAATCAATAACACTTTTTGAATTAGTCAAACTTGTATAGCATTCTCATTGTCATTTGTATGTAATAACATATTACATGTTAATACCTTGCTAAAATGCTAAAATGACCAAATCAAGCCTACATTGTCTTACATAGTATATTATTGTGACATTGTGGTGTATGTTGTGTATGTTCTGAGCGTGGGAGAGAGACCTGGGGGGGGGGGGGCAGCTAGGGGTCACGTATAAGAGGCTTTGGTGGAGACGTGAAAAGGGGGCCCTTTTCTTGGTAAGAGAATTAGGATAAAAGAGGTATGATGGGGATACTCTCTTTCTTAATCTGTCTCGCTCACTCTCTCCATCTCTCCCACAGTCACTGCATCATCCCACTTCAACACGAGATAGAGGGAAAGAAAGATACAAAGACAGACATAGATATAGAGCGAGAGAAAGGGATACAAAGACAGTCAAGAAAGATAGGTAAAATCGATATTTTGCCTCTTTAGAATGCAGCATAAGAAAGAGGCCATAGAGGAGCCTGCTCTTTCTCAGGTCCTCATTCATCACACATGCTAAGAAAATTTAACACACTCACTCCTGACAGGCCAACACACCATCACATACACACCATCATACACACATACTCAGACAAGCACTCACACACACACACCATCATACACACGCACACACAAGCTCATGTATTCACACGCATATACAGTACCAGTCAAAAGTTTGGACACACCTACTCATTCAAGGGTTATTCTTTATTTTTTACTATTTTCTACATTGTAGAATAATAGTGAAGACATCAAAATATGAAATAACCCTAAGGAATCATGTAGTAACCAAAAAAGTTAGAGAGCCAAAGATTAATAATTTAATGAAGGAGAAGATAGCTAGTGATTACGGCACGCTAAAATGCCCCATTACTGTAATTAACTATTGATTGTTACTGAAATACAAAACAAATGCTATTGTGAACGACTTTTAAGCTTGTATTCTATCTAGCACATAGCTTATAACATAGCTTTCTAAACAGAACACCACAGTGCAATTACCATTTAGGCTTATTGCTACACGTGCATTGGGCCTGCTTTTGACATTACTGCTACCATGTAGCACTGTACTGTACCATAGGAGAGTAGAAATACATATGCTTGGTAGGTGGCAAAGCCTGTATGTTTGGGCCCTGTTTTTGCAATGAATGAGAAATCTTCATAGGTAACACCTGCATTCATTTCCCAACTGTAGACAGGAAACCATAGACCTCATGTTATCTGCATACATACTAGACACTGATCACCTCAAATAAAATCACAAAGTAGAAAACTCAGTAGTGGTCCATTTCTACTTGTATCCAACATTAGTGAGCACATAATTGGTGTGTTAGTATCCGTGTTATGTAAGCAGTCATCAACCACTGGGGATAAAGAAATGTGGGATAACATGTAAAGAAATTATGATATTTTGATATGGAGCTTAAACATAATGCACTCAAATTTCATTAATAGCACTTATTTATGTGTGTTTATAAGAAAAATGAAGCAGGCCCGGGGATGTGACTTGAGAGAAATGGAATGGGAAAATGTGCATTCAGTACCACACTACTCCATGCTTGGATGAGCATGTAGGCCATGCCAACAACAATGCATAATATACCCTCTGGTGATAGGGCATGGACACACAAGTGCACAAACTTGTGTGCGCACACACACACACACACGCATGCACGTAGCACACACACACACATCCACACACGCTTGGTGATAGGACATGGAACCGTTTCTGCTCATATCTAGAGACACTGTTACATCAGTGTGACAGGAAGGACTTTAGCCCCAGAGGAATCAGCCAGCTCTAGTCTGTGTAAATTCTTAATGAATCAAATGGCTTACATTCTCAACAGCCATTGTTTATTTCAGTGTTTCGGTAGGTTATTCTGTATTTCGAGAAGAGAAAAAAGGAACTGTTCACGTAAACACTATTCGTTATTGACGTCTTTTTAGGATGGCGTGGCAATTAACAACCATTCTGCATAGAACCTGAAATTGAGGTTGCATGCATAACCTTCTTGCTTAATCCAAAAAGCATTGAATTTGCATAGGCAATTTACATGTTACAGCTCCATCTAAAACAAAACCATTTTTATAGAGTGCAATTATTTAGGAATCAACTAATCATTATCTTCAATTTACACCACAGTTATTTGAATCAGGCATGTTATTGTTGGGCTAAAATGAAAGCCTGCACTTTACGGCTCTCCAGGACCGGAGTTAGTCACTGCCATTCACGACACACATTTAAGAGCTTATTCCCAATCCCCATCCATCACTCTGGTCTCTCTCCAAGCAACTCCGGATGTGGTTGTACAGCAGATGCACATAACCAAAGGATGTCAAGGATTGAACACTCTGAAAAGCGAAAGGGAAGTCATTACATATTCCTATTTCCTACCACCCTCAGTTCAACATAATCACCACAATTAGAAGACATCTGCAGTGAATCCAGATCTGTGGTGTGTGTGTGTGTGTGCACGCGTGAGTGTTGTGTGTGTGTGCATGTGCATGCGTGCATGTGTGTGTGTGATGAAGGCAATCAGGCGGTGTTACTAGCAGCATTAACCGGGTCCCCCTCTGCGTTGGGCCTCCTCCTGAAGGAAGGCATTCCATTACAATATCAATGATTAATTGAGATGGAGGATTTGCACATTGCATCGCAGTAGAATGAAAACCAACAGGAAGTGGTCTTCTTGGTCAGGATCCAAGGGGTTCAGTGATCTCAGTACATCTATATGGGATGGTGTAGAGAAATGCATTATCACAGTGGTTCCTCAATTAGCTTTTTTTGCGCAGTGACCTGTCTTAAGCCTTTAATAATGTCTTCTGACCCATCTCTAGCCACATCCCAAGGTTTAGCCACAGAATTAGAATATTTCTATGGTCCCTCCCGACCCATCATTTGGTAAACACTGCATGAACACTAGCTGAGTATTAAATTGAACATATGTATATTTCTTAGATGGATTCCACTTCACTATCTGCTGGCTCAAGTCCATCAGACTTAGTTTCCATTTCCATCATCATCGTCATAATCATCAAGTATTTTACTGCTACAAATGACAGCTGACATACAGGTTCGCCCTAACAGCTGAAACTGACTGGAGCCTTCATCAACTTGGCTTTATCCTGATGAGGTAGTAGAGTACATTTCATCAACAAAGCAGTGGGAGACATCATTCTTAGTACTGCTATGGCACGGATATGGTTAAATCCCTGGGTTTAATACGTTGCCATGGAAATCTACGTTAGCACATCAGACAGAGACACACCCCAGTGCGTACAATCAATGACAAAGGAAGCTGTGAGAAACAGTCAACGCATATGTTTCTTAATGACAGCAATTAACTAAATTGATTGAAGGTGCATCAATTTCTTCTCTACTGTCAGTACAAACACACACATATGCAATGCATAGAGGCATGGACATGCACACACACATGCAGGCATGCACGTACACGCGCACACACTACACACACACACACACACATATACACACACACACTGCTATTTCCATGAGAATAAAGTCTGAAATTATGAAAGTGAAAGGAAAGAGATTAGAGGCTTAAAGGAAAGATAACCAAGGCTGTTTCCCTCATTTGAATACTTAACCTTGATCGAAAATTAGACAGTACAAATCTAAGTTTTACCTCTGAGAGCATCATTCTTTCCATTAATTATGCATATTCCCCTACACATTTACACCAGAGATAATGCAGCAAGATTGGAGGAGGGAGACGTACGATATGGCTTATGCCTTCCTCAGATGACTCTTTCTCCTTGCATGGTGTTTCATCAGTTTACTATGAAACTCTTTCATTTTACTGCATTGATTGCATTTTCCTAACAGAATTCTGATCTAACAGATTTAAACATCCTCTAACAATTTAAACAAAATGTTGTGGTATTCAATCAAATGCAAATAAAACCTATAGCATCAAGTAATAGGACAGGGACCTAATACAAGCTGGGTGCAATACAGACAGACTGCTGTTGCAGAGTGTGGAGAAATGTGTTGAAATGTGTTGGATCACCATGGCTACCAGTGAAAGTAGCGTTTTAGCTACAGAGACCCCATGAGGTTATTAGGATTATCCCTATGTCTGTTATAGCTGTCTCCCCACCCCTAATTCACTAAGCAGGCTATACCACACCAAAGGTTATGTGTGTGTGTGGGTGTGTGTGTGTGTGTGTGTGTGTGTGTGTGTGTGTGTGTGTGTGTGTGGTGTGTGTGTGTGTGTGTGTGTGTGTGTGTGTGTGTGTGTGTGGAGAGAGAGAGAGAGAGCAAATGAATAAGAGAGAGCATTGTGAGTGATACTGTACCTTCAGAGTTAGAAAAGCAGTTTTGCATCCACCCTCACCTCACAAATACCATACAAAAGCAGAGAAGAAAATCTGGTATGTGACACTCATTCACAGCTCCTTTACCCTTGACCCTGTCAAAGTGACGCATCATAAGAGTGCTGAGAGGTAACATGAGAATGCTTTGAGGAGTATCAATTTGGCTGAGCACTAAGAGCCCCGGAGGATCTGAAGTCAGAATTATCCATGCAACATTTCCCACCAATCTTCCATATGCACATTATCTTTTGCACTTTTACACACTCAACCACTGACACAGACATACTCTCCTTCCCTTGACAGTACATCATATGGGCCAACTGGTGCAAAACACTAAAATATTCCATCAACTGTTCAATACATTTCAACATCCTGACTTTCTTTTCTGTATTATTTTATTTTCTGTGGCCTATGAATTTATAGATTCTAGAAGGCTCCTGATTTTGGCCTACTCAAAATATATTTGGCTCATCTTTCAATTTCTCACTAGAAATGTTGCTAAATATTGCAATTCTCTGCACAGCCTATATTATTTAGGTCAGTATTAACTTTATTTCTGTAACCTCAATCACATGAATTTTATCCACAGGGATTACATCCAAGGGACTTTTAAAGATGCGTTTATAGAAGAGATGGAATGATGAAAATGTATGGATTGCAGAATCTCGTGAGTCATACCTACAGTAATATATTCTCTATTCTATGTTTCTATTAATATATTCACATCACCCCACCCGATTTCTCTCCACGAATTCATTACGCACGAAGTGCCCCAGACTCCCCCTCGCCTTCCCCGCTACTTGTCCAATGAGAAACAGATATTTTATTAAACCATAGTGTCTCATCCAATCATGACAGTCCTGTTGAGCCATGTGACCTGAATTGCCTCCCTCTTGTCTCAGCACAGGCCGGGTGGACTTCGATTCAGACGTGGGCATCACAGACATACTACGCGATGGGATGCAGTGAGAATGCCACTGTGGCAGACTTCAAGGAATCCGTCTACAGTTGAGAATTGATGCTCAATATCAAATAACATATATTTTTTAAAGGAGCTTTCATCCAGCTGCTTTGCAGGAATGGAAATGATTCGTAAGTATTGCAATAATTTATTTGGTGCCTATATTTTTCAATGTTTTTTGTTTCTTTTCAAGTACATTTATATGCATGTTTCGAATGAAAAAATCAATATAAACATATTCCAAATCATGTAGAATATTGTTTGTATCCAGAAATCATAAAAATAACATATTGTAGGCTATTGTTTATAATGAATGCAGAATAGTTACGGTTTCCGTGCGTTTTACGCACACCGCCTTCTCTGAAGCTACATTATCGTTTAGAGAAAATGACTAAGCTATACCCATACAATAAAACGATCTGTTAAAATGAATTAACCGTTAACCATGGAGTCTGATCGGTTTAGCACTTCATTTAATTAATAAATAAATTAATAAGTGCGCTTAAACTCGGTGACCTCTAGAAGGGTGCATATCCGCCCGCCGGTCTGGGATCTGCACGCTCGAGTTCCCGTTATTGTATTGGCGGCTATAAAGAACCGGGACAACTCGTGAGCACGTCTCGAAATTACATCAGGGTACGTGAATCCAACCTGGCCAACATTTTTTTTCGAACAATATGAAGCCTATGCTGCCTATACCTTATACTGTATGTCCAAATAATTGCTCACTATTTTATAAAGATTCTGGCACATCTGCGCACATCGACCAATGCAACTGTTTCGTAAAGTTCTGGATTAGCTTATTATGCTTAGGCCCATATGTAGAAAGTTTTTCTCTGTTTGTTTCGGTTTAATCTAATCAAATAAATCAACATTCATTTCAACTTCAACCTTTGTTTGAATAAGTAGGCTATATTTTTCTCGTCTCAAAGTGCGGGTTGCAATTGAGTCGGAGAAACTCCAGCATTCTAATCATGGTGTGAACTCTGGAAGCTATCAGTTTACAGAATACAGATGTGCGGTACAGGAGTTACATTAAACCCGTCTGGCACAATGGGCATTGGATTTTATGGAAGCTCATTCCCGCCACAATTGTTTTTTAATGTCTGTACTATCTCAACATTTCGAGATATGATAATTTGTTGGATAGTGTCAACACACAAAAATAGATAGTATCTCAAAATGTGGAGAAACTATCTAAAGATGTTGAGATACTAAGCAGAAATTTCGAGATACATACTGTAATTCAAAATGTGGAGAGAATGACTCGAAATTTCGAGATACTAACTCGACATTTTGAGATAGTAGAACATACATAAAGTATTTGTTTATTCATTTGTAGCATTATTTCCATCTATCCATGTTGCAGAGATCGGCACAGCAGAGCAGCTGGCAAACGTGTGGCGAGCCGGCATTTGCCCCAACACTTAATCTGTGCTTCAGTCTGATCAACTGTAGCCTACTGATAACAACCACAGCTGCAGGTAAGCTAGAGAAGCATATGAACTGATTAGAAACAATCTGGTCCCATCATAGCCCATATAAAACCGTTTTACAGCTGATTTATTACTATGTCATAACTACAACTAGGGTCTGGAGTTTTACCTGGTTAGGTTAGCCTACCTGGTTAGGTTAGCCTACCAGGAAAAACTCTGGGCCCCAGGAAAACACTCCTGTGATGACACCTCTGAAATTACCACACAATGTTACAAATGAAGAAACATGTCCTATAAGTTTTGAGAAAGTATCTTTAATTTTTTTGTTACGTAGCTCGAAATTTCAACTTAGTATGTCATAATTTTGAGCTAGCATCTAGACATTTTGGAATTATGAGATAGTATCTAGAAATCTTGAGATAGTATTGACATTTTTGTAAAAATGGGTCCGGAATGGGCTTCTATAGGATTTAAATTAACCATACCATCCATAACAAGAGTTTATCACGGCCATAATAAAGGCAAACCTTTAAAATGTAAATGTGAAATGTAGAGAGCCTCATGGTTTGGACACACCAGCTTTGTCTACAGTATACATCATACACCTCCCCCGACCAACCGCAGCCCAGCCAAGCAGAGGAGAGACACCTGAAGCCCAGACTAATGATCAACAGAGCCTCCCCTCCCTTGGTCTGTCTGGGAACCAAGCAGTGACCACCCCCTCCCTCCCATCCCCATTACAGCACAGTCACAGGTCAGCGCGCAATGTTCTCTAGTTGGTGCACCGCATAGGCCGCAGAGCGGTGGAGCGGCAGGCACACCTACGCAGACTCAGTAAGGTCCTCCATTTTTTTTTTTTTTGTGTAAGGCTAGATCAAATCAAAGAAGAGCCTTAGGGTACAATACTTTCATGAATTAATGATTGTAGTTGACAAAATGCCCACGTACAAGGAGGGGAGCTTCTTGTGCACTGCGTGTCCCCCAAAGTGTTTGAGATTGGAGGCAAAATAGGACCCATGTTGCGCTCTAATTGCGGGATTTGAACTGATATGCTACGGGTTATTAGGCTACTGTTTTGTTACCATCTGTCTGACTCTGTAGCCTACTCACTTCAAAATGTAGAAAGAAACGCAGAAATTCACATTTGTGGTTTTATGAATTCTTGCCAATCCATTCATGTCTCTGAAATTTGAATCTGTTAGCTATTAGTCTAGACTAAAGTTGCTTATTTAGATGCATTTTTATCAGCAACCCTATTGCTTTATACATTGACTACAATGCCTGCAATGCTTGTGATGCTTTTTGAAATCTCATACAAACTGCTGGGATTCCTCTCTCTGTGCCTACATGCAGGTTAATGAGGCAATCTGCATACATTCTTCTGACATCTGGGTAGAGATGCTTCGTGGCAGCAAGATGTTTAATGTGTGGAGTGTTTCCATATAAACTTTGATGAAAAAATGCATGCATGCCAGTATGACAAGTCTTTTATTGTGGTAATGGCTATTCTATTGTTGACAGTACATTATGCTACACATAATGAAAATTACTCTGTATTTATAGCAGTAAGTAACATAGTACAGAACAGTACACAAATGTGAGCTATTACTACGTGCAGTGGTGGTGGATGTATTATTGTTATTTGGAACTGGCCAGAGCAGGCCAGAGTGAGTAAAGGATATTGATTGGTGCAGAGATGATGGTCTGAGATACTGTATCCTTACTTCCTCTCTCCTCTCTGGGCTAAGTTACACATAATTCATTTTAGCCTCGTCTATTGTCTGCACAGAAACGACAGAGCAGGACATCCTAATTATTCGAGATGTAGAGGAGCAGTGTGTGTGTGTTTGTGTGTGTGTGTGTGTGTTTACATGCGTGCCTGTGTGTTTGTGCATGCATGCACTGTAAAAAGTGGGACGGCACTGTTGTTCATCTGAAGTGCTTTTTCTGATTGGTATGATCCAAAATTTCGCTTTGGTTCGTTCAACCTATTCTATTCAATTTGTCTGAAATCAAATAGTGAATTTGACAGATCAATGTGATTTTTTAAAATTGAATGAAAGCTTCTAAATTGCTCTCAACCACTCATGTGTTTTTGCATTGCATAGCAGTGGGTGCAATGAAGCGGCGGCAGCCTATTCGAAAAGTTGGAGGCCTATTGGGGGTGTGGCTTTTGTTTGTTCTTTTTGGCCACCCGTGACTGTGAATGTCATTCCACTTAATGTGTTCTGTAAATTTTTTGGGGGGATTATATGTTCACTGCCAGCACTGAAGCTTAAATTATATCTGCGTAAGTACTGTGATACACTACATGATCAAAAGTATGTGGACACCTACCTGTCGAACATCTCATTCCAAAATCATGGGCATTAAAATACTATGCTATTGTTTGAGGAGAGTGCACAACAACACGGCACTTGGTTTGATATATTCACCTCTGAAGGTAAATAATGTAATCTTGCTCTGATTTGTCATCCTAAGGGTCACAGAGATAAAATGTAGCATAGTTTTGTTTGCTAAAATCTATTTTTATATTCAAATGTAGGAATTGGGTTCTACAGTTTGAACCCGTGCTGTCTCTGGCTCCACACCCACCCCTCCCGGCCATCTGGATGCGATGTGTGAAAGTTAGTGTATAAACTAATGAGCCATCATGTATGACATTCCTGGGAGTGTGTAAACGTACATTTTGTATTACCATATGATTTTTGTATGTTCTCTATAGTTATGTACTTGAAAATGTATTAATTGACCAATTCGGCACATTTGGGCAGACTTGATACAAAATAGTCCTGTATTGCAATGCTTCACTGATCAATCTGAAACTTTGCACACACAATGCTGCCATCTAGTGGCACAATCTAAATTGCGCCTAAACTGCAATATTATATTGTGGCCTTTCTCTTGCATGGAACAAAAAAACAAAATGTTTGTATTATCTTTTACCAGATCCAATGTGTTATATTCTCCTACATTAATTTCACATTTCCACAAACTTCAAAGTGTTTCCTTTCAAATGGTATCAAGAATATGCATATCCTTGCTTCAGGTCCTGAGCTACAGGCAGTTCGATTTGGGTATGTCATTTTATGCGATAATTGAAAAAAAGGGTCTGATCCTTAAGAGGTTAATTTCCAATGGAACACTGCGTTTAACTTGCAGCATTGCGTTGCAGAGGCAGTTGCAGTGCATTCTGTGTTTTGCATACGTTGAATTTATTAAACGTATGCATCAAATTATATGCGTAGACGGCTTGACAGAAATGGTAGCAGAAGGTGAATGTTGAACTTTGGTTGCACACATATCCAGATGATGCTGCGTACCATTTTGCGCAATGAGTCTCTAGGTGTGATCGGGGCATAAAGAGTAGTGATGGAAAACAAAGCGTGCTGAAGCATTGAGCATTTTCAGCCAATTGTGTCAAAAATAGGTTTATTACTTGAGGCTTTGATCAACACAGTGAACACTAGTGGCACCTGCTGGTCCAAAGAATTTAGAACAGCCAAATTATTATAGATAATGTCACACAAGCCGTAGCGCATGCTCAGGGTAGCTTTTTTGTCTTCTACCGAAACCAATACCAAACCAATCAGTTGGTTGTTCGACAAAACAAAGCTTCAGACATCATTGATCACATGCTTCTGATAAAGTGATAAGTAAACTGCTTAGCGATTTCAACGCATGCCTCTGAGCTCCGGTATCAAACGCAACATCACTACTAAAGAGCCTGGAAAGATTTCCATTGATGAGATGGTCACCATTTGGTTACAATATTGTAACCAGTTAATGTGAAAGTTTTATGTAAAGAAAGTGTTTGGAGTCATTATTTCAAATTATGAAACCAGCTTCATATCTTGATTAACAGGAAATTGACTGAATTGCTTGTAACCCAATCGAAGAAATTTGGATAGGTAATTCCAAAGTGAAAAATCTATGAAAAAATGGGTTGTGTATATATTAGTTTGTATTTACGGTGCCTTCAGAAAGTATTCATATCCCATGACTTATTCCACATTTTGTTTTGTTACAGCCTGAATTCAAAATGGATTAAATATATATTTTTTCTCACCATCGACACACAATACCCCATAATGACAAAGTGAAAACATGTTGAAAATGAAATACAGAAAATGTCATTTACATAAGTATTCACACCCCTGAGTCAATACATGTTAGAATAACCTTTGGCATCAATCAAGTCTCAAAGAGCTTTGCACACCTGGATTGTACAATATTTGCACAATATATATTTCGTAAAATTCTTCAAGCACTGTCAAGTTGGTTGTTCATCATTGCTTGAGAGCCATATTCAAGTCTTGCCATAGTCATTCAAGCCGATTTAAGTCAAAACTGTAACTAGGCCACTCAGGAACATTCAATGTGATCTTGGTAAGCAACTCCAGTGTATATTTGGCCTTGTGTTTTAGGTTATTGTCCTGCTGAAAGGTGAATTTGTCTCCCAGTGTCTGTTGGAAAGCAGACTGAGCCAGGTTTTCCTCTAGGATTTTGCTTTTGCTTAGCTGTATTTAGTTTATTTTTATCCTAAAAAACTCCCTAGTCCATGCCGATGACAACCATACGCATAACATGATGCAGCCACTCCTATGCTTGAAAATATGTTGTGGATCCATCCTCAGTTTTCTCCTATCACAGCCATTAAACTCTGTGACTGTTTTAAAGTCCCCATTGGCCTCTTGCTTGAAAATATGAAGAGTGGTACTCAGTGATATGTTGTGTTGGATTTGCCCCAAATATAATGGTTTGTATTCAGGACATAAAGTTAATCTCTTTGCCACATTTTTAGCAGTTTTACATTAGTGCCTTATTGCAAACAGGATGCATGTTTTGTAATATTTTTTATTCTGGATAGGGTTCCTTCTTTTCACTCTGTCAATTAGGCTAGTATTGAGGAGTAACTACTACATTGTCCTCAGTTTTCTCCTATTACAGCCATTAAACTCTGTAACTGTTTTAAAGTCACCATTGACCTCATGGTGAAATCCCTGAGCGGTTTCCTTTTTCTCCAGCAACTGAGTTAAGAAGGATTCCTGTATCTTTGTGGTGACTGGGTGTATTGATACACCATCCAAAGTGTAATTAATAACTTCACCATGCTCAAAGGGATATTTTTTTAAATGTTTACCCATCTACCAATAGGTGCCCTTCTTTGCAAACCATTGGAAAACCTCCCTGGTCTTTGTGGTTGAATCTGTATTTGGAATTCACTGTTCGACTGAGGGACCTTATAGATAATTGTATGTGTGGGGTACAGAGATGAGGTAGACATTCAAAAATCATGTTAAACACTATTATTGCACACAGAGTGAGTCCATGCAACTTATTATGTGACTTGTTAAAGCAAATATTTCCTCCTGAACATATTTCGCCTTGCCATAGCAAAGGGGTTGAATTATTTTTGACTCAAGAAATTTCAACTTTTCATTTTTAATACATTTCTGAACATTTCTAAAAACCTAATTCCACGTTGACATTATGGGGTATTGTGTGTAGGACAGTGGCACAGAACCTCAATTTAATCAATTTAAAATGAAGGCTGTAACACAACAGAATGTGGAAAGTCAAGGGGTGTTAATACTTTCTGAAGGCACTGTATGTTATTTATTAGGTTTAATCAAAGGGGAAAAGTAAGTTGAGTGTTGAAAGAAATACAGTAGGTTTCAACTTGAAATATAGGTTTGTTAATAATAAAATATAACATTTGGCATTGAATCATATATTTTGTTTAGACAAATGTCGTTTTTTTTCAATAGAAAAAAACGAACTAATTTACTTGTAACCAGTTGACGCAATTTTTTTTAGGTTGATCCGAAGTGTCATTTTTTACGGTGTGTGTGCATGTGCCTTCATGTGGGGGCTTTAATTTTGCTTTGAGGGGAAATGGTTTTCAACGGGCAGGATATATTATATAAAAGGGTTCAATTTGATATTTGGATGATCCCATCCTGTCTTCCTCCTGGAGAGTGGAGAGAAGGAGGCTTATCTCCTTTCCCACTGTGGTGAATGATGGATCAGCATCTTTCCCACTGGAGGTACAGTAAATAGGCCTAATATGTGTGCTGAGTTTCAATGTGCATTCTCTAATCACAACAGGGAGAGTAGAGAACTTAGGGAATTTGATAGATGGAGAGTCCATCAAACTGTCAATGAATATTTAGAATGAATATAAACCCTTTATTTGTAGGTAAATTATGTCCTTATCTGGATCAATGTCGTGGATTACATTTTGGATAGAATCACAAGAAAACAACTGAATTACTGTAGATGTTTTTATTTATTTATTTAAATTCTTCCCATAAAGACTATTCTGTAATTTTTGTGCTGTTTTAATTTGTTAACGTGTGATCATTGCTTAACCATTACATGATCACATGATTGAAGACATACCCCTCCTTACCTCACATGCCCCTGTGTGTGTCCACAGTTCATAGGAAGGATATGAAACACACACTTCCTCCTCATTGGGCTTTCTACCCCAAACCAAATCATTTAAACAGATGAAAAATAAAATCAATCACCGTCATCTAGTCATCTGGAAGAGATAGAAAAACAACAGGAAGCTCCTTGGAGAAAACTGTACTGTACTCTACGTACAGTATTGAAGCAGTCAGTGGCAATGAGCTAATTTATTATGTTCTTCCTTTGTATATTCACACTATCCCTCAGGAGTGAAACAAGGCTTCACATTACATTTAAACAATTGTGAAGAAAAATGTGATATTTCCAGTATCCAGGGATGCTATAACCATAGTATAACAATTAATCATGGAATTAATCCATCAAATTTAACCTACTAGGTGTTGTTTTTTTACTTCACAACCCTCTCTATCTAAGGCCTAACATGGCTTATAGTAGTTGGAGTGTTTAGAGGGGGGCTAAGGGTTCAGGTAAATTAATGAGTTGAGGTAATGGATGAACCACTGCACTGCACCTGGGGCTTCAGCCTCCACGTCAGTATAGATGACTGTGTCACCTCTGACCTCTTGTCTACACAATGGGCTGAGGTAACTCTCAGGTCTACCCCTACAGCTAGCCAGGTGTCCCTCCTGTGTCATCGCTCCGGTTCCCAGGAGCTGGTTGGTCAAATCGTGGCATTTAACTTTTGACCATTGGTCCCTTTATTGTAAAGCTGTTAGGGTCAGTATGAAAATGGAATATCTCAGATAACTGAACAATTGTGTGCATGTGTGTGTGCGCGCTCGCCCATGCGTGTGTGTGAGAGCCTCCTAAATTGATTTTACAAATGACCTGTATAACAGGTAAGACCTGGCTATTCCCCAGGGCCCACTGACCCATGATCAGGGGGTTAGAGGTACCCCCACCAACCCAATTACCCCACACACCCCCTCACCTCTCAACTCACCGGCTCCTCACCCCTCCCACCTGGCGGAACCCGGCTAAGTTGTGTCTGAAAACATCTGCTCTCTAAAACTGACTCTAAAACTGTTGCAGTGTGTGAGCATCACCTTTCATTCCCCTTGACACCTTATGGTATGACACTGAATGAACTGAGAGACACTACATAAGTCTGCGTAATGCAACAAAAACAGATAGCAGAGATACAGTAAAGGCAAAATGGTGGAATAATGGATAGTTATTCTCACGACAACCTGGAGCCACCAATGTTCAGCATTTAAAATAAAGGGACACAGAGCTGCTGATCAGTTAGGTCATGGAGATTCAAGGCAAGCCTTGTAACTACTCTCCCTTTTCCATGATCATCCCTGCAGGATACTCGTTCTGTAAGACTACCATTTAATGAGATAAAGTTATCAGACAAGCATCTGAACTCCAATAGGTAAAATATAGGCCCTGTTAGTCAGTACTGATTATCAGAGTATAGTACTGGAATCAGAGTATATAATACTGTCACCATTGGAGAAAATTCCCTTTGGAAAGTTTTGAATCTCTCCCATTGTTTCAAAAGAAACAGGGGATTTCATATGGAAGCAGGAATGCCAGGAAATGACAGGCATTCTTTGTGGATGATTCAAAAATAAACTTGGGTTGGAGTACAGGGGGAAACCAGAAGTCAAGAACCCTTTTAGTGACGTTTTAGTTTTAGGTCACTTGCCCTAATTCCATACTCAATGTTTTCCCTGCACACTTTTACCAAGTATACTAATGGGCATCTTGAATATTCACTCTGGAGCAGATAGAAAGCCTCTGCCTGTAAATGAAGTGATGCTGCAGATGTGTTGCTCAGGGTCCCGTGTGGCTCAGTTGGTAGAGCATGGCGCTTGCAATGCCACAGTTGTGAGTTTGATTCCCACAAGGGGACCGGTATGGAAATGTATGCACTCACTGCTGTAAGTTGCTCTGGATAAGAGCGTCTGCTATGTTACAAACTTTCTAAATGTAAAAATGTTTACAGATCTTGACATTTTAATAGGAAGCCGTCTATGTTTCTGTTAAGCAGTGAGGTTTAGTTTTAGTATCAATATAGATTCTATTTGTTTCATTCCAGTGGTAGAACAACCTTGTAGGCCCCCATTTGTCCTTGTTTGCCTCTCATTTCCCTTGTCTTACTGCATAGCTCTGTCTGTATGTTACTTTATGAGGTGTTACAGTACAGTATCGTAGCCAAGACAGCTGGCTATAACTTCTACACTGTAAAGCTTTACATTCAGTCAGACATTCAGTTGGTGGTTGAGGGAGGAGTTTCAACCCTCCTGGTTTCACAAGCTCCTTTGGTACTGCTGAGCTGGCAGGAAAGTGCAGAAACGAAAGAAGAAAAATAACGTTTGACTCCCCTCTTTCACCCTCAATGTCCTCAGTGACACTCATAACTAGAGAGAGAGTACGTGTGTGTGGGTGGGTCTGAGAGAGAGAGCGAAAAAGAGAGATTACTTGGGCAAGAATGGTGCATTTTTACTGTAAGAAAAGGTACATTTGGCCATTCATAAGTGACACAAAAAGCATTTCTTTACATGAAGAAAGGCCCCTCAAAATACACCAGGCCATAGTCTTAAATCTGGACCTCCTCTATCATTCGTTGTCATTCTTTTCAGATGACATGGTCCCATGATCTACATGTACTAGAGTGTTTCCCTCATCCAAGCCCCCCACCCTTCCTTCTCTTCTTCCTCCTACCATAACTTCTTTAGATTTAATAACAGCTTTAATTTCACAAGCTCTTCCCTCTACAGCTGTTCTCGCTTCCTACACACACACACACACACACACACACACACACACACACACACACACACACACACACACACACACACACACACACACACTTCCCTCGTTCCTCTACTCCTCCTCTTCTTGTTATTTATTCCCACTGTGCCAGTAGTGGTAGTAGCTCCGGGGTCTTTGACCAGCGTAGCACGGCAGCCCATAGTTCCGTCCATCCTCCGCCAGACAAAGGGAGGGCCTTGAGGAGAGGGATGAAAGGAAACAGGGGCCGTGCAGCCACTCCTTTTTACAATGGGAAACCTTCTTGTAGAGCTTGTAGAACAAATAGCCCCCTTTCTCTGTTTCCCTTTTTAACAAGCCCCGTGAGTGTGTGTGTTTGTGTCTATGTGTGATTTTGTGTCAGTGTGAGAGAGAGAGAGAGAGAGAGAGAGAGAGAGAGAGAGAGAGAGAGAGAGAGAGAGAGAGAGAGAGAGAGAGAGAGAGAGAGAGAGAGAGAGAGAGAGAGAGAGAGAGAGAGAGAGAGAGGCTATGTGCACACTGCCCACAAAATGAGGTGGAAACTGAACTGCACTTCCTAACCTCCTGGCGAATTTATGACCATATTAGAGACACATATTTCCCTCAGATTACACAGACCAACAAAGAATTTGAAAACAAATCCAATTTTGATAAACTCCAATATCTATTGGGTGAAATACCACAGTGTGCAACCACAGCAGCAAGATTTGAGACCTGTTGCCACAAGAAAAGAGCAACCAGTGAAGAACAAACACCATTGTAAATACAACCTATATATATGTTTAGTTATTTTCCCTTTTTTACTTTAACTATTTGCACATCGTTACAACACTGTATATAGACATAATATGACATTTGAAATGTATTTATTATTTTGGAACTTTTGTAAGTGTAATGTTTACTGTACATTTTTGATTGTTTATTTCACTTTTGTTTATTATCTATTTCACTTGCTTTGGCAATGTAAACATACAGTGCCTTGCAAAAGTATTCATCCCCCTTGGCGCTTTTTCTATTTTGTTGCATTACAACATGTAATATAAATGTGTATTTGTATTTGATGTAATGGACATACACAAAATAGTCCAAATTGGAGAAGTGAAATGAAAAAAATAACTTGTTTCAAAAAATTATTTAAAAAAAATTACGGAAAAGTGGTTCGTACATATGTATTCACCTCCTTTGCTATGAAGCCCCTAAATAATATCTGGTGCAACAATTACCTTCAGAAGTCACATAATTAGTTAAATAAAGTTCACCTGTGTGCAATCTAAGTGTCACATGATCTCAGTATATATACACCTGTTCTGAAAGGCCCCAGAGTCTGCAACACCACTAAGCAAGGGTCACCACCAAGCAAGCAGCACCTTGAAGACCAAGGAGCTCTCCAAAAAGGTCAGGGACAAAGTTATGGAGAAGTACAGATCAGGGTTGGGTTATAAAAAAATATCAGAAACTTTGAACATACCACGGAGCACCATTAAATCCATTATAAAAAAAAAAAATGGAAAGAATATGGCACCACAACAAACCTGCCAAGAGAGGGCCGCCCACCAAAACTCATGGACCAGGCAAGGATTGCATTAATCAGAGAGGCAACAAAGAGACCAAAGATAACCCTGAAGGAGCTGCAAAGCTCCACAGCGGAGATTGGAGTATCTGTCCATAGGACCACTTTAAGCCGTACACTCCACAGAGCTGGGCTTTATGGAAGAGTGGCCAGAAAAAAGCCATTGCTTAAAGAAAAAAATAAGCAAACACGTTTGGTGTTCGCCAAAAGGAATGTGGGAGACTCCCCAAACATATGGAAGAAGGTACTCCGGTCAGATGAGACTAAAATTGAGCTTTTTGGCCATCAAGGAAAACGCTATATCTGGCGCAAACCCAACACCTCTCATCACCCCGAGAACACCATCCATGTTTTTCATCGGCAGGGACTGGGAAACTGGTCAGAATTGAAGGAATGAGGGAAACCTGTTTCAGTCTTCCAGAGATTTGAGACTGGGACGGAGGTTCACCTTCCAGCAGTACAGTGACCCTAAGCATACTGCTAAAGCAACACTCTAGTGGTTTAAGGGGAAACATTTAAATGTCTTGGAATGGCCTAGTCAAAGCCCAGACCTCAATCCAATTGAGAATCTGTAGTATGACTTAAAGATTGCTGTACACCAGCGGAACCCATTCAACTTGAAGGAGCTGGAGCAGTTTTGCCTTGAAGATTGGGCAAAAATCCCAGAGGCTAGATGTGCCAAGCTTATAGAGACATACCCCAAGAGACTTGCAGCTGTAATTGCTGCAAAAGGTGGCTCTACAAAGTATTGACTATGCATGCTCAAGTTTTTATTTGTTTCATAATAAAAAATATTTTGCATCTTCAAAGTGGTAGGCATGTTGTGTAAATCAAATGATACAAACCCCCAAAAAATCCATTTTAATTCCAGGTTGTAAGGCAACAAAATAGGAAAAATGCCAAGGGGGGTGAATAAATTTCGCAAGCCACTGTATGTTTCCCATGCCAATAACGCCCCTTGAATTTAAATTGAATTGAATTGAATGGAGAGAGAGAGAGAGAGAGAGAGAGAGAGAGAGAGAGAGAGAGAGAGAGAGAGAGAGAGAGAGAGAGAGAGAGAGAGAGAGAGAGAGAGAGAGAGAGAGAGAGAGAGAGAGAGAGAGAGAGAGAGAGAGAGAGAGAGAGGTGTACGTAGCATTTTGCCTTTAGAATGCTATGTGGAGTTGTCTAGGGTTTTCTGTCGGGCACGAAACAGGTGTCATCAATAGATGTTAGTATTAGCATCGACCTGTTCAGGTTCCTGCCCCACAGATGTTCACTCTTTAGCTTAAGATTCTTCTCAAAGAGCTATTGTTTTTGTTTTCTTGTGGTTGCAACTGTAAGGAGTGAGTTCAAAATGAAGAGGATTTTAGCACCTGCTTGGTTGGATGGGAAGATAACAACATGTAAGCAATGTTTGGTTGCACACTAAGAAACAACAAAGGGTCAGTCAGTGGTGTAAAGCACTTAAGTACAAATACTTGAAAGTACTACTTAAGTAGTTTTTTGGGTTATCTGTACTTTACTTTACTTGTTGACAACTTTTACTTTTAGTTCACTACATTCCTAAAGAAAACAACGTACCTTTTACTCCATACATCTTTCCCTGACACCCAAAAGTACTCATTACATTTTGAGTGTTTAGCAGCACAGGAAAAGTGTCCAATTCACACACTTATCAAGAGAACATCGCAGATCATCCTTACTGCCTCAGGTCTGGCGGACTCACTAAACACAAATGCTTCATTTGTAAATTATTTCTGAGTGTTGGAGTGTGCCCCTGGCTATCCATAAAAAAACTAAAAACTAACTGTCTGGTTTGCTTAATATAAGCAATTTGAAATTATTTATACTTTTACTTTTGAAACTTAAGTATATATTTTGTATTACATTTACTTTTGATACTTAAGTATATTTAAAACGAAATACTTTTAGACTTTTACTTAAGTAGTATTTTACTGGGTGACTTTCACTTTTACTTGAGTCATTTTTTATTAAGGTACAATATCTTTACTTTTACTCAAGTATGACAATTGGGTACTTTTTCCACCACTGCAAAGGGTATTAATGATCAAACACTATGTATAGCACATCAGTATCGCTAAGGTCACAAAAGGTTTTTGAAGCCAGACATAGACTTTACTATAGTTGATCCTGCCCAGTAGCAGCAGTACACAGTGCAGTGTCAGTTTCAGTAGCCTGGGGAAGGTAAAACCACAGGAGTCTTTTCTGGTCACAGACAACCTACAGTCCTGAGACAACCCGTTCCTTGAGACCTCTCGTCTGGCCCTCTTTTATGACATCATAAACCCCTCCATTTCCTCTGGCCAGCCCTAGGTGGATATAACCGACATACCTGCACAGTAATTGTCTGTCTGGGTCTCTTCTCTGTCTGTCTCACCGCCACCGGATTGTTTGTGGCCCCCATCCGGAGCCAGACACTACAGATGTCTGAAGATACTAACTTAGAGATCTTTCAGATCTAGGTTTTACAGTGCTACAGTGATGCAAATCTGAACTGACACTCTATTCCCTGTATTTTGCACTATTTTTAACCTGAGCCAAGAGACTGATACCCAGGCTAGTGGTTTGGCTGTAGAAAGGAAAGAGGCAGGCGTGTGATTTGCCTATAATATACAGTGGGGAGAACAAGTATTTGATACACTGCCAATTTTGCAGGTTTTCCTACTTACAAAGCATGTAGAGGTCTGTAATGTTTATCATAGGTACACTTCAACTGTGAGAGACGGAATCTAAAACAAAAATCCAGAAAATCACATTGTATGATTTTTAAGTAATTAATTTGCATTTTATTGCATGACATAAGTATTTGATACATCAGAAAAGCAGAACTTAATATTTGGTACAGAAACCTTTGTTTGCAATTACAGAGATCATACGTTTCCTGTAGGTCTTGACCAGGTTTTCACACACTGCAGCAGGGATTTTGGCCCACTCCTCCATACAGACCTTCTCCAGATCCTTCAGGTTTCGGGGCTGTCGCTGGGCAATACGGACTTTCAGCTCCCTCCAAAGATTTTCTATTGGGTTCAGGTCTGGAGACTGGCTAGGCCACTCCAGGACCTTGAGATGCTTCTTACGGAGCCACTCCTTAGTTGCCCTGGCTGTGTGTTTCGGGTCGTTGTCATGCTGGAAGACCCAGCCACGACCCATCTTCAATGCTCTTACTGAGGGAAGGAGGTTGTTGGCCAAGATCTCGCGATACATGGCCTCATCCATCCTCCCCTCAATACGGTGCAGTCGTCCTGTCCCCTTTGCAGAAAAGCATCCCCAAAGAATGAAGTTTCCACCTCCATGCTTCATGGTTGGGATGGTGTTCTTGGGGTTGTACTCATCCTTCTTCTTCCTCCAAACACGGCGAGTGGAGTTTAGACCAAAAAGCTCTATTTTTGTCTCATCAGACCACATGACCTTCTCCCATTCCTCCTCTGGATCATCCAGATGGTCATTGGCAAACTTCAGACGGGCCTGGACATGCGCTGGCTTGAGCAGGGGGACCTTGCGTGCGCTGCAGGGTTTTAATCCATGACGGCGTAGTGTGTTACTAATGGTTTTCTTTGAGACTGTGGTCCCAGCTCTCTTCAGGTCATTGACTAGGTCCTGCCGTGTAGTTCTGGGCTGATCCCTCACCTTCCTCATGATCATTGATGCCCCACGAGGTGAGATCTTGCATGGTGCCCCAGACCGAGGGTGATTGACCGTCATCTTGAACTTCTTCCATTTTCTAATAATTGCACCAACAGTTGTTGCCTTCTCACCAAGCTGCTTGCCTATTGTCCTGTAGCCCATCCCAGCCTTGTGCAGGTCTACAATTTTATCCCTGATGTCCTTACACAGCTCTCTGGTCTTGGCCATTGTGGAGAGGTTGGAGTCTGTTTGATTGAGTGTGTGGACAGGTGTCTTTTATACAGGTAACGAGTTCAAACAGGTGCAGTTAATACAGGTAATGAGTGGAGAACAAGGAGGGCTTCTTAAAGAAAAACTAACAGGTCTGTGAGAGCCGGAATTCTTACTGGTTGGTAGGTGATCAAATACTTATGTCATGCAATAAAATGCAAATTAATTACTTAAAAATCATACAATGTGATTATCTGGATTTTTGTTTTAGATTCCGTCTCTCAGAGTTGAAGTGTACCTATGATAAAAATTACAGACCTCTACATGCTTTGTAAGTAGGAAAACCTGCAAAGTCGGCAGTGTATCAAATACTTGTTCTCCCCACTGTATATACAGTACCAGTCAAAAGTTTGGACACACCTACTCATTCAAGGGTTTTTCTTTATTTCTACTATTTTCTACATTGTAGAATATATTTTATATTTGAGATTCTACAAATAGACACGCTTTGCCTTGATGACAGCTTTGCACACTCTTGGCATTCTCTCAACCAGCTTCACCTGGAATGCTTTACCAACAGTCTTGAAGGAGTTCTCACATATGCTGAGCACTTGTTGGCTGCTTTTCCTTCACTCTGCCGTCCGACTCATCCCAAACCATCTCAATTGGGTTGAGGTCTGGGGATTGTGGAGGCCAGGTCATCTGATGCAGCACTCCATCACTCTCCTTCTTGGTAAAATAGCCCTTACTCAGCCTGGAGGTGTGTTGGGGCATTGTCCTGTTGAACCATAACACCTCCTCCTCCATGCTTTACGGTGGGAACTACACATGCAGAGATCATCCGTTCACCCACATCGTGTCTCACAAAGACATGGCAGTTGGAAACAAAAATCTCAAATTTGGACTCCAGACCAAAGGACACATTTCCACCATTCTAATGTCCATTGCTCGTGTTTCTTGGCCCAAGCAGGTCTCTTCTTATTATTGGTGTCCTTTAATAGTGGTTTCTTTGCAGCCTGATTCACACAGTCCCCTCTGAACAGTTGACGTTGAGATGTGTCTGTGACTTGAACTCTGTGAAGCATTTATTTGGGCTGCAATTTCTGAGGCTGGTAACTAATGAACTTATTCTCTGCAGCAGAGGTAACTCTGGGTCTTCTATTCCTGTGGCGGTCCTCATGAGAGCCAGTTTCCTCACAGCGCTTGATGGTTTTTGCGACTGCACTTGAAGAAACTTTCAAAGCTCTTAAAACTTTCCGCATTGACTGACCTTCATGTCTTAAAGTAATGATGGACTGTCGTTTCTCTTTACTTATTTGAGCTGTTCTTGCCATAATATGGACTTTTACCAAATAGGGCTATCTTCTATATACCACCCCTACCTTGTCACAACACAACTGATTGGCTCAAACGCATTAAGAAGGAAATAAATTCCACAAATTAACTTTTAAGAAGGTACACCTGTAAATTGAAATGCATTTCAGGTGACTACCTCATGAAGCTGGTTGAGAGAATGCCAAGATTGTGCAAAGCTGTCATCAAGACAAAGGGTGGCTATTTGAAGAATCTCAAATCTCAAATATATTTTTATTTGTTTAACAGTGTTTGGGTTTACTACATGATTCCATATGTGTTATTTCATAGTTTTGATGTCTTCACTATTATTCTACAATGTAAAAAAGAAAAATCCTTGAATGAGTAGGTGTGTCCAAACTTTTGACTGTTAGTGTATATACATAAAGCCTTGGTCCCAAATCCCAAATCTCTCTGGCTTACACACAGTCAATGAAGAAGAAACATGTTTAATAACTTCTTACTGCTTAAGACTGAACCGGCCATGTTGTTAGAGTTGGTGATGTCTTTTGTTTAATAAAGCCTCAGGTTGCTGAGGACAATAAGGAGGATTTACAGAGAGAGGCCTCAAGAAAGAGGACATTCACATTCAGATGGTGCTCTGCGGCTCTTCAAGGAGAGACTACGAACAAAGTAACTTGACTAGATAGGAGACTTTGTGGTTGTCTGACACTACTATCCCACTGTTCTCTGATGTAACTGAGAGACACATGGACTAGTTCCCCTTTTCTGTTCCCTCTGATATATGCCAGCCATTGCGGCTCAAGCGTTAACAGTTTTACCCATTTTACTGCTTGGATGAGACGACTGAGCAAATCTGATTTTCACAGCTTTGATTTGACGAATGGAGCCTAAAATAACTTTCTCACCTCATGGTGATGGTGAGAGGTGATTGGATATTCAAACAGGAGTGAGGATAAATCTATCTTCAGTTTAATCCTGCTGGGCTCAGAGAGAGAGAAAGGATAAGAGAAAGAGGATGAGGTGAGAAGCCGATCCTACTCAGCAGATGCAGCAACGACAGGAAATAGCAGTATCAGTAACAAGCAGTAACACGATTACCCTCAAAATTGTTGTTTTTGTCAGATGTTTTAAGTAGTTGTAGTGAAGTGGCAACAGTAGCTATACTATAGGGCCAGTCGTTTTTCCTGTGGCAAGAAAAACTGGCCCTTGTCATTCTGTATGATAAAAACTCCCTAACAGTGGTAACAAATGTAGATTGAACTAAAACAGGGCCCTGGTCTTGCCACAGGAATAACGACTGGCCCTATAGTATAGCTACTGTTGCCACTTCACTACAACTACTTAAAACATCTGACAAAAACAACAATTTTGAGGGTAATCGTGTTACTGCTTGTTACTGATACTGCTATGTCACAGGCAATAACACTAACACATGTTTACAAAGGCCAGACCCTCTTTAGGTAGTCAACCATCACACTGAACCATTCTCTCCACCCCATCTGATAATGGCCCTGTACTGTAATGACTGCAGTACATGTAATCATTCTGAGTAGGCCTAGAAGTGGATAAGAAAGCATTATGAAGGCTACTGTTCAGTATATAATGTTCACTGTAGTTGGACATATTTAAGGGGCTGTAACAAGGTACTCCACAGCAGAAAAGCAGTTTTCTGACTCGTGTGAGGGTACTAAAAGGGTAGCCAATGCAGTGTATTTCTTTTTTAATCTATTTTAGGGGGCAAATATAGTTTTGGGTAATGGGACATATTTTAGAGGCCATTAGTACAGAAGTCATTTTTCAAAGACTACATCCAAAAGGTGGCAAATGTTTCTATATTTATTTTTTAGGATGTGATGAGTGGTTGTGTGTACTATGTGTGTGTCAGAAGTATATTCTCTGTGTTTTTATGACTTCCTGCTTGGATATACTGTAACATTGTTGGAGAAGATGGTCATCACTTAAATATAAAACAACGTGGTGATTTGATCCCATTCGATCAGAAATGCTCATATTATGCTCTGTGTTTCCCTTTGCTCTGTGTTTCCCGTTAGGTTCCTACAAGAATCAGCCATCTGAGAATCCATGAAGAACATTTAAAACTCAGGTAATTCTTCCCAGGATAGACAAATATGGCTGGTTTCCCGGACACAGATTAAGCCTAGTCCTGGAATATAAAGCACATTTATCTTGTTTTTTTTGTCCAGGACTTAATCTGTGTCTGTGAAACAGCCCCATAAAATATAAAGGCTTGAACATGCAGATACCCATTCTTGCATTGGTTGGCTTTGTAGAGCACAATAGGCTGTACAGTCATTATTCAATAGTAACAAGACACACTGTGACACATGCCTTTGATTCTTGATTTTAGAGATATGTTTTTGTTTGCATAACACCCGCAAAGATCCACTGGTTTAGCTGTTACACTATCATTATGCCTTGAGTTCATTAAGCCAATATGTATCACGTACAGTGAAGTACAGTAAAAAGAAATAGCTCCCTTCCTGCCTGAAATGTAATGAAAGCCAATCTTGTGGCAGCTGTGGAGTTTTTCCAAGGTGGCCAACATTTATTTTGCTCTACAAATAGAGTATTTTTATTTAGCCTATCAGCTGACGCCTCTCTCCACCCTCCCGTCCTCTAAAGCTCTTTTGTCTGAGAGGGAAAGTGTCCTGTATAGACAGGCAGAGAGAGACACACTATCATATTCATAAGTGAATAAGCAGAAACCATGGGTTGGACTGTAATAGGCGCTTCGCAAAAGAGAGCCCTGCTGTTTGCCATATGGTGTAATTATGAAGTTATTTCTGAAGTTTATCTCCCTCTCCATCAACATAGTTTTAGAAGTGTGTGTGTGTGTGTGTGTGTGTGTGTGGGGGGGGGGGTGATCCCCTCTAATCGGTGCCCCCTGTGTAATGTCGAGACTTGCAGCTTGGCCCCTCATTCAGCAGGGGTTAGCTAGGATCTCCCCTTCACACACACACACACACACACACACACAATGGCAACATTCAGCTGTAGAATAGGGGTCCTCCCCTCTGCCCCCCACCCACCTCTGAGGGCGCAACAATGAACGTTGGGATTAAGAAATGCCTGGTCGACACTGAGGTTGCCATGGAGAAACCGTTTTTCTCCCGTCTCTCCACCCTGCGACTGATTCGGATTTCAGGTCTCATTAGGGGACAAAGGGGGTGTGTCTGAGTGTGTTGTTGTGTGTGTGTGTAATATATATTATTATGTCTAATTATAAGGCCTTGATCCTGGCCTCTTATCAAGGATGGTGAATGAATGGGGTTATTTCTCTCAGAGAGAACCCTTCGCCTGTTGAGAAAAAATGAAAAAACCTGCACTCACTGTACTGTTCTTTAAGTTTTAATGTCTTTTAAGCCGCAGAGGTCTTAGCAAACGACCACTTTTTGGTGACAGCATTCGTCAGCGTTTATAAGAAGCCTGCTCTAGTATAAAGAGACTATGTCATAGTCAGAGAGGGAGAATGATAACCATATTAGCATTATTATCCCATTAACAGTTATTACCTCAATCCATAAAGTATTGTTAGAGTGGTAGCATGCAAGTATGACGTATACTCCAGTTCGTGAAGTGTGGTAACAAGACTGTTAGCCTATTAGCATAGTCCATCATTCGTCCATTGTGGTAAAGCTACTAGCATGCTAGCATGACGTTAGTCTCCCAGTCAATGAGTTTCCCAGAGCAGTGGGCACGCTAGGCTAGCATCCACCATGACGCCAACTCTAAGTCTATGAAAGAGATTGATGAATGAATGCATTAGCATGTAGCATCATGACCTCAGCCTCGGCCCGTCTTGCTGGACGAGAGGCTGGCAGAGGTCGTTTGTCCACCAAGCAATGACCTGCCAATGACAATGGGAGTATTCAGTCGCGAGGGGATTGGGAGACACACACACACACACAGGCACACAAAGACACGCACACACGTACACACACGTAACACACACACACACACACACACACACACACACACAGTCTTATTTTACTAACCTTGTGGGGATACACAATTGATACCCATTCAAAATCCTATTTTCCCTAACCCTAAACCTAACCCTAACCCTAACCTTAACCTAACTCCTAACCCTAAACTGAACCTTTAACCCCTAACCCTAATTCTAACCCTAACACGCATTCTAACCCTAACCCCCCTAGAAATAGCCTTTTTCCTTGTGGGGACTGGTAAAATGTCCCCAGTTGGTAGAATTTTTGTTCGTTTACTATTCTTGTTGGGAGTTCTGTTCTCCACAAGTATGGTTAAACATGTCTAACACACACACACACACACACACACACACACACACACACACACACACACACTAGCTCAGTCTCACTGCAGGGGACAGCACAGTGTGAGTCTGTTGTATTGTTCCCCATGCAGCAAATCTATTAAAACTGTGACTGCCTGAGAAATGGTCCAACAATATCATTCTCCAACAATATCATTCTAACTCCGGGATTCAATTTACATGGGGTGTCCAGGGGTGCAAGCAGAAGAATAGAATAGTCCAACAATAGAATATCTTTGTCCATTCGTGGAGAAGGGAAATTAGTCATTTTGCTTCTTTCCAACCTCCCGAGACAACATATACCACTTTAGAGTAGACACATCCCCCATTGTATTGATAGTAATATAAGCAAACCCTGTCTATACAGTATCTGTAATGCTTTTTCACACTGCATTTCTTGACACTGATTCAGCCATACTAATGGATTTATTTTCTACTTTATCTATTTCAGGTGCTTCTATGGATGTTCCGGACAGTGTGGCCTGTCGGTCAATGAACAGATGCCATGGATCCTGCTTTTCTTGTTGTGTCACAGCTTTTTGATTGGTTATAATGTTTTGGGAATATCTAGATATAATCAACTTTTCAATGTCTCTAAAAGAGCACTGTGGTTGTATATTTATTTATAATGTGCATCCACCCCTGTAGACACTGCACTAATTCTGTCATTCTATCATTCTATGTACCTGTGTCTCCCTCCTGTCCCCCGCTGTCTCCCTCCTGTCCTGTCCCCTCCCCTCGGCCTAGCCTTTAGTAAATACATCTGTCAGCTCGGCTCACACTCACGCACTCACTGCGGTCCTGCTCGCCTCGGTGAACATTCAACGCTGTCGGTGAGTTTGGTATGGATCACATAAAAACCATCGACCGTTGACTGTGCCCCGTGGCCTGCCCTGACCACTTCAGAATAGAGTTGAAGAATTGGTGCGGTTATGATGGACGAAAACCTCCTGGAGGGAGGTGGATGTGTACAAACACACACATGCCACAGGCTATCTTTCTTTCTTTGACTACAAGCACGCACGCACACACACACACACACACACACACACACACACACACACACACACACACACACACACACACACACACACACACACACACACACACAAGTATTTTTTTCTCCTATCTCGTCCCCCAGTCCAGCCTCTCCAAAGGCCCCTCAACTCCAAAGGTCACAATCAACATTCATTGCTGTCGCTGGGTTGGACTCTGTGAAAAAGCTCACTGAACAATGAGTGCAACTGTGGCCCCGTTTTTCCCTGACTAACATCGGATGGAATATCTCAGCCGGATCATCCTGGATGCACCACATTCTGATTTCTTTATTTATTTTATCTCTTGTTTTCCCCTTTCTCTCTCTTTCCATCTCTTTTCTCTCGCCCTGGCTCTGGATGTCTTCAGTGGAGAGAGAGAGAGAGACGTAAATAGAGTCTTTGTCTGGGACTGCTCCCTCATCCTCATCTTCCTCTCCTCTAATTGGTGGTTGTGTGTGCAACGAGGGGGAAGGAAGCCGAGTGAATGTGTAATCATCTGGAGTATCTTCTCCTTTAGCTATTTCATCCTCTCTTTTTTTGTGTAATTATACAGTGGGCTGTGATAGCTCTGTGTATGTGTGTGTGTGTGTGTGTGTGTGTGTGTTTGTGTGTAATTATACAGTTGGCTGTGTTAGCTCTTACTGAAATGGCCCTCAGTAAAGCTGCTGCCTAAAGCATTCCTCAGCTGGAGTTCTGTTCTGCTCCTTTCCTGTGTGTGTGTCTGTGTGTGTAGTGTGTGTGTGTAGCGTGAGTGTGTTGTTGTATTTGTGTGTGTGTGCGTGCGTTTGTGTGTGTGTGCGATAGACGAAGGGGTGTGTGCAGAAATATTCTGCTATAATGAATTCAGCTCACACACAACCCAAGATTGAGTTTTTCAACGACACACACGCACCCACATACACAAATACAGTATAAGAATTAAATTTTACATTTGACGTTTGGATTTACGTGTATGTAGTATTTTATAATAACTGCTAAATAAAATGTTATGAGATCCAAACATCTGTGCCTCATTCTCATTCCTTTACTCCAGCACATGTAGTGTTTCCTAGCAGGACAAATAAATGTGTACTTGACATAAATAAGACATTGATCCAATAGCTCTATAAACGTCCACATCGATTCAATACCTCTATAAACTTGCTTTATAAACTAAACTAAACTGTTAAGTAGACTATATACTTCAGCCATAGAGAGCGGTGACTGCTCTTTCAGCATGATGGGTACTTAGGAATGTGTGTCCTTTGTCCCAGCAGGGAAGTCTATCTTTGTCTCTCTCCCTCTCTCTCTTCTTTCTATCTTTCTCTCTCTCTCTCTTTATCTCTCTCGCTTTCTCTCTCTCTCTCTCTCTGCTCTCGCTCTTTCTCTCTCTCTCTCTCTATCTATTTATCTCTCTATTTCTCTCTCTTTTTTGCTCTCTCCACTCTCGCTCTTTCTCTCTCTCACTCTGTCTCTGTCTTTCTAGCTAACTCATGTCTCTCTCTCAGCTCTCACTCTGTGTCTTTCTCTCTCTCCGCCCCTTCTCATCTCTTCCCCCCAGTCCCCTGTATTATTCATAGAGAAGCACTCTGCTCAGTAGTGCAGAAATGGTGATAATGATGATGTAATAACGGCTGTGTGTGGGTGGAGAGCGTCAGTTGGGAAGGCTTCACGTGATTGGAGGAACGTGTCCACTGTAGAGCTGGTCCCTCTCTTACAATGATGGTGGCTAGGGCAGTTGGCCCCTCTCCAATTATTTGCTGACATTTACAGCCAAAAACTAATGGATCTAGTTTGAGAAGGTTGAAAACTTGCCCAAACTCACCAAATTATTCACCAGCCAGGCATCAACGGGTCCAAAGATGAAGATGGAAGAGATTTGGAGCCAATGGGTTGCGCAGTTCCATATTCACCAGACTGGTCCTTTATTTACAATCAACCACATATTTTCTAACATTGGGGACTGCTAGAAGGAAACCAGGGCATGAATAGAGTACAGTCCATTTTGTGAAGTTGCTACTTGGTACAAAAAAATACTGAGGGGTAGTACTGAACCCAACATGGCCAACCTGTCAGGCCTAATGCAATGGTACTATACTACCATCTAGTGTTAGTGGCCTGTACTACAGCTATTCCCTGCACAGTCCTGCAGTAGTCTGGTTTTATTACAACAATTAAATGTTCTGATAAATCAATATGGCAGACTAATTTATATCCACTTGAAAAGTCTTTGCAGTCAGTAAAGAGAGCGATACAATAATCATTTATACTGTCTCTTTCCAGTGTCCACCCTCACCCCCCTTAAGCATTCTTCTCGTGACTTCTATTTATTTAGTAAAACCTTAAAATAACCTTTGTACCTCTTAGGCATGACAAAACAAACAAGGTCTTTAGTGAGGGAATTCCATTGTCCTGCATGAACTGGAATTGTACTGCTTCGATAATAGAGATAATAGTGTGTGTTTTGACACAGTTGGGAATATGGGAATTAACCAGTGTTTGACATCTCACTAGAGCTCTGCTACCCGAGACATTATACATTGGGTTAGGGCCTGTATTTCATCAATAACAAGGCTCGGGTATCACTAAATTGATCACTAACATTTTGAAGCTGAGCCATTTGCGTGTGCTCTGCTGCGCAGTACAGTCATATCTGTACTGGTCCTCTGTAGCTAAATGTGGTCCTCTGTAGCTCAATTGGTAGAGCATTGCGCTTGTAACGCCAGGGTTGTGGGTTCGATCCCCGGGAACACCCATACGTAAAAATGTATGCACACATGACTGTAAGTCGCTTTGGATAAAAGCGTCTGCTAAATGGCATATTATATCTGACTAAGATCATAACATGGTGTCAGAAGTGCTTCAACGTCGTCAAAAATAAGACATGAGAAATGATTTCACCGAAAATAATAATGTTCCTTGAGTTTTGTCGGAGTTTAGAGTGACGAAAAGAAGCTAACAGTTTACTGCTGTCTCATGTCTCTTCATTGAGCAGAGCAGCCCAAGCGCAACCGTTACTATGGATACTTCTAGACATGAGCAGAGCACACGCAGAGCGAGCTGAGCACAATGAGCAAGTGACAGACATAGAGGAGCAGCTAATCGATTTACTAACTGAGGAAGTTATTTTTGATTTCAGACTTCAGGCCGGGCCTTAAATTAGGCAGAAGCATTCTGGCCTGGGTAGGGTAGGGCCTGAACGTCAGGGGCATTACAATTAATGCCATGCAGGGCTCTACATCTCAGTGCTGTTGTCGTTTGTTGCTCTTTGTTTTGCAATCTTTAGATAGCTATTGTGTGAGTCTGTTGAGTGAGTCTGTCAATATACTGTATCTAAATGTTTCCATTTCATATGCATTTATAACAACATGCTTATAAGCAACTCTGGCCCAAACACCCAAACTAGCAAGCAAAGAAAAACTCTCCAAAAAGGAAGACACTACTTTGATGGGGCCCATCCTCCTGTAGTTGGCCAGATAGAAGTAATATATAACCATCAAGGCCAGAGCAATGTAGATTTCAATGTACATTAAAAAATGTAGGACCTTGCATGTATATTTGACTGACATAAACTGAATGCAATGTATGCCACTGTTAAAATGAAGTGTTTTGTAACACTAAAATGTAACGTTATGACTATAACTACTGTTCCCTGAAGGAGGGAAACGTTGCACCTCGTGACTTCGGTTGAAGGATCTACAATCACACCTGACAAGGCCAATGAAATCCGTGCCTTGCTGGAAGCCCTGCCTCCCATAGGTGTTAAGCGTGAGGCTCTGATTTATTCCTTCAATTTAATACCGCTCTTCACCGAGCCCAGGAACGGGCACTGTGATGCCAAACGGGCGGTGCGGGGCCAAACAACCCCACGTCCAGGCAAACAAGACATTAGCTCCGATCACCCAAACCATCTCTGCTTCCTGCATCTCGGTCCCAGCCGATGTACTGGCATCCGGGGAAAGTTGCCATTGGTAATTCCAAGCTTCCTTGAGGATGCTACACGTCTTTCCAGGGAGTTTGCACGTAGTACGTGGCAATGTGCACACGGACTGGTGCACAGGACTGGTTCGAGCGAGGGCCACCTGAGCGTGATCCAAGCCAAGTCAAACTGCACATAGATTGGGAGTATCTTTCAGAGAAATGCTATAACCGCATGACTGGGGGCATGTTCTTAACCCCGAACCTGGCTTAGCCATCGTCGTCTCGGTCGTTTTCTTAGCCATCTTACTCATTGCACCAGCAAATTCAAGAATAACTCATCGTTTTTTTTTAGTAGCGTGAATCGTTCCTGTTCACACCGAGGTGAAGAGCGGAATAATTGAAGGAATTAATCCGAGCCTCACGCATATCACCTGTGGAAGGTGGGGCTTCCAGCGAAGAGCGGATTTCATTGGCCTTGTCAGGTGTGATTGTAGATCTTTCGACCGAAGTCGCAAGAGTGCGACTCCCAATAGTATGTTGTAATGAAGTTGACTGACTGAAACGATAATAGCGGCAACTGAGCTGCCACCAACGTTAAGGAGACTAAACCTTAAAAAGCGACTGCCCTTATAAACCAATGAATCCCTTTGAAAACGACCTATGTGGCATCGATATGATCCAGAAACATTTATTCTAGAGTCAAAATGTACTACAAAGTTTAAATAGGATAATTTTGGTCATAAAGTCAGTCTTGTCTAAAACGGAGTTTGGAACCTCAGTGCGTCACAACAAGTAAATTAAGGTTGGGTTTGGATTACAATTGTGTCAACAAATAATGCCCCCTTTTGCCAAGCTCCAAGTGCAAATCGCCCCTCTGCCCACTTCGTTTCCCTTCATTGAATGGTGATCCGTTGCTTCATCGCCCCCATACAATGAGTTCAAAGGACCACAGCCGTTTGAGACTGAAAAGCCCTTATTGGATTGACCATGCAATGCATGCTTCCAGCAGGATGCACAGCCAACAACTATGGTTTGCATGCCCTGCCAAAGGACCCTATCATGCGGAATAGGTGGTTGAAGTTCATTGGTCCCCAGTGGTGGTGAGTTTACCAGTAGCTAGACCATAGACTGCTGGTTATGTATCTGGTTATGTATATTTTGATAATCAATATCACTGTCATCGCTGGCATAGCTGACATTAAATTTGGCTTGGAAACACGATAACATTTCACAAGAAGGCAAATCATTTGCAAGGTTCTGTATTTGTTTTCTTAGTTCACCTTTTGTTCTTGTAGCCCTGTTTCTTTGTGTTCTTGAACGTAGCCCTGTCTTTCATTTTTGTTCATTGATTTCACCTGTGTTAGTTACTCACCTGGTCTTATCAGCTCCTTATTTAGTTCAGTTCTTTCTGTTTGTGCCTTGTGAGGTATTGTTCGTTTTGACTCTACTAAGCCTTTTTATAGCTTGTTTGTGAGAACCAGTTTGCCTACCTGTGTATGACCATTGCCTGCCTGTGACCACGATTCCTGCCTTTTGCGAAGGCGAAATAAACACCTGCCGCACTCTGCGCGTGAATCTACACCTTTTTCTCCCTGAGTATTCATTACATAATTAGTAGGAAAACCTTTTCTCATGATTGTGATGTCGCTAGATAACTTTAGATGCAGTATAACTTAAGCCAGCTAACTAAGATTGTGGGGACAACCATATTAGTATTGCTAGCTATTTTTGATGAACTTTGCTAGTAACAGTTATGGCAAGATTGAAATCTCTCTAAAGTAAATTTGATGACATCATACTATGGCAAAGTTGTTTCCTACTAATTATTTGCCTACTTTAGCAATGTCATCATATTTCCATACCACTCTAAATTAGTGTAATTTAGAAGAAACAGTCACATTAGCCACTGAGGTGTAACACATGTCTAGGGCACAAATACATCTTGGATGCAGCTATGGGGGTACTAGCTAACTCATATCTGACTACAACTAGCAGCAACTAATTCAAACCAACCCGAGGGCCATAGCAAAACATGTCACAGTTGGTTGCATAGTGTAACAGCGTCACCGACCTGAATCTAATCCAATCTGGAGCCAGTCAGTCTACATCTGTAAAGCATATAATTATATTCCAAATGAGATTATGTTATTTCTCGAGCTATGTTTATAATTGAGGGAAGATGACAATCGTTGACCCTGTTTTTCTGTCAGACAAAATGCACCGTTGGGTGCCAGACTGATCCTCTGGTCATTAATGGATGCCAGGACCTACCAGAAGGAGCAAAGGTGGGTATCATAACATGTCCAGCAATGTGATTGCAATGGTTTAGCAACCTCCCAAAATAATTTCATTCACTATTCATTTACTATTTTCACAGCTTGTCAGGCAAGACTTCAGAATAAAAGTGTGTCATTTGACACAAGTACCCTTGTGACACCAGCTCCATTGTTGCCAGAGTCTCCCTCGACTCCTATGAAAAGGACACACCATAATGAGGCCTCTGATAGTGACCCGATCTATGCTGCTATGCCCATCAATGGGGCTCTGGCAAAGACCTCACCTCCAGCATCACCTCTTGCCTGCTCACCAACAGTCCTCGATGGGGAGAACAGAATTAGGTAGGTTTACTCTGGCTTGTTTAAACTTCAACATAGTATATGTATGTGTGTCAGATATCACCTATTCCTAATTGGTAATAGAACAGTGACTGTGTGCATGTGTTCACAGATGCATGAGATGCAGAGAGACCTGGCACTCAACACATCCACAATGATGAACTCTGCCTCAACTCTGCCTATTTCTACAGATGGACTGGTGATGCTTTTCCCAGAAGGCAGCCGGGGTCGTTTGATGGGGAGACCATAGTTGGGTGGGTTTTATCTGACCTGTTTAAACTTCAACATAGTACCTGTTTGTGTGCCAGATATGACCTATCCTAACTGCCATTGGTAATAGAACAGTGACTGTGTATATGTGTTCACAGAAACATGTACGGAGCCAGCACATGGAGACTTGCAAGATGATGTGATGAAGTCTAGACTGACAGACGGGCTTGATACTGATGTCTCTGAATGGAGAGAGACCTGGCACTCGGCATTAACATTTTACTAGACACAACTTTTACTTGTATTGTCTTTTTTAAATGATTGAATTGAACGGTATCAGTCAATTCGGGGAGGGAAAAACCCTGTGTATTCTGCAGTAGGATTGGGAAACTCCCGTTGTATACAGGACACCACACAGGAAGATACAGTATGACCACTCTGACACGTTTGCCGGGGTTGCCCCATTACCACCAGACAAAATGCAGATAGGCACATTATCTGTATTGGCTGGGAATTACAATGAAAGATGAAAGGTGTATATTTCTATATTAGCAGAACACTGCTTCTATTATATTATATAAAGGGTTGTTTATTCTACATGGACTGTTACTTCATTTTAAACTATCAAAACACTTACTTTAGAATATCTACATAAATTCAGCAATTGCATTCTTCTCATGGGAGTAAGGGGTTATGAGACAGATTTAAGGTGTACTGAAACATTCATCCTAAGGTGTTCTGAAATGTGACATGGTGTGTTGTAACCAGAGTATGTGAGCGGAGTTGAGCGGTTGGAAATCCCGCTCATCACTCTTGGAGCTGTGTGCTCCACCTCCTTTCCAACCACTCTGCTGAAAACCGCGCTGCACTCACAGGGAAAAAAACTGCCGCTCCATTCATTCATATCACAATTTAACCAACACCCATCTATTTTTGTGACTACCTGGACCTACCATTTGGTTTTGAAGTATTGAAACCAAACCATATGATTTGATTGAAAAGTATTTGAATAAACAGGAAAAGGTGAATGTAAGAAGCGCACATCATTTCAAATAGGCTACATGCAGTGGATGACCCGTCATTCAGGGCAGGTGGGGCAGAGTCCCACCTGTTTTGACCCCCACCTGTTTAGCTAAAAATTATATATTTTTATTTTTGTTGTTGTGTGTTTTGCATGTTATTTTGACATTAATATGTGTCACATATCAGTTTGCAAACAATGTAAAAAAAAATAATCTTTGAGTTAATAAAGCCGCATACAAACATGGTCTCTTTTTTGCTTTCTTGAGTAAGGCAGCTTCAAAATGCAGGTGTTTCAGCCTAGCTCAGTGCTTTCTGTGGTGGTGGGGCAGCCAGCGGAAAATACAGAGCGTTGTGGCTGGTAATGTTCTCTAGTTGCACCGTGATTGGCTCAGTGTTTTGTTAGTCATGGGGACCGCAACATTTACAGGGAGAGCTCGAAAATTCAAGTCCCTTGGGTGCTGCCATAGATTTACATTACATTTTACATTTTAGTAATTTAGCAGAAGATCTTATCCAGAGCGACTTACAGTTAGTGAGTGCATACATTTTTTAGAAGTGCCCATACAAGAATGCTCAAGGTCATTGGCCACAGATGGGGCAGCAGGTAGCTTAGTGGGTAAGAGCGTTGTGCCAGTAACCGGAAAGGTCGCTGGTTCTAATCCCGAGCCGACTAGGTGAAAAATCTGTCGATGTGCCCTTAAGCAAGGCACTTAACCCTAATTGCTCCTGTAAGTCGCTCTGGATAAGAGTGTCTGCTAAGTGACTAAAATGTAAAAATAGAATTACATCACGTCATATCTACCGTAGCTTTGAGTGGACTGATCATGTCAACATCATACTTTCAAAATCTTAGCTAGCAAGTTAGACAAGCAGTCATCATCATGAATCAAGTCAACAATCTACTGGCAAATCCTTTTCAATCCTTGTCATATTAAGAGAAATTATACATCAAATGTATCGGTGCTCATCGGCCATTGGATATTGTGGTGTCCGAACAACGATGCTGCGATGATGTGTTGATAAGAAATCCGCTGACACTGTACTTTGATTATAAAGGTTTATTATATCAAAGATTTCAGCATCAATTTACAGACTCTGCAGAATCTGGAGAGCAACGAAACCAATCCCAAATATGATCGCTCTCCCATTCTTTTGTTAAAACATGGTATATGTATCCTATGCTTTATGTAACATAAGGTGGCGTGATTTGAATAGACCAATCCCTGGCCTCCACATAGCCAAATATCCTCTGTTTTAGGGGGCCCCTATAGTAACACTTTCCAGATGTTTCAGCAAAGTAGAGTAAAGTTCATCTAACCCCCAATATGAAAACCTCAGCCAAAGTTATAGAAGTTCCAGATACTACATATTTCCCCCCTTCGAGACTAATTAAGTCTTGAAAACAAAAAGAATAGGATTATGACAAATAACAATGTTTATTACATCAGGCTTCTTGTGTAACTTTAGCAATAAAACAAAGTTTATGAAGTGTGAACAAATTGTTATGGAGTGTAAGAGCGAAAAACCTGTCTGGCAGCTTTCTTTCCAAATATCCATCAATCAATCAAGACAGGAAAATTATCTCACGGCCCCTCTGCCCCAGGCGACCACCTAAGTACTCCAGATCAATTCATTAATCTTTATCAATGCATTTTAAGCTATGGTGCAATCGAATACACGTGAAAGCCTCAGAAAACAAAATAAAATAAAGAAAATGTCCACATTCAGGCTGGTCGACCCATCGGACCTTCCCGTGGATTCTCTCTGTCCCTGCCTAGACCCAATATCCCTAAGCGTCAAAGAAAAATGAAAAACATCTGAGGTCCCCACATGTACCCAACAACAGAAAACATCATTCTTCAAAAAATTTATACAGAAAGAATATGACACAAATTATGTATTACACATGCAAATATGTATATATATCAGTGCAGACACTGGAATGTAGTCCACTACACTGCAGCTCCTCAGCAGTGTCGACTTTCAATGCAACGTGGATGATGGAATCTGAACATTTCCACACCGTCCTTGTTCAGCTTCCTCCAGTCCATTCATATTGTCCATGTTTGAGTATTTGAATCCCACTCTACACATTCCCCATATGCTTCTGGAAGAAAATAAAACACCAACCAGTATCTTTTGCAAAGCAACACATGAAAATTAAAACATCAATATCAAAAATAATATATAAAAATGATATATAAAAATGATATATAAAAATGATATATAAAAATGAATCACATTCCATTTCCCCCCTTTGATTCTTAAGAAAACACTAAATATCACATCAATATGCAAAGAAATGTGAAAATTATCACACAATCAGAAACATATGCGGATAACTTTTTATGAAAATTGGCCATATATGTAACATACGCTCTCATTTCATCTTCCAAAAGAGCCAAACTTGGACCCTTTCCGTTTGTTCGCAAACAAGGCGTAGGCATCCTTCTTCCTGTGACCAGTTCATGGGGTGTCATACGTAGATCACGAAACTCACTTGAGCGACACACCATTAATGCTAAAGGGAGCTCCGCTATCCAGTTTAGACCCGTTTGCTGGCAAATCTTGACAATGCGATTTTTCAAAACACCATTCATTTTTTCACAAATCCTTTGACTTTGTGGCTGATAAACTGCTCCTAGACGTTGCTTAATTCCCAATTTTTGCTAAATCAATTTCACTGATTTATCCACAAATTCTTTCCCATTATCTGAGGATATTCGATCGGGAAGTCCCCACCTGCTTATGACTTCTTTACACAAGAACTTGGCAACCGACTGAGCGTCTGTTCGCTTGGTTGGACAGGCCTCCGGCCATCGTGAAAATCTATCCACAACCACCAGCATGTATCAACTGGTTTTATCATATCAACAAAGTTGATAACCAACTCACGCATAGGACCTCTCGGTGTTGGAATGTGACCAAGAAGAACAGTCACACCCCTGCGAACATTATTTTTCAGACAGATCGTGCACCTGCCTATGACATAGTCAACCTGTTCAAGCAAATATGGTGCCCAAAAACCATACTCCTTTGTGATCTTTCTCCTAACCTCCCCCCTTGCAACATGAGCTAACCCATGTGCTTCCTGAATCATCAGACCTAATAGGTCTAGAGGCGCTACTATCAACCCCTCATGGTTTCTCCATGGTTTCTCCAAAATCACATCCTTAAGCGTAATTTTGTCTTCCAAGTCCACTCCATGAGTGACCAGAAAAACCTTGCCCAATTTGTCCGCTCCTGTGACGGCTTTTGCAGCTTCATCAGCAGCTTTGTTCCCTTGTGTGACTTTTGACACATCTGTTTTATAAGCTGCACACTTAGCTATCGCTATCTCTTTAGGCTTCATCATAGCATGCAACAGTTTCATTATTTGCGCGTGATGTTGTATCGGAGAACCATCCATTTTCTTAAACCCTCGACCTTTCCACACTGCTCCAAACAAATGACATACATTATGTGCATATGCAGAATCAGTATATATCGTCACTCGCTTTCCTTCTGCTAACAAACACGCTTCTGTTAGCCCCACAAGTTCAGCAAGTTGTGCGGACGCAGGCTGTGGTATTACTTCAGCCTTTTCAACAACAAATCCAGTTCCTTGGGCTTTAACTACTGCATAGCCAGCACACAATTTATCTCTCACACGATAACAAGACCCATCAGTCCAATACTCCAGGTCTGCCTCACGTAATGGAAGGGCTTGCAAATCTGATCTAAGCCTTGAGTATTTCTCTGCTTCTTGAACACAATCATGTGGCTCACCATCCTCTGAAGTTGGCAAATTCTCGGCTGGATTCACCGTATCACACCTCACTAGGGTGACATCCTCTTCCTGCTCTAAGAGCCTATGATAGTCTCTGAGCCTAGGCATAGTCAATGTATATTTTCCATAGTTCAGAAGATTTCTGAGACTATGATGGGTAAGAATTGTTACTGGGTAACCCATCGTAACAGATGATGCTTTGTCATACATTAAATATACTCCCACCATTGCTCTGTAGCACAGTGGTAGCCCTAGTTCTACTTCTGAATAGGCAGTAGAGTAGTAGGAAATAGGTTGAGGATTCGTCCCTGTAACTGTCGGCTGACAAAGAACTGCACATGCATATTTACCTCCAGTAGAAGTAGACACATATAGCAAGAAATTCTTAGAGTAGTCTGGTAGTGTGAGTGCTGGTGCCTCTTGTAACCTCTGTTTGATCGTTTCAAATGCTACAAGGCCTTCCTGTGTCCAGGAAAGATTGCTATGGAGTTGACCATTCCCAGTATCTTTAACCATTGCTCTCAAAGGTCCCGTCAAACTAGCATAGCCCTCAACCCAGGCTGAAGAATAACCAGCAATACCAAGAAATGTCATCATCTCTCTGACAGTTCTAGGCTTCGGAGCCTTACGAATATTAACATGATTCGAGGTGAGTAGTCATGCTGTACTTCGCTCCGCAGGTAATATGACACATTACATTACAATGGAACGATTTGATTAGTGTAATGTTGGCTAGCTACATAGTTGTATTTGTATCAAAGATAAAGGTGTAGTATAGAGTAACTATCGAGGTTAGCTAGCCAGCTACATTCGTTCGCAGCGACGCCGTTTTTCAAACAAAGTCAACACCGCAGCCATTGCTAGCTAGCCAACACTACCAGCTACCGGCTAGCAGTACTGTGGCAACTAAATACAATATCCTTTTAGCCAGCTACATTCGTTCGCAGCGACGCCGTTTTTCAAACAAAGTCATCACCGCAGCCATTGCTAGCTAGCCAACGCTACCAGCTAGCAGTACTATAGCAACTAAATACAATATAATTTTAGCCAGCTACATTCGTTCGCAGCGACGCCGTTTTTCAAACAAAGTCAACACAGCAGCCATTGCTAGCTAGCCAACACTACCAGCTAGCAGTACTGTAGCAGTACTGTAGCAGCTAAATACAATATCGTTGTGCTAGCTAGCCAACGTTTAATTATTGCTGCGTTATGAAAGGAACTAGACACGGACACGAATTATCTGTTTAGTGTGTTAACACACTATTGGTAGTTTGTTGTAACCAAGTATTGGTGCTAAACCGTGTGTTATTGGATGCTAGCATGCTAGTTAGCTATGGCGTCATAGTTAGCTAGCTGAATAAAGTAAGTTGAGTCTATTCCTTGAAACATTGAACCGCTGTAGTTTACAACAATTCTAATTTCTAAAGTGGAAGTTGGGAGAGTTTTATTCGGGTGTTTCAGTGAAACAATTATAGTATCTGAGGTGGAAGTTGGGAGAGCCCCGCTCTCTCCTTTCCCTGATGTTTAGTTCATTTCATTCCGATCTCCTCTGCATTATTGTAGCCATTTGCTACAGCCTGTCAACTATGCCTCTGCCTATCCCTGTTCTCTCCTCTCCGCACAGGCTACACAAACGCCTCACACCGCGTGGCTGCTGCCTCTCTAACCTGGTGGTCCCTGCACGCACCACACACCTGGAGTTCCAGGTCTCAGGCAGCCTCTGGAACTGCCATTCTGCTGCCAACAAGGCTGACTTCATCCCAGCCTATGCTACCCTCCAGTCCCTCGACTTCCTGGCGCTGACGGAAACATGGATTACCACTGAAAACACTGCTACTCCTGCTGCTCTCTCCTCGTCTGACCATGTGTTCTCGCATACCCCGAGAGCATCTGGTCAGAGGGGTGGTGGCACAGGAATCCTCATCTCTCCCAAGTGGACATTCTCAATTTTTCCCCTAACCCATCTGTCTATCTTCTCATTTGAATTCCATGCTGTCACAGTCACTAGCCCATTTAAGCTTAATATCCTTGTCATCTATCGCCCTCCAGGTTCCCTTGGAGAGTTCATCAATGAGCTTGACGCCTTGATAAGCTCCTTTCCTGAGGATGGCTCACCCCTCACAGCTTTGGGGGATTTCAACCTGCCTACATCTACATTTGACTCATTTCTCTCTGCCTCCTTCTTTCCACTCCTCTCCTCTTTTGACCTCACCCTCTCACCGTCCCCCCCTACTCACAAGGCAGGCAATACGCTTGACCTCATCTTTACTAGATGCTGCTCTTCTACTAATCTCACTGCAACTCCCCTCCATGTCTCCGACCACTACTTTGTATCCTTTTCTCTCTCGCTCTCCTCCAACACTACTCACTCTGCCCCTACACAGATGGTAATGCGCCGCCGCAACCTTCGCTCTCTCTCTCCCACTACTCTCTCCTCTTCCATCCTATCATCTCTTCCCTCTGCTCAATCCTTCTCCCTCCAATCTCCTGATTCTGCCTCCTCAACCCTCCTCTCCTCCCTTTCTGCATCCTTTGACTCTCTGTGTCCCCTATCCTCCCGGCCGGCTCGGTCCTCCCCTCGTGCTCCGTGGCTTGATGACTCATTGCGAGCTCACAGAACAGAGCTCCGGGCAGCTGAGCGGAAATGGAAGAAAACTAGACTCCCTGCCGACCTGGCATCTTTTCACTCCCTCCTCTCTACATTTTCTTCATCTGTTTCTGCTGCTAAGGCCACTTTCTACCACTCTAAATTCCAAGCATCTGCCTCTAACCCTAGGAAGCTCTTTGCCACATTCTCCTCCCTGCTGAATCCTCCTCCCCCCCCTCCTCCCTCTCTGTGGATGACTTCGTCAACCACTTTGAAAAGAAGGTTGACGACATCCGATCCTCGTTTGTTAAGTCTAATGACACTGCTGGTCCTGCTCACACTGCCCTACCCTATGCTTTGACTTCTTTCTCCCCTCTCTCTTCAGATAAAATCTCGCGACTTGTGACTGCAGGCCGCCCAACAACCTGCCCGCTTGACCCCATCCCCTCCTCTCTTCTCCAGACCATCTCCGGTGACCTTCTCCCCTACCTCACCTCGCTGATCAACTCATCCTTGACCGCTGGCTATGTCCCTTCCGTCTTCAAGAGAGCGAGAGTTGCACCCCTTCTCAAAAAACCAACACTCGATCCCTCTGATGTCAACAACTACAGACCAGTATCCCTTCTTTCTTTTATTTCCAAAACTATTGAGTGTGCCGTCTTTAGCCAACTCTCTTGCTATCTCTCTCAGAATGACCTTCTTGATCCAAACCAGTCAGGTTTCAGGACTGGTCATTCAACTGAGACTGCTCTTCTCTGTGTCACAGAGGCTCTCCGCACTGCTAAAGCTAACTCTCTCTCCTCTGCTCTTGTCCTTCTAGACCTGTCTGCTGCCTTTGATACTGTGAACCATCAGATCCTCCTCTCCACCCTCTCCGAGCTGGGCATCTCTGGCGCGGCTCACTCTTGGATTGCGTCCTACCTGACCGGTCGCTCCTACCAAGTGGCGTGGCGAGAAGCTGTCTCCGCACCACGTGCTCTCACCACTGGTGTCCCCCAGGGCTCAGTTCTAGGCCCTCTCCTATTCTCGCTATACACCAAGTCACTTGGCTCTGTCATATCCTCACATGGCCTCTCCTATCATTGCTACGCTGACGATACACAACTAATCTTCTCCTTTCCCCCTTCTGATAACCAGGTGGCGAATCGCATCTCTGCATGTCTGGCAGACATATCAGTATGGATGACGGATCACCACCTCAAACTGAACCTTGGCAAGACAGAGCTGCTCTTCCTCCCGGGGAAGGACTGCCCGTTCCATGATCTCGCCATCACGGTTGACAACTCCGTTGTGTCCTCCTCCCAGAGTGCGAAGAGCCTTGGCGTGACCCTGGACAACACCCTGTCGTTCTCCGCTAACATCAAGGCGGTGACCCGATCCTGCAGGTTCATGCTCTACAACATTCGGAGAGTACGACCCTGCCTTACACAGGAAGCGGCACAGGTCCTAATCCAGGCACTTGTCATCTCCCGTCTGGATTACTGCAACTCGCTGTTGGCTGGGCTCCCTGCCTGTGCCATTAAACCCCTACAACTCATCCAGAATGCCGCAGCCCGTCTGGTGTTCAACCTTCCCAAGTTCTCTCACGTCACCCCGCTCCTCCGCACACTTCACTGGCTTCCAGTTGAAGCTCGCATCTGTTACAAGACCATGGTGCTTGCCTATGGAGACGTGAGGGGAACGGCACCTCCGTACCTTCAGGCTCTGATCAGTCCCTACACCCAAACGAGGGCACTGCGTTCATCCACCTCTGGCCTGCTGGCTCCCCTTCCTCTGCGGAAGCATAGTTCCCGCTCAGCCCAGTCAAAACTGTTCGCTGCTCTGGCACCCCAATGGTGGAAAAAGCTCCCTCACGACGCCAGGACAGCGGAGTCACTCACCACCTTCCGGAGACATTTGAAACCCCACCTCTTTAAGGAATACCTGGGATAGGATAAAGTAATCACTCTACCCCCCCAAAAAAAACAAAAAAACATTGTAAAGTGGTTATCCCACTGGCTATAGGGTGAATGCACCAATTTGTAAGTCGCTCTGGATAAGAGCGTCTGCTAAATGACGTAAATGTAATGTAACGTAAATGAATAGCTTCCAATTGACTGTCAGAAATGCTTCTGTGTCCAATGCGTTATTTTCTGACCCAAATAAACGACCTTCTCCTGGCAATATTGCAACTTTTTCTGTGAAACCTTATGCCCCTTTTCTGCCAATATCTGTAGCAATTTAATTGAGTCTTTATGACATGTTTCCTCATTCTGTGAACAGATAATTATATCATCCACGTACTGAATGACAGTGCTTTGCAATATCTGATCTATCCCTCGGGTTTCTTCACAGGCAACAAAGGCTTGTTACTCTGAGGATTTTTTATTGTCTTCAAAACACCTGCTTTCGAAAGTCCTTCAATTTGTGGTTCGATCCCTTGGATTGCTTCATCTTTCAATGGATACTGATTCTTCCAAGGAGGTCTGGCTCCTGGTCGAAGTTCAACTTTCACCGGTTGGGCTGATTTCACAAGTCCAATATCGGTACTGTGTTGAGACCACAAACATTCTGGAACTTGTTGCAACATCTCCTCTTTCATAGGGTCTGAATCCACCTTCGCACTGCAAATAGATTAATGTGTCATCCGTACAGCTTGTGGCTGTCCTTGTCCTTGAGCCAAAATCATGATTTTGAGAAATCGCTGTTCTTCACTCCTCCAAATCACCAAATTCTCTTTCATCGGTACAAAAACAGCTTTCTCTGCTTCTGTCATCATTTCTCCTATGTGCTTCTGCTCATAGTCTCCAGAAACCAACAAGGTCACATGTGGCACACTCTTCTCAATCTCAAATTCTTTATCCAGATAATCGTCTGTGTTTATTTTCATAGCTGCTCCTTGTGGTCCTAAAATTATGCAACATGAGCTAAGTTGAACTTTCTTTGGTTGATGACTCAACCATTCCTCTGAGTTCGATTGGGCAGCATTCTTGAAATACTTGAGCGTACAATGAAATTGATATTCCGGAAGCCTCGCATCTGGCATGTTTGCCACAATGAATTTCTCCCATATCTTAGCCAGCTTCAAAAAATCTGCACTGAGATTTCCAATCCAAAATACTGAAGAAGAGTCAATCTCTGTCGTCATCAACAATTGGTAAACCATTTCTTTTGGCACTTCTACCAGACAGCCGTCTGGCGTACATTTTATCGTACAATTCAATCTACACAATGCAAATCTCTTCCCAACAATGCAATAGGTGTATGTTCCGATACCAGTATGGGTATTGTAGTTTTCTGATTTTTATAGCAGAGCACAATTGGTTCCGTAAGAGGAATCAGCTGTTTCACTCCCTCAAACCCGATTGTCCGAATCAGTTGATTGGACATGGGGAGATGTGTAGCATCTTCAGGCCGAACACAGGTGAAAGCAGCTCCGCTATCCGCCATCACTTCCAATGGTCGGTTGTTTACTTTCACCTCAATTGTTGGATCTTTTTCCGGTCCTGATGCTACCAGCTGACACCCCCCTTTTGGATATTCTGGGCACCTCTAGAATCCTGGCTCCGGGCCCCTATAAGGGTTCACCGGTCCTCCAAATGATCTTGACTGGCCCTTGTATCTTCCTCTGAAATTTCCTCTGGTGTTTCCTCCTGGCCCATTACACTCACGGGCAAAGTGACCAACCTGTCCACAATTATAACACACTTCTGAAGATTGCTGGAAGTATGGATTAAATCTTCCTCCTCTTCCTCTTCCTAAGCCTTCTCGTCCTCTTCCTCTCCAATTCTGTGTCTGTCCGGAAACCGGCTGTGGATATGAAACAACTGGCACCACTAGTGGTGGCTGGGACAATTGCGGTTGGACCTGGTTCGGTTGAAGCTGTGGCAGTGATTGTTGATTTGGTGAACACTGATTCTGCATAACCAAAGCCTGTTTCTTCTCCTTCTTCTTATTCTCCACCAGTTGTATTTGATTGAGTTTTCTGATAGTTTCTTGGTCCTGTTCTTTCTGGTTGTGTTCCTTTTTCCTGTATAGATCCACTTGATGGGCTATATGATCTGTATAGATACCTTTTGCCATGCTTCCAAGTCCAACCACCTCTGCCAGTTTGCTCCTTACTGGTGAGGGCAGCCCCATCTGCAGTTTAGCTCGCAAAATTGACTGTAATATTTCTCCACACTTGATGAGCTCTTGACACATAGGCTCTCGGATTTTCTTGTTGTCCTAGTGGGTCAATCAGAATGTTGTCAGGATGCACATTTGTTGGAAACATATCTTTCAGTGCTCTCCATAGCCGATTTCTACTTGCAGCTAACAACTCAGGATCATTCACCGCAGTCCCCACATATCGATTAAGTCCAGCTCTCTGAAAAATGTCTTCCATACCTGGAATCCCAAGGAGATTAGCCAAAAGTCTCTTAATGTCTCCTATGGCAGACTGTGTTCCCACCGTAATTTCTTCCAACTTTGAAATACAAGGATGTGCTCCATCTTGAAGAGTAGGCAGCTTCTCAAGTATATCTGACATATCGGTATTCTGCAAAGGCTTATACTCCAGGTTCTGTCCTTGGATTATCACTGGCATCATCTTCTTACTTGTGCTCCCTTTTCTTGGGCGCAATGTATACTTCCTCTCCAATTTTTGGGATCCTTTGTTCAGCAGTTTTTCCTTCTGTTTCTTCAGCTTCTTGAGTTGTTCTTCCAATTCTCTTACTTCTTCTAAATTATTTGACTTATCCAAGCATGATATGCATCGATCCATATCTCTTTCTATTTCTTCTGTGCTAGTCATTGTAGGATAAAATCCTCTTGAACATGAAGCACCTTTAATCTCCAAATCTTCATCGCTGTCTCCATCTTCACTTTCATCAGAGGTCGGATCTCTTGTATCCTTCTTCTTCCAACTTCCATCACTCCTTCTTTCCGCTCTGGCCAACCTCCGTCTGATCACAGGGTCATACCCACCCATGATCTCTTCTGAATCACTCTGATCATCATCATCATCTTCAAATTCCATCCTCCTGAACCTCACTCTACCCTTAGTTTCCAGACGTGTCGTTTTCTTCTTACTTTTGGAGTTTGGATTCATCTTTATGGTCGTTTCTGCTTGTTCTCTCTCTATTATTCGTTCATCTTCATCTCTGATGCAATAATCACCCTCCTGAATGATCACCGGAAGCTGAGGATAGACGTCCTTAAACTCTAATTCTTCCTCGTAAGGTGGGGGTCTTTTTGGTGAATCCGTATGTGAGAAAGGTGTATTGACTTCTGCCATGAGTTTTTCTGTTACCTTCGCCTCTTTTGTCATTTTCTCTATACCTCTGTCTCTTTTATCTTTTGTATCTTTTATCAGTTTTTGTCCCTCATTTTCAAACAACTTAAGAACACCCAGCTCTCTTTGTCTCTTTTCTTTACGTTGTTCCCCCTTTTTCCCCTTCTTTTGATCTGCCTTATACATGGACACAAGCACTTGCATTATTTTAATTACGTCTGGGTTAAGAGTCCCTTCCACTGGCCATGGTTGTTCAATATCAGGCCAACGTTTATGCCATTTTCCTAGATAACCTTGCAATACCATTAACTAGAGGGTTACTCTTTTGTACTACATCAACAGGAGTAATTACTTTCGTAGTTTTTATGTCCTTTTTCCGTATTGTAACAACTCTTTTATATTCCTTTATTGTGAATTATTTTATTATTATTATTACTTTATTATTTGTAAACCCCAAAATACTTTAAGCTATGTAGCTCATCTTTCCCTCCAATTTCTTTTTTTTTCAACCAAATTATTGATTAGTGGCAATCTTACCACATCCGATAAAGAAAAGTAAAGGAAACTAGTCAACTTCAGAGCAATCAAAAAAGAAAGACTTGTAATCCAGCAACACTACAGCGCCCACAAACCAATTGCTTAATAAGCACCCAATCACCTTAATTTTACAGAATAATCTCAGTGCTGGATTTCCAACACAACTCTAATCAAAACAACCCATGCACAAAGAAAACTCCAATGTGTAATTCTCAATTACATCAATTGATCAGTCTGTTGCCAAGTCCCCTGCTAAATGGTCACAACATGAAATATTTTAGGCATACACAAACAGATAAATGCCCTTCATCGAGAAATGTGTCTATAATATCCTGTAAGGGAAAGTAAGTTTGTGGATAGAACAGTACTGGATTAATTGGACTGGATCCGGGGCAGCACACGCTGTCGTGTGACGCACTGGTCAGCACCTCCTCTCTCTCTGTCTCCTCCTTCTCGTCTCTCACACCACAGGAGAACAAAAGAAACAGACAACAATTTAGTATTTTATGTACTCACTGGGTTATTTCAACCATACAATACAGATATTAAACTATTGGAGTAATCACCATATATGTTTTCTTATCCTTTTAGACATACCTATGTTCACATTCGCGCTAAGAAATAAGCAAGCAGCTTAACTCAGGAATATTTTAATTAGCGCAATAACATTTTTTTTTTTTTTAAATCCGTCAACATAGCTCTCATTTATAAATTCAATGGATCTCAATCAAATAGTTTCATAGTCAAGCAACAGCCGCTTAACAAACAGAATACTTTATTTGTGTGTACTCAAGTCTCCCCCTCCTTCTCTTTGCAGCTGTAAGTCTGCGTGTCACAGCAGCTCAGTGCAGGCAGGGGAGTGGCATATTCGTTCTGTGTAACTGTAAACTCCTAGAATTCCACACATGCGCAGTTCATTTATTAGTGTGACTTCAGAGTGAGATGAGTGCTCCTGCAAGTAATTTTTCTCTAAGTCAAACAGCAGACAGACCAGCTGTCCCTCCGTTTTTTCCAACAAACCACATTTACCACACAGACAACAGTAACACTGAACAAAACGCACAAACCAACACAAAACATAGAACACAAATCCTACTTCGAAGTTTCTTAACTTTACTATCTTCACTTATTCTACTCTAATCTGAAGATTTATACTTATTTTCTTATCCATTACAAATCCTCTCTATACAATCATAACGTCCTCCCGGGGGCTCATAGATTTTAACAAATTAGAAAACGTTCTCTCAAATGGAGACTCATAAGGTTTTAACCGTAATTAACAGATTTCCTTACAAAAAACTAAAACCCCTGTTCTCAACCAAAACATATATATGTATATATATCTAACATAAAATCTTATCATAGCATGAGTCGAGCATATACATCTCTGCACAATCCACATAGCAGAAACACAGCAGAGACATCTTTCTTTGCCCACACACACACACACTCTCATACACATATGAATGCATTCATTCATACAGTTTCTAAAGCATGCTTCCGCCGCTCCTTTTCCTTCATTCTTTTTCTTCCTAAATTTTTGCTGCCTTGAGTTGCAGATATTCAATGAGAGGCTACTTCGGACATATAGCTCGTCAACTATGTATCGAAAGTCATCAACTATATATCGAAAGGTAACATACAATTGAATGTGTATTCTACAATCTCCCAGTTCCTTGGAACGGACCCGAAAATTCACCTAGTGACTTTCCAGGATTTGCGGCCCATCTAATGATCGCCTAATTTGAGGGCTTCCGTAGAACAGCGGCGTCCTAATCGTTATTCCTGTTTTCCTTCGTTCCTTGTCCCTTATTTTATTCCTTTATTTTATTCCTTTTTCCCTTTAATTTTATTCAAGCCAAATTTCCCTGGGCCCAGTGTTATCAATTTTTTTTTCTTCCTTTGATCCTGTATTATATTCACACTTTGTTTCCAACGCAAACACAATTTAGAAATTTAGAATGGAATCTCATCACACAGCAATCACAGCATGGCACACACAGGTTCTTCACGGTGCATTCCCTCAACGCACACACAGCCACACGAACTGACCAGCGCCCAAAGTTGTGAGAAAGCTCACCTTATTAGCCGGCCTCTGGAGCGGGAGTCAGCTCGGAGCCCCTGATGGAACGTTGAAACAGACGCAACCCGCCCCAAAATCCTCGTCGCCAATTTCTGTGGTGTCCGAACAACGATGCTGCGATGATGTGTTGATAAGAAATCCGCTGACACTGTACTTTGATTATAAAGGTTTATTATATCAAAGATTTCAGCATCAATTTACAGACTCTGCAGAATCTGGAGAGCAATGAAACCAATCCCAAATATGATCGCTCTCCCATTCTTTTGTTAAAACATGGTATATATATCCTATGCTTTATGTAACATAAGGTGGCGTGATTTGAATAGACCAATCCCTGGCCTCCACATAGCCGAATGTCCTCTGTTTTAGGGGGCCCCTATAGTAACACTTTCCAGATGTTTCAGCAAAGTAGAGTAAAGTTCATCTAACCCCCAATATGAAAACCTCAGCCAAAGTTATAGAAGTTCCAGATACTACAATATAAACATTACACAACAAGTTGAAAATCGCAAATTCAACAATGAGTGGTTTGGAAGGAATCAGTGGCTAACTTCAAGCGTTGCAGAGCAATCACTAGCCTGCTATTCAGTGGAGAGGATGTGTGTTCCAAGTATGGGTTTAATGGTCTATTTTCCAAGCTTAAAAGGATAAACATTCACATGCAACACCATGGGCCAGAAAAGGTAGAATACATTGGCCCTGCTGTCAATCCAGCATGACTTCTGCCACGTTCAAAACAACTGGAAACTCAGAACTGGGAAATCTCAGACTTCAGTGAGTTCAAGACAACTGGGAACTAAAATAACAACAACTAGTTCTCACTGGGAAAATACGTTTTGAAGGTCATCTAACTCGGAATTCCAAGTCGGGAACTCTGGCCTCTTTCTAGAGCTCTGACCTGAAGATCACTGACGTCATGATTCAACCTTGTTTTTTTTTTGAGTTCCCAGTTGTCTTGAAAGCACCATAAATCCAGAGAATGCCAGACTTTGATGACAACATTTGCCCACAAGATGGACCGCCGCATCACCTTCCTGTTCAAGTGAGCACAGCACAACAAGGTGAGTCCAAAAATGTATTGTATGCTGCTGCATAAATTATGTAATATGCCAGGGAGATATGTATACTGTAGCTAAGTGTACGTTGTGTAGTAAGCTGTTAGTAGACCATGTGCCTCACCCTAATAATTTGGTCCCTTTCCCCCTCATAACTTAGCCTACTGTTCTGACTTGGTGGTGCACATGTAGCCTATAGCCTCTTTCAGAGAAATGTCATCATCGAATATTGTAAGAGCTTTCATTGTCTGCTTATATGCCCCCTCTATTTATCCTACGGTTCTGACTTGGTGTACAGGGAGAATATTGTAAGACGGCCCATGTTCTGTCGCTGTACATTTAAAAACTGCTGAACAAATAGTTATGTTGACTAGGTCCGTCTTAGCTCGCTCATTAATGTGTTAATCGAAATAACAGATTGCCTCTTATAAGCTCATCGTTCCCTCATGCCATAGTTTGTACATCTCAATTGTCAGTAGAAACCACATTTATTTAAGCAAGTCAGCCATATCAGCTATGTTTTTTAAAAAGGCAGTAAATGAGGCTGAATGAACTGTTTCGCTGCCAGACAAGGCTCCACTGATAGCCAGGTGTAGCGGTGGTAAGGATTCACTCCATGGTGCTGAAAAGAAAGCTCTGCTGTTGGGACAGCTTTATGTAGGCCCTAACAGTTTGTGGGCACCATTTTTCACCGTTATAGTGCAATTAATGTATTGTTTAGTGTTGTGTTGTGTATTGGCTTTGCTGGCATGCATCACATTTTTTTTTGTGAAAGTTTACACCACCAAGATTAACATGCTAAAATCGCCACTGGCTACATGTCATATTAAACAGCATATAAACACTCTAAATAGGTCAGGAGCCAGACAGGGAGCCTAAGAAGGAACGAAAATGAATTTTTTAGGCTATATTCTTTTAATTATTTCAAGGCTATAGCCTACAAAGAAATACATTGTGAAGCATTTGTGAGTGTGACACAATAGGCTGGTAGGAACATAAAGCGCTCAGCATTTAAACAACATTTTGTTGGAGCAAATGTTTTTCAATAGTTATTTTTAATTCATTAAAACAAATATTAATTGTAATATAATATTGGAATGGAATAGAACTAATAACATTAAATAACATTGGAATATAACCAGATGGATAACCAGGACGTGTACTCAGAGCATGCACGGACCAACTGGCAAGTGTCTTCACTGACATTTTCAACCTCTCCCTGACCGAGTCTGTAATACCTACATGTTTCAAGCAGACCACCATAGTCCCTGTGCTCAAGAAAGCAAAGGTAAGCTGCCTAAATGACTACCGCCCCGTAGCACTCACGTCGGTAGCCATGAAGTGCTTTGAAAGGTTGGTCATGGCTCACATCAACACCATCATCCCTGAAACCCTAGACCCACTCCAATTCGCATACCTCCCCAACAGATCCACAGATGATGCAATCTCAATCGCACTCCACACTGCCCTTTCCCACCTGGACCCCTGTAGCTCAGTTGGTAGAGCATGGCGCTTGCAACGCCAGGGTTGTGGGTTCGTTTCCCACGGGGGGCCAGTATGAAAATGTATGCATTCACTAACTGTAAGTCGCTCTGGATAAGAGCGTCTGCTAAATTACTAAAATGTAAGAAAACTGGACAAAAGGAACACCTATGTGAAAATGCTGTTCATTGACTACAGCTCAGTGTTCAACACCATAGTGCCCACAAATCTCATCACTAAGCTAAGGACCCTGGGACTAAACACCTCCCTCTGCAACTGGATCCTGGACTTCCTGACGGGCCGCCCCCAGGTGGTAAGGGTAGGCAACAACACATCTGCCACGTTGATCCTCAATTCGGGGGCCCCTCAGGGGTGCGTGCTTAGTCCCCTCCTGTACTCCCTGTTCACCCACGACTGCATGGCCAAGCACGACTCCAACACCATCATTAAGTTTGCTGAGGACACAACAGTGGTAGGCCTGATCACCGACAACGATGAGACAGCCTATAGGGAGGAGGTCAGAGACCTGGCCGTGTGGTGCCAGAACAACAACCTCTCCCTCAACGTGAGCAAGACAAAGGAGCTGATCGTGGACTACAGAAAAAGGAGGGCCAAACAAGCCCCCATTCACATCGACGGGGCTGTAGTGAAGCGGGTCGAGAGTTTCAAGTTCCTTGGTGTCCACATCACCAACAAACTATCATGGTCCAAACACACCAAGACAGTCGTGAAGATGGCACGACAACACCTTTTCCCATTAGGAGACTGAAAAGATTTGGCCCAGATCCTCAAAAAGTTATACAGCTGCACCATCGAGAGCATCCTGACCGGTTGCATCACCGCCTGGTTTGGCAACTGCTCGGCATCCGACCGTAAGGTGCTACAGAGGGTAGTGCGTACGGCCCAGTACATCACTGGGGCCAAGCTGTAGAGCTTTTTGGATAGCGTGTCTGCTATTAACAGGAAAGTTGCGACAGTTACTTGCCATGCTCCAAGAAAGAGCTACTCAAGTGCTATGCATCTGTGTTTAAAGGACTCGGTGAGTTTCCAGGCCAGCACCACATCTACATTGATCCAAAAGTCCCTCCTGTTGTTCATGGATGTAGGAAAATCCCATATGCTGTGCTTGACAGGCTGAAAGAGACATTGGACATTCAAGAGCAGAGGGGTGTGGTCAGCAAAGTAACAAAACCAACAGCGTGGGTGAGCAGCCTAGTCATAACAGAAAAGAAAAATGGCTCTCTTAGGGTGTGTTTGGATCCTAAGGACCTGAACAAGGCCATACAGCGCCAACACTTCTCCATTCCCACCTCAGAGGATGTGCAATGCAAACTAGCAGGCAAGAAGATTTTCACTATCCTAGATGAGAAGGAAGGGTATTGGCAAATCAAGCTGGATGAGGAATCAGCTGATCTCTGCACATTCAATACCCAATGAGGGAGGTACCAGTTTAATCGCTTACCTATTGGCACAAAAAGTGCCAGCGAGGTATTTCAGCAGATGAACTCAAGTTTTGGTGACATTGATGGTGTCTATGTAATTGCAGATGACATGATAATTGCATCAGCCACCAAAGAAGAGCATGACCGCATTCTACAGCAGGTGATGGACAGAGCTATCCGTTTGAATGTGAAGTTCAGTGCTGACAAGATACAATACATGGTGAGTGAAGTGAAGTACATGGGGCACATCATCAGCGCAGACGGGGTTAAAGCAGACAACTCCAAGGTGACAGCAATCACACGGATGCCCCCACCAGAAGATAGAAAAGGTCTACAGAGGTTACGGGGTATGACACGTTTCCTAACCCAGTATATCCAAGATGAAGCCATGCTCACTGCACCACTCAGAATGCTCCTCAGGAAGGACATGGCATGGCAGTGGCACCCAGAACAACAAGCAGCACTGGAGAGACTGAAAAAAGCCATCTCCACTGCTGCTGAAATTCTTCAATCCACAGGAAGAGATTGAAATACAAGCTGATGCATCCAAAGATGGAGTTGGAGCTGTTCTGATGCAAGGTAAACAGCCTATAGCCTTTGCATCCAGAGCTCTGTCTGGGGCAGAACAGAATTATGCCCAGATAGAAAAATAACTCCTGGCAATTGTGTTTGCACTGAAGAGGATTCACCAGTATGTCTATGGTGTCCCGGTCAGAGTACAATCTGACCACAAACCACTTGAGGCTATAATCACCAAGGCTATTGGAAAAGCGCCTGCCCGTCTTCAAAAGATGCTGCTTCAAATACAGAAATATGACATTCACATCGTCTACACCCCAGGTAAAGACATGTTAATAGCAGACACGCAATCCAGGGCTGTACCCCAGACTGTCACACATGAAGAGTGTGACTTCCATGATGTCTGTGGTCCTCTGTAGCTCAGCTGGTAGAGCACGGCGCTTGTAACGCCAAGGTAGTGGGTTCGATCCCCGGGACCACCCATACACAAAAATGTATGCACGCATGACTGTAAGTCGCTTTGGATAAAAGCGTCTGCTAAATGGCATATTAATGATGAGAAAGTCATTTATGCAGTCTCCACACATCAGCCACTGGAGGGTACTGTTATGCAACGTCCAGACAAGAAGAAAAGTGCACTACTGAAAGGGCAACCCTACTGGCACATCAGACTCTCTTTACATTGAAGATGGACTACTCATGGTAAACAAACGTATTATCATTCCCAAAGACTTTAGAGCGGAGGTACTTAAGAGGCTCCACATTGCACATCAGGGCATTCAACGCTCCTTAGAGCATGCCAGAGCTCTCATGTATTGGCCAGGTCTCACTGATGATGTCCAAATGATGGTCAAATCGTGCACTTCCTGTCAAGAAAAACTGTCCAGCAACCAAAAGGAACCACTCCTACCACACACAGTGCATGACACTCCATGGGAAAAAATTGCAGCTGATATCTTTGAGTTCCAAGGATGCTCATTCCTTCTGATAGTGGACTACTACTCCAAATATCTAGAGGTGCTGACGCTGTCGGACAAGACATCAGGTCATAGCAAAGTTTAAATAGTAACACAAAAATGTCTGAATTGCATATGATGTCGTAAATGACCAAACAGTATATTTTCTTCGCAAGGACCAAAAGGACTGCAGCCTGAATGTGATGGCATCCACACAAACATCATCTGTTGGGTGATGACAGACATGACACGTCTCTTTGCCAGTTGTGGTGTCTGTCTGTCCACTATTAAGAACAATATTTGAATTACGTTTGATTTGTTATTGAATGTGTAGTTATGGCTGGAAAAAGTACTGCAATGTCAAGACGTAAATGTTCAGTACAAGAAGTTATAATGTAGCTGTATTTATTAAAAATAAATACATGTACACTACCGTTCAAAGTTGCAAAGAAAAAGCCATATCTCAGACTGGCCAATAAAAAGAAAAGATTAAGATGGGCAGTCTGAGATATGGCTTTTTCTTTGCAACTCTGCCTAGAAGGTCAGCATCCCGGAGTCGCCTCTTCACTGTTGATGTTGAGACTGGAGTTTTGCGGGTACTATTTAATGAAGCTGCCAGTTGAGGACCTGTGAGGCGCCTGTTTCTCAAAATAGACACTCTAATGTATTTGTCCTCTCGCTCAGTTGTGCATCGTGGCCTCCCACTCCTCTTTCTATTCTGGTTTGAGCCAGTTTGCGCTGTTCTGTGAAGGGAGTAGTACACAGTGTTATACGAGATCTTTAGTTTCTTAGCAATTTCTCGCATGGAATAGCCTTAATTTCTCAGAACAAGAATAGACTGACGAGTTTCAGAAGAAAGTTATTTGTTTCTGGCCATTTTGAGCCTGTAATCGAACCCACAATTGCTGATGCTCCAGATACTCAACTAGTCTCAAGAAGGCCAGTTTTATTGCTTCTTTAATCAGCACAACAGTTTTCAGCTGTGCTAATATAATTGCAAAAGGGTTTTCTAATGATCAATTAGCCTTTTAAAATGATAAACTTGGAATAGCAAACACAACGTGCCATTGGAACACAGGACTGATGGTTGCTGATAATGGGCCTCTGTACGCCTATGTAGATATTCCATTACAAATCAGCCGTCTCCAGCTACAATAGCCATTTACAACATTAACAAGGTCTACACTGTATTTCTGATCAATTTGATGTTATTTTAATGGACAAAAAATTGCTATTCTTTCGAAAACAAGGACATTTCTAAGTGACCCCAAACTTTTGAACGGTAGTGTACAGTGGGGAAAAAAAGTATTTAGTCAGCCACCAATTGTGTAAATTCTTCCACTTAAAAAGATGAGAGAGGCCTGTAATTTTCATCATAGGTACACGTCAACTATGACAGACAAATTGAGGAAAAAAAATCCAGAAAATCACATTGTAGGATTTTTAATGAATTTATTTGCAAATTATGGTGGAAAATAAGTATTTGGTCACCTACAAACAAGCAAGATTTCTGGCTCTCACAGACCTGTAACTTCTTCTTTAAGAGGCTCCTCTGTCCTCCACTCGTTACCTGTATTAATGGCACCTGTTTTAACTTGTTATCAGTATAAAAGACACCTGTCCACAACCTCAAACAGTCACACTCCAAACTCCACTATGGCCAAGACCAAAGAGCTGTCAAAGGACACCAGAAACAAAATTGTAGACCTGCACCAGGCTGGGAAGACTGAATCTGCAATAGGTAAGCAGCTTGGTTTGAAGAAATCAACTGTGGGAGCAATTATTAGGAAATGGAAGACATACAAGACCACTGATAATCTCCCTGATCTGGGGCTCCACGCAAGATCTCACCCCGTGGGGTCAAAAGGATCACAAGAACGGTGAGCAAAAATCCCAGAACCACACGGGGGGACCTAGTGAATGACCTGCAGAGAGCTGGGACCAAAGTAACAAAGCCTACCATCAGTAACACACTACGCCGCCAGGGACTCAAATCCTGCAGTGCCAGATGTGTCCCCCTGCTTAAGCCAGTACATGTCCAGGCCCGTCTGAAGTTTGCTAGAGTGCATTTGGATGATCCAGAAGAGGATTGGGAGAATGTCATATGGTCAGATGAAACCAAAATAGAACTTTTTGGTAAAAACTCAACTCAGTCGTGTTTGGAGGACAAAGAATGCTGAGTTGCATCCAAAGAACACCATACCTACTGTGAAGCATGGGGGTGGAAACATCATGCTTTGGGGCTGTTTTTCTGCAAAGGGACCAGGACGACTGATCCGTGTAAAGGAAAGAATGAATGGGGCCATGTATTGTGAGATTTTGAGTGAAAACCTCCTTCCATCAGCAAGGGCATTGAAGATGAAACGTGGCTGGGTCTTTCAGCATGACAATGATCCCAAACACACTGCCCGGGCAACGAAGGAGTGGCTTCGTAAGAAGCATTTCAAGGTCCTGGAGTGGCCTAGCCAGTCTCCAGATCTCAACCCCATAGAAAATCTTTGGAGGGAGTTGAAAGTCCGTGTTGCCCAGCGACAGCCCCAAAACATCACTGCTCTAGAGGAGATCTGCGTGGAGGAATGGGCCAAAATACCAGCAACAGTGTGTGAAAACCTTGTGAAGACTTACAGAAAACGTTTGACCTGTGTCATTGCCAACAAAGGGTATATAACAAAGTATTGAGAAACTTTTGTTATTGACCAAATACTTATTTTCCACCATAATTTGCAAATAAATTCATTAAAAATCCTACAATGTGATTTTCTGGAGAAAAAAAATCTCATTTTGTCTGTCATAGTTGACGTGTACCTATGATGAAAATTACAGGCCTCTTTCATATTTTTAAGTGGGAGAACTTGCACAATTGGTGGCTGACTAAATACTTTTTTTCCCCACTGTATATATTTTTTATCATGGTGTGGTTCACTGAATACTACGGGTCAATTGCAACCAACATTGAGCACCGGCTCAACACGAGATAATCTCTCGTTAAACCATCAATTTGTGCGAAAATCACCCGCACAGCTGATCTCAATTGCAACCACTATTGGCCACCATATTATCGCTCCCTAAAGCTGATGTCGGTTTTTAACTTTAAGTCCTGGTTGCTGCCAATAAGTCCGTGTTGCCCAGCGACAGCCCCAAAACATCACTGCTCTAGAGGAGATCTGCGTGGAGGAATGGGCCAAAATACCAGCAACAGTGTGTGAAAACCTTGTGAAGACTTACAGAAAACGTTTGACCTGTGTCATTGCCAACAAAGGGTATATAACAAAGTATTGAGAAACTTTTGTTATTGACCAAATACTTATTTTCCACCATAATTTGCAAATAAATTCATTAAAAATCCTACAATGTGATTTTCTGGAAAAAAAATTCTCATTTTGTCTGTCATAGTTGACGTGTACGTATGATGAAAATTACAGGCCTCTCTCATATTTTTAAGTGGGAGAACTTGCACAATTGGTGGCTGACTAAATACTTTTTTTCCCCACTGTATATATTTTTTATCATGGTGTGGTTCACTGAATACTACGGGTCAATTGCAACCAACATTGAGCACCGGCTCAACACGAGATAATCTCTCGTTAAACCATCAATTTGTGCGAAAATCACCCGCACAGCTGATCTCAATTGCAACCACTATTGGCCACCATATTATCGCTCCCTAAAGCTGATGTCGGTTTTTAACTTTAAGTCCTGGTTGCTGCCAACATTTTTCAAGACTATTTATGCCTCTGGTGGGTATTACCTTCTGTATAAATTAAACCTAATATTTGAGCAGACTAAGCTCAAATTGAACTATTTCACAATCATTTCATACAACTGAAATAAGGTATTTCCTCGTTTACCAGAGATAATCTACTGTGACAATGTACTCTACATATTTTATTAATGTAAAGCTTATGTTCGTATACTTACTTTTAATTTCCAATTAATTTCTCCATTAATAAAACCTTAATACAGGAAAATAAAATATTCCTGTACTGTCTACATCTAAAATTGGTAACTTAATCAAGCCAATCATGATTGAGTTAATACTGTATACTCTGTTTTCATTAAATTATAATCTAATCAAGGTATGTCAAATGACAAATTAGTATATTCTAATGTGGCCCAAACATAGATGTCTATAATGTACTGTATTGTACTTTACAGTAAACTCAAGTACAGTATAATACAGTATAGTACAGTTCAGTAGAGTATTGTTCAGTACTCTACTGTACTATACTGATTTATACTGTACTGTACTGAACTATACTCTACTCTACTTTCCTGTAAAATCAAATCAAAATAAATGTTTCACATGCACCGAATACAACTGGTGTAGACTTTACTGTGAAATGCTTACTTACGAGCCCTTCCCAACAATGCAGAGTTTAAAAATAAAATAGTAACACAAGAGGAATACAATTTATTTATTTTACCTTTATTTAACCAGGTAGGCCAGTTGAGAACAAGTTCTCATTTACAACTGCGACCTGGCCAAGATAAAGCAAAGCAGTGCGATAAAAACAACAACAACACAGAGTTACAGATGGGATAAACAAAACGTAGTCAATAACACAATAAAAAATCAATATACAGTGTGTGCAAATGTAGTAAGTTATGGAGGTAAGGCAATAAATAGGCCATAGTGCAAAATAATTACAATTTAGTATTAACACTGGAGTGATAGATGTGCAGAAGATGATGTGCAAATAGAGATACTGGGGTGCAAATGAGCAAAATAAATAACAATATGGGGATGAGGTAGTTCGGTGGGCTAATTACAGATGAGCTGTGTACAGGTGCAGTGATCGGTAAGCTGCTCTGACAACTGATGCTTAAAGTTAGTGAGGGAGATAAGAGTCTCCAGCTTCAGAGATTTTTGCAGTTCGTTCCAGTCATTAGAAGCAGAGAACTGGAAGGAATGGCGGCCAAAGGAGGTGTTGGCTTTGGGGATGACCAGTGAGATATACCTGCTGGAGCGCATACTACGGGTGGGTGTTGCTATGGTGACCAATGAGCTAAGATAAGGCGGGGATTTGCCTAGCAGTGATTTATAGAGCCAGTGGGTTTGGCGACAAATATGTAGTGAGGGCCAGCCAACAAGAGCGTACAGGTCACAATGGTGGGTAGTATATGGGGCTTTGGTGACAAAACGGATGGCACTGTGATAGACTACATCCAATTTCCTGAGTAGAGTGTTGGAGGCTATTTTGTAAATGACATCGCCGAAGTCAAGGATCGGTAGGTTAGTCAGTTTTACGAGGGCATGTTTGGCAGCATGAGTGAAGGAGGCTTTGTTGCGAAATAGGAAGCCGATTCTAGATTTAACTTTGGATTGGAGATGCTTAATGTGAGTCTGGAAGGAGAGTTTACGGTCTAACCAGACACCTAGGTATTTGTAGTTGTCCACAAATTCTAAGTCAGACCTGCCGAGAGCAGTGATTCTAGTCGGGCGGGCGGGTGCAAGCAGCATTCGGTGATTGACAGAGTCGAAAGCCTTGGCCAGGTCGATGAAGACGGCTGCACAGTACTGTCTTTTATCGATCGCGGTTATAATATCGTTTAGGACCTTGAGCGTGGCTGATGTGCACCCATGACCAGCTCGGAAACCAGATTGCATAGCGGAGAAGGTACGGTGGGATTCTAAATGGTCGGTGATCTGTTTGTTAACTTGGCTTTCAAATACTTTCGAAAGGCAGGGCAGGATGGATATAGGTCTGTAACAGTTTGGATCTAGACTGTCACCCCCTTTGAAGAGTGGGACAGCAGCTTTCCAATCTCTGGGGATCTCAGATGATATGAAAGAGAGGTTGAACAGGCTAGTAATAGGGGTTGATACAATTTCTTCGGCTAATTTTAGAAAGAAAGGGTCCAGATTGTCTAGCCCAGCTGATTTGTAGGGGTCCAGATTTTGCAGCTCTTTCAGAACATCAGCTATCTGAATTTGGGTGAAGGAGAAGCGAGGGGGGCATGGGCAAGTTGCATCGGAGGGTGCAGAGCTGGTGGCCGGGGTAGGGGTAGCCAGGTGGAAAGCATGGCCAGCCGTAGCAAAATGCTTATTGAAATTCTCGATCATCGTAGATTTATCGGTGGTTTCCTAGCCTCAGTGCAGTGGGCAGCTGGGAGGAGGTGCTCTTATTCTCCATGGACTTTACAGTGTCCCAAAACTTTTTGGAGTTAGTGCTACAGGATGCACATTTCTGTTTGAAAAAGCTAGCCTTTGCTTTCCTAACTGATTGTGTATATTGGTTCCTGACTTCCCTGAAAAGTTGCATATCGCAGGGGCTGTTCGATGCTAATGCAGTACACCACAGAATGTTTTTGTGCTGGTCAAGGGCAGTCAAGTCTGGGGTGAACCAGGAGCTGTATCTGTTCTTAGTTCTGAATTTTTTGAATGGGGCATGCTTACTTAAGATGGAGAGAAAAACACTTTTAAAGAACAACCAGGCATCCTCTACTGACGGAATGAGGTTAATATCCATCCAGGATACCCGGGCCAGGTCAATTAGAAAGGCCTGCTCGCTGAAGTGTTTTAGGGAGCGTTTGACAGTGATGAGGGGTGGTCGTTTGACTGCGGACCCATTACGGACGCAGGCAATGAGGCAGTAATCGCTGAGATCCTGGTTGAAGACAGCGGAGGTGTATTTAGAGGGTAAATTAGTCAGGATGATATCTATGAGGGTGCCCATGTTTACAGATTTAGGGTTGTACCTGGTAGGTTCCTTGATAATTTGTGTGAGATTGAGGGCATCTAGTTTAGATTGTAGGACGGCCGGGGTGTTAAGCATATCCCAGTTTAGGTCACCAAGCAGTACGAACTCTGAGGATAGATGGGGGGCAATCAAATCACATATGGTGTCCAGGGCACAGCTGGGGGCTGAGGGGGGTCTGTAGCAAGCGGCAACTGTGATAGACTTATTTCTGGAAAGGTGGATTTTTTGAAGTAGAAGCTCAAACTGTTTGGGCACAGACCTGGATAGTATGATAGAGCTCTGCAGGCTCTCTCTACAGTAGATTGCAACTCCGCCCCCTTTGGCAGTTCTATCTAGACGGAAAATGTTGTAGTTGGGGATGGAAATGTCAGAGTTTTTGGTGGCCTTCCTAAGCCAGGATTCAGACACTGCTAGAACATCAGGGTTGGCAGAGTGTGCTAACGCAGTGAATAACTCAAACTTAGGGAGGAGGCTTCTGATGTTAACATGCAAGAAACCAAGGCTTTTACGGTTACAGAAGTCAACAAATGATAGTGCCTGGGGAGTAGGAGTGATACTGGGGGCTACAGGGCCTGGGTTAACCTCTACATCACCAGAGGAACAGAGGAGGAGTAGAATAAGGATACGGCTAAAGGCTTTAAGAACTGGTCTTCTAGTGCGTTGGGTACAGAGAATAAAAGTGGCCGATTTCCGGGCGTTGTAGAATAGATTCAGGGCATAATGTACAGACAAGGATATGGAAGGATATGAGTACAGTGGAGGTAAACCTAAGCGTTGGGTAACGATGAAAGAGATAGCATCACTGGAGGCACCAATTGAGCCGGTCTCCGCGTGTATGGGGGGTGGGACAAAGGAGCTATCTGAGGCAGGTTGAGCGGGACTGGGGGCTCTACAGTGAAATTGTATAATAAGAACTAACCGAAACAGCAATAGGCAAGGCATATTGACATGGGAGAGAGGCATAAAGCAATCACAGGTGTTATTCGAGAGAGCTAAGACAACAACTGGTAATGGCGACGGAAGTTTGGGCTGAGGCTAAACAGATAAACAGGACAGATAAACAGGATGGGGTACCGTACCGTGTAAAGGAACGATCCAGCAGGCATCAGCTGTGTAGCTGAGTGATGATAAGGTCCAGTGAACAGCAATAGGTGAGTTCGGGAGCAGTTCGATGGCTGCTACGGCACAGGCGAGCAGGAGGCACGGCTGTTGATTGCGTGTGCTAGCGGGCCGGGGGTAGCAGATGGATCTTCGTGGTCATCGTAATGGGAAGCCTGTTGAAACCACATCAGACGATTACGTTGGCAGACCAGTCATGATGGATCGGCGTGCTCCGTGTCGACACTAGGAGGTCCCGTCCGGTTGACAGAGAGGTAGATAGCCGGGAGATGGGCCTGGCTTGAGGCTAGCTCAAGGCTAACTGGTGCTAGCTTCGGGACAGTGGTGATTAGCCAACAACAACATCCATTTGGTTGCAGCTAGCTAGTTGCAATGATCCGGTGTTAAGGTCCAGTGATTCAGTGATTCCGGCAGAAAATCCGATGTGTTCTGGGTCGATAGCGCGCTGTGCAGACTGGCCGATAATTGTCCAGGCTAGAGCTGGCTGGTAGGTAGTGCAGGCCACGGACAATGGTGAAAACTGCTAACAGTGGCTAATAGCAAGTAGCTAGTTAGCTGACTAGCTTCAGCCGGCGATTCTAGATAAAAATGTATAAAAAATAATAGAATCCGTTCCACATTGGGTGAGGTGGGTTGCAGGAAAGTATATTTAGTTGAAGGACGAAAAGTGAGATTGAGAAATATATACAAAAAAGACAAAAAAAAACGAAAAAACAGGCTATTTATACGAGCACACTACAGAATACACGACCGCACTGCTACGCCATCTTGGATATACAATAAAATACATAAGAACGGAGCTATACTGAACTATACTGTACTAAAGTTTACTAAAGTTTATATTTTTGAATATTAAATACCAGCCTTGCTTTTTTCAATGTTCCCGATAGGTCGTATTTCATTGGGGCCAGGAGAAGAAAACCTAGACACAGCTGTCTGATATCTAACTCGTTTGACACAGTAACAACAGGAGATCAACTGATCTGCTGGTGCCACGACTTCCACCGAGGCTGCCTCCCCTCCTTGTTCGGTCAGGCTTCGGCGTTCGTCGTCACCGGCTTACTAACCACTGCCGCTCCCATTATCATCACTCCACTTGTCTTGTCTGGTTAATCACACACACCTGGTTCTCATCCCCTCATTAGTCTGTGTATAAGTGTTCCCTCTGCTCCCTTGTCTGTGTAGGTGATTGTTCCATGTGAGAGTAGAGTAGCTCGGTTGAGCTACTCTGTTATTGTATTGCCAGGGTAGATTTATTCCCCTATGCTTGTATATCGTTTGGAGTGTTTCCGTACCGTGATTGCCAGGGTAGAGAGTTTCCCCTGTGCCTATGTTTGTATGTCGCTATCAAGCGCAACTGTGACGGAAAGGAATAAACTCTGTATTCTGTGATTTACCCTCCTGCGCCTGACTCCTTCTATCACACTCATCACAGCTGGTTTATTCTTGTGGGTATTTGGTTGCAAGCAAGTTTGTTTTAACACACAGGTGCATGTAATCTCCCGTTAATAGCGTTTCAAGAAATCCAGCGCTTAAAGTTCTGCCTGTTGGTTGCAATTGACCCTTACTTGTTTTATGCTGGTCACACAAACAATGATACAGAACATAGAGACTAGACAGCACACCTTGGAATCAAAATGGATCTACAGGGTTATAACCAACCTCAACACACACCATAGGGTAATATCTCAAAACCACTGTATTCTGGATGTAATTTAGTAATCTCAGAGCTCTAGCAAAACCAGAACTTTACTGAAAGGAATCACTGTGGCACTGTGAAGGATGCTGTTTGACTAATCAGGTTCTCTGCATTTTCTTTCACATCACTAAAGTGCTGTCGCATCTTTCTGATCTGTTTATGGTTGGGAAGCATGCAACTCAAGTAGGCCTCTTTTACTTCTGATAAACAACACATACCACTTAATGTAACACAACTTTTTGTCTCATCGTCAAATACATCAAAATATTCTTATTTCTCGCCGCGTAGACCTGAAAAGTTTTTTTTTTGTATTCCTTGTATCCAGATAGCAGCTTTTCTAGGTTGCTCTGGTAGGTGGTGATGACCGATCGCACTGGGCCACTGTCTCTGGCTCCATCTAGTCTGGCCAGGTGAATCAGCATCTGGACATGGAAGGCCGCTCCGTTGACCCATATCCTCAGAGCCCGCGAGCTCATCTGTCCGTCCAGCAGCATGGAGTTCTTCAACTGAGTCAGGGCAAAGCTCAGGTTACGCTCCACGTGCTTGATGTCACTCTTAAGTTCGGCCTTGTTGCGTATGTTCATGAGGTGCCTCTTGAGGTACTCATCCATTTGGTCTCTCACAGCGGAGGCCTTCTCCTTGGCAAAGATACGATGCAGCAGATCATCTGTGCTATCCTCTGGAGGCTTTATGGCAGCTACAGATCTGTCTATTACTATAGAGATAACCAGGGACCCCAAGCCTGCAGCATCAGGTATCGGAAGCAAGCCTACAAGATTTTCGGCAAGGTCTTTTATCCACACTGCAGCATTTTCATTCAGTTCCATCTCTCTCTTTTTGTAGTGTTGGTTCAGCTTCTCCAAGGACCTAGGACCCGAGAATTGCAGCAGAGTTTTGTCTATGTCCTCATCTGGAAAGCATTTTGAGCTCATCTGATTAGTTATCATTTGCCATTCTTTCCTTATCTTTTCTTCTGTACTCATTGATTGACCAATGTTTTCTTGGTTCTGGTCTCTGGTAGAGGGGGTTAGAGCAATTTCCTTTGGTGTGAGCAGCAGGCGTTGGTCTCTGTTGAGTATGTCTTGTCTAGGGCAATTTGGCAGGATCCTTCAGTGAAGCCCTACAGAAAACACAAAAACAAAAGGACTAGTCCAAATCATATTCAAAATACAAATCAGAATGAAATATCCTGTGTAGGGCAGTAGCCGGATTGTGTGCAAACACATAATAAGAAACAGGAGAGGGCATTGATCACAAGATCATTAAGCACTTAACCCTAATTGCTCCTGTAATTCGATCTGGATAAGAGCGTCTGCTAAATGGTTTTTGTTTTTTTAAAGCAAATTGCAGCCAGAGCACAGCCCATTTATTTCAGCACCGGATAACTGAGATCTTTCTCAGGCGTTGTGAGGCCTGATAATCTGTCCGACATACCAGTCAACCTGCTATCTGCCAACCACGGGAATGCCTGGAATGTTCCGGTGCCGGGCATCCCTGTGGTCGGTGGAGTGGCGGGGGGGTTTGGCAGGGGGGGTGGAGCACCGCAAGTTTAAGACCATGCTTAGGCATTGTTCTCTCTCTTACATCTTGTCTTAACAAGACATGGTCACTGTTTTATACTGTTATCCTTGATTTGTTTGGCGTGGGCTGCGGCCAAACAGTAGACTGTGTTGAGTTTGGTTAATGAACCGGGAATTCGTAAACTCCATCCTCTGTCTGGACATTTGTTCATTTATGATCTAGCCAGGTCATTACATTGGTGTCAGAAGTAAAAACGTAGATAAAAGTTAGCCAGCTAGCTAGCTGACTACCGTGGCTAGCAAACGTTACGTGGAGAACGGGGGTTGAAAATGCTTTGAGGGAATCCGAAAGTGAAGGAGGAGGCAGGGGACGATTATGGCCAAGGAGGTGCATGTGCATGGATGTCAGAGGATCTGGCCGAGGAGATCGCCAGGGCATCGGAGCACAGAGGCCGCTTGAGGGTGACCGCTAGAAGGATGGCGGCTGAAGCGGACATGGGTGCTTCTGCGACTGTGCTTCAGGCGGACCGAAGGGGTGACGTCGACGCTGCGTGACGAGGAGGCTGGAGCTCAGGATGTAAACAAACATGGCGGCGCCCCCGATTGCATCCGTATCTGTTAAGACCCTGAAGTACTCCGGTAAGGCTGATTGGGAAGCTTTTCATGCTCAGTTTGAACGGTTAGCTCATTCTGAGGGGTGGTCGAATGAAGATAGGGCACTGCAGCTGGCTTTGTGCCTCACGGATGATGCTCTGTCCTGTTTGATATTGATTAGCCCCGAGGACAGACGTGATTATGGGGCTTTAATGGGAGCACTGAGGAGGCGCTTTGGATAGTGTGTACAGCCCGGGCTGCTGCGCTCCGAACTGAGTAATAGACGCAGGCAGCATGGAGAGCCACTACGGGTGCTAGCTAATGGCATTGAGAGCCTCTCTCGGCGGGCATATGCTCACATGCCCCCCTCCGTGCAGAGCGAACTTGCACGGGACCAGTTCATACAGGAGCTCTCTCCTACAGAGCTGCGCATACAGACCCAGCTGGCTCATCCGGAGTCATTGCAGAAAGCCTTGGAGATGGCTTTGGAGGGAGCTTGTGTGGGCTGGGGCTTCAGCTGTGGCTTTGGTGGGGTGCAGGGAGACACACACTGTGCGGGCTGTGGGGCAGAGCAGCCAGAGCCGGAAAAGCCTGCATGTGTGGCTGAAATGACTGAACTAAGTCGTCCTGTGTCGCTACAGGTGGCACGCAACACACGCCCAGGTCCCATGGTCTGCTGGGGGTGTGGACCGTACAGGTGGCACGCAACACACGCCCTGGTCCCATGGTCTGCTGGGGGTGTGGACAGTACAGGTGGCACGCAACACACGCCCTGGTCCCATGGTCTGCTGGGGGTGTGGCCAGCCAGGCCATCTGCGCTGAAATTGCCCATTGTCCCCCAGAGCTCAGGGAGAAAGCTTGGGGTACGCATAGATGGGGCAGTGCGGACCCATGGCTCTCTTTCCCAACCACCACCACCGCCAGGAGGAGCCCACCAGCACGGACGGGGGAGCAAGGCTCCACTTCCCCCAGAAGCAGACGAGTGCAAGCAGATGGAGCCTGTTGTTTTGGTGGGCCGGACCTGTGTTGGGGACTTTTGTCATGTCCCTGGCACTGTGGAGGGGGTGCCCTGCTCTTCCCTGGTGGATACTGGGTCCACAGTAACCCTGGTGAGGCCGGATATTGTGCCAGGTTGGACTCAGTTTGAGCCCACAACTGTGCAGCTCCGCACAGTCAGGAGAGCTGGCACCCATGAAAGGGAAGGGAATAATGACTCTGACAGTAGGGGGCAGGACTGTGCTTCATCCTGTGTGGGTGGCGGCTGTGCAGGACCCTTGTATCCTGGGTTGGACAGGCTGCCAGTTAGACCTAAATCGGGGCACACTGAGCTTCCAGGGAGGGCCAGCAGTCACCATGGCCCCCCCTAATGTCACATTCACACAACCCAACATCCCCCTTACTCCAACAGTTAAAGCAGCAGAGACTCATGGCTGCTCCCCCTCCCCCACATCTGTGTGTCTTTTCCCCAGCCCCTCTGTCACCTACGGCTGTGTATTACATTCCCCCAGCTACCTCCATGACACATTCCTCCGTGAGCACGGCCCAGCCCAGCTACCCCAGATGGGAGAGGAGAGGACACTGTCTGCAGTGAGGGAGCTATGGGTGAGGAACTGTTTTGGTCTTGACCCCAAGCAGCAGGAATGGTTGTGGCAGTTGCTGTTTGAGTTCAGAGACAGTGAGGAAGAGGTGGGTCAGACTCATCTGGTGCAGAATGAGATCGACACAGGTGATGCTCGGCCCATCAAGATGCGTCCCCGCCGTATCCCGCTGGCACGCCAGGAGGCGGCAGACAAGGCTGTGTTGGAGATGCAGCGGGCAGACTTCATCAAGCCCTCAGACAGCCCCTGGGCAGCACCAGTCGTCATGGTTCCTAAGTAGAGGGGCAAGCTGAGGTTCTGTGCGGACTACAGGCGGCACAGAACCACGCATCGATGAGTCGCTGGACCTGGTTAGGGGGTCCTCCTGGTTCTCCTTACTAGATCTTCGCAGTGGCTACTGGCAGGTGCCCCTCTCCCCAGAGGCCAGAGCCAAAACTGTGTTCTCCACAAACAGAGGACACTGGCAGTTCAGTGTTCCCATTGGAAACGACAGGCTCTGGTCTATCTTGGGTTAGTTATAAACATATTTTTTGTAGTAGGCTAGCTATAACGGTAATCACATGCAGAAACAATAGAGAACAAACACAATGTGGCACGCGTATCAGATTAAAGACATTAAATAACCCTGGTTTACAGCCTCAGAGTGAGAGATCTAGCTAAGTTAGTTACTTGCCAAAGTCGTGCATCTTTCTAACCACTGCAGTCAGCGTTTTTAAAAGAATGTGGATGATGGCTAGCTAATGTTAGTTAGCGTTAGCAAACTAGCTAGCTAGCTAACGTTGGCAAACTAGGCATGTTAGCTAACTATGTTATTACATCGCTATAAGACATTTGATAAAAGCTACTTGAAATGATGAAATCACATATTGTTACCATAACATTGCATAAATACAATTGAGAAAACTCTGCAACGAAACGTAGCAGATAAATAACTGAATATACTCCTGCCAAATCTCTCCCGGAAGGACAGTGACAGCGAACTGCCCATTCATAATGCGAATCCTTCCAGTTTGCAAGTTTATGGTATTATGGCGCCACCGCGTGTCTATGCATTGCATTACACACGGTTTATCTGGAACGGACAGGAATCACATCACATAACAATTTTCGCTTGCTTGGATAGAAGTTTGGATGAAAGAAAACAGCTTGAGGATAAGAGGGTTACTGCTGTAGGCTACTTCGAATAATATAAATTGAAGAGACAATGAATGACAGATTCAACATTGATATGTTTAGCCAACATGCAAGGCATCAAAGATAAGGAAGGGTGCGTTTCAGGTTGTCTTTATTGCAGTCGCCCAGCTCAGATTATCAGGCCTCACAACGCCTGGGGAAGATCCCAGTTATCTGGTGCTGATTTAAAAAAAAAATGTAATTTAGCAGACGCACTTATCCAGACCGAATTACAGGAGCAATTAGGGTTAAGTGCATAATGATCTTGTGATCAAAGCCCTCTCCTGTTTCTTATTATGTGTTTGCACACAATCTGGCTACTGCCCAACACAGGATATTTCATTCTGATTTGTATTCTGAACCGGGTCTATATTATTACAATAAATATTTTTGATGAAATACCAGCCGGGAGTAGAGAACCTAGACACAGCTGCCTGATATCACTGCCCACTTTAAGAAATGGAACACTAGCCACTTTAATAATGTTTACATATGTTGCATTACTCATCTCATATGTATATACTGTATTCTATGATATTCTACTGTATCTTAGTCCATGACGCTCTGTCATTGCTCGTCCATGTATGTATAATTCCATTCCTTACTTAGATTGTGTATATTGGGTATATGTTGTGAAATTGTTAGATATTACTTGTTGGATATTACTGCACTGTCGGAGCTAGAAGCACTAGCATTTCGCTACACCCGCAATAACATCTGCTAAACACATGTATGTGACAATTCAAATTGTATTTTATTTTATATCTAACTCGTTTGACACAGTAACAACGGGAGATCAACTGATCTGCTGGTTTATTCTTGTGGGTTTTTGGTTGCAAGCAAGTTTGTTTTAACACACAGATGCATGTAATCTCCCGTTACTAGCGTTTCAAGAAATCCAGCGCTTAAAGTTCTGCAAAAGTTGGTTGCAATTGACCCTTACTTGTTTTATGCTGGACACACAAACATTGATACAGATCATAGACACTAGACAGTACACCTTGGGATCAAAATGGATATCCAGGGTTAAAACCAACCTCAACAAACAACATAGGGTATTATTGTGGTCCTCTGTAGCTCAACTGGTAGAGCACGGCGCTTGTAACGCCAAGGTAGTGGGTTCGATCCTCGGGACCACCCATACACTAAAAAATGTATGCACGCATGACTGTAAGTCGCTTTGGATAAAAGCGTCTGCTAAATGGCATATTATTATTATTATCTCAAAACCACTGTATTCTTGATGTAATTTAGTAATCTCAGAGCTCTAGCAAAACCAGAATTTTACTGAAACTGTCTCATAGGAATCACTGTGGCACTGTGAAGGATGCTGTTTGACTAATCAGGTTCTCTGCATTTTCTTTCACATCACTAAAGTGCTGTCGCATCTTTTTGATCTGTTCATGGTTGGGCAGCATGCAACTCAAGTAGGCCTCTTCTACTTCTGATGGATCAAACGTATTACTTATTGTAACATTACTTTTTGTCTCATCGTCAAATACATAATAACAATCAATGAAGCCATTGGTGTCTCTCTCCTTGCGGACCCGAACAGTGGATTGTTTGTATTCCTTGTATCCAGATAGCAGCTTTTCTAGGTTGCTCTGGTAGGTGGTGATGACCGATCGCACTGGGCCACTGTCTCTGGCTCCATCTAGTCTGGCCAGGTGAATCAGCATCTGGACATGGAAGGCCGCTCCGTTGAATTGCAGCAGAGCTTTGTCTATGCCCTCATCTGGAAAGCATTTTGAGCTCATCTGATTAGTTATCATTTGCCTTTCTTCCTTTATCTTTTCTTCTGTACTCTTTGATTGACCCATGTTTTCTTGGTTCTGGTTTCTGGTAGAGGGGGTTAGTGTAATTTCCTTTGGTGTGAGCAGGCAGGCGTTGGTCTCTGTTGAGCATGTCTTGTCTAGGGCACTTAGGCAGGATCCTTCAGTGAAGCCCTACAGAAAACACAAAAACGAAAGGACAAGTCCAAATCATATTCAGAATACAAATCAGAATGAAATATCCTGTGTAGGGCAGTAGCCAGATTGTGTGCAAACACATAATAAGAAACAGGAGAGGGCATTGATCACAAGATCATTACGCACTTAACCTTAATTGCTCCTGTAATTCGGTCTGGATATCTTCTAAATGACTTTTTTTTTTAAACAGCCAGAGCACAGGCCATTTATTTCAGCACCGGATAACTGGGATCTTCCCCAGGCGTTGTGAGGCCTGATAATCAGTTAATATAATTCGAAGTAGCCTTAAGCAGTAGCCCTCTTAGCTGTTTTCTTATATCCAAACTTCTATCCAAGCAAGCGAAAGTTGTTATGTGATGTGATGCCTGTCCATTCCAGATAAACCTCGTGTAATGCAATGTATAGCCACGTGGTGGCACCATAATACCATAAACTCGCAAACCGGAAGAATTCGCATTATGAGTGTGCAGTTTGCCGTCACTGTCCTACCGGGAGAGATTTGGCAGGAGTATATTCAGGTATTTATCTGCTACGTTTCGTTGCAGAGTTTTCTCAATTGTATTTATGCAATGTTATGGTAACAATATGTGATTTCATCGTTTCAAGTAGCTTTTATCATTGCCTTATAGTGATATAATAACATAGTTAGCTAACACACCTAGTTTGCTAACGGTAACTAACGTTAGCTAGCCATCATACACATTATTGACTGCAGTGGTTAGAAAGATACACGACTTTGGCAAGTAACTAATTTAGCTAGATCTCTCACTCTGAGGCTGTATACCAGGGTTATTTAATGTCTTTAATCTGATACGCGTGCCACATTGTGTTTGTTCTCTATTGTTTCTGCATGTGATTACCGTTATAGCTAGCCTACAACCAAATACGTTTATAACTAACCCAAGATTAACCAGAGCCTGTCGTTTCCAATGGGAACAAATTAATCATAGTAGTGGGCAGAACAAACAAGGAGGTGGGCAGAGCCAAGCATGAGCTAGTGAGATACTATTGACGCGTTCTATCGTGATTAGCATATTTCCTTTAGGGGGTTTAGGGAGAAGAGGCCCCTCTGTATGGGGCTAAACTATCCCGGTGCAGTGCCACCTTTCTCCACCTGGGAGAAAGCTGGACCCGGTACACAAACTCCCCTACCCTCTCCAGGACGCTGCAGGGCCCCACCCAGTGGCTGTCCAACTTGGGGCATCTGCCTTTCTTTCTCCCCAGCCACAAAGTGCCTTCCCCGGGTGTGCACGTCATAGTTCCTCTTCTGCCTCACACCTGCATTCACCAGCTGCTCTTTGGCGAAAGTGTGGCCTGTCTCCAGGCGGTCCTGGAGTCTCCGGGTATACTCCGGCCCCGGGGGAACAGGAGGGCTATCCAGGGCGACGACCAAACGCCATCTCTGCAGGGGTGCATATCTCTCTCCCCAGCATGAGGAGAGCAGGCATGCAGGAGGTGGAGTCTTGGACAGCGTAGCGGCACGCCATGAGGACCATGGGCAGGTGCTTGTCCCAGTGACGCTGGTGTTTGGCATGGAGAGGAGTAGTGCGGTTCTTGTGCATACCTAGCCTCTCATACATGGTGGCGAACACTCGGGACTCTGCCTTGGTTGCTGTGGATGGACTCTGCAGCTCCAAGTCTGCTGAACATCCCCGCTGTCAGGGCGTCGACAATGGCCTCTGCCTCCTGGTCAGACAGAGCATAGGCCTCGGTCCATTTTGTGAAATAGTCCATGGCCATGAGCACCCAGCGGTTTCCACTGTCTGTGGTGGGGAACGTCCATTCCCCACCCACCATGAGTGCTCTGGAGCACAGCCTCCCACAGTGCTTTTTGGACCACCACCTGCCACCTCTCCTCTCCCGTAGCTGGCTCCTTCCATGCCCACTGTAGCACGCCATCAGCCAACCGCAGTCTCTCAAACTTTGACCACAACCCTTTGGTTGTGAGTGAGAGCGCTGCCACCTCTTCCCACGGTGGCCTCAGCTGCGCCTCTACCCACTGTAGCACTGGCTGTAGGTCTGTTTCCCGTCCCTGCTGCTGCCCCCATTCAGCCATGTCGACAGTCTGCAGCTCACGGCAGACGGGCTCGCTCGCCCGACACACTGTGGCCCAGAACCCCTCTTCCGCACACAGCTCTCTCTCACTGCCCCTGCCCTGTGCACCACTGTGAAGTCGTACGGCTGAAGCTCCTCCAACCAGCGTGCAACCTGCCCCTCTGGCTCTTGGAAAGACATGAGCCACTGGAGAGCAGAGTGGTCAGTCCTTACAGTAAAGGGCAGGCCACCCAGGTAGTACTTGAAGTGTTTGATAGAAGCCATAACAGCGAGGAGCTCCCGCCGGGTGACACAGTAGTGGCGCTCATGTTTGTTGAATGTTTTTCTGAAGTGCGCCACCACTCTCTCCCCCTCTGGCCCCACCTGGGCCAGCTCCCCACCCATGCCCACATTGCTCGCGTCTGTGTCCAGGATAAAGGGCAAGGTGAGGTCAGGGGGGGACGAGCACGGGGGGCGAGCACGGGGGCCTCGATCAGTGCACGTTTGAGGGTGTTGACGGCCTCCTCGCACTCCATTGCCAAGTGAAGTTCTTCGGCAGCAGGCGGTTCAGGGGAGCAGCGACGCTTGAGAAGCCCCGAACAAACCTGCTGTAGTACGAAGCCAGGCCCAGGAAGCTCTTCAGCTGATGCTGGTCGGTGGGGGTGGGCCAGTCTCGGACAGCCCCCACTTTGTCCTCCATGGTGCTGATACCCTCCTCCCCCACTTGGTGGCCCAAGAAGGACACCTCTCTTCTCATGAAGTGGCACTTCTCGGGGTGGAGCTTCAGGCCTGCGGCAGCCACCCTCTGCAGCACATGCCATAGCACCCCCAGGGCTGACTGGAAGGAGCTGCCTTGGGCCAGGATGTCGTCGAGGTATACTAGACACTCCTGTCAGGGGATGCCATCCAGCACCCTGTCCATCAAATGCTCAAAAGTAGCTGGAACGTTGCACAGGCCGAAGCACAGGACCTTGAACTGCCAGTGTCCTCTGTTTGTGGAGAACACAGTTTTGGCTCTGGCCTCTGGGCAGAGGGGCACCTGCCAGTAGCCACTGCAGAGGTCTAGTGAGGAGAACCAGGAGGACCCCCTAACCAGGTCCAACGACTCATCGATGCATGGTTCTGTGCCGCCTGTAGTCCGCACAGAACCTCAGCTTGCCCCTCTACTTAGGAACCATGACAACTGGTGCTGCCCAGGGGCTGTCTGGGGGCTTGATGCAGCGGGCAGACTTAATCTCCAATACAGCTTTGTCTGCCGCCTCCTGGCGTGCCAGCGGGATACGGCGGGGACCGAGCATCACCTGTGTCGATCTCATTCTGCACTAGATGAGTCTGACCCACCTCTTCCTCACTCAGAGCAAAGCTGTCTCTGAACTCAAACAGCAACTGCCACAACCATTCCTGGGCTCCTCCTGGCGATGGTGGTGGTTGGGAAAGAGAGCCATGGGTCCGCACTGCCCCATCTATGCGGACCCCAAGCCGTTTCCCTGAGCTCTGGGAGACATGGGGCAATTCCAGCGCATATGGCCTGGCTGGTCACACCCCCAGCAGACCATGGGACCAGGGCGTGTGTTGCGTGCCACCTGTACTGTCCACACCCCCAGCGGACCATGGGACCAGGGCGTGTGTTGCGTGCCACATGTAGCGACACAACACGAATGAGTTCAGTCATTTCAGCCACCCATGCAGGCTTTTCCGGCTCTGGGCTTCTCTGCCCCACAGCCCGCACAATGTGTCTCCCTGCACCCCACCGAAGCCCCAGCTGAGTTCCCAGCCCACACAAGCTCCCTCCAAAGCCATCTCCAAGGCTTTCTGCAATGACTCCGGATGAGCCAGCTGGGGCTGTATGCGCAGCTCTGTAGGAGAGAGCTCCTGTATGAACTGGTCCCGTGCAAGTTCGCTCTGCACGGAGGGGGGAATGTGAGCATATGCCCGCCGAGAGATGCTCTCAATGTCATTAGCTAGCACCCGTAGTGGCTCTCCAGGCTGCCTGCGTCTATTACTCAGTTCTGTGCGCAGCTGCCTAGGGGGGGGACGAAGCGCCTCCTCAGTGCTCCCATTAAAGCCCCATAATCACGTCTGTCCTCGGGGCTAATCAATATCAAACAGGACAGAGCATAATCCGTGAGGCACAAAGCCAGCTGCAGTGCCCTATCTTCATTCGACCACCCCCCAGAATGAGCTATCAGCTCAAATTGAGCATGAAAAGCTTCCCAATCAGCCTTACCGGAGTACTTCGGGGTCTTAACAGATACGGATGCAATCAGGGGCGCAGCCATGTTTGTTTACATCCTGAGCTCTAGCCTCCTCGTCACGTAGCGTTGACGTCACCCCTTCGGTCCGCCCGAAGCACAGTCGCAGAAGCACCCATGCCCGCTTCAGCCGCCATCCTTCTAGCGGTCACCCTCAAGCGCCCTCTGTGCTCCGATGCCCTGGCGATCTCCTCGGCCAGATCCTCTGACGTCCATGCACACGCACCTCCTTGGCCATAATGGTCCTCTGCCTCATCCTTCACTTTCGGATTCCCTCAAAGCATTTTCAACTCCCGTCGTCCACGTAACGTTTGCTAGCCATGGTAGTCAGCTAGCTAGCTAGCTGGCTAACTTTTATCTAGGTTTTTACTTCTGACACCAATGTAAGACCTGGCTAGATCATAAATGAACAAATGTCCAGACAGAGGATGGAGTTTATGATATCCCGGTTTATTAACCAAACTCAACAGTCTACTGTTTGGCCGTAGCCCACGCCAAATAAATCCAGGATAACCGTATAAAACAACCGTGACCATCTCTTGTTAAGACCAGACATAAGAGAGAGAACAATGGCTAAGCATGGTCTTAAACTTACGATGCTCCACCCCCCTGCCAAACCCCCCTGCCACTCCACCAACCACAAGGATGCCCGGCACCGGAACATTCCAGGCATTCCCATGGTTGGCAGATAGCAGGTTGACTGGCATGTCGGACCCAGCGAACACTGGGTACTGGTAAGTACAACACAACAAACGAACAGCATAACTCATAACACACAGCTGTCTGTGCGGGTCGCTACAATATGTTTAGCCAACGTGCAAGCCATCAAGATAGGGAAGGGTGCGTTTCAGGTTGTCTTTATTGCAGTCGCCCAGCGCAGATTATCAGGCCTCACAACGCCTGGGGAAGATCTCAGTTATCTGGTGCAGAAATAAATGGGCTGTGCTCTGGCTGTAATTTGCATTTTAAAAAATGTCATTTAGCAGACGCTCTTTCCAGATCGAATTACAGGAGCAATTAGGGTTAAGTGCGTAATGATCTTGTGATCAATGCCCTCTCCTGTTTCTTATTATGTGTTTGCACACAATCCGGCTACTGCCCTACACAGGATATTTCATTCTGATTTTTATTCTGAATATGATTTGGACTTGTCCTTTTGTTTTTGTGTTTTCTGTAGGGCTTCACTGAAGGATCCTGCCTAAGTGCCCTAGACAAGACATACTCAACAGAGACCAACGCCTGCTGCTCACACCAAAGGAAATTACACTAACCCCCTCCACCAGACACCAGAACCAAGAAAACATGGGTCAATCAAAGAGTACAGAAGAAAAGATAAAGGAAGAAAGGCAAATGATAACTAATCAGATGAGCTCAAAATGCTTTCCAGATGTGGGCATAGACAAAGCTCTGCTGCAATTCTCGGGTCCTAGGTCCTTGGAGAAGCTGAACCAACACTACAAAAAGAGAGAGATGGAACTGAATGAAAATGCTGCAGCGTGGATAAAGGACCTTGCCGAAAAGCTTGTAGGCTTGCTTCCGATACCTGATGCTGCAGGCTTGGGGTCCCTGGTTATCTCTATAGTAATAGACAGATCTGTAGCTGCCATAAAACCTCCAGAGGATAGCACAGATGATCTGCTGAATCGTATCTTTGCCGAGGAGAAGGCCTCCGCTGTGAGAGACCAAATGGATGAGTACCTCAAGAGGCACCTCATGCACATACGCAACAAGGCCGAGCTTAAGAGTGACATCAAGCATGTGGAGCGTAACCTGAGCTTTGCCCTGACTCAGTTGAAGAACTCCATGCTGCTGGACGGACAGATGAGCTCGCGGGCTCTGAGGATGTGGGTCAACGGAGCGGCCTTCCATGTCCAGATGCTGATTCACCTGGCCAGACTAGATGGAGCCAGAGACAGTGGCCCAGTGCGATCGGTCATCACCACCTACCAGAGCAACCTAGAAAAGCTGCTATCTGGATACAAGGAATACAAAAAATCCACTGTTCGGGTCCGCAAGGAGAGAGACACCAATGGCTTCATTGATTGTTATTATGTATTTGACGATGAGACAAAAAGTAATGTTACAATAAGTAATATGTTTGATCCATCAGAAGTAGAAGAGGCCTACTTGAGTTGCATGCTGCCCAACCATGAACAGATCAAAAAGATGCGACAGCACTTTAGTGATGTGAAAGAAAATGCAGAGAACCTGATTAGTCAAACAGCATCCTTCACAGTGCCACAGTGATTCCTATGAGACAGTTTCAGTAAAGTTCTGGTTTTGCTAGAGCTCTGAGATTACTAAATTACATCAAGAAACAGTGGTTTTGAGATAATACCCTATGTTGTGTGTTGAGTTTGATTTTAACCCTGTAGATCCATTTTGATCCCAAAGTAATATCTAACAATTTCACAACATATACCCAATACACGCAATCTAAGTAAGGAATGGAATTAAGAATACATATATGGATGAGCAATGACAGAGCGGCATGGACTAAGATACAGTGGAATATTATAGAATACAGTATATACATATGAGATGAGTAATGCAAGATATGTAAAAATTATTAAAGTGGCTAGTGTTCCATTTCTTAAAGTGGGCAGTGATATCAGGCAGCTGTGTCTAGGTTCTCTACTCCCGGCTGGTATTTCATCAAAAATATTTATTGTAATAATATAGACCCGGTTCAGAATACAAATCAGAATGAAATATCCTGTGTTGGGCAGTAGCCAGATTGTGTGCAAACACATAATAAGAAATAGGAGAGGGCATTGATCACAAGATCATTACGCACTTAACTCTAATTGCTCCTGTAATTCGGTCTGGATAAGTGGTCTGATAAATTACATAAAAAAAGCATATTACAGCCAGAGCATAGACCATTTATTTCAGCACCGGATAACTGGGATCTTCCCCAGGCGTTGTGAGGCCTGATAATCTGAGCTGGGCGACTGCAATAAAGACAACCTGAAACGCACCCTTCCTTATCTTGATTTACATTTTTACATTTTAGTCATTTAGAAGACGCTCTTATCCAGAGCGACTTACAGTTAGTGAGTGCATACATTTTCATACATTCTCTTCTATCGTAGAGAAACAGTGCCTCCTGTGCACGACTTTCAGTAAAGTACTCTTATTTTTTATAAAAAGGTTTGTTGGCTCATAAAGAATCACAATTATGTAAAGTTGTATAAAAAAAAAACATATCTCCTTCTTCCTCATATACACTAACCTAATCCTGGAGTGCAGTTAAACTTGCATTGTACAATCAAGACCCTCAAAACCAGGTTGAAATGTTACTTCCATGGTCTGAAACTTAAAACCTTCACCTGTTTTAATTATTGTCATTCATGAGGTTTGGAAGGGAAGCTCGTTTCAAATATCAGTCGAACTTGAACACTTTTAAGCAAAAGAAACATTTATGAAATCTCAGAAAAAAAAATTGTGACCAACTAGATCAAGACAGAAATGTACATGTTGCAGTACATGCCCTGTCAAGGGGGGTAATCTTGATGCCTTGCACGTTGGCTAAACATATCAATGTTGAATCTGTCATTCATTGTCTCTTCAATTTATATTATTCGAAGTAGCCTACATCAGTAGCCCTCTTAACCTCAAGCTGTTTTCTTTCATCCAAACTTCTATCCAAGCAAGCGAAAATTGTTATGTGATGTGATTCCTGTCCGTTCCAGATATACCTCGTGTAATGCAATGTATAGCCACGAGGTGGCACCATAATACCATAAACTTGCAAACTGGAAGGATTCGCATTATGAATGGGCAGTTTGCTGTCACTGTCCTTCCGGGAGAGATTTGGCAGGAGTATATTCAGGTATTTATCTGCTACGTTTCGTTGCAGAGTTTTCTCAATTGTATTTATGCAATGTTATGGTAACAATATGTGATTTCATCGTTTCAAGTAGCTTTTATCATTGTCTTATAGCGATGTAATAACATAGTTAGCTAACATGCCTAGTTTGCTAACGTTAGCTAGCTAGCTAGTTTGCTAACGCTAACTAACGTTAGCTAGCCAGCTATGATCCACATTATTTTAAAAACGCTGACCACAGTGGTTAGAAAGATGCACGACTTTGGCAAGTAACTAACTTAGCTAGATCTCTCACTCTGAGGCTGTAAACCGGGGTTATTTAATGTCTTTAATCTGATACGCGTGCCACATTGTGTTTGTTCTCTATTGTTTATGCATGTTATTACCTTTATACCTAGCCTACGACCTAAGATTTTTATAACTAACCCAAGATAGACCAGAGCCTGTCGTTTCCAATGGGGACAAATTAATCATAGTAGTGAGCAGAACAAACAAGGAGGTGGGCAGAGCCAAGCATGAGCTAGTGAGATCCTATTGGCGCGTTATATCATTTATTTGCATATTTCCGTTAGGTGACGCCTTACCTGTGAAGTGCGTGTGTGCTCAAACTAAATTCGAGCTTGCACTCCTTCTAAACAATGCAATAAAAAAAAGCGTCAAGTCTATAAAACGTAGTGCACTGTGTTCGCAACATATTCTAGTTTTGGGAACAGAAAAAAGTATTGAGATCAGATGTTTCATCGATGAGAATATTAGCAGAATATCGGCCCCGTTTCACCTAGTTATATCCTCTCCCACTCAGGGATGCAAACTAGTCACCTTTCGGCGAAATTCGCCGTTTTGGATCCAAAATAGGTAACCTACGTGATTCGTGTGGATTCGGGGGGCTTTGGATCACTACTGGCTGTAAGCGAACGAGTGATGCACTTTTGGAGCAATACTGGCTATGTCCAAGGCTCAGCTAATCGTTCACATAACAACAGAATGCAACACGCGACTGAAGAGAGAAGAGACAACCAATTTGCTAGTTGCACCGGATTGGGTGCCAGTTACAGCATCAGCGCGCGCTCTTGAAAGACGGAAGAGTGGAAAAGCACTTTGCCAGTTACAGCAGCGCATCCCCTGTAACGAAGAGGTATGTGAGAAGGTGATGAAGCGTGCTTCATGAGTTGTAACCGAAAAACAACTTGCATTTGGAAAGTTTGAGGTGAGGGAGAAAGTGTGGTGGAACAAGAATTGTTAGCATTGTTAAGTATCTTGCTACGCAAGCTGGATTGAATTATCCGTTAGCTAGTTAACTAGCTGACGAACTAACTAACGTACTATCTATGAACTAATGTTTTCAATCTACAGTGTGTGGTTAATTTTCAGAATGAGAGAATTAGGTGAAAATGAGGCGTTGCTTGTTAAAGAAGTGGATTCAGGGATGAAGTGTAACGTTAGCTGGAGCTACTATAATAGAGAAAAAATAGAATGCCTGTTTGTTTCATTCTATTTCTACTTTAAGATGTTTTTTTCCCCAAGTGTAATATTTATATGTGTGGTCACAAGCTTTCTATTACGAAGGCTGTCATGGCTAACTGCAATATTAATGTATTGTTTTTTCTCTGTTCTTGAGTGTCATTTGCAGTAAAGTCTAGGCAACAAATAACATCAGATTGCTTTCCTTACATCAACCACATTTTATTTTACACACAGACTGATCATGTTGATCATATTCTTTTTGTTTAATTAGTTAAAACTTGAATTTCACTAGAAATTAGCATTTTAAAACTGATATTTTTTTATATGTATTTTTTATCCCCCCTAGCAGGAAGTTTTTGCATGTTTCAGTGTCACCTTTTTGGGCCCTTGCCAGTTTGCATCCCTGCCCCACTACCCGCGACTGGACTTCCTTTCACTACGATATTTGGTGGTTAGAAAAACGCTCTAAACGATGCTTCAGCTTTATAGCCCGTGTGACTTGTCTGGGTTATCCCTTCTGTCTGTGCTTGCACTCCTAAACAATGCAACTTTGGAAAAGGGTAAAGTCTACAAAACTCAGTCCACTCTGTTTGTTACATATTCTAGTTTTGGAAACATAAAACTGTGTGGAGATGAAATGTTTAATTGATGAGGAAATTAGCAGAATGTCGTCCAAAATCCATCTCACTCCATCTTCTCCAACTGCCGGCCACTGGGCTTCCTCTCAGCACCATATTTGTTATTTATTGGAAACGCCAATTGAGTGCGTCACATTTATACATCCGGTGAAATGTCTGTCTCATTGTTCTATCTGTGCTACTACTGTTCTCCCCAGTCAATGATGGTCACTGAAGGTTACTACAAACTCCACTCCGTTGATCTAAGTGGGTGCGTGCACCTGGGTGTTGTGGGATTTTTGGAGTAGCAGCAGGGTTGCCAGGTATAGCAATCATTTCTGACGCAATGAGAACTCAAAACCCGCCCACAAGGCTTGAAAACTAGCCCACATTTATTTTCCACAGCAACAGGTGTCTCCATAATGACAATCTATGTAAATACAACTGGTAAAATTGCTTTAACTTTAACCTCTTCTCCGCATTTCTCCCTTTGTTATTGGTTCATCACACCAAATGATTTAATATGAACTATAAAAGTGATTAATAGCGAATCGTTAAGATGTATGTTTTATTTTTCACAAAACATAGTGAAATAGTATTAATACAAGTCACATTGCTCTAAAATAGTCATATTTTCAACTGGAGTAGCCTATACAAATCTAAAAGTCCCAACAGTTTGCTTTTTGGCTTTTATTTTATACATTCATTTTATAAAACATTCATGTGTGGCTGCAGGCAGCCTGATGTCCCAGTCATCCATCCCTCTGGAGCAAGATGGAAAGGAAAGAGCAAGAGGAGATTCATCACGAGTCCAGTACATCAAGAGTTGTATTCTACTATTAATCAATCAACCAATCACTACTATTATAATTGGATAGTCAGTAATGGAGTTAATCGGTTCCTCACCTCTGCTGTGCTCCGCACTGCTGCGCGCCACACTCTCTCTGACTTCAACTTTCTGGCCAATGTTAGCTAGCTAGCTTGCTACATACAGGACTCAAGACTAACTTTTTTCATCACCGTCCCAGAATCGTCCCGAAGTGCAATTTAAATTGCCAACATGGGTCTACTCTTGGACCTATAGGTAATTCATTCACAGTGATTTAAATGGCTAATAAGAGTAGCCTACTACTGAAGTAAATAAATGGGACTGTCAACTGAGCCAGAAATTCACATACGTACATATCCCAACCAGAAGCCATGGATTACAGGGAACATCCGCATCGAGCTAAAGGCTAGAGCTGCCGCTTTCAAGTTGTGGGACACTAATCCGGACACTTATAAGAAATCCCGCTACGCCCTCAGACGAACCATCAAACAGGCAAAGCGTCAATACAGGATTAAGATTGAATCCTACAACACCGGCTCTGATGCTCGTCGGATGTGGCAGGGCTTGAAAACTATTACGGACTACAAAGGGAAACCCAGCCGCGAGCTGCCCAGTGACGCGAGCCTACCAAACGAGCTAAATGCCTTTTATGCTCGCTTTGAGGCGAGCAACACTGAAGCATGCATGAGAGCACCAGCTGTTCCGGACGACTGTGTGATCACGCTCTCGGTAGCAGATGTGAGCAAGACCTTTTAAACAGGTCAAAATTCACAAAGCTGCAGGGTCAGACAGATTACCAGGACGTGTACTCAAAGCATGCACGGACCAACTGGCAAGTGTCTTCACTGACATTTTCAACCTCTCCCTGACCGAGTCTGTAATACCTACATGTTTCAAGCAGACCACCATAGTCCCTGTGCCCAAGGAAGCAAAGGTAACCTGCCTAAATGATTACCGCCCCGTAGCACTCACGTCGGTAGCCATGAAGTGCTTGAAAGGCTGGTCATGGCTCACATCAACACTATCATCCCGGAAACCCTAGACCCACTCCAATTCGCATACCGCCCCAACAGATCCACAGATGACGCAATCTCAATCTCACTCCAGACTGTCCTTTCCCACTTGGACAAAATTAACACCTATGTCAGAATGCTGTTCATTGACTACAGCTTAGCGTTCAACACCGTAGTGCCCACAAAGCTCATCACTAAGCTATGGACCCTGGGACTAAACACCTCCTTCTGCAACTGGATCCTGGACTTCCTGACGGGATGCCCCCAGGTGGTAAGGGTAGGCAACAACACATCTGCCACGCAGATCCTCAACATGGGGGCCCCTCAGGGGTGCGTGCTTAGTCCCCTCCTGTACTCCCTGTTCACCCACGACTGCGTGGCTAAACACGACTCCAACACCATCATTAAGTTTGCTGACGACAACTGCGGTAGGCCTGATCACCGACAACGATGAGACAGCTTATAGGGAGGAGGTCAGAGACCTGGCCGTGTGGTGCCAGGACAACAACCTCTCCCTCAATGTGAGCAAGACAAAGGAGCTGATCGTGGATTACAGGAAAAGGCGGGCCGAACAGGCCCCCATTAACATCGACGGGGCTGTAGTGGGGTGGGTCGAGAGTTTCAAGTTCCTTGGTGTCCACATCACCAACAAACTGTCATGGTCCAAACACAACAAGACAGTCGTGAAGAGGGCACGACAACACCTTTTCCTCCTCAGGAGACTGAAAAGATTTGGCATGGGTCCCCAGATCCTCCAAAAGGTCTACAGCTGCACCATCGAGAGCATCCTGACCGGCTGCATCACCTTCTGGTATGGCAACTTCTCGGCACCGTAAGGCGCTACAGAGGGTAGTGAGTACGGCCCAGTACATCACTGGGGCCAAGCTTCCTGCCATCCAGGACCTATATACTAGGCGGTGTCAGATGAAGGCCCAAAAAATTGTCAAAGACTCCAGTCACCCAAGTCATAGGCCGTTCTCTCTGCTACCGCACGGCAAGCGGTACCGGTGTGCCAAGTCTAGGACCAAAAGGCTCCTTAACAGTTTCTACCCCCAAGCCATAAGACTGCTGAACAATGAATCAAATGGCCACCCGGACCACTTACATTGACCCTCCCCCATTTGTTTTTACACTGCTGCTACTCGCTGTTTATTATTATTTTGCATAAATATACATAAATAATTAGCCTACATGTTAAAGTGTAGCCTAAGTTATATGCATATTGGCTACAGCCTGTCATGTTCACACCGATGCTGACCATGAGGGATGCCCAGAAAATGTAGCCAAACTTTAATGAGACTTTTAATTAGGCTACATAAATATAGGCTAAACGCCAGTCATGTATGACAATTATAATGTAGGATAATTAACATTTAATGTCTAAAGTCTTGATTCTCTTGACATACTCGAGGCACAGTTCGTTCAGATCAAATGGTCAGAAGAGAGGAGAGAAAGGCCAGTGCCTGTTGTTGCCGCTATTTTGGCTCTATCTTCCCAGAACTGTCCCAGAGTTTGCTTGAACCGCCCCAGACACGCCCTTAATTTCGAGCCCTAGCTATAGCCTACCCAGAGAGAAAGCACATTGTTCATCCTCTCTCTCCCTCTCTCTGAAACTGTTGGATGATTATTTCTCAGTTTCTCTCCCTTGCTGTGTTGGCTCTAGTAGGGTAATGATTGGGGACTAGGGGCAGTCAGGATACAACACGTGCTGCTGTCCTCTCACTCACACGACTGCAGCGCTCTCTCAAATCCAATGACTATGCTCAACACACACACACCCCGCCGGCTCTCTCCCTCCCTCCACACCACACCACTCAATCAAATTAAATTAAATTAAATTCAAAGGGCTTTATTGGCATGGGAAACATGTTTACATTGCCAAAACAAGTGAAATAGATCATAAACAAAAGTGAAATAAACAATCAAAAATGAAGAGTAAACATTACACTCACAAAGGTTTCAAAGGAATAGAAACATTTCAAATGTCATATAATGGCTATGTACAGTTTTATAACAATGTGTAAATAGTTGAAGTACAAAAGGGAAAATAAATAAACATAAATATGGGTTGTATTTACAATGGTGTTTGTTCTTCATGGTTACCCTTTTCTTGTGGCAACAGGTCACCAATCTTGCTGCTGTGATGGCACACTGTGGTATTTCAACCAATAGATATGGGAGTTTATCAAAATAGGATTTGCTTTCAAATTCTTTTTGGGTCTGTTTAATCTGAGGGAAATATGGTCATACATTTGGCAGGAGGTTAGGAAGTGCAGCTCAGTTTCAACCTCATTTTGTGGGCAGTGTGCACCAGTGGAGGCTGCTGAGGGGAGGACAGCTGGAATGGTATCAAACACGCGGTTTCCATGTGGTTGATACCATTCCATTGACTCCATTCCAGACATTATTATGAGCCGTCCTCCCCTCAGCAGCCTCCACTGATGTGCACATAGCCTGTCTTCTCTTGAGAGCCATATCTGCCTACGGCAGCCTCTCTCAATAGCAAGGCTATGCTCACTGAGTCTGTACATAGTCAAAGCTTTCCTTGATTTTGGGTCAGTCACAGTGGTCAGGTATTCTGCCACTGTGTACTCTCTGTTTAGGGCCAAATAGCTCACTCACTCATCACTCTCTCAACACCGCCTGCCTCACTGCCTGATAGTCAGCAGCAGCAGCTCACAGTGAAATTAATAGATGTAAAAAACAAAAAAGAGTGGCATTAGCCCATAAACCCGCGACCAACACATTTTCACCCATGACATCGTTTTCAAATTAGCCCAATTTTGAAGTAAACCCGCGGACATGGCAACCCTGAGTAGCAGACACCTTTTGGTAACATGATTTCCTTGCTGGTCCCACTCCCATTCACAATGGTGTGATAGCAAAGTATTATATTTGTGTCTTTTCATTTTGTGAAAAAAAGGAAGAATCGCCTTCCCTTGCTAGTAGTAGTAGCTAGGTGGCAGCCTGATTAGTTGGCTTTAGCCTGGCTAAAACATAGAAAGCTAGCTAGCCTTTTTAGCTTCCCACATCTCCATGTGGAATAATCACATTTATAATAAAACAAATATGCCAGGAAATATTCTTATACTTGCCGGTGTAACCTAAAACATCCCATTATGATATACTGCTTGTGTATTCATTCCCATATCAGCAAAAAATTGAACGTAGTGTTTTGGTCACTGAGGAAAAGAAAGCACATGGCTAGCTACTTCTAAACAAATTACCCTTTTGTGTGGATTCTTGGGTTTTCTTGTGGTCATCTCGGTCTTGTCTTGTCTTCCCTTGCTAGCAAGTTGGCTAAACACTGCACATTAGCTACCCTTTTAGCTTCCCACATCTCCATGTGAAAGAATCAGGATTATATGCAATGGCAAATATTCTTATACTTGCCAGTGTAACCTTCAACTTTATCTTAATTTGATATGCTGCTTCGATGTATTCCCTCCCATATCAGCTAAAAATAGAATGTCATCATTTTTTGTCATGGAGAATAGAAAAGCACATGGCTATCTGTTTTAGCTCAGAATAACTTATCACTTCTAAACAAAATAATTTTGGGGGGGGATTCTATAAGGCTGCAATGTTTGGTTTATTGTTTGAACAGTCGCTGAGATTGGATTTGGTTATCAATGCAAAATAGGCTGCTTATTGAAAGCCAAGACAGCAATCTTGAAGTTGAAGTGATTTTGAAGTTGATTAGTTTCCCACATCGCCATGTGAAATAATGATTTATAATCAAATAATATGCCCTGGCAAATATTGTTATATTTGCTGGTGTAACCTACAATGTCCCAGTTTGATATGCTGTTTGAATGTATTCACTCCTATATCAGCTAAAAATAGAATGTCATCATGTTTTGGTCATGGAGAAAAAGAATATACCTTGCAGTTGTTTCTACCAGTAACCTGGAATCACTAGCTATTACTTCTAAACAAAATATATTTTGGGGGGGATTCTAATAAGGCTACAATGTTGTTTGGTTTATTGCTTGAACAGTCGCTGAGATTGTTTGCTTATCAATGCAAAATAGGCTTCTTTGATGCATAGCCTATAGATCAGATCAAGGAACCAAGCAAGCTTCATTGCCTACACAACACTGCCCCCACGGCTACTGAAGGGATGATATGGTGCGTTACAATTTGCATGTGGCACGGGGTACGTGGAATGTCGGAGCGCACTTCAAGGAGCCGCCCCTTTTAATGGCGGAAAAAACGACACTGCGAGACTGCGCTACCAAAGATTTTTTATAACAAACCCAAGAATGATGACAGCCTATCGTTTCCAATGGAAGCAAATTAATCATAGTGGGCAGAACCAAGCACGTTCTAGCATATATTTGCATATTTCCGTTAGGGAACGCTTACTCTGTGAAGTGTGTGTGTGCAATGACTCAATTCACCCTTGCACTCCTTCTAAACAACTATTTTTTTTCTTTTTCTTTGGCAAAGTAAACTTCGTCCACACTGTTCAGAACAGTTCTAGTTCTGTTCTAGTTTTGGAAACAGAAAACTGTATTGAGCTCAAATGTTTCATCGATTGAGAAAATTAGCAGAATGTCGGCCAAAGTCCATCTCGCTCCATCTTCTCCCACTGCCGGCCACTGGGCGTCCTCTCACCGCCATATAAGGGTTAAATAAAATAAAATAAATAAAACGCTCCATCGACTCCGTTAGCGTATTCTGTGTAGACCCCTTTAGCCTACGGTCATAACCAATGAAAAAGGGAATCAGTATAGGATATGGTAATTCAAGAGTACGGGAGCATGGTTTAAATTCAGCAATGGTGAATCTAGCTAATATTCCTCTCTATATTTGCATCAAAGCCCATCTGTTTGTTTTGATATGCAAATGCTGGCTACCAATTTATCTTGCCATTACAGTCTGTTCTGATTCTTTGAAGAAAACATGCTGTATTTTCAAGAATGGTGGGGTCATGGAAAAACCCAGCTCCTTGGTTGTGGAGTAGAGAAGAAGTAGTGCATCGTGGGTGATTTCCCGGAGAAGACAGGGAGGCGATGGAGGAAGATGAGCCGGGTAAGTGTGAGGGTGACAGTCTCTTTTTAGTAAACAACTGTTCGTAACTTGACATCACGTTGCCCCTATACGTGTGTACTGCTGTTATTAGCCTACTTGTTTATTTGGCTTTACTGTTATGTTGAAGGATCAAATATATGTTGCAGGAAATTACATTTTATAAAATAGAATTGAATAGAATAGAATATCTCTTCTAGTGTTGATAACATGCTCCTCCATCTCCATCACTGTTTTAGCTGTAGAATACAAAAGTCTGTTTGAGGACCCAGCCTTCCTCTGTGAGGACTCCTCCCTGTTCTCAGACTACTCCACCCCCATCGCCAGGTTCCAGGATGACATCACATGGCTTCGGCCACAGGTAAGACCCGGGCCTACACCTTATCCAATCAGAATTGGCCTTAGGTCACTAATAATATATCATAATATAATATATATGCCATTTATATGCTGTGTTCCTTCCAATACATGTTATTTTTTCCTTATCACGTTGTGAACACTTGATCGCGTAACAGAAGCAAGCATGTCCAATCTGCTCACAATGATTCTGTTTCTGTTAATGGTGACATATTTCTCTCTCTGTCCCTCCAGGAGATCTGCCCGTCTCCCACACTCTTCCCTGACAACACCGATGACGGCCATGCAAAGCAAGGCCTCCTGGGAGACTGCTGGTTCCTCTGTGCCTGCACGATCTTACTGAAAAACCAGCATCTGATGAAGAAGGTAAAGCTCCACAAACTTGTAAGGTACAGTGCATTCAGAAAGTATTCAGACCCCTTGACTTTTTCCACATTTTGTTGCGTTACAGCCTTATTCTAAAATTGATTAAAATCTTTTTTTTTCTCATCAATCTACACACAATATCCCATAATGACAAAGCAAAAACAGGTTTTTAGAAATGTGTGCGAATTTATTAATAATAAAAAAGGGAAATATCACAAATTACATAAGTATTCAGACCCTTTACTCAGTACTTTGTTGAAGCACCTTTGGCAGCGATTACAGCCTTAAGTCTTCTTGGGTATGATTCTACAAGCTTGGCACACCTGAATTTGGGGAGTTTCTCCCATTCTTCTCTGCAGATCCTCTCAAGCTCTGTCATGTTGGATGGGGAGCGTCGCTGCACAGCTATTTTCAGGTCTCCAGAGATCTTCAACCGGGTTCAAGTCCGGGCACTGGCTGGGCCACTCAAGGACATTCCGAGACTTGTCCGGAAGCCACTACTGCATTGTCATGGCTGTGTGCTTAGAGTCGTTGTCCTGTTGGAAGGTAAACTTTCACCCCAGTCTGAGGTCCTGAGCGCTCTGGAGCAGGTTTTCATCAAGGATCTCTCTGTACTTTGCCCGTTCATCTTTCCCTCGGTACTGACTAGTCTCCCAGTCCCTGCCGCTGAAAAACATCCCAACAGCATGATGCTGCCATCACCAAGCTTCACCGTAGGGATGGTGCCAGGTTTCCTCCAGATGTGACGCTTGGCATTCAGGCCAAAGAGTTCAATCTTGGTTTCATCAGACCAGAGAATCTTGTTTCTCATGGTCTGAGTCCTTTAGGTGCCTTTTGGCAAACTCTTAAGTGGGCTGTCATGTGCCTTTTACTGAGGAGTGGCTTCAGTCTGGCCACTCTACCATAAAGGCCTGATTGGTGGAGTGCTGCAGAGATGGTTGTCCTTCTGGAAGATTCTCCCATCTCCAAAGAGGAACTCTAGAGCTCTGTCAGAGTGACCATCGGGTTCTTGGTCGCCTCCCTGACCAAGGCCCTTCTCCCCCGATTGCTCAGTTTGGCCGGGCGGCCAGCTCTAGGAAGAGTCTTGATGGTTCCAAACTTCTTCCATTTAAGAATGATGGAGGCAATTGTGTTCTTGGGGACCTTCAATGCTGCAGACATTTTTTGGTACCCTTCCCCAGATCTGTGCTTCAACACAATCCTGTCTCGGAGCTCTACGGACAATTCCTTCGACCTCATGGCTTGTTTTTTGCTCTGACATGCACTGTCAACAGGTGTGTGCCTTTCCAAATCATGTCCAATCATTTGAATTTACCACAGGTGGACTCCAATCAAGTTGTACAAACATCTCAAGGATGATCAATGGAAACAGGATGGACCTGAGCTCAATTTCGAGTCTCATAGCAAAGGGTCTGAATACTTATGTAAATATCTGTTTTTTTATTTGTAATACATTTGCTAAATTTTCTAAAAACCTGTTTTCGCTTTGTCATTATGGGGTATTGTGTGTAGGTTGATGAGAAACATTTTTTATTTAATCAATTTTAGAATAAGGCTGTAACGTAACAAAATGTGGAAAAAGGCAAGGGGTCTGGATACTTTCCGAATGCGCTGTATATGTTATTGCATTGAAGTAAGCTTGTTGCTTTTTGGTTTTGCTGTGAACAGTAAAACTACAACTGTAGGTTAGTACCACAAGTTAAAGTCTGACAGCTTACAGTAAATACACTATGCTTCTGCCCCTCACCTATTCCATTAAGTACTTGGTGACTTTTATCTATACCAAAATACTGTGAAAAACCCAGTGTTACCCTGTGCCATCTCTAACCCCCAGGTGGTACCCCCTGCCCAGCCTCAGTGGGGGGAGAGGGGGTACAGGGGCTCCTTCCTCTTCCGTCTCTGGCAGCATGGCCGCTGGACAGAGGTAACCGTTGACGACCGGCTGCCCTGCCTCGGAGGCAAGCTCTGCTTCTCGCGCTGCCAGTCCCCCACTGCTTTCTGGGTAGCTCTGCTGGAGAAGGCCTATGCCAAGTGAGTGACAGGTGGAAGGTTGAAAGTGACCTTCCACCTGTTTCTGCATCTAGTCATTAATATTGTGTCTCCTAATATTCTATGCTATTCCAATCACATACCATACCATACCATACAATACAATAGTTAGGTTTTGTGACATTCTCTGATCCCCCCCATGTTGTCTCTTGTCCCTATTCCTCCCCCAGGCTGCAGGGGTCGTATGAGCACCTATGGGCGGGGCAGGTCTCTGAGGCCCTGGTAGACCTGACAGGGGGGCTGGCGGAGCGCTGGAGCCTGGGGGATGGTGGGACGGAGGAGGACCAGGGTCGGGGGTCATCTGACAGTGACTGGGTCAGGAGGAGGAGGCTGGATCTGGACCTGCTGCATGCGGTCAGAGAGGGCTTTTAGTCAGCTGCTCTGTACACAGCGCCCCCGGAGGTGAGGAGGACAAATGATTTGTCTGGGAATATTTGGCTGTTTTCACATTTTAAACACAAAAATAGCTCTGGGCTGTGCAGGCCATTGTTATCCAATGGAGAGGGAATGCAGTTTTCTTAGAATCTTACTGAAAGCCTTCCATTGAAATCTTGTGACTAACCTTTCAAGGTAAGGTACTGGCATACCCCCAAGTCTGCTAATGGGCCAGTTGCTAAAATATTGTTTAGGGCTATATTTACCCTAACTGCCCCCTTACCCCCTAGGTGCCAGTGAGTTGTGGCATGCCCTGAGTGTGATGGAGTGGGTGGACGTGAGGACGGTGGAAGGGGTAGGAGTACGTCTAATCAGGATCAGAAACCCCTGGGGCAGACGCTGCTGGGAGGGAGCATGGAGAGAGAGGTAGGGGGTGTGTGTATGTTAGAGCTCTGCTACCTGACCCGAGCCCGATGGGCCCCGGTTAGGGCCGGTAGGGCCTGTTTTTTCATCCATAACTAGGGTACGGGTAGGGCTCGGGTATCACTAAATTTATCATTAACATTTCGAAGCTGAGCCATTTGCTTGTGCTCTGCTGCACAGTACATATCATGGTGTCAGAGGTTTTTCAACCTTGTCAAATTAAAGACTAGAACATTGTTCGAGTCCACAGGAGAGATTATTTTGCAGGAAATAATAATGTTCCTTGAGTTTTTCCTTGAGTTTAGAGTGACAAAATGTAGCTAGCTTACTGCTAACTGCTTTCAGTTTCGTCATTGAGGAGGACAGCAGTGTTGCCAACAATTTTTCAGTGAGACCGCTATTGGCTCCTTGATTTGTCGCTAAAAGTTGCTAGATTACGTTTTGCCGTTGCTGCGACGATGTCACAGCACCAATTTGCCTTGCTGCGGCACAGCTGCGGTCCCCGACGTAGCGTTTTCGCCCCGTCTCCCATCAGACACGCCTCCCCTTGTGCTTTTCTGCCTGTGTGTTCGCCATTGCTATGGCTTCTGTTGCATAGACAGCTTCTCCCACTCTTGTTTGCGGCAGAATTGAGTGGAAAAAGTCGCTAAATCCTATCAAAACCATAGAAAACCTTGGTGTCAAAACTCCCCAAAGGCAGCCTGATAAGTTGCTGAATTTGTCACTAGAATCTTTTACCAATAAAAGTCACTGGAGGGGTCTGAAAAAATGAACTAAATATAACGACAAAGGCGCTAAGTTGGCAACACTGCAGAACAGCAAGAAGAGCAGAGCCGTGCACACAGCGCAGGGAGCGAGGGACAGACAGACGAGCAGCTAATGGGTACTAATAAAGTTATTTCTGATTTCGGCAGGGCTCGGCCTTAAATTTGGCAGAAGCAGTCAGGCCTGGGTAGGGCCTGAACGCCGCAGGCATGGGTAGGGCTTGAAATTCATGCCAGTGTAGGGCTTGCGGGTGTGTGTGCGTGCGTTCTTTTGTGTCATTTTGAGCCTGGCCCCATCTATAATTATTTTCTTAAGAACCTTTGTCTCAGTAATAAACTGGCCACTCTCGCCTGGCAGTGGAGAAGGCTGGAACTCTCTGGACCCGACCTGTACTCTGAACCTGCTGGGCCGAGCCCAGGAGGCCGAGTTCTGGGTGGACGAGACTGAATTCCTGTTGCAGTTTGATGATGTCACAGTGTGGTATCCCATCAATGAGGAGGGACACCTGCAGAGCATCTATTCTGGTATACTCACTCAATACTTCCTCGTTATACAAGCATTAGACAACGTTTAATAGTTTTGAATGTATGAGAAAGCCTGACAATCTTTGGTTTGGGGGTGAAATATCTCTTTATAAAAGGAAAGCTAAGCAAAGCCAGTGTTGTGATTGTGTAATTGACAGCCCCTATCTGTCCAATAGGAGAGCTGCTGACTCACAGCCACCAGACGGGCGATCGCTGGGTCAAAGGTCACTCAGCAGGTGGTTGCCGTAACAACAGTAGCTATGGCAGCAATCCTCAGTTCTGGCTGCAGGTGTTTGAGAGGGGAGAGGTGCTTGTGTCTCTGCTACAGCACAGAAGGTATAGCAGGAACACAGGACGCCACTACACACAGTCACCAGAGGAGGGCAGCAGCACCACACAACACCAGCACTACCAGGCCATCGCCTTGCACATGTGGAAGGTTGGTACTGTACTCTAGCCTTGTTGCTGGTAGATGTTAAGGTAAGAACGTGTGTGTGTTTGTCTGGCTTTTAATTGTTTAATCTTTGTGTGTGTGTGTACATGCATGCGATTTGTGCGTCTGTCTGTCTGTCTGTCAATCCCCAGGTAGAGAATAAGCGTTTGAACCTGTCTGGGACTCTGAACAGCCCTCCCTGTGCCTCCACACACTGCCACGCCTACGAGCGTGAGGTGGTGCTACACACACACCTGGACCCTGGCTTCCACCTGCTCATCCCCAGTACCTTCCTCCAGGGGGGCGAGGGGAGCTTCCTGCTCAGGGTCTTCTCCTCTTCCCCCACCTCACTCAGGTCAGTGGGACTAACATTTACATTGTAGTCATTTAGCAGAAGACTGTGACCATAAAGAGATAGGTCCAAATATGGATAGGATAAATCAAAGTTTATCAGAAGTTTTGCTTTTCATACATCAAAAGTGGTTTATATATCATGCTATTTGTTTTGTAGATCATGTTATGTCTTACAAGTCTAGGAAACTGGACTTTCAAATTGAATCTATATGTTCCCCCATCCTCCTGCAGTGCTGTGAAGACCCCAGGGCCCTCTTTGCCGTTGGTAACAGAGGGGGAGTGGGAGACAATCTACTTACGGGGTGCATGGGTCACCGGGTCATCGGCCGGGGGGAGCAGGAACTTCCTGTCTCACTGGCAGAATCCCAGGTTCCCGGTCACCATGGGCGACAACTTAGCGGGGTCAACAGGGGTCAATGTTAGGGTCACCCTCCACCAGAACTGCCCTGACACTGACCTCCAGGCCATCGGCTTTCACCTGTACAAGGTGAGCTGGGTCATATTCATTAGGGCATACTCTATCAGAACGTTTTGCAATGAAAAAACTAAAGTCCAAGTAGTCACTCCTTGTTTTAGTCCATTTTCTTCTGTTTGGTGCCTAATAAAAATGACCCTGTTTATTAACGGTATGTGGTTAGCCTATCTAAAAGGTGTCCTTAATGTAGAATCTATGGTTTAGCCTGTTGATATGTTGTTTTAATCCTCCTTTCAAATCTGTCTTTATGAAGAGGATTATGTTGTGACTAGTTACATGTGAATCTCTCTGTATATCCAGGCTCCGGAGGGACAGGGGAAGGCCGAGTCGACAGTACCCAGGGAGGAGGAACCGGTGGCCAGCTGCATTCCTCACTGCTACACCCAGGCTGTCAGTCTGGCCTGCTGCCTTCCTCCAGGGGCATACGTCATAGTGCCCTCCACCTACCATCCTGATTCCCCAGGCCAGTTCACCCTCACTGTGGCTCGCAAAATACACAGGTAGACCTGGTTCCATTCCACTCCCTATCCACTTAACACCTTCTCCTAGTCCCTATGCCCTTAGAAGGAGGAAGGACTGTGGTTAGGAAAAGCACAGTGATTGTGTAAATTTTTGTAAAAAATATTTTGGGGAATTGAACCCACGACCTGAACACAGGACCACAATGATGGTGTGTTGTACTTGTGTTTCAGGAGAGTGGTGAAGAGTCAGGAAAGTCTGGGGAGAGCCATTCAAGAGGTGAGTGAGTGTTGGGCTATGTGTACAAGACCTATGCTTTGCAACAAACACACTTCCTAAACAAATGTTGTGTACCATAGTGCACTATCACTTGAAATGTCAACTATGTTGAATATGGTCAACAGGTGGCAGTATTTAATCAATGTCTGTTAGTAGTGTGCGGGTCAGCTGTGTGTTCCCCGCACCTGTCCACAATTGCTAATAACCCATCCGCAACCGCCCGACTATATGTGATAAAGTGAACATCTGAGGCCCGCACCCAACCCTAAGCCGCTAATATAGAAAATGTGCTATAGGCTACAGTCAGAGACGGCGGAGCGATGTTTTGACAGGGGGTGCAGGATTTTCTTTTGCCTGATTTTAAATGTTTCTGCTTTTAATTTAATTTAGGTAGGCTATTTGTTATTCAACTTGTCTAAAGTTAGATGCATGCAGCTTCTCTTCTGTCATTATTTGTTGCCCTATTTTGCACTATGGCCTATTTATTGCCTTACCTCCATAACTTACTACATTTGCACACACTGTATATAGATGTTCTATTTTTCTATTGTGTTATTGACTGTACGTTTTTGTTTATCCCATGTGTAACTCTGTGTTGTTGTTGTTGTTTTTTATCGCACTGCTTTGCTTTATCTTGGCCAGGTCGCAGTTGTAAATGAGAACTTGTTCTCAACTGGCTTACCTGGTTAAATAAAGGTGAAATAAAATGAAATAATATAGAAGACTAAATAGACCCTTGCTCACCAGAATAATCGATAGAATCTAGTTGACATCGGTAAAATTCTCTGTCATCTCTGCTTCTTTCGCAGAGCAAATACGTTTTCTGTGCAAAATGTCCAAATGACATCAGTTTGACCGTTTGTAGGGAAATAGAAAGCTGTGAAAACAACCCAACATGTTTCTGATGAGATTTCAGTTCGGCTTGGATGCATATTTTATGTGGTTGAAATACAATCAGCTTTTATGATGCTGATAAAGTTAGCACCTCTACAGAGGGTATCTAACTGCGCATTCACATTCTCTCAAGATGCTGAAAGAAATAAATCATATTTCTCCACTCCTGTTCCCGAGTCAAAATGTTGCTGCAAGAAATGCTTAATTCTGTAGGAGTTAATATTAAGGCTATGTGAGAGGTTATAGACTTAGTCAGTGTCCAGATTTCAGTTTCAATTTAACCCATTTGAACAGTAGGCTATAGTTCCCTTGATGTGCCATAGGCCTATTTGAAGTCCCCATCTTGTGACTGTCGAATTTGTATATCGCTTCACAATCATCACACATAACAGCCGGCACTGCTATCATCCTCTTTTACCATATCACCAAATATTTCCCAAACATACGTTTTTTGGCCTCCCTTCTCTTTATTTTCAACTCTCCATTTTGCAGATTTTCTCTTATTGAATTAAACTAGGACATTATCCTTTTTGCCTCCGTGGGTGGGTGACGTTAACTTTTTCTGCCCGTTCCCAAAAGCATTTGGCGATTGGCGTGTAGGCTATTTTGCGAGTGTGCAGTTAGGCCCTAAAGCTTAGGCTTACATAATCATGCCAGATAGCCTCAAATAATGAAAGAAAAACCTCAATGTAGCGTATAGATATAAATTGCACAAGAATTATACATGTATGGATTTTTTAAGGTCTCTCTCTCTCTCTCTCTCTCTCTCTCTGGCGACAGGTCTCTCACATATCTGTGATGCGTAGTTAGCTCTGGGAGCTGTGCTGCCGCTCTGCTGACGTGAGCTCACATCCCTTCGGCCTTGGCCACAGATGAAGGAGCGGGTCTCCCCCCTCTACCCATGCCGAACACTGTGTGTGTTTGTGTGCGCACGCACGGCCCGGGCTCAGGGCCTTTATCCCCAGCCTGGCGAGGCTCAGGGAGCCGATCGGCATCTCTCCTTTCTGTCTCTCTCTCTCCCTTTCTCTCTCTCCCGGCTGCGATTAGCACATCAGAGGTTGTCGTTGGGCCGGGCACTAATGGGAGCTGACGGGGCTGGCCGGTGTAAACAAACAGTCGCCATTGAAGAGGCCCGCTCGCTATGCTCACTCGCTGGCCCGTCGGCCCGGGACAAAGGGCCCACTCATGGAGCTCCTTGCTGGGGCCGAGAGGGCAGGAGCAAGGGGTCGGACCTCACCACACTGCAGTGCACCCACCCAGCCTCAGACCCAAACCCCAGGGCTGCCTGTGACTGAACTTTGCCTTCATCCATGCCCCCAGAGTAGGTAGAAGTTTCCCCTAACCATTTATATTTTCTCATCCCCTGAATGTTTGAGCTTAGAATGTGATTGTAAATATGTGGCTAAGGACAGCTTCAACATCAAGCCCTTAAAACAGCCTAGCCCCTTGCCCCCTCACTCCACAACCCCCACACCTGGGACTCTGCTGCAGCCCCACCTCCCCGTCCCTATCACCCTCAGACCCTTAGAACTGGACCCGACCCGGACCGTTGTTTGAAGTGGCTGCATGATGAACAGATGAGGCGGGGAAGGAAAAGGGGGAAGTACAGGGGGCGATATGGGGCGAGGCGGCACTACTTAGGCAACAGATTCTTTGGAAGAAGCCGCCAGTGTTTTGGCTCTGCACGCAGTGGCTGAGAAGGCAGGGTGTGTGTGTTTGTTTTTGTTTGTGTGTTGCTGGTGGGGTAACTTGGGTGCCACTCCAACTGTTGACTGATGACAATGGTTTTATTATCTGAGAGTATTACTGTGTTATTGTCCTTTTGTTTTCAGTGTGTTTGTGTGTTTAATTATACAGAAGATGCAGGTGCTGATGGAACTATAATAAAGTTGTTTCCTGCAAACCACACTTTAGCTGTGACCATCATGATTTAACTCATGATTCATTTTCACTGTCACAATCTTTTGTGTTATTTAATGATGATTTGTGGACCATATCAAAATACTACACAATGTTTTGCACACAAAATGTTGAGGATCACAATAACTATTCTATATACTCTAATGGCCACAGATGAGGGACAGCACTTTTTCTGCAACACACAAACTTTATTCTGGTACTGTAGGGCTATCTGCTCATTAATCTGTAAGCAATATGCATTCTGGGGCACGTCAACATCGCACGATACTGTAGCCTACGCGCGCATCCCCCGTTTCGGTCGTGCGCGCCTCCGTTGCTGCGGAATTCAGGGAGCTGTGGTCGGACTCTGAAGACTCCTACCCCACCTAGAGAATAATGAACAACAAATTTGACGCGTGAGTAATCAAAGCTATTTTGAATATTTCGCGGACAATGGGCGCTCCGCTGTGAATGCAAATTCGTTGAGCAATTAGGCCTATGCCTTGCTCGTGGGTGGCTTGGAGAAAAAGAGGTGTGTCCGATCTGGTCTGCATGCCTTGCAGGGACTGGGGTCACACGAGTGCTTGTCATGTCCCATCGTAGTTACGCATTTCACATAATAAGATTCATAGTGACAACGAATCAATCGTTTTATTAGGGAATGCTTGCCCCTTCTTGCGATTGCCCTTTTAGCGTCGAGGCCCCACGGGCCGTGGCTGAATCCCCGACATGCAAGTGGTTGAAAGGCAGGGGCAGGTGCGCGCAGAGTCGGCTAAAACTATCCCCCATGCCCCTGATCACATTTAGTTATTTTGAGGAGGGACAGATGGAGAAAGGTTTTTATTTAGCAAATGATAATACTCTATTCAGCTTGGAAACGTTGACAGCGACAAGCAACGCTGTGTTATGTGTAGATTCTAACCCCGGTGCAACCACTGTTGCAAAGTGGCCACCGGCGAGGCTACAATGTTGCACTGGCGGGTGCATGCTTATAAATGTCAACACTGCACATTCGACCACATTGCTAGTGAGAGATGTTGACAAGACACTGTTACTATACACAAATACCAAGCAATGAAAAGCCAATCACTTTCAGCTGACAGAACTGTGAACCATAGTATTCACATTTATACAGTGATTATTACAATGTAATAACTTAATGCATGTACACTGAACAAAAATATAAGTGCAACATGCAACAATTTCAAAGATTTTACTGAGTTAGAGTTCAGATAAGGAAATGTAAATTGAAATAAATTCATTAAGCCCTAATCTATGGATTTAACATGACTGGGAATACAGATGTGCATCTGTTGGTCACAGATACTTCTCACAGATACCTTTAAAAAAAAAGTAGGGGTGTGGATGAGAACCAGTCAGTATCTGGTGTAACCACCATTTGCCTCATGCAGCGCGACACCTCTCCTTCACATAGAGTTGATCGGGCTATTGATTGAGGCATGTGGAATGTTGTCCCACTCCTCTTCAATGACTGTGAGAAGTTGCTGAATATTGGTGGGAACTGGAACACGCTGTCGTACACGTCGATCCAGAGAATCCCAAACATGCTCAATGAGTGACATGTCAGGTGAGTATGTAGGCCATAGAAGAACTGGGACATTTTCAGCTTCCAGGAGTTGTGTACAGATCTTTGTGACATGAGGTGATGGCGGCGGATGCATGGCACGACAATGGGCCTCAGGATCTCATCACGGTATCTCTGTGCATTCAAATTGCCATCGATAAAATGCAATTGTGTTCGTTGTCCGTAGCTTAAGCCTGCCCATAGCATAACCCCACCTCCACCATGGGTCACTCTGTTCACAACGTTGACATCAGCAAACCGCTCACCCACACGACACCATACACGCTGTCTGCCATCTGCCTGGTAAAGTTGAAACAGGGATTCATCCGTGAAGAGCACACTTCTCCAGCGTGCCAGTGGCCATCGAAGGTGAGCATTTTCCCATAGAAGTCGGTTACGACGCCGAACTGCAATCAGGTCAAGACCCTGGTGAGGACAATGAGCACGCAGATGAGCTTCCCTGAGAAGGTTTCTGACAGTTTATGTAGAAATTCTTCAGTTGTGCAAACCCACAGTTTCATCAGCTGTCCGGGTGGCTCGCAGGTGAAGAAGCCGGATGTGGATGTCTTGGGCTGGCGCGGTTACACGTGGTCTGCAGTTGTGAGGCTGGTTGGACGTACTGCCACATTTTCTAAAATGACATTATCGTAGAGAAATTAACCTTAAATTCTCTGGCAACAGCTCTGGTGGACATTCCTGCAGTCAGCATGCCCATTGCACGCTCCCTCAGAACTTGAGACATCTGTGGCATTGTATTGCGTGACAACTGCACATTTTAGAGTAGCCTTTTATTGTCCCCAGCACAAGGTGCACATGTGTAATTATCATGCTGTTTAATCAGCTTCTTGATATGCCACACCTGTTAGGTGGATGGATTATCTTGGCAAAGGAGAAATGCTCAATAACAGGGATGTAAACAAATATGTGCATACATTTTTAGAGAAATAAGCTTTTTATGTGTATGGAAAATGTCTGGGATCTTTTATTTCAGCTCATGAAACATGGGACCATCACTTTACATGTTGCATTTATATTTTTGTTCAGTGTAGTAACTAATATATTACAATAACCTAGTTAGATAAGACTATTCAAAGTGTATGCTCAACAAGGACCTTCATTGTTGTAAGTAATTACTGTTCAATATCATACTTTGCTTATGTGTATGAGTACAGAATTTGTGTGGATGATAGATTAGTCTTGTCATGATGTCCCATTGTATTTTTGACAAGGTTCTGTACAGTATCTTATGGTCTTGTTCTCCTCACTGACTAGATATCCCCTTTCCCTTTCCTCTCGTCTATATATTCTGTCTATGCTGTTTATCCTCTATATATACTGTCTGTATACTGTTTATCCTCTATATATTTAGTCTGCATTCAGTTCACCAGGTCAAATTCCTGTTGTATGTAAATGCACCTGGCGAATAAAGGAAATTCTGATTTTGATTCTGTGTGTTCAGTCTGAAAGATGATGACAGTGGGGACCACGACCAGGATCAAGGCTCACAGAAAGACTGTGAGAAGGAAAAAAATGACAATGACGAGGACAATGATCAGAACATTGCCAAGAAGGTGTGTGTGTCGCTCAAATATAATGCTACAGTATGTATAGTTTGTTATGCTTTCTAAATTAGATCCATTATAGATGTGTTGGCACAGTTTGTTAGAGCCAGGGCCAGACTACTGCATTTGGGGCCCCGGGGCACCACCCCACAACCCAAAAAAGAAAATATATATATGTGACCGACCTGTCTCGAAAAGGTCTTATGTAGCAAAATTAGAAATTGTGTTTTTAACATTGGATAAAAGTAGAGATTCAGAACTCGAAATTGGTATATCGTACACTACAGTTGAGGAACAATGGGAAAGTAATTCTGCTTTGAAAATGGATTAACTTGTAACCCCACTTTTGAGAAAATGGCACTTGAATGTTTTGGTACACCTACAGGAGAGCTCTTCTATGTCTACACCCATTCACCATCGTTCACACCCTCTTAAGCCTTAACCCCACCCATCTCTTTAAGGATTCACATGTGAGGCCATGTGCTAAACAGAGTGAGTACGGTAGTGGACTAAACAACCAAAGATTTCAAGACTGAAGGTTGGTTTATACTACGTCTATCGACATGCCTGTAGACAGTTGTCGCAGTGACATCATGAATATTCTATTGTCGTCCGACATCAAACTTGTCGTTGTCGTTATGAAAAAGTATAAACACAAAAACGACAGGCTGCATGACATCAGCAGCCTGGTGATCCAAAATATCATAACTGGTGTATTTTAACACCAATAAACCCATCTGTTTAAAAATGAATTTAGTATATGTCAATCTAGCAAACCAGACAACTAAAAGCAACTTTGTAAACAATGTTTTGGTTAGTTTCTAGCTTGTTAGCTAGCTAACGTTAACCATATCATATAGCTGACAACGTCTTAGCTTGAGCTAATTAGTATTAGTTATTACAGGAAAATAAACTCACAACAAGATCATTATTTACAAGTGAATGGCGAGCGAATTACAGAAAATAGCTTACAGTTGAGTGTGACAAAATAAAAGCAGAGCATTCTACCGGAGAATTTTAGAACATGGACACTGTCTCGTTGGCCTATCGTTATATCCTAATTTGACTTTGGTGCAGGTCATGTTTTTCTTCACATTACCGTCTCTGGTTAACACTATATCATTATATCAAATAAAATCAAAGTTTATTTGTAACATGCACAGGATACAGTATGTGTAAACGGTACAGTGAAATGGTTACTTGCATAGTGGAGTCTTTTGTTTAGACATGTAGCTAGCTAGCTAGCTAAACAATGAACCATAATCCCAACTCATAACGTTACTACCCTGCATGAATCTGCTGGTAGCTAAAGCTAACCAACTAGCTAGCTAACATTAGGCTGTAACTAGTAATGCAAATGGCTCTGAGATACGAATAATATTACTACAGAGATCATACACGTAACGTTAGCTAGCGAGCCAGCCAGCTAACGTTAGCTAGCTAGCTAACAGAACGCTTTAACTTGCAATGAAAACAACTTTCTGACAAAATTAGAAACGTATAATATCTGAAAATGTAGCTAGCTAGACTCTCTTACCTGTATACATGGATGAACCCTTCTCCCTCTCTGTCACGGATTCCATGGTTGCCCTTAGTTTGAAGATGTAATCCGGAGACAAGTGTTTTATACAACAGCATTCTTCTTTGTGTTCTCTTTTCGACTCCCTCCGCATTATTTGCAATCAAACGGCAGAATGTTCTCCATCTCCTTAGCTATCATACTCTGCTTCCACCGGGAATTCCACTGATTTCAAAACTCTGTCCTCCAGAAAGTGGAGAGCATTAGCAACACTTATGCAGTTCTTCATGATATTTTTCAAAAAAGCTGCGTTAGAAATGATTACCTACACATAGTGAGCAGCTCATGTTATAGACAGAAGCGTGCTACATGGCAGACAAATCCGAACTCATCTCTCGGCATCTCCAGCCTATCCATTATCTCAGCCAATCATGGCGGGAAGGTTCCTGTCTTTTTCTGTGGCTAAACCAACTAGGCTCGTAATTTAACAATTTTAATCGTATTTACAGATGGCATACACGTTTGTTATTAAGGCCCATGAAAGTTCACATGTTCCAGAAGGCATTTCTGCCAAAAAACTCATTTTTATAAAAAATAAATGTTTTATGTTCGAATGCCTCTCCTGTGAAGTAGTGACGCTGTGAAACTAGTCACATATTTTTTATTTTTTTTAAAACAGCTAACTTCCTCTATTTCAACACATTTTGCCATGGGGCAGAGAGAAAAATGTGCAGTTTTAAAATGCTATTCTACACATTTTGTCATGAGGCTGACAGAAAATATTGCATTTTTAAAGCTAATTTCCTGCAATTCTACACATTTTGCCATGAAGCTGAGAGGAAATGTTACAGTTTTAAAGCAAATTTCCTGCAATTCAACACATTTTGCCATTGCTTATGACCCTGGAGGTTGGGGGCCCCAGTGCACGTGCCCTTTAGGTAATCTGGCCCTGGATGGAGCACAATGTTTATAACTGAACTTCAAGCTTTATGAGTACAATTCCTGCCTCATATAGTGTACTGAATAGAGGAGTTACCGTGCCTTCAGAAAATGTTCATACCCCTTGACTTATTCCACATTTTGTTGTGTTACAGCCTGAATTCCAAATGGATTAAATATATTTTTTCTCTCACCCATCTACACACAATACCCCATAATGACAAAGTGAAAACATGTTTTTAGAAATTTTAGCAAATTTATTGAAAATGAAATACAGAAATATCTCATTTACATAAGTATTCACACCCTTGAGTCAATACTTTGTAGAAACACCTTTGGCAGTGATTACAATTGTGAGTCTTTCTGGGTAAGTCTCTAAGAGCATTCCACACCTGGATTGTGCAACATTTTCTCATTATTATTTTCAAAATTCTTCAAACTCTGTTAAATTGGTTGTTGATCATTGCTAAACAACCATTTTCCGGTGTTGCCAAAGATTTTCAAGTAGATTTAAGTCAAAACTGTAACTTGGAACATTCGCTGTCTTCTTGGTAAGCAACTCCAGTGTAGATTTGGCCTTGTGTTTTAGGTTATTGTCCTGCTGAAAGGTGAATTAATCTCCCAGTGTCTGGTGGAAAGCAGACTGAACAAGGTTTTACTCTAGGATTTTGCCTGTGCTTAGCTCCATTCCGTTTATTTATTATCCTGAAAAACTCCACAAGCATACCCATAACATGATGCAGCCCCCACTATGCTTGAAAATATGGAGAGTGGTACTCAGTAATGTGTTGTATTGTATTTGCCCCAAACATAACACTTTGTATTCCGGAGAAAAAGTTAACTGCTTTGCTACATTTTTTGCAAGATGCCTTTAGTGCCTTGTTGCAAACAGAATGCATGTTTTGGAATATTTTTATTCTGTACATGCTTCCTTCTTTTCACTCTGTCAATTAGGTTAGTATTGTGGAGTGACTACAATGTTGTTGATCCGTTCTCAGTTTTCTCATATCAAAGCCATTAAACTCTGTAACTGTTTTAAAGTCACCATTGGCCTCATGGTGAAATCCCTGAGTGGTTTCCTTCCTCTCCGGCAACTGAGTTAGGAAGGACGCCAGTATCTTTGTAGTGACTGGGTGTATTGATACACCATCCAAAGTGTAATTAATAACTTCACCATGCACAAAGGGATATTCAATGTCTGTTTGTTTTTTACCCATCTACCAATAGGTGCCCTTCTTTGCAAGGCATTTATAAACCTCCCTGGTCTTTGTGGTTGAATCTATGTTTGAAATTCACTGCTCGACTGAGGGACCTTACAGATAATTGTATGTGTGGGGTACAGAGATGAGGTAGTCATAAAAATATTATGTTTAACACTATTATTGCACAGAGTGAATCCATGCAACTTATTATGTGACTTGTTAAGCACATTTTTACTCCTGAACTGATTTAGGCATGCCATAACAAAGGGGTTTAATACTTATTGACTCAAGACATATCAGCTTTTCATTTTTTATTAATTAGCAAAAATTTCGAAAAATATAATTCCACTTTGACATAATGGGCTATTGTGTGTAGGCCAGTGATAAAAAAATATATACATTTAATACATTTTTTATTCAGGCTGTAACACAACAAAATATGGAAAAAGTCAAGGGGTGTGAATACTTTCTGAAGGCACTGTAAGTGTGAATCACGTTAGGATAAAAGTGCCTGCTAAATGACCATATCATATCATGTCTGTCTCTGCTCTGTTGGTCAGATTGCAGTTCCAGGGGTAGGAGAGCACCCCCTCCAGTATAACTACTCCTTCTGGTACTCCAGACGCACCCCCGGCCGGCCTGCCAGCACCCAGAGCTACGAATCCAACATCAAACAGATCGGCAGCTTCGCCTCGGTCAGTCCCTATTGGGAACCATTGTTCTTTGCCTTTCACCTTTGCAGGTTCTAGACTCATAAATAGGTTCTAGACTCTGCTGATCTAGTTTAGTATGGTTCTAGACTAAATCTGTCCTCCGGTCCACCAGGTGGAGCAGTTCTGGCGTTTCTACAGTCACATGATCCGTCCGGGCGACCTGACGGGCCACAGCGACTTCCACCTTTTCAAGGAAGGTATCAAACCCATGTGGGAGGTGGGTAGCAAAGATGGTGGATAAATGAAGATAGTTCACTCAGGCCGTTTACCATTGAAAAAAATTGTCAGTTCCTGTCTACTTAAGGGGGTAGCTCTCCCATAGACACAAATGCAATAGCAGCTAGGTCTTGTCTACTTAGTTCATTGACTTTCATTGAAACAGAAAAAAATGGGGGAGTGGGATGTCTCGCTTCCTGTATTCTTTGGATCTATCCTTACCTTAATGAGCTCACTCAACTAACCCTAGATCACTGTCTTGACCTGTTCATAGTGTTATACCATTACCAGGGTTGTATTCATTAGGCAGCAAACATTGCAAAATGTTTTGTTTCGGTGTGCCCTAATGACTATGACCCATTTGTTTCCTGCTTAATGCCCATGTCTTTTTTTCTCTCTGTGTCTCTCTAGGACGATGCTAATAAGCTAGGAGGGAAGTGGATCATCCGGCTGAGGAAGGGCCTGGCGTCTCGTTGCTGGGAGAACCTGATTCTGGCCATGCTGGGGGAACAGTTCATGGTGGGGGAGGAGATCTGTGGCGCTGTGGTGTCTGTACGCTTCCAGGTACACACATACATAGAGACAGACGCGCAAGCGCAAACACACACACAGGCACGCATGCGCATGCGCACACACACACACATACACACACACACACACGGCTAAACACACACAAACACACAAACACACACTCACTCACTCACTCACTCACTCACTTACTCACTCACTGTTCCAGTGTCTATTGTTGCCAACACCAGGCTTCCCTCATGTCTTTCCTCCAGGAGGACATCATCTCCATCTGGAACAAGACAGCCAGTGACCAGGCCACCATTACCCGGATCAGAGACACTCTACGTAGGGTCCTCAACCTACCCCCCAACACCATCATGGAGTACAAGACACACACCGACAGCATCAAGTAAATACACACACACAAACACTGAGCTAATTCCTGAGCTACTAGGCTTTAGCTCAGTAGGCTAACACAGTCTGTGATACCTGGGGGCTTCTGTCTGTTCTCAGGGCCTGGGAGGACTTCCATGGTCTGGTGAACGCTGTTGGTGGTCGCTAGTCTCTAAAGCTTTGAGTTTCTGCCAAGGGTAGGAGCTGCTATGTCTTAATTCATATTCCTACATGCACACACTGGCCTTATGTTCTCACTTCTGTTGTGTCTCTGTGCATGGAAATCATGGCACTAGTAATCATCAGTACTATTATCAGTACTACTGTATTAGTACGCTAGTAGCCAATTATAGGAACTGAGTGTTTCAATAGCCTAACTGTTTATGTTTGTCTCTCTCACATCTCTAGATTTGTGTGTGGTGTCCGGAGGAATAATACCTTTTTAAGGATCAGTACTGTTTTACATGGCGACAGCGAGAGAGATAGAGGGAGAGAAAGAGAGCGAGATAAAGAGATGGAGGACAGTGGCACAAAGAGCATTCCTTCCTTTCTATGGCTCATGGAACCCATTCGAACTTAACTGAAAAAGAAAATCCACTGTACGGAACAAGGAACCAAGCTGTCGGTTGGTTGGGGCTTTTTATCTGCCTGTTAGTCAGAGATGAATGAAACCTCAGTGGATGTATTTTTTCTCCAAGCTACACTGTCCCTGATCTGCCAACAGAGGGAGACTGTGCGACAAGCATTTGGTGATTTGGCCAATGACTGTTGACAGAAGAATCTTCTAACAGAATATTAAATGTTAAAACCAAACCCTTGCTATAAATAGGTATATACAGTATATTCATCATTGTGTAGCACAATCACAGTTCCCTCTGGTAGAGTTTTAAATGTACAGCAGAGAAAATGTATCCGTTTTTTTTTTAACTCTGAAACTAAACAGGGTTGCAGGTGGAAGTTATTTTATTATAGTGCAGTATTTTAACTACAATGCCTCTAGTCATTTAAACTAGAACTATTATTGCGTACAAAAATATATTTCTAGAAAAAAACTATGTCCTTTTGAGAAATCTATTTACTTAACGAGAATCAAGAACTTCTTTACCTTTGACCAGGATGTTTTCAACCCAAAGGATGGGGACCATCCTAAAGGGGGACTGCGGGTAACGTGAAACGGCCTCTTTAGAATGGACTACCTAGCTGCCTATATCACTGTGCCTGGCCTCGAGCCTGACCCAACCCAGATTAAACATTCAAAATGCCTTTCAAGTTCCCACAGTGAAGATGGACAAAACATTACAACTTGAACAACACTGTAATAATGTTGTAACAATGTTGTAACAATGTTATCTGTGACATAACATCATCTCTCCAGTGTTGGTGGTAGCCTGGATGCCAGTCTGTTTCTGCTCTCTTGCCAACTCCTTATGGAATTGACATGCAAAACAGTTTGGCTTGACAAACAGATCTGGGACCAGGCTAGAATGGTGGCCCTGCTGTGATATTTCCCCCAGGTAGAAGGAGTCCCTGAACACTGACCTGGAATCAGCTCATCTGACCCCCTCACCATTTAGTGCTACAGAACAGAAACTGGTCCTAGGTCAGAGCTTGGTGCTCCTTCTATCTCCTCCCTGTTGATATACTGCCTAGGATTGGGTGGGTGGTGCTGGAAAAAGGGTGTCTGTCAAAACGAGGAAAGTACTGTCTGATGGATATACACCTGATGGATTATAGCAATAAATGTTGATTATGCATCTGCTGCTAACCAATGGCTTCAGTGTTCTATTCTGTGATGTCACCGGTGGAAACATGTATCTTTCCAAACAAAGAAAGCATGAACTGATTGTCAGTCAGTCAAATGGTTGTGATGGGAGCATAAGCCAATGCAAGGTATCAATTAAGTTTGATTTAATGTATCTCTTCTACTAGGACAACTAAATGACTTGTGAAAATAATGGAAAGGAGGTCATGATATGCAGACTAGTACATTTCTGGTGTCGCTAACAGTTGCACCCCTCCCCCAAACAACTGTCCATGTGTTCTCTCTCTGACGATGCTGCGGTGTGGCATCGAGCGAAGCTGTGAAACTCGCCGATGATCGTTTGGCCTCTGCAGTTCTCATGGTCCACTTTTGATTACCTCAATTTGCTTATCTCTGATTGACTGGTGCCAGTTCAGCTCATCTCGAAGAACATGTAATTCTAAAGAGAGAGGGAGAGAATGAGAGAGAGAGATGGGGGTGGAAGGGTCAATGTAGGGAGGACAGAGTTTGCGCACCCAGGTTAGGTTCACATTGTGTTCATTGATTCCCACAGTAGCCTATCTGGGGGGTTGTGGGAGAGTTTCCCTACATGCTTACCAGTAGGAACGTGGCCGCCAGCAGAAGAAGTTTGGTCTGTGATGTCATATCCTGTGGAACTGCAGGATTGAGCGGTTTTAGGAGGAGAGGGTTTTTTGCAGTGTTCTCGAACAGTAGATACTTCTATTTGTTTTGAAGGTAAAGCTATTAAGCCAAGATAAAGCTATATGGCTTCGGGTGTAACCGAAGGATGACTCACCCTCTAACCCAAAGTATTCATGATCCATGTTGCATTCTTCGTTAAACCCAGGCCATTTCTTCCATATGGAGCCAATTTTCTCACCGATGGCTGAGACCACCTGATGTTTGACAGAGATAAAAATGCATACAGTAGAATGTAAGTGGTGAAACAGATATTTACATTTGCATATGGCATAAATTACCTAATGAAATAATGATTCTGAAATGAATTAAATAATATGATAATCAACCAAATAACCGACCAATCAAAGTCATAGATAATGGGTGGTAATGTCCTGAAATGATAATGACCTGGAATTCTTGGTTAGAGAGGCATCGGCAGGGGCAGCAGGATCCCTGGATTCTTATAGTGGAGGTTCCATCGGAATCACACACTTCCAGGAGAGGGGTGAACATACTCCATCTGTTAACAGGTACAACAGGTGAACATACACACCTCCCTCCATACACACAACCACTCCTGCACTCACTCACAGACGCTGATAAGAGACCAATCCTGGGTGGTGGGTGTTCTTGTTGTTTTGTATTTCCTAGCCTGGGTTGATTGGTTGGTTGGATGATCAAGGTTTCAGCTGGCCAGTTTTCTATTGCATTGCACCACTGAGACCATTGTCCACTTGGTGTCATAAGAGGCCTACCAGGGTGACCCCTCCAGACTGTAGAATAGAGATACAACACAGATCTAATTTAAACTTCTACTTTGCTCTGAGCTCTGTTAATTGGATACAGTGATTCTGGTGGCCTTGTCTGCAAGCTCTACTAACTAAACACACAAAGGAGACCTCATTTGACCCTGGAGAAAGACTTGGGAGAGAGAGGGTCGGCATTTCAGAGAGAGAGCGAGGGAACGCAAGAGAGAGGTTGGGCATTTGGTCAAACATAACTAGGCCTACAGTCTTTTCCATATTTTCCACTAAATCAGCCACCATTTTGATTGAGTGGTGTGGAAACGGTGATGTAATGAGGGAAAACAAGAGGCGCAGCCGCCAGACACAAGCTGTTTTTCCCAGTAAGAATAAAGCCACATTCCTCCCCACCCAGGACACCAGCAACATAGGCTAGCCTGGCTCCATCCATCCAGACAGCTGTGCTATGTGCTAACTCCCCCCAGTTTAGCCTCCCTGGAGATTGGGTGGGAGTGGGGAGTGAGGAGAGAGGAGCACCACCCATTCTATTTACAGTCCTGGGTCGTATACATTAGGCCCAAAAAAGAAGAAACAGTCTGAAATGGAGGGACCATCTGAACATTAAGAAGCACTCTTTTCGTTGTCCGTTGCAGCGTTTTGATTCTGGAGTGAGTGGGAGTAGGGATAAATGTGAGAAATATTCTGGGAGAGAGGTAGAGGTTGGAGGTTGATTTCAGACTAGACATACCTCTGTTGTATGCTCCCTAAGAGCTGCCGTTCGGGGGTGTAGACCCTAATTTCCATCAAGCAGCAGCCAAGGCAGCACGCGTCCACCCTGAGGGGTTTTTCAAACAGGAAGACCTGGCGGGCCTGGCGGTCAAAACCTTGTAGGGAGCAGGACCGGGCCGGGCCGCAGCACTGCAGACACATACAGGAACTCTCTGAGAAGGAGAGACACAGGGCCCAGTCTCAATAACGATATGGTAACTAGAAGAATGTCCATCCTGGATGGGCAATAAAGTTATATTATATTCTATAGATACTATTCTATTCTATGGCCACAGCTCTGTCTGGCTGCAGACACATGCAGGATCTATAAGTGTTATGCCTGGATGTTACTGTTATTACTTTGTACCTTCTACAGCCACAAAGAGCTGCTCACTGCTGTCCACGGTGGCAATGCTGTAGGTCCTGCGGGACACACATTGAGGACCTGGAACACAGCAGCATGACACGACCAGGTCAAAGGGACTATCACTAATATACACATCATACAGTGTATGATAGTATCATTGGGCAAATTGTTAGCAGAAAATCATTCTTTACTCTGATGTAACTGTATATTTCACACATGAAGTTGCACTAACCTTGCAGCTCTGGCCTGGCTGTGATATGTAGTTGGCTGACTGTGTCCAGGAGAGCCAGGCCCTCCTGTCCTGCTGTCTCTGGCCCTCCAGAAGCCCTGGGCCTCACGTGGCCATTCTCCCCTTTACCCCCCGGATCTCCAGGGCCTAGGCCCAGCCGCTGGTCCTCTGAGCCCAGGTCAGGTGGCCCGTGGTGGGGTAGGGAGCCAGGCAAACCCTGGGGATCGGCAGAGGGCCTCCTTCGACTGTGGAAGGCTCTGAAGAGACTCTCGATGTGCTTCTCTCTCTCCAGACAGCCGAAGGGGAGGGGCTGGGCGGTCACTGCCGACATAGTCTGGGACAGGAAGCAGGAAGTAATGACAGGAAGTACTGTTCAAGGATGGGGTTAATTTATAGAGATAGATAGAGGACTCTAGTGCCCAAAAGCCCATTTTAGCATGGGCAGCACCATTGAGGACTTTCACCATTTTTAAGTAGTCAACTGGGTGGGACTTCTAATGGGTTAAGGAAGGATCACATCATTCCATCCGGTTCATCAGGAGGGACCAGCCAATTAATTTATACCTGCTCAAACAACACACTCCATGTGGCAGCATGAACCCTTTCAGTTTCTAATAGAAGTAGTAGAATAGGAAAATTGACTACTTAAAATGGAGATGGTCTCAAGGGTGCTGCCTGTGTGCTCACAGATGCCAAAAAAAGAGTCCTCTATACATTTTACATTTTAGTCATTTAGCAGACGCTCTTATCCAGAGCGACTTACAGTTAGTGAGTGCATACATATTTTATTTTTCATACTGGCCCCCCGCAGGAATCGAACCCACAACCCTGACGTTGCAAACGCCATGCTCTACCAACATCCCTGCCGGCCATTCCCTCCCCTACCCTGGACGACACTGGGCCAATTGTGCGCCGCCCCATGGGTCTCCCGGTCACGGCCGGCTACGACAGAGCCTGGATTCGAACCAGGATCTCTAGTGGCACAGCTAGCACTGCGATGCAGTGCCTTAGACCACTGCGCCACTCGGGAGACATATCTCATAGACTCTATCATTCTCTATGGGTCAATTACATTTGAATTCCAGTAAACTCTCAATTCAGGAAGTACACTGAAATTCAAATTCCAGTTGTCTTCCTTCAATGCTCTTCAATTAGGAAATATTGGAATTGGAATTTGGTTTACTTTCAGAATTGACTGGAATTGAGATGGAATTTACCCCAACCCTGGTACTGTCTGAAGCCAATGACAGGTTCATCAAATGTAATTTATTCGGTTTTAGTTCATGTGTTTAGTTTTAAAGCAGGTGCAGAGTGCTATCTGGGCCATGGGCTCCCAGAATTAGCACAATAATAATGGAGCATTCTTGTCTATCACTCACTTTATCACAATAGTAACCCCAATTATCTGCACATTAGATCAGGTTCTCAAACAATCCAAAGGATTAGACCCAAAAATAAACAATAAAAGACAAATGTCTTTAAACATGTGTCTGCCTCTTACTCCGCAGTCGACACATCCCTGGCACCAGAACAATCTCAGCTCACTGGAGACAAGTGGAAGCAACACAGTGGCCAGCTCCTGGCTATTTCATATTCACATCACAGCATCACTGAAACCACTACATCCATCTCCTATTGAAAACCTGTCACAATCTACAATACCTCTGGTTCAGACACTCAACTCTATGGTAACATACCACTGTTGATTCGTATTTGGTAACACTTTAAGTTGCTCTTTACATTACGTGTTTCTCAAACCTATGACGTTACACCGTAGCTACTCTAGTAACAACATAGGATTAAGGTATTGCTGCTGTTGCTACTAGAGTAATTACAGTCTAACTACACAGGTATACGAGCTGTTTACCTTGTATCTAACCCATGTCTAAAACCTACTGCACATAGTCTGACCCCATGTACTCACAGCAAAGTGTAGCATATTGCACAGTTGTTCCTTTAAGAGTAGTGGTGACACACTCTATTTGAATGCTCTGTGTACTCAGCTCCAGAAGGAACAAGTGTTCAATACTATTCAATGGAGAAACAGCCTCTCTATGTCTGTCTTTCTCCTCACCTGGTAAAGAAAAAACAATTCCTCCATACAACTACATTATTTTCATGATAAGTTACATAACAACAAAGTATGTACAGTATTGGTGGTTTACAATTACTCACTTACTTCAATCTATTGTATGTTTTTTAAACAAATGTTGCCATTTGTCAAGCTCTTACCATCTGAGGTCCGCTCCCTGGCATCTCTTGACTGAAGTTAGTGTCTAGCAGGCAAGCATCTGGGGTTTTTGAAAAAGGGATGGGTGAAGTAGGCTTCTATCTAGCATTCAAGTGCGTGTGGGTGTGTATATGTGGGTGTGTGTGTGTGTTTGTGTGTCACCACCCTTGGGTTTGTTATGCTCACAAATGTGTGTGGTTGTATTGTGTGGGAGTGCATGCAGTGTGTGTGTGTCTGTCTCTATGTGTGTGGGGGGGGGGTTCTCACCCCACTGGTCTCTCTGACTCCCCCCCCCCACTCCAGTTTCCATCCCAACCAGCCGGATCTTCCCTTTGTTAGGACAGAAAGGCATCACTCACCCATGTAATTGAGATCCTGCTTCTGGGAGAGGGGGTGGGCGGTGGGGGTGAGTGGGACAGGAGAGAATCGGGGGATAGCTGTGTGAGAGAGGGGCTATAGGGAGACATCCCCATCTCTCTCCATGCCTCCAGAATTTGTACAACCCAAAATGTGATTGGTTGGCATTTGGTTATGATGAACAGCATTGATCCTTACATGGAGATTTGGCTGATTTCTAGAAATTATGTTGTTGGAAGTGTGAACATGGCCCCTATCACAAAAAGTTGATATACCTTTTGTTGAAAAAACACTGTATGATCAACACATAAAATAATAATAATAATAATAGTCAACCATCTTACAAAAAACATGATAGATGATGGTTGCCTTAAAGTAAGTACACATGACAGTGTGATAAATGTTTTGCATATTACTCAGTGGTAATATCTCTGAATCACACATATCATGCTTCTACCATATAAGGCATCAGTGCATATGGTCAAGCGTATCCCTTCTTATCTCAGTGAATGAGCAAACTCATAGACTGCAAAACCTATGACAGACCCACATGGTTTAGTTTCAGTCTCAGACCACCAGTGCATACATAACCATAGATCTTTCAAAGCATTCTCTAGCCCAAAAAACCTGTGCTAAACCCCATTCATTTCATGCCTCCTTGTTCATGGACATGTCATGCCCCTTCATACAGTGTCACCCCAGTAGATTTGCTCCAGTGTCATTCCCAGAGGGATTGGTGATGTTATTCCCTAACGGAGGAAGGCACTTACTGGTATCACTAGGGAAAGACACGGATGGCGGCTGGTTGAAATGCCCCGTCAGGAAGATTCCAATGGTACCCATGAGGAACGACAGCGCCATGGTGATGAAGCACACTCTGTCAATCACCCGGCCAACCAGGAACCACTCCTTGTTCTCCTGTGGGTGACATCAGAGGGACAGGTCAGAGGGGACACTAAGAAGTGGACAATCACTCTAAATGTTGGGAAATCAAAGTTTTCGTAAGAAGTTTCCTTTCAATAATGAGAGAGTTAACGGTATTACAGAGTGAAACATCTTCTGGCACAAAATGGCAGCCATGCATCACCTAGGTGGGTGCAACACTTTGGGGAGACTCACACTCTCTAAGTAATTTTGTTGCTGGGTACTCTCTGCAATTTGTTTGCAGGATGCTAAACACTGGCGCACCTCCGGTGAAGCCTAGGCCAGGCTGGCCCCCAATTCCTGGGATGTACCCCCCTCCAGACCAATATCTAGGGTCAAATGTCAAACAGAGAGCTATAGTGACAAGGAATCAACCTATACACATTTCTTGCAATTTTCTTGCAACTAAGATTGAAAATGTGTTAACTTTTTACATTACACTGTCCTTATTAATGTGTAATTATTCCTGTCAGTACAGTGTAACAAGTATTGTAATTACTCATTGTTACACTGTACTTACAGCAGTAACCCTAACCCTAGCGCTAACCTTAACCCTAACCTTAGCTTCATGTCAACATCCTGGTTCAACCCTAACCCTAGCCTTAACCGTAAGTGTAGGGTAAGTACAGTGTAACCAAAAATTCCCATCAATTCCCCATATTCCCCATGTAAATATCCTAATAACCCAACTCACGGATCTTCTCCAGTGCATATTTCATCAGGCCGTCCCGCTCTCTGAGCCTGGAAAACACGAGTTCCGACCGGGCTGTATTCATGGTGTATTCCTCCGCTTTAGTGATGAGTCCCAGGGAGCTGCGGCGCCGGCAGAGGACTAGAAATATGTTACGCCCTCCGTTGGTACTGTGACCGTGACCATTACTGGTTCCATCACTGACGTCACAGTCCTCATACGGCATCCACGGTCGCATCTGCATCCTCAGCAGCCGAGGCAGGATGTTCAGCAGGACCTGAGGTCAACAAGGCCGAGGGTCAAAGGTCAACACCACCAGAGCAGCCAAACTTTCCTTTATGGCCTAACAACAAGCCATCTCGTAATGCAGAGGCCCATGTAAAACCACATTTGAGGCAGAAAGCTTTTGTCAAACTTGCTGATCACAGTCTTACAGTCTTACCTTCCTGACTTTATTGTCATGATGTGTGATTTGGCAGCCTGGTCTCATAGACTAGGCGTAACATAGTAAAGTAAATCCGGGACACTAATTAGTATGATATGTCACGTTTGGTATGAGTACATAAAGACAGATGGTTACTTAAGGTCGTGGGTCAGGGTGAATGGGTGGGCGTACAACGTGAATGTCTAGCAACCCAAAGGTTGCGAGTTCGAATCGCATCACGGACAACTTAAGCATTTTAGCTAATTAGAAACTTTTCTACTACTTACTACTTTTTAGCTACTTTTCAACTACTTAGCATGTTAGCTTTCCCTTCCCCTAACCCTAACCGTAACCCTTTTAGCTAACCCTTCCCCTAACCCTGACCTTAACCCTTGAACCTAACTCCTAAACTTAATCCTAACATTAACCCTAACCCCTAGCCTAGCTAACGTTAGCCAGATAGCCGATATTAGCCTTCTAGCTAGAATTTGTAACATATCGTACATTTTGTAAATTCATAACATATTGTACGTTTAGCAAAGTATAACATATAATGCGAATTGTAATACGTAACATATTCGAAATGCCTGATGGACATACACAAATTAATAAATACCATACGAAACGTAACATATCATACTAAATGGAGTGTCTACGATTTACGTACAGAATAATACAAAATGCTCTGAGACCAGGTTGGTATTGGGGGTCCATAGAGACACTTTCAACATGATGACTCAGTTCATTGCTACGATGGTGGTCACAGACATTACAAACAGCAGGTACCTGCAAAGACATATTCACCTTTATATTATCAGAAGCCATTGAGACAATCCAGGTTCACAACATCAATAATACTACATACAATAACACATTTTAAAGGATGTCTGTGGTTAAAGTGGTTTTACTTTCCGATAAGAGGAACAGCATGGGAGGTTTCTGGAACCTTCTTGGCTATGAGGATGAGGAAGACAGTCTGGGCCAGGAGGATCATGATGGACACGATGCACTTCTGACCCCCACAACCACAGAGAGAGTCAGTCAGTTGATGGAGGATCAGGAAGAACACCACTTCCTGGTACTCTAACTCATCTTTAGTGAAGAGCTGGTTGATAAGCTTCTTAGCAGGCCTGTGCTTAATGATCCACTCCTCATTCTCTGGCAACAGTAGAGAGCTAGAGTTAATATGAATAGTGTCATGGCTTCCAGATATGCTGCTTAGAAAATTATCCAATTCTGGTTAGAAAAAGAGAGAGAACGAGAGAGCTTTGTATTTGTTTTTAGGGAACAGAACCCACAGTGGATTGAACGTTTATTGAGGATTTCATGAATATTCATTGTCGTGTTGTATAATGCCCTCGTGTTATCCTCTGTTCCTTCATGTTTCTTCTATTTTTCATACCCTCACAAAAGAACACATCAATCAAGGTGTTTAAGGCGTAGGGTTACTACCTGTAAAAGCCTCGGGGTCGATCACCACCCACTCCACAGGCTGGTTGTCCTCCTCTGTGAGAACTAGTTCTATCTCGTTAGTGTTGTCGGTCTGGGAACTGAACACAGGGGAGACACAGACATCCATCTGTACAGTCATCCATTACTGTTTACAAGACAGCAGGCTGAAAGGGGACATTAGCATGTTTGTTAGGAGTATTGTCCCTGGCCTGGCTGACAGGGAGAGATTGAAGAAAGACAGTGAATTACGCTGAATATTAAAGTACCTTCCTTTCTTAAACTGTTATTTTCTTGGCCTTTTTAAAAGTTATTATTAGGATCAGGCGGATGAATGCAAAAAACACAGACCTTACCTACCAGTAAGCTGTCTATCACGTTGACCAACTTGGTCTTCCTCATATTGTGGTTTAAATTACTGTGTGCTCATTGGCAGGCCAGGTGGAGGCATTACCCGTATCCTCTTCATATCTGCAATCACTGAAGAGGTTGGGGGTATGTCTTAGCTAAGGGGATGTTTTGGATTTTCTGGGAGTGTGTATTATGCCCACACTGGAAGACCATGGTGAAGTTCTGCAAGTCAAAGGGGAAGTAGTTGACGGTGATGGAGTGGGCGCTTCGGTAGATGGCATTTTAATTGAAAACAATCATAGTAAGGTACTTAATTGTTACCCAGAAATTATTTCATATTGTCACGATCGTTACATGAACCGGACCAAGGCGCAGCGTGAAATGCGTACATCTTTTAATGAGTACTTTACAAAATATACAAAATGATACGTGAAGTCCTAAGGTTAACAAAACACAAACCTCTCCGGAACAAGATCCCACAAATGACAAGTGCAAAACAGGCTGCCTAAGTATGGTCCCCAATCAGAGACAACAAGCAACAGCTGCCTCTGATTGGGAACCACCCCGGCCAACATAGAAACACATGAACATAGAACACTAAACATAGAAACTAACACCCTGGCTCAACATATAAGAGTCCCCAGAGCCAGGGCGTGACAGTACCCCCCCCCCCCCCAAAGGCGCGGACTGCGACCGCGCCAACTAAACCCAACAGGGGAGGGGCCGGGTGGGCATTCCGCCTCTGAGGCCACCACTCTCTAGCTACCCCTCCGTAGCGCCCCTGGTCTGGTCTGGCCCCGCTGGCTGGAGCTGGACATCGGTGGAGCGGATTGCTTAGGCTCCGGTGTGGAGCAGCTGACCGGTACCTGACCAGGCACCGGTGGAACAGGCACGGGCTGTGCCGGACTGACGACGCGCACCACTGGCTTGGTGCGGGGAGCAGGAATGGGCCGGACCGGGCTGATAACGCGTACCACTGGCTTGGTGCGGGGAGCAGGAACGGGCCGGACCGGGCTGACGACGCGCACCACTGGCTTGGTGCGGGGAGCAGGAACAGGCCGGACCGGGCTGACGACGCGCACCACTGCCTTGGTGCGGGGAGCAGGAAAAGGCCGGACCGGACTGGCGACGCGCACCACTGCCTTGGTGCGGGGAGCAGGAACAGGCCGGGCTGGGCTGGCGACGCGCACCACAGGCTTGGTGCGAGGGGCAGGAACAGGCCGGGCCGGACTGGGAACACGCACCACTAACTTAGTGCGGGGAGCAGGAACGGGTTGGGCCGGACTGGGAACACGCACCACTAACTTAGTGCGGGGAGCAGGAACGGGTTGGGCCGTACTGGGAACACGCACCACTAACTTAGTGCGGGGAGCAGGAACGGGTCGGGCCGGACTGGGAACACGCACCACTAACTTAGTGCGGGGAGCGGGAACGGGTCGGGCCGGTCTGGGAACACGCACCACTAACTTAGTGCGGGGAGCAGGAACGGGCCTGACCGTACTGGGAACACACACCACTGGCCTTGTGCGGGAATCAGGAACGGGCCGGACCGGACTGGTGACACACACCACTTGCTTGGTGCGAGGAGCGGGACTGGGTTTCCTCATAAACCTCCGCTCCCTCTGCTGCCTACTCAGTTCCTCTCGCCGTGCCTCCACACTCTCCTTCTCCCTCCTGACCAATGGCCCCCGTAACCTGGTGGCCTCCTCTCCTAGTCCACAAACTCGCCCTGTAGCTGCCTCCAGCAGCCCCGTCGTCCATGCCGTGTGCCCCCCCAAAAAAAATTATTGGGGTTGCCTCTCGCCTGTCCGACGCCGGCCCGGTTGGCGCCGCTTCTCCTCTCCTGCCTGGACATCCTCCCTCATCGCCCTCCGGTAGCGGACGGCCTCCTCCTCTGTGATCTTCCCCCAACCGAGGAGGACATCCACTAGCGTTACCTCCGGCGTTTGCTCCTGGACACGCTGCTTGGTCCTTAATTGGTGGGATCTTCTGTCACGATCGTTACATGAACCGGACCAAGGCGCAGCGTGATATGCGTACATCTTTTAATGAGTACTTTACAAAATATACAAAACAACAAAACGATACGTGAAGTCCTAAGGTTAACAAAACACAAACCTCTCCGGAACAAGATCCCAAAAATGACAAGTGCAAAACAGGCTGCCTAAGTATGGTTCCCAATCAGAGACAACAAGCAACAGCTGCCTCTGATTGGGAACCACCCCGGCCAACATAGAAACACATGAACTAGAACATGAACATAGAACACTAAACATAGAAACTAACACCCTGGCTCAACATGTAAGAGTCCCCAGAGCCAGGGCGTGACACATATGGAGATAAAAATAGCTGCATTGGACCTTTAACACTTCCAAAAGGGAAACACATTAGCTTTAATTTGTCAGCTACAGCAAAAATACTTTCCCCAATGGCATAGCCATATACACAGACCTAAAATGATCTATTAATGTAAACTGTATTCCCGCCAAAAAACAGCTACCCCCCTCCCCCCATAAAAAACAAAAAAACAAAAACATTATTCATCTCAAAAGTCAGATTCCCTGAGGGCATTTTTGGGAACACACTGTGGCTCACATAGCTTTTTTCACTCTAAGTATTTGTTAATTCATTCACTTTGAATCGAGCAAAACGTGTTTAAAAGCAATATTTCTGAAGCTTTGTTTAACTCATTGTTATTACATAACACGTCTGCCACACTCTCAGAAAATCTATTGGCTACTGAGCCACACCCTGACATTCCTCCCAAATACCAACAAAATACCAACTGAATTTCCTCCAAATAATAGCCATGCTAACAGGAAAATTAGACGCTAACATTCTTACAAGCCGTGAAGATAATGAGAAATGTCCATAGACAGAGTGATATAGAGAGGAGAGATCCTGCCGCCATGTCTGTATAGAGAATACAGCTAGCCGTGGCATGAGGCGACAGTAACTCGCACCCTGATGGAAAAATCTAACTGACTCCTGTAATTCACAGCCAGGCTCAGTATACAGAGTTCCTTGATGTGTTGGAGACCAAAGGCTAAAGGCCAGGGAAGCTTTTTGGTCAATATTTACCACATCCTGCTTGAATATCATCATTTCCAGACAAGGCCTGTAATGGGATCAGCAAGAAAAACATAGTCCTTATAGAAGATTTAATATGATATAATATAATGACATGACTTCATGAAGTCTGCTTATTATGACAACGGACTTTACACTGTCATCATGACACATGATTATTCATTTTCAGAAATCCCTCAGCCAAAACTTTCAGCTAGGATCCAAACCTTGGGGCCAAAGTCCTCTAAAACCATATGAAAGAAACTGTAGGCTGGCTTGGCTGGGTGTATACCTTCATGTGGTGGTACAGAGGTATAGGCCTACAGTATGTTATATACGGCTGTTGCCTATGCTCCTAGCCTGGCTAGCTCTGTTTTAGCTGTAGTTGAGAGGTGTTCCTTGTGTATCCTGTGCATATGACAAATACACTTGATTTGATTTAGGAGCCCAAAACCTCTCTTGCTGTCCCTCTGGGGGAGGGATGAGCATAGGGTCTGCATTGTGTGCAGGCTTTTGCTTCAGCCCAGTTCGAACAAATCCAATTCAACAAATCTAATTATGGTGTTAATAGTAGATTAGTAGTTGAATCTTCAATGGCTCAACATCCATTTTGACTCCTGAGTCAACCTCTTCACAAAAGCGAGTCTGAGCCATTCCCTTCCTCGACCCTGACCACCATCATTACCCAAATGTCTCCCATCAGGGTGACATCTAATCTGTAAACTGTTAGTTTGTCAGCACAGTTGCCGTTGTCTTCTGGTAAATCAAAACAATTGCTTGTAGATACTGTGTATACAAATCATCAAATCATGTCAGACCTGAAAGACGATCCCAGTTCTATGACCAGTGTCTGGGAATAGGGATATGGAGAGGTGAGGAATTAGGAGACTCAGAGTGGAGAGGAGTGGGGTTGATGGTTACCCTAAGACTCATCCCCCCATCATTCCTCCAGCATGGACCACAGCAGCTGCTGTGTTGACGGGGTCGGAGTTCAACAGAGAAGATTGGGGTCAAGGGTCATTACTCATTCTGGTTTAGTGTAGACCAGGGTTCTTCAATTCCGGTTCTGGAGGGCCGAAACACCTCTGTTTTTCATCCTCTCCTACTAATCAGTGGCTAATTCAGACCTGGGACACCAGGTGAGTGCAATTAACTACCAGGTAGAAATAAAAAACAGAAGTGTTTCGGCCCTCCAGGACCGGAATTGAAGAACCCTGGTGTAGACGATGGACAAAACCAGTGTTCACTTTACAAAATATAATATATTTCAACCTATTATCTGACCAATAAGGACCTTAATTGATTCTATTTTTTAAAATTGTATTCATAATTTTTTACAAAAGAATGAATCCGAGTTGAAACGAGGACAAACATCACCAAGCACTACAGATAGGATATTAACAATTGTTTTGATATTTTATTAGAAAAATACAAAGCAGTTCTCTATACAAATAAATATAGCAACAAAAATAATATACCAATGTACAGTAATGTAGGGGCCTACAGTCTGCATGCTTCACAAGAGGCTCAACCTTTTGCAGAAAAACAGACATTTTGAATAAATTATTTATTTATACAGGCTCATAAGTTAGAATGGGCTGCGTCCATAGAGATAGATAGAGGACTCTAGATGGATACAACCCGTTTTAGCATGGACATCGCCATTGAGGGCTTCTACCATTTTAACGACACAGATACAAAAATGAGTTCTCTATCTATATCTATGGCTGCGTCTCGCCAGCCATGTAAAACAACAACCCATTTCCATTAATGGTTGCTAGGCAGGATGGTCCAATACATTCAGGGCTGTGCGTACATAGAGGTCAGGCTCTCAGGTGGGTTGACATGATGTCATATTGTAACGTCTCTCTGCTTCAGAGTGTACCAGCAGAGTCGCACTGAGTGTGTGTGTGTGTGCGCGTGCACTTGTGTCCATTTGTGTGTATTATGTTTTAGTAGGGATGTGTATCTCTCCTTTCATGAACGATGTGATACGCATATGGATACATGGGCTCCAATACGATACAGGAACGATACGTTTTAGTTTGAAACGAGTCGGTGCGATTTGGATTGATTAGGGGAAAGAATTGATGCAATTCGATGAACTTTTTTGTTGTTACATTGAACACATTCATTTTCCATTTTAAATGAATAACTGCTGCTTATGGGAGCTGGCCCTCTCTAAGCTGGATCTGTCGGAGATGACTTCTCTAAGCTGAGTGGCCCTCAGTGAGTGTGTGTGTCAATGGTGTGTGTAGGCACCGGAGCTGAGCCATAGGGCAGACTGAACATCTACCACCCCACTATCAGATTAGGGGTGGGGGCAATTTATGCTTTTTCCCCCACCACTTTTTATCTGACATCCCCATCACCCACTGATTAACTTGTCATTTTGCAGATTAAACATGTTTTGAGCTAGTACTATGTCAATATTTATCTTTAGAAATTAGCATGGCATTTAGCCAATGAATATAATGCAGCTTTGTATTTTACCCAGTCTCAAAAGTGAATGATTTAGACCGTTTGGAATTATATGGAGAGCTTCTCCCGCTCTGACCAATGAATGAATGCAACCATGCGCAGCTGGCTAAAATGATTGCTGTCCTTAAATGAACTTACCCTGTTCATGTAAAAATGACCAAATACACTGACTGTTTAAAGCAAAACTACCAAAACTATTTCTTATGGTGAACCTGAACAATCTAAATAAAATCTGAATGATTGCATCCATTCCGGTAGGCTACACAACTCCAGTAAAACAACTTTCTACAGCTCATTTGGTAACAATGACCCGGCAAATTATATTGGTTGTCACTCAACTAATAAACCGTATGATTTGACATCGTGAAAGCCATTTTACAAGCATCTGAATGCAGATGTACGAATAGCCTATTAGAACAACCTCTCGTTGGCGCGAGCAGCTGTCTCCAGCACTGTGCGCACAGCTGCTATCCCACACTCAAACGCAGTTACATCATAAAAGTTTGATAGGCTACTGACCTGAAAGAGGACGCATCAATATGAGTTTCTTTTTCTGAATAAAACAATGAGTAAAAAACAGTGAACTGGCGATTTGCAACGTTTTAAAATCGGTTTTCTGACCGATGCATACTTAATTTGGATCAGTTTGGGCTCCCGCCCACCGATGCACTTGCATCTTAAACATTTGAACCGGGAACTGATGCATATTGGTGAATTGTTACATTCCTAATGTTTAGGTCTCTTAGAATGCCCAGTGCCTGTCCTCTCGCCTCCCATCTGAATGAGTAGTCTCCAGTTTCTAGGTCACACTGGGTTCGTTCCTCCTCTCTGGTCTCTGCCACCACAAGCTGACTACACCACGCCTTCGCTGAGTCACTGAGTCTTTGACGTGTGTTTGTTCTGTTGTTGTTGAAGTTGATATTGTTTACGTTTTGAGAGCGTCCAGCGCCAGAGCGATGATGCGCGGCATGCTACGGTAGAAGGACTCGTTCTCCAGACCCACCAGGCTGTAGAAGGTCAGAGGTTGACCCCCCACCATCGCCCTGACCCGAGCCTCGTACAGACCCCGATCGTTCTTAGAGCTCAGGTCCACCAGCACCTGAGAGGAGAACAACAACACAGGACATGATGACACAGTTATTCAGTGACAGTAACACATTACTTGAATAGAGAAAAAGTGATGAAAAAGTCTGATTGGTTTGAGTTGACTTCAATTTCAATCTTAATCCCAATATCTACATAATTATATGCCTTATAAATAAGACCATGTAAATATTGCTGTGCAGAGAAACTCACCTCCTGGAAGTTCATGCGGAGGTTCTTGGTGGGGATGCCCAGGATCCACTTGTACGTGTCTCTGATACCACTCACATGCTGGGTGGACTCTGCTACTCCTGGACAAGCTGTCAAACACCAACAACCTATTATTATGTTTGCTAATATCCAATACTGATAATGTTAACATACACAGATGCTATGAGTGGGGCTAGGGGGTTTTCCTGACCACGTGACCTGACCAGGAACAACTCCAAGCCTTATGTTTAGCCTCTATCTAGGGCCCAGAGGGTTTCCTAGTCATGTCACATGGTCAGAATTAAAACATAATAATAATCAGGGTTGTAACAATGTGACACTGTTGATTACAGAGCTGTTCCATCTTACCATCACAGATACATACAGTACAGACATATAGTACTAGTTGTAACACGTACCTTTAACCCCAGGTATCTGCCTCTTGCGGAGACTCCTGCGTCTCCTGTGGTCGAGGAACAGCCAGAGGGAGGGAGAACCAGGAAGTAGAGTCTGTCTGGAGTCAGAGGTCGTTGCTGTGGGAGACATGGTGCTGCCGATGGCGGACAGAGACGGGAACAGGCGCTGTAAGGTTGTCTGTTCAGTCACAGCTTTGTTAAGCCAATCTGAAGTCTCCATTGAACCGACTGGTGTTGGATCAGAAAACGTGTCCTCTTCAAAAGATGTTACACTAATTTCTGCATCTTCTGTCGCCATTTCATTCTGTGTCCCAAATTTCCGGAGTTCACTGATGAGGGCTGTGAGCGACTCTGACCCCTGAGGGGGGAATGAAGTGGGCGACTCTCCGGTGGGAACTGCAGGAATGTTGGGAGAGTTTTCCTGGAGGAGGGCTGTATTCAGGTGCAGGATTGGAGGAGCAGGTCTGGAGTCCAGTTTGGAGCGTAAGGCTGAGATGATGGTCTGGTACTTCCCCTCTAGCTGATGCAGAGAGGGGTCCTCTGCCTGGAAATGACATCATAAACAGGGTTAAAAACGGGTGTAGTAAAGCACAGACAAACATTTACATATAGCAACAGTATAGCATAGTACACCATTACAGCAAACTGTAGTGTTGATATAGCTACTGAATATAAAGTAAAAGAGCACAGCCTCATATAAGCCTGTGGTCAACATGAGAGAGGATCATAAAGCTAGTTCCCAAGACAGACAAAGTGACTGAAAAATGACCTTTACAAAGTGTTGAAGAGTTGAGTTCACTATAGCCTACCTGGAGGAAAAGACTCTCTTCTTGGTTCAGGGATTTGGAGCAGTCGGTCTGTCCGTCTGTCTCTCCATGTGTCTGTGTGTCCAACTCCACAGCGATGCACCTGAGGTAGTTCTCCCAGTCAGCCACCAGGGGGCCTACCTTCTGGAACAACCCAGGACCAGTCTCCTCTGACCCTGACCGGACAGCACCCCATACCTGTTCTTTAACAAATAATACCCCTGTTACACACATGCCATGGCCATGGGACACACACCTCTGTATTAATATAATAATAATAATAATAATAATAATAATAATAATAATAATAATAATAATACTACATTAAAAAATAGCATTCCTATCGATTGAAAAAAAGCAAAGGTAGGCTGTGTGGGTAAGAGTGTGTTTTTGGACATGGTTTTGAGGAGGAATGGGGTTGTTGTGGGGGTAGCAGGGCTGTAGGGGGTTACAGTACTGTGATGTGGAGTAGTAAGGTGTGTGGAGGTGGGGGATAAGACGAATGTAGGAGAGTAACAGAATGGGGAGGAATGGAGAGTACGATGGGGCTAGAAAGAGGACAGTAGTGGGGTGCCTGTGTTTTACCTGTTCCCCTCTTCTCCCTCTCCTTGGCGGTGAAGGCTGTACTGTAGATATGTTCCACCAGCTGAGGCAGGGTCTGGGTGAAGAAGGTCAGGTCTACCTTGTCTCTGATGTAGTCCTCTGCTCTCTGGAGCAAGTCCAGCAGGGTCTGCAGGAACGAACGCAACTCTGAGGAGGAGAGAGGCGAAATCAAGGATACATTATTAAAGACCAGAGAAAGACATGGTTTGAGTAATCTGTAGAGAAATAGCTCATTACAAGATCCAATATCCATCTCCACTACAACAATATTATCATCATCATTATTGCTTTATACAATAGTCTTCAAACTTTTCTTGCCCAGGGACCCCCTTCCCAGGCAAATATTTGTTTTACATCTTGTCTTATCAGGTGTATGATAATGGCAAGGAGAAGTAACATTTCAAAATTCATAGATTTGGTAGATAGTTCATAATTTTGACATCCCCACATTACAATTTGAAGAGGAAGTGTAAACTCTATCATAGCCTATTAGCTAGAAAGGTAAATCCAAATGTTTCCACTAAGAGCAGCTGTTAATCTGGTTACACAAAGGTTAGCCACAGGGTTGGGGTCAATTCCATTTAAAGTCCAGTCAATTCAGGATGTACACTGAAATTCAAATTATTTTCAATGCTTTTCAGCACTTGCTGCACTGGTAGCCTATTTGCGGGTGCTTTTTCAAAGCCTTATGTCAGATACTCCAGGAAGTGTAATTTGCTCCAATGAGTGTAATTTGCTCAATATTAAGAGTTGAGAAATAAAGTTGACATCATTAGAAAGAAAACATTCTCCTCTTTTCTACTGTAGGTCATTCAACATTTGTTTAGTCTGTTGTTGCTATTGATATTCATATAAACATTGAAATAATAAATACAAATAAATCACACAAATATATAATATATACAGTGGATTCGTAAATTATTCAGACACCTTGACTTTTTCCACACAATACCCCATAATGACAAAGCAAAAACCGTTTTTTATAAATGTTGCTAATTTATGGAAAAACTAAAACAGAAATACCTTATTTACGTAAGTATTCAGACCCTTTGCTATGAGATTCGAAATTGAGCTCAGGTGCATCCTGTTTTCTTTGATCATCCTTGAGATGTTTCTACAACTTGATTGGAGTCCACCTGTGGTAAATTCAATTGATTGGACATGATTTGGAAAGGCACACACCTGTCTATATAAGGTCCCACAGTTGACATGTAATTGTCCGAAGAGCTCCGAGACAGGATTGTGTTGAGGCACAGATCTGAGGAAGGGTACCAAAACATGTCTGCTGCATTGAAGCTCCCCAAGAACACAGTGGCCTCCATCATTCTTAAATGGAAGACGTTTGGAACCACCAAGACTCTTCCTAGAGCAGGCTGCCCGGCCAAACTGAGCAATCGGGGGAGAAAGGCCTTGGTCAGGGAGGTGACCAAGAACCCGATGGTCACTTTGACAAAGCTCCAGAATTCCTGTGGGGATGGGAGAACCTTCCAGAAGAACAACCATCTCTGCAGCACTCCACCAATCAGGCCTTTATTGTAGAGTGGCCAGACGGAAGCCACTCCTCAGTAAAAGGCACATGACAGCTCGCTTGGAGTTTGCCAAAAGGCACCTAAAGGACTCTGTAGTATGATAAGTTGTAGACCACACTATTTACAAAGAGAGTTTTCATCTATATTTTTCATAGCTGTCTATTTGTGCTACCAATGCTGGCATTAAGATTGCACTCAATGAGCTGTATAAGGCCATAAGTCAACAGGAAAACGCTCATCCAGAGGCAGCGCTCCTAGTGGCCGAGGACTTTAATGCAGGGAAACTTAAATCCGTTCTACCTAATTTCTACCAGCATGTTAAATGTGCAACCAGAGTGAAAAAACTCTAGAACACCTTTACTCCACACACAGAGACGCATACAAAGCTCTCCCTCGCCCTCCATTTGGCAAATCTGACCATAACTCTATCCTCCTGATTCCTGCTTATAAGCAAAAACTAAAGCAGGAAGCACCAGTGACTCGGTTAATAAAAAAGTGGTCAGATGACGCAGATGCTAAGCTCCAGGATTGTTTTGCTAGCACAGACTGGAACATGTTCCGGGATTCTTCAGATAGCATTGAGGAGTACACCACATCAGTCACTGGCTTCATCAATAAGTGCATCGATGACGTCATCCCCACAGTGATCGTACGTATATACCCCAAACAGAAGCCATGGATTACAGGCAACATCCGCATTGAGCTAAAGGGTAGAGCTGCCGCTTTCAAGGAGCGGGACTCTAACCCAGACGCTTATAAGAAATCTCGCTATGCCCTCCGACAAACCATCAAACAGGCAAAGAGTCAATACAGGACTAAGATTGAATCGTACTACACCGGCTCTGACGCTCGTCGGATGTGGCAGGGCTTGAAAACTATTACAGACTACAAAGGGAAGCACAGCCGCGAGCTTCCCAGTGACACAAGCCTACCAGACGAGCTAAACCACTTCTATGCTCGCTTCGAGGCAAGCAACACTGAAGCATGCATGAGAGCAACAGCTGTTCCGGATGACTATGTGATCACGCTCTCCGTAGCCGATGTGAGTAAGACTTTTAAGCAGGTCAACATTCAGACGGATTACCAGGACGTGTACTCTGAGCATGTGCTGACCAACTGGCAAGTGTCTTCACTGACATTTTCAACATGTCCCTGACTGAGTCTGTAATACCAACATGTTTCAAGCAGACCAACATAGTCCCTGTGCCCAAGGACACTAAGATAACCTCCCTAAATGACTACCGACCCGTAGCACTCACGTCTGTAGCCATGAAGTGCTTTGAAAGGCTGGTCATGGCTCACATCAACACCATTATCCCAGAAACCCTAGACCCACTCAAATTTGCATACCGCCCCAACAGATCCACAGATGATGCAATTTCTATTGCACTCCACACTGCCCTTTCCCACCTGGACAAGAGGAACACCTCCGTGAGAATGCTATTCATTGACCACAGCTCAGTGTTCAACACCATAGTGCCCTCAAAGCTCATCACTAAGCTAAGGATCCTGGGACTGAACACCTCCCTCTGCAACTGGATCCTGGACTTCACCTTCCACCAGGACAACAACCGTAAGCACACAGCCAAGACAACGCAGGAGTGGCTTCGGGACAAGTCTCTGAATGTCCTTGAGTGGCCCAGCCAGAGTACGAACAAACATCCCTGGAGAGACCTTAAAATAGCTGTGCAGCGACGCTCCCCATCCAACATGACAGAGCTTGAGAGGATCTGCAGAGAAGAATGGGAGAAACTCCCCAAATACAGGTGTGCCAAGCTTGTAGCGTCATACTCAAGAATTGAGGATGTAATCGCTGCCGAAGTTGCTTCAACAAAGTACTGAGTAAAGGTTCTGAATACTTATGTAAACGTCATATTTGATTTTTTTATTAATTTGCAAAAATTATAAAAAACAGTTTTTGCTTTGTCATTATGGGGTATTGTGTGTAGATTGATGAGGGAAAAAAACAATTCTCCATTTTAGAATAAGGCTGTAAATGTGGAAAAAGTCAAGGGGTCTGAATACTTTCTGAATGCACTGTACACACACACACACACACACACACATATTTACACAGATTCCCGGTTGAACACCCCTGCAATAGAGGGGTGGTTCATTTTTTATGCACTAAACATAGGGCAGTTGAGAGTTCAAGGTCCTCATGCTCACTTTAGGTGTCATGAATGTTATAATAAAACAGAAAAAAATTGCTGTGAATGTTTCAAGTCAAACACTTACGGCACTTCTTGAAGCGGATGCGACATTTCTCTTCTACAAGGCGGTTGCAGGCGGCGGCCCCCTGGCTGGGGGGGCAGGTCTGGGCGTAGAAGCGACACAGAGAGCCAAACTCCGACCTCTGCTGCTCCTCCGACAGCTCCGACGTCTTCAGCAGCTCAGGACAAGTTGGCTCCCGACTCCCAAAGGACTCTGGGTAAACCAGGGAGTGAATGTTAGAATGCTGGTTCAGTACTGTATCATGATTCATATCAGGATACGTAATATGTTTAAAAAGGTTTCACTTCAAAAGCTTTAGAACCAATCATTTAAATGCATTGCAAAGCATTGTAGCTTCAAAAAATGATGGTGCTTAAAAAAATTAATAAAAAAAAGTTACTCTGTATCTCAGCCAGTATCCAATCGGAGAAGGCGCTGACCCGTGTGTAGACCCCAGGTTTGCCCTTTTCCCCACAGCCGTCTCCCCAGGACGTGATGCCATGCAGCTGGAAGCGACCTGACATACGATCCTGGTAGATCAGAGGGCCTCCAGAATCCCCCTACAGGACACACACAGTATTACAGCTATGAAGACTCCGCTATGAAATCGTAAATATGCCATTCAGCAGACACTTTTATCCAAAGCGACTTAAGGCGTCCACATGCTTCCCAGCCGAAACAGTTCGGAAGAGTTTGTGCATATATTATGATTACATTTTGTGGCGTTTTTGTTCATTTTTGACTTTTTCGGCTGTTCGAGCACACCATTTTTTTTTCTGGAGGCAAGCCGAAGTCGGTAGCCGAAGTCTACGCCCCTTCGTCGGTGATTGGTCAACAGTAGGGATTCTTCAATAAAAGTCTTTGTTGTCATTCAACAAGAGACGCCTCGTTTTCATGCCCAAAAAATATATTTCAGAAATAATGCACCAAACATCTTCGTTAGATGTAAAATTGCACAACAAAGATCTCCTTGGCAAAAACGTGATAAATTCTGACTATTTTCAGGAAGTGTATACTGGCTACAGTGTCTCAAAATAGACAAACAGTACTATTCTCGTTTTTCAAATGAAGGTATTTTAAGGGAGTATGCGAGCACACTCGTTTGGCAAGCCGAACTGAAGCATGCTGACACCTTAACAGTCATGCATGCCGTGCATACATCTTTTACATATGGGTGGTCCCGGGAATCGAACCCACTAACCTATCATTGTTAGCGCTATGCTCTCTACCAACTGAACTACAGAGGACCACACTCACCACAATATAAATGCACAGGAGCACAGCTCTGGATTACATTTTGATTACATTTAAACAAATACAAAAGACAAATCTTCAATCTCATTACTCGGGAGTCAGTCCAATGTTAGGAAGGGACCTGGGAATGACATTATCTTAAATCTCAGTCCATTGATATGGCAGTGCCACCCACCTGGCAGGAGTCGACGCCCCCAGAGAGGTATCCGGCACACAGCATGGTGTTGGTGACCAGCTCCTTGCCCAGGGAGCTCTTACAGGTGCTCTGGGGCAGCAGGGGAACCTTAGCCTCCATCACCACGTCAGCTGAAGGACCATCTGAGGAGATAGACAGGAAGTAGTTTAATGAGTGCCAAAATGCCATAATCTTCCATATGTACATATCATACTGTGTGTAGCGGCTTCAAACGAAAGTTCCATTTAGCCATTTCCTTAAGTCAATGCGTTTGCTTTTCTATACAAATGATGTCTATAACCCTATACAGGTAAATAACCTGGCCAAAAACGTTACTTGAGAAACAGAAAACTTTGTAAAAGCATGTACAGAATGATATATATACCAGTTGTATTGTAGCTCACATTTACATTTTACATTTGCGACTTACAGTTAGTGCATTCATCTTAAGATAGCTCCACACATATTTGGTGAATTCATCGTTTATTAATGACGGTTAAAATACTAGACGTACCTTCGTAGAGGGAGCCCCAGCCGGCCACCAGACAGGGGCTGCCAGTAGGTGGCTCCAGACCTGATGGCAGACACACAGGGGTCACACGGTCTGACAAGACCACTGGAGACGTCAGCTCCACCAGCGCTATGTCGTTGTTAAACGTCTTGGGGTTGAACTGCACAGAGAGGAGGGAGGCTTGATTGAAGTTGATTGACTAACGTGTTTGACTGATTGATCAATGAATTGATGAATGAATTGCATTGCTCTAGCCAGAACATTTGATCTTTAGGAGAACAGACAGTGCTACGATCCTTAAACGGTAGTATTGATGCAGCTCTGTTTGAAGGCAGGATACACAGTAAGAAAAGACGTATGAGAAACACACCTTGGGATGGGAGATGATGCGGTTGACCTTGAGCACCTGCTCGTCAGGGTCGGGCTTGGTGATATCAAACTCTCCCACCACAGCCGTCCAGTAGCTCTCACTGCGACTGCTACAGCAGAGAAATACAGAGAGAGAAAGAGAGAGAGAGTGAGAGAGGGATAAGGTCAATTATGCTGAACTTTTACTTTGAGGGAAAACATTCAGAGAGACAAAAATAGAAGAGACGTGTCACACTCTTTTTCGGTTTGACAACCAGTACAAAAGGACCCACACATACACACACTTACCCAGCGAAGCAGTGAGCGGCGGTCACCACCCAGGAGCTGTCCACCAGCACCCCTCCACACATCAGCCCCCCGTCCAGCTGCAGGTTGACCAGCCAGGGCCAGCTGCCAGGGGGGGCTGGGGAACCCCCCACAATACGGGAGCGGGGCTGGGTCACGTTCTGCACCGCCGACAGCCTCTGGCCACACACTGCTGCTGGGAGAGAGAGGGGGGAGAGTCAGGGGGGTTCCAAAGAGTTCCACAATTTCAATCAGCAGACAAAGTAATACAGAACTCAGGATCATATTTATTAGGCACCAAACCGAAGAAAACCCACTGAAACAGAGACGTACTACTACCGGAACTTGTCCAATAAGCAACACTTGTTTTTCATTTTATGTAGCAAAATGTTTTGCTACAGTGTGCCCTAATGAATACAACCCAATATGGTGTAAATTGTGTGTGTTGCTCACCCACCCTGTGTGCGTGTCTGTGTGGCAGGCTCCAGGTTCTGCATGGTGTTCAGGAGGCTACACTGGAGCACGCGGGCACTGCAGCTCTCGCCCATGATCCTCACACACGCCTCCTTCTCCATGTCGCCTGGCGGGCACCGCCGCCGGTAGTACCCGCACGCCTGGCTCAGCGCCCAGCTCCGCTCGCCCTCCTCCGGAACCTTCTGGGCCTTGGTAATGACGTCACAGCTGGGCTCGGCCAATGCGCCGTCCAGAGAGGCTGTAAAGAGGAAGTAGAGATGAGGCCATGACTACAACCACACTGATTAAATGGCACCATGTATGAACACCGCTCTTCTCATCTTGTGTGATTCTTATGAGAGTTATGAACTTCTTTAACTCTTATCTCACTCAGCACAACAACAGACATTAAAACACTCTTAAGACCTAGCCTCATGTTGTTGTCACATGGGTGATGGGAAGAGAGCGATAAAAGCTATGGATGGTTCCTTACAGCAGGCTCCGGAGCGCTGTCCGCAGTCCTGAAAGAGACAGGGTACACAGTCTCTACAGCCTGCTTCGGCCTGACTCCGCTCCGATGTTGCCAGCTCCAGAGCCGACAGAGCACTGGTCAACGCCGCCTCCAGAACCACAGTACCCCGGTCCGATAGAGCTACAGAGAGAGAGAGAGAGAGAGAGAGAGAGAGAGAGAGAGAGAGAGAGAGAGATGGAGACCAACAGCAAACATCTCGGTCAGTGCTGAAATGAACAGTAGAAAGTCAGCAATGTGACTCTCAGCACTGGCACACAGCTTTAGACTATTCAGAACAGTTGAGACAGTCTTATACTGTTACGGCATTATGACAGGTTTGTATTTCATTCAGACAACTTTCAGGCACGTTTGCGTGGTACTCTCGGAGGAGATGTGATTATAGGACGCACATTCGGAGGACATACACATGACATTCCTTGAGTGTGGGAAAGTCGGAGTAGTTGACAGCACTCTGTGTTTGTGTGTGTGCTTGTCGGAGCGAGTACAGTGTGCTTTTATGTGTGTGTGTGTCACTGTGCGGAGACCCATTTTCCCCCTGCTGCTCTTTGAGCCCTTTGGCAGCGCGTTAGTGGAGCGAGCTCACGCACAAACACGCCGGTGAGGGCTGTGTGGACGCACTTCAATTGTGCCGCCGCCCCCGCGCCCCTCCGCTGAGCGCGCCACATCACAGGGCAGGCCGCTAGCTAACGACGACAATGCTGATTGAAGACTTAATTAGATGGCAGAGACGGCCGAAGCATGGAGGAAAAAGGGACACGGGCTGGCAGGACAGGGGCAGCAGAAACCCTGCACCTCTTGGGACCCTTGTTTCAAACTGCTACAAACACTCAGCGCCGCGCGCCACCTTCATCACCAAGTCTCTGCTGTACTCAGCACTTCACCCAAAAGAGATCTAGGGATCTCTACTCTTGTGATTCATGCCGATCAGGCTAGCTGCTGTAACAGCCCTGGGAAAGCTCAGGGAAGTGAGCAAGGCTACCAATCCATTCTTATTATAAAAAAAGGTATTGTAAGTGATTGTACTCATCAGGATGAGATTTGGCTGGATATGTGCAAGGTCCATTTGACTGTGATACAACAGTAAACCCTACTTCACTCACTGTTATGTAGATGTCAAGATTACCTCTGCAGTGAACAGGATTAGAGAAGCCTGCTTGGACAAACGGTTTTATCTATCCCGTGCTTATTCTGCTATGACTTGCTCCTCGTAGAGAAATGCTTCCTGATCCTGCTAATTGTAACGCTTGTGCTTTCTAATGCTGCATAGTCCCAGTGACCTAACCACCCATACTTAAAATGTATGCACACGACTGTAAGTCGCTTTGGATAAAAGAGTCTGCTAAATGGCATATATTATTTATTATTATAACACTGACACCAAACAACTTACTAATGTCTGGAACATGTCACCATGTTATACAGTACTGTCTGTTCACTGTGTAAACCCAGTTCACCAATATGTATCCGTTTGGCTTTTGACCTCGGATAAGTTGCTACATAGGCCTATAGCTTACTGTGCCGTCACAAGGTCAGAGAGTATTTCTGATCAAAACACTAAATAGAATAGATCATCCTCACACTACCAAGGAAATCTTGTTTTATTTCAAGTGACAAGCTCAAGATCAGATCGCTGAAGGCGAGCTCCTCTAAGCTGTGGAGACGCCAACTTGTGGCAACAGTAGACTTGATAGTACAGTAGACTTGATAGTGCAGCAGACTCAATGTGCAGTGTCAATGACAAAACCAAGCAGCATTCAAGTGAAAGTCATCACTACCACTAATGCTAGTCTCCCACAGCATTAACGGATGCAATAAAACGTACTCTCTACATCAGCGTTTCCCAAACTTGGTCCTCGGGACCCCAAGGGGTGCACGTTTTGGTTTTTGCCCTAACACTACACAGCTGATTCAAATTATCAAAGCTTGATTATTAGTTGATTATTTGAATCAGCTGTGTAGTGCTAGGGCAAAAACCAAAACGTGCACCCCTTAGGGTCCCGAGGACCAAGTTTGGGAAACCCTGCTCTATATCATCCACACTAGGTGACATGTTATTCAGTGAATAGCCAAGAAATTGACATGAGAAACGTAACCCTTGCAGTGTGCAAAGGTGTGACAACAGTGACTATGAGACAGTAAAACACAAACGAGACACTGTTCAAATGACACGCAGAGAAGGCCCCTTACCTTTCAGAGCACTCGGAGGCATCCTGTACACCTCTCTCCCGGCCGGAGCTCCATGGCAGCAATCCATCGCCATCAGCAGCAGTGACACCAGCAACATGCCGTCAGATCATCAGATCACCACTCAGCGGTGGGGACAAAATCACAACAAAAAACAAAAAGACACAAACGTAGAAGAAGAACTGGGCTAGTAGTAGTAGTAGTAGTAGTAAAGGTCTCTGTCCAGCAGCCCCAGCTATTGTCTCGAGTCTTGTCTCTGTGGTGGCAGGTCTCTCTGCAATCTCCCACACACACTGTGCTGCAGCGGGGCATATGTCTGCAAGTTTCCTTAGAGGAACAATAGGAAGGAGTAGAGTGGTCTGCGGTATATATAGAGTCCCTCGGGGAATACCAGAGAGCTGGAGGAGGGGCGAGAGGGTGGGAGGAGAGATGCTCCCATGGCCAATGCACAAACAGCTGAATTCATTAAAACTGTGACAGCAAATCGAGTGCAACTTGCCAAGGCTGGAAATTACAAAGAGGTTTGGTTCTGTGAAAAGGGGGGAGAGGGAGGAGGGAGGGAGGGGGTGGAGTGAAGGGGCTTGGAGGCAAGGAGGGGGGTATTTGAATTCATTAACATTAGAGGGAGAGAGAGTTAGTTGTGGAGCTATGGCTGTGTGAGAGAGTTAATGTTGTGAAAGGGCTGAGCAAATAGGGGTATCAGTGACAGAAAGAGAGAGATAGGGAAGACAGAGAAGGACAGAGATGAGAGGGAGAGAGAGCGCGAGCGAGAGCGAGAGAGAAAATGGATGGAGAGATTAGAGAAAGAGAGAGGGGGAGGGACAGAGCAGAGGACAGAGAGATGGGGGAGGGACAGTGAGAGGAGAGAGAGGAGCGTCTGCCATTCTCCCTGCCCGTCAAAGAGGGCATTGTGCTCGATGTCTCTCAGAGGATGCCCACTTCAAAGCCGTCCCCCGGGAATCACTCGGACACCGCCCCCATTGATCACTTACAGCCCTTTATCCCCCCCATTAAAATATTGTCAGTTCACATCACTTTTGTCTTTCTCAGATGAACTCACCAATCGTTATATAAAAGATACATTATAAGAATGGTGGTCATCATAAGTTGTTAATAAGTTGTGACTTATATTAGCAAACCTATATTAGTAACTTTTTGCTGTATGTCTATCCATTGCAGCTCCAGCATGAGTAGCCAAAACAGCATTGATTGTTATGAAGATTCTTCTTTGATGTGTTGTCGGTATGTAAGTAAGACCAGATTTTAATCAAATCAAATCTTGTACTTTATCTTTGTTATTAACATAAATACTACCTGCGCGGGCACACACACACACACACACCTTATTCTAAAAACTAGTAGGCCAATATCTGTAAGGGCAGTTCACGGATATTTCTACTGTACTGTGAACTGTTCTGCTATTCTATTTGGGAACAGGAAAAGGTGCATATGTATGCATCTTAATTTTGAATGCAATGTGGGTTTAAATTGATCCCCAAGTGTTAAACTTCAGGGCAAAATGTGGTCCTGGGAACATATGCTACCCCCCCAATACAGGCAACTTATGTAGACTTGTGTTTCCACTGTAGTGCTAAGCTGTTATGAACCACAAAACAAAATTAGATACACTATGCAAAGGTGAAATGGATATCTGGAAAAAGAAAGAATAGTGTCTCGTCGGGTCAGATTGACTTAATTTGTACTAGACATGTTTGCACCTGCTATTTTCTAGTGGAACTAACGCATATTGTAATATAAGGACCAGGGGCTTTTCCTGCGCAGGTCACATGGCCAGGAAAGACTCCTAGCCCAATCTATAAGGTTTTACAAATAAGTCAAATAAAAAGGTCAAGAGTAGGACACAGACCTTGATTCTAAACAAAGTTACTTCCAAGTTTTATTTTTCACAATGTTGTTCTGTATCCCCATACACAGACTGTTAGTGGCGAGAACGTGGTCTATGGTCACACACTATCTAGCCACCCACATAAATCGAGGTCCAGATGCAAAGCGCCGGTAAGCCAAAGGAGGGACGCAAATTGGAGTAATCTTTAAGCCAAGTGAGTTGCTGAACGATGAAACGCTGCACGGCTCCTAGCAGGACAGCATCAATGGGTGTCGCTGCAACCCTCCCCACAGGCCAATGCTGACGGCAGGGTTCACACTGCCAACAACATACACTACATGACCACAAATACAGTGCATTCGGAAAGTATTCAGACCCCTTCCCCTTTTCCAGTTTGTTATGTTACTGCCTTATTCTAAAATGGCTTAAATTAATGTTCTTCCTCAATCTACACACAATACTCCATAATGACAAAATGAAAACAGTTTTGTTTTCGAAGAATTGTCCGTAGAGCTCCGAGACAGGATTGTGTTGAGGCATAGTTCTGGGGAAGAGTACCAAAACATTTCTGCAGCATTGAAGGTCTCCAAGAACCCAGTGGCCTCCATTCTTAAATGGAAGAAGTTTGGAACCACCAAGACTCTTCCTAGAGCTGGCAGCAATCGGGGGAGAAGGGCCTTGGTCAGGGAGGTGTCCAAGAACCCGATGGTCACTCTGACAGAGCTCTAGAGTTCCTCTGTGGAGATGGGACAACCTTCCAGAAGGACAACCATCTCTGCAGTACTCCACCAATCAGGCCTTTATGGTAGAGTGGCCAGACAGAAGCCACTCCTCAGTAAAAGGCACGACAGCCCGCTTGGAGTTTGCCAAAAGGCCTGAACTTGAACCCGATCTAACATCTCTGGAGAGACCTGAAAAAAGCTGTGCAGTGACGCTCCCCATCCAACCTGACAGAGCTTGAGAGGATCTGCAGAGAAAAATAGGAGAAACTCCCCAAATACAGGTGTGCCAAGCTTGTAGCGTCATACCCAAGAAGACCCGAGGCTGTAATCACTGACAAAGGTGCTTCAACAAAGTACTGAGTAAAGGGTCTGAATACTTATGTAAATGTAATATTTGAGCAAAATTTCTAAAAACGTGTTTTTGCTTTGTCATTTTGGGGTATTGTGTGTAGATTGCAGAGATTATTATTATTTTTTAAATCAATTTTAGAATAAGGCTGTAACGTAACAAAATGTGGAAAAAGTCAAGGGGTCTGAATACTTTCCGAATGCACTGTATCTGGACACCTGTTCATCAAACATCTCATTCCAAAATCATGGGCATTAATATGGAGTTGGTTCCCCTTTGCTGCTATACCAGCCTCCACTCTTCTGGGAAGTCTTTCCACTAGATGCTGGAACATTGCTCCAGGGACTTGCTTCCATTCAGCCACAAGAGCATTAGTGAGGTCGGCACTGATGTTGTGCGATTAGGCCTGGCTCGCAGTCGGTGTTCCAATTCATTCCAAAAGGTGTTCGATGGGGTTGAAGTCAGGGCTCTTTGCAGGCCAGTTAAGTTCTTCCACACAGATCTTGACAAACCATTTCTGTATGGACCTCGCTTTGTGCACAGGGGCATTGTCATGATGAAACAGGAAAGGGCCTTCCCCAAACTGTTGCCACAAAGTTGGAATCATCTAGAATAGCATTGTATGCTGTAGTGTTCAGATTTCCCTTCACTGGAACTAAGGGGCCTAGCCCGAACCATGAAAAACAGCCCCAGACCATTATTCTTCCTCCACCAAACTTTACAGTTGGCACTATGTAATCGGGCAGGTAGCGTTCTCCTGGCATCCACCAAACCCAGATTTGTCCGTCCGACTGCCAGATGGTGAAGTGTGATTCATCACTCCAGAGAACGCTTTTCCACTGCTCCAGAGTCCAATGGCGGCGAGCTTTACACCACTCCAGCTGACGACTGGCATTGCGTATGGTGATCTTAGACTTGCGCGCGGCTGCTCGGCCATGGAAACCCATTTCAAGAAGCTCCGGACGAACAGTTCTTGTGCGGACGTTGCTTCCAGAGGCAGTTTGGAACTCAGTAGTGAGTGTTGCAACAGAGAACAGACGATTTTTATGCGCTACCAGCTTCAGCGGTCCTGTTATGTGAGCTTGTGTAGCCTACCACTTCACGGCTGAGCCGTCGTTGCTCCTAGACCTTTCCACTTCACAAAAACAGCCCTTACAGTTGACCGGGGCTGCTCTAGCAGGGCAGAAATTTGACTTGTTGGAAAGGTGGCATCCTATGACAGTGCCACGTTGAAAGTCACTGAGCTCTTCAGTAAGGCCATTCTACTGCCAATGTTTGTCTATGGAGATTGCATGGCTGTGTGCTCGATTTTATACACCTGTCAGCAACGGGTGTGGCTGAAATAGCCGAATCCACTAATTTGTACAGTGGGGAAAAAAAGTATTTAGTCAGCCGCCAATTGTGCAAGTTCTCCCACTTAAAAAGATGAGAGAGGCCTGTAATTTTCATCATAGGTACACGTCAACTATGACAGACAAAATGAGAAGAAAAAATCCAGAAAATCAAATTGTAGGATTTTTAATGAATTTATTTGCAAATGATGGTGGAAAATAAGTATTTGGTCAATAACAAAAGTTTCTCAATACTTTGTTATATACCCTTTGTTGGCAATGACACAGGTCAAACGTTTTCTGTAAGTCTTCACAAGGTTTTCACACACTGTTGCTGGTATTTTGGCCCATTCCTCCATGCAGATCTCCTCTAGAGCAGTGATGTTTTGGGGCTGTCACTGGGCAACACAGACTTTCAACTCCCTCCAAAGATTTTCTATGGGATTGAGATCTGGAGACTGGCTAGGCCACTCCAGGACCTTGAAATGCTTCTTACGAAGCCACTCCTTCGTTGCCCGGGCGGTGTGTTTGGGATCATTGTCATGCTGAAAGACCCAGCCACGTGTCATCTTCAATGCCCTTGCTGATGGAAGGAGGTTTTCACTCAAAATCTCACGATACATGGCCCCATTCATTCTTTCCTTTACACGGATCAGTCGTCCTGGTCCCTTTGCAGAAAAACAGCCCCAAAGCATGATGTTTCCACCCCCATGCTTCACAGTAGGTATGGTGTTCTTTGGATGCAACTCAGCATTCTTTGTCCTCCAAACACAACGAGTTGAGTTTTTACCAAAAAGTTATATTTTGGTTTCATCTGACCATATGACATTCTCCCAATCCTCTTCTGGATCATCCTAATGCACTCTAGCAAACTTCAGACGGGCCTGGACATGTACTGGCTTAAGCAGGGGGACACGTCTGACACTGCAGGATTTGAGTCCCTGGCGGCGCAGTGTGTTACTGATGGTAGGCTTGTTACTTTGGTCCCAGCTCTCTGCAGGTCATTCACTAGGTCCCCCCGTGTGGTTCTGGGATTTTTGCTCACCGTTCTTGTGATCATTTTGACCCCACTGGGTGAGATCTTGCGTGGAGCCCCAGATCGAGGGAGATTATCAGTGGTCTTGTATGTCTTCCATTTCTTAATAATTGCTCCCACAGTAGATTTTTTTCAAACCAAGCTGCTTACCTATTGCAGATTCAGTCTTCCCAGCCTGGTGCAGGTCTACAATTTTGTTTCTGGTGTCCTTTGACAGCTCTTTGGTCTTGGCCATAGTGGAGTTTGGAGTGTGACTGTTTGAGGTTGTGGACAGGTGTCTTTTATACTGATAACAAGTTCAAACAGGTGCCATTAATACAGGTAACGAGTGGAGGACAGAGGAGCCTCTTAAAGAAGAAGTTACAGGTCTGTGAGAGCCAGAAATCTTGCTTGTTTGAAGTTGACCAAATACTTATTTTCCACCATAATTTGCAAATAAATTCATTAAAAATCCTACAATGCGAGTTTCTGGATTTTTTTTTCTCATTTTGTCTGTCATAGTTGACGTGTTCATATGATGAAAATTACAGGCCTCTCTCATCTTTTTAAGTGGGAGAACTTGCACAATTGGTGGCTGACTAAATACTTTTTTCCCCCACTGTATATATAGTCTATGTGTGAAGGGTGTGTGACCATGTGGGTGTGTGTGCCTGTGTGTGTGTATGAGTGGCTGTGCCGCAGTTTGAGTGAGTGGCCGACTTTGCCAACATCAGAGGGCCGTGCTTTGAAGTTGCGGCATAACAGAGAGAACGGGTGTGTGAGAGAGACACAGACATTGGGGGATGGAAAGAGAGCAAAAAAGGAGAGAGAGTGTAAGAGGGAAAGCGCTATGTTCCGCTCTCTGAGCACTTTTTGTGTGTGTGTAGTGGGGGGTGAAATCGCAATATTTTGGACGATATTATATTGATACTTTGACTCCAAGTATCGATTTGTTATTTCCATGACTGATCAAAACTAATTTTAATTTTCTCTCGTCTCCCTCTCTGCAGCAGACATAGTGAGCAAAATGTTTGGAACATCAAATCGCAATATCAAATAGAATCGTGAGAATTGCAATAAATATAGTATTGGCACCTAAGTATCGTGATAATATCGTATCATGAGGTCCCTGCTAATTAGCAGCCCTGGTGTGGTGTGAGTCTCTGTGTTGTTTATGAGTTTGCAGTGTTGTGTTGGTACTGTAGTGTGTGGTGTCCCAGCCCCCTCCATGCACCCGAGCGGCACAATGGCCCTGAGATCTGTAAGCCAGCTCAGGCAGAGCGGGATGGCATGGGACAAACGGGCGGCACTCTTTCATCCTCTCTCTCCATCCCCCTTTGATGTTCTTTGATTAATCTGGCCTCCACTCACTCGCTCCTTCCATCCATCCCTCGGCGAGCCAGAGTGGGCATACTGTACTGTAGCCTTCTCCTCCTCTCCCTCTCCCCTCCTTTCTCTTTGCCAGTCTATCGCTCAGTATTACTCCTCTTTTACCATTGTCAGTGGTGCTGACCACAGAGCTAAACCAACAAACACGTTTGCAGAAGGGAGAGGACAGCAGTCTTAGAAGGGAAAGTGAGAGATACTAAATGGAAAATGAGAGAGGACAGACAAACAAGTGGTTTTCAGGCATCTCACCTCTTCTTGCTGTGACAGCACGTCTGCTGCTCTAGACCTGAAGGACATCAGAGAACATTGAATCAAACCAAAGCCACACGCTTAAAATTCAACACACAAATCCATAGAAAGCTTAACTTGAAAGTGCATTACTGTACTGTTAAAAGCATGGCATGACTGACATTGCATCGTATGGAAAGGTTTTGGAGGCGCACTTACCAGAGCCACAGCCACGCATCAAGGGCCATCCCCTCTAGCTGGCCAGTCCAGCAGTGGTCTCAAATGGTCACAAAAGGTACATCTCACTGCCACAAGACGTGCATTGCAGAAGCCTAGACAGGATTTGCTTTTGCCAGTCCATATCTCCATTGAGACAAGAAACACAATATTTGGAGAATTGGGTTTGGGGTCTGTATGTGTGTGTGTGTGGTGGTTCCTGCCCTGGGGGTCACCTGAGGTTACACATGGTGCTGACATAACACACACAAGCCCTACAAAGACACTACAGTGGGCGAGGGTCTAATAACCTTTCTGCTAAACAATGCATGCTGGAGTTTGGAAAAAAGAGCAACAATGTGAATGAGTTAGTAAGTGGCGTGAGAGAGCAAAGGTTTTGTAAAGGCTGTCAACGGGGACATTTGAGATCTCTCTATAAGAATTACTTTGAGACCCCAGGGTGAGGACAAAGTGTGTGTGTGTGTGGGAGGGGCTTTGGGTACTGTAACTCCTCGCTGGGGGGCTGCATGAGTTGGTTACATAAAGAAAGCACACAACGCTCCACACAAAATCACGCCACAATGAGAACCTTAACAACAATCGTGTTGAATAACACCCAGGTATTGTGTATGGTTATGAAACCATTTTCTCCCATTGTCTTAGGCAGAAAACAATTGAAAACTAGGTCAGTGGGGTACGCAGGGCTGGGCAGGGGAGAGAAGGGGTTCCCAACATGGCCGCACAGACAGACAAACCTAAAAAACATACACTTCAGCCCCCCAGACAATATTAGGGCAAAAACATCTCGTCTCTGCAGGGCTGGAGCGGATCATTGAGAAATATCTTGTTAATTGTCTTGATAATTACTGAACATTTTGTAGAATGCTAAATGCTTAAACTTAACCAGAAAATGTTTCCATTTGAATAATCACATATTTAGATGGAGGATAAAACGGGTAAGATCAGCAACATTTTCAAAACTACATAACAGTATGCTGATGAAAGTGGTTTGCTTATTCAAGTGATGTTGCATTTGTGATAAAGAAGTTTTAGTTCAAAATCTGAAAACATAGCTTTTAATATTTGTTATTAGGAAATAAAATGACAAAATCTGTACATTTAACAGGAAATACAATCTCTTTATCCCAATATTTTTTTTAAGACAAATTAGAAACATGAACCTTTTACTTCTCCTTTTTATAAACTGGGGGAAGGATAGTGCAATAACTAAAGATTCCTAGTCCAGGCCACAAACCCATGGGATAAATCTCAAAAGTGTCTTACTCTCCTTGTTTAAAGGCAGTCCAGACTGAGGGAAGGAGACAAGGAGTGGAAGCCCCTTTAGACTATTGAGCAGCCTTTCTTAAAACAGTACAAGCCCATCTCTGGCTGCAGTGGTCAGTGTCTCTGGTTGTTGAGGCTCTTGGCCTTGGAGATCATCTGTAGGGGGGTCTGCCTGCGCTCAGCCCCGGAGCCAGCCAAGGCCCCTTCCCTCTCCTGCTCCCCCAGAGGGTCCATGTCCTGAGTGGACGTAGACGGGGTCGCTGACATCATCCTGCGGATGTTACCCACCTGACCGAGACAGGAGAGGGAGAGAGCATTTTAGAGACACATATTTCCCTCAGATTACACAGACCCACAAAGAATTCAAAAACAAATCAAATTTTGATCAACTCCAATATCTATTGGGTGAAATACCAGTGTACAATCACAGCAGTAAGATTTGTGACCTGTAGCCACAAGAAAAGGGCAACCATATTTATTTTTTGCACATCGTTACAACACTGTATATAGACATAATTTGACATTTGAAATGTCTTTATTCTTTTGGAAATGTGTGAGTGTACTGTTTACTGTTCATTTTTTAGTATTATCTATTTCACTTGCTTTGGCAATGTAAACATATGTTTCCCATGCCAATAAAGCCCCTTAAATTGGGGGGGAAATAAAAGAAAAGAATAGAAAAGAATAGAAAAAGAAAAACAAATAGAAAGAGGAAAAGAAAAGAAAAGAAAGAAAGAAAGAAAGAAAAAAAGAAAGAGCTCACCCTACTAGAATCTGAAGTGAAATGTCTACTGTTTGCTGATGATCTGGTGCATCTTTCACCAACCAAGGAGGGCCTACAGCAGCACCTAGATCTTCTGCACAGATTCTGTCAGACCTGGGCCCTGACAGTAAATCTCAGTAAGACAAAAATAATGGTGTTCCAAAAAAAGGTCCAGTTGCCAGGACCACAAATACAAATTCAATCTAGACAACGTTGCCCTTGAGCACACAAGAAACGATACATACCTCGGCCTAAACATCAGCGCCACAGGTAACTTCCACAAAGCTGTGAACAATCTGAGAGACAAGGCAAGAAGGGCCTTCTATGCCATCAAAAGGAACATAAAATTCAACATACCAATTAGGATCTGGCTTCAAATACTTGAATCAGTTATAGAACCCATTGCCCTTTATGGTTGTGAGGTCTGGGGTCCGCTTACCAACCAAGAATTCACAAAATGGGACAAACACCAAATTGAGACTGCACGCAGAATTCTGCAAAAAATATCCTAGAGTGTACAACGAAAAACACCAAATAATGCATGCAGAGCAGAATTAGGCCGATACCCGCTAATTATCAAAATCCAGAAAAGAGCCGTTAAATTCTATAACCACTTAAAAGGAAGCGATTCCCAAACCTTCCATAACAAAGCAATCACCTGCAGAGAGATTAACTTGGAGAAGAGTCCCCTAAGTAAGCTTGTCCTGGGGCTCTGTTCACAAACACAAACAGACCCCACACAGCCCCAGGACAACAACACATTTAGACCCAACCAAATCATGAGAAATCAAAAAGAGAATTACTTGACCCTTTGGAAAGAATTAACAAAAAAACAGAGCAAACTAGAATGCTATTTGGCCCTAAACAGAGAGTACACAGTGGCAGAATACCTGACCACTGTGACTGACCCAAACTTAAGGAAAGCTTTGACTATGTACAGACTCAGTGAGCATATCCTTGCTATTGAGAAAGGCCATTCTAGGCAGACCTGGCTCTCAAGAGAAGACAGGCTATGTGCACATTGCCCACAAAATGAGGTGGAAACTGAGATGCACTTCCTAACCTCCTGCCAAATGTATAACCATATTAGAGACACATATTTCCCTCAGATTACACAGATCCACAAAGAATTTGAAAACAAGCCCAATTTTGATAAACTCCCACATCTACTGGGTGAAATACCACAGTGTGCCATCACAGCAGCAAGATTCGTGACCTGTTGCCACAAGAAAAGGGCAACCAGTGAAGAACAAACACCGTTGTAAATACAACCCACATGTATGTTTATTTATTTTCCCATTTGTACTTTAACTACTTGCACATTGTTACAACACTGTATATATACATAATATGACATCTGAAATGTCTTTATTCTTTTGGAACTTCTTAGGGTAATGTTTACTGTTAATATTGATTGTTTATTTCACTTTTGTTTACCAACTACTTCACTTGCTTTGGCAATGTTATCATATGTTTCCCATGCCAATGAAGCCCTTGAAAAGAATAGAATAGAATAAATGAATGAAAGAGAGAGAGAGAGAGAGAGAGAACAGAAAAGAGAAGGAGACAACACTAAAAAGTACCACAGAGCACACTTGAAATTTGAGCCCTCATTCTTTCTTACAACCCACCTCACCCCTCTCTGAATGTTTCTCTCACCTCGGCCTCGATATGCTGCAGAGCTTTGAGGTGGCTCTCTCTGCACTGGCTCACCCTGCCCACCTCCTCCTCTATGGAAGCAGAGATGCTCTCACAGCCACTGCACCTGTGGACACACATACAAGAGATAGATCAGCAGAATCTATATGTGGACAGAGAAACGGGCATATAACATACAGTAGAAAAGCAGGACTAATGATACAATGATTAATGATTCATCAGACACAGACAATAACATTCTAACATGGCTTCTGTAAGAAAAGTAAAAAAAAAACTCAATAGCTCATAACCGGGTCTACAATCTCAAACGTGAATATGCAGAACTCTTGTATATGTAGACCCCCCCCCATCCTCACCAATGTGCCAGTATGCTGGAGATGCGGCCCATGCCCTGGGAGCGGATGTCCCGGCCGATGCAGGCGTCCACCTCCAGTTGCTGCCTGCACTGGTCCAGCTTCCCCCGGATCACGTCAGCATACACAGCCTCAATCACCAGGTCCTCAAGCTCACGCACACTGCCCACCTCCAGGTCCTTCAGCAGCGTTGAGTACGGGATCACCTGCAGTCACCATAATAATAAACAGAAGTGTGTGAGAGTGATGCTGCACATTACACATTTGCAAACTGGTGCTGGACCAATAATGAATACCATGAATAGGAAGAAAGCCTACTGCTCTCTGTTTCTTTGCTCAAACTGTCTGCACCACAATACACAAACAATATTTAGGGCTGCTTCGGGTCTGTTGCAGTAGACAGTCCTGTACGAACCTGCATGTTTGCAGCCAGGTTGACAATGGTCAGATGTCTTAGCTTGTTCTTCTGGGTCTCAGTCAAGGGGGGTAGAGTATCCTTGAATGCTGAAAGGACAAATAGGACCAAAAAAAATTGTATTTTCCTAGCATGCTTATTGAGGGAAGATGTATTCACTACACATGTGATTTTTAGGACCCCTTTAGGTATAAAATAAACAAATATTTAAAACATTTGATAAAATATTGAATTTGGCATTTACTACTATAGCCCATAGAAACACATTGAATACCACATTCAAAAATGAAAAAAATGAAAATAAAAAGACTGTCAACTAGGTTAAACTGATGGACTTTGATGGAGATTTTGTAATTTTTCAATAGACTTAAAAGATGCACTATGCAGAAATCGCTCTGCCATTTCCTGCTTGCTAAAATTCTAATAGTTCGCATAATTTACGTTTATGTGATAAAACAAGCAAGTATAGTGTAGAACAGGGGTCTCCAACAGGTTGATCGCAAGCTACCAGTAGCTCGTAGCCCACCAGTAGCTCGTAGCCCACATATGAGTAAATCGGCAAACAATTCTTAAAGTACATGCAAGTTGACAAGTATCAGATACCGCAAGCTCACAGATAACATCTAATCAACGCAACATTGACATTATACCACCCCTGGTTAGCCACTTTTGGCGCAAAAAAACAAACCTAACAATATCTGCCAAATAATTTCCAGCAATATTGCCCGTCTGTCTGTGTGGTGCGAGCGTTTTTAGATCACTCCTGTGTGTAGCCAGTTGATGTGATAACCATCTTGTGGGTTGACAGAAATAATCTCCCCAAAACCTTCTCAATTAAATGTTAACTGAGAAGGCTTACCTGGCAGAAGTATATCATGAATAAGTATATAATTTGTATCTATTATTTGTTATTGCAAACTTTGCTGTGAAATTAGCAACAGCAGTACAGAACCATCGCTAGACCCCCACATTAGCTGTCACATTCCTCGCTCGCTAGATGCATAATTAAAGGAAAGATGCACAACTAAAGGGGAATTACACAACAAAAATTCGTTTTCTACCAGACCCTAAAAAAATTATGTCTACTGATGTGATTTAACCATTAACATGTACTCAGAACATCCAATTTCGTTTCTCTATGAACAATTGTAATTGAGTGAAAAAACATTCTCAAACCAGGATTTTTCCCCCTGAGAAAACATAGTTTGGTAAAATATAAAACATTGTACACTACTTTCTCTTGTACACTAAGGACCTGGGGAAGAGTTGCAGGTGAGAGGAGAGGAGAAGAATGTGTTTATTTGAAAGCTATAATATTTTTTTGTAGTTAAATAAAATGTGTATCTTAAAAAGTAGCTCTCATGCTAGAAAAGGTTGGAGACCCCTGGTGTAGATAATAATTGTACCATCTAAACTGCTGTGAAATATATTTTTCATAACCAAAAATATTTTATTTATTTTCAGCTGTTTAAAGCTGGCAAACAAAACAGAAAGTATAAAGATGCAAAAACGAACAGGAAGCATAGAAATAGTGTACATTGTACATATCTCCCGCTTCTTAGATGTGCTTTCAATGAGAATGACAGATCTATAGACTATTCAACCCATTTCTATGTGAATTTGGTCGGTTGCGCAAAAAGTTACATATTGCAGCTTTAAGGATTTTAGGATGAATGCACTATCTAATTGTAAGTCGCTCTGGATAAGTGTCTTCTAAATGACTAAAATGTAAATCAACCTGTGGATAGATACTGTAGTACCATTACCGTGTAACATGAATAACACACAAGCAGAAAAAAACATGAAAGGATCAACTACCTTTATAATCATGGTATGTGCCATAGGCAAACATGTTGAGCAGTTGACAGTAGCCTTCATTGGGACCTTTTGACAGCTACAAGAGAGAGCAGTGAGTGAGGACAAATTGACAACATTGTACGCTATCACATATGGAGGACTAAAAGTGCCACAATTAAATAAATAAATACACCATTAAATAATTACTTAAATGTGTCATTAATTAATTCAAATTAGAATTAAATACATAAATGTGTAATTAAATGTATCATTAATTAATTCAAATACCGATTCATTTTATGTAAAATCAATGATCCTGCATGCAGGACAGAATACTTAAACTGTCAAACGACATAAAGTCAGTGGGCGGGGCTAACGCGAATCTAGTCTGATCCATTGCTTTGGTCTGAAGTAGAGTAGGCCAACCTGGATAGAGACAATGGAGGATCTCCGTGAACTTTCCAGGGAGTTGGTTAGAGACATTTTAAACTTAGCAGAGGATGTAGAAGCAGGACCTGCTGACATTATCCGGAATTGATTTGTCTTGGCTTGATGCAGAGGGTAACCAATCAGGCGTTAGGTTCCGCCTACCAACTTTTGATGGGTCAGTTTGACAGTTTTAAGTAATTCAGGAAGCACTCCAACGCAGGACCATGAAATGTAAATGTAAATAGTGAAATTATTATATATGTATTTTACATAAAATGAATCGGTATTTGAATTAATTAATGACACATTTAATAACACATTTATGTATTTAATTCTAATTTTAATTAATTAATGACACATTTAAGTAATTATTTAATGGTGTATTTATTTATTTAATTGTGGCACTTTTAGTCCTCCATAATCACATAGCCTACAGATGGCTTGAAAACAGTGACATCTGGTGTTGTGGGGTTAGCCATTACATTTGAGTGAAAAATGAATGCACCTCACATTCATGTACAAGTCACTCCACTTCAGTTAGAAAAAGTAACACCAAAAAAGCGAGTTAGCTAGCTACCTCTTGAATGCAGGGGAGTTCTAGGAATTCGCCAAAGACATACACCCCCGGAGCTTCCAGTAATTGGTTTATGAGGGCAATCAAAGCGGGTCCTTTAGCATTTTTGGCCAGCAACATGAACGGCTCGAGCTGGTTGATGTGTTTCGGCTCTCCAGCCATCTGAGGAAAAACTGAGTGGAGCTAGCCAGAGCTAGCTAGCTAACGTTAGCAATGTCATTTTAGCCATCTAGCAAACGGGCTTATATTAAGCCACAGCAAGGCAATACAGTTGACTAGCAAGTTTAGTTTGCTCACAGACAGTTACCGAAGTTAGCTATTGTAAGTACTCACATTGTTTTCGTTTATCTTGTCAAATATTTTTTCGCGCTGCTTGACTTAATGGCACAATTTTTTCAGGAGAAAGATGTGTGGGCGTGTTTAGGCAAATTACACATGCTTTTACAGGAGACATTAAAGGGATATTTCACCAAAATTACATGTTGGTTTCCTTACTCTGTAAGCAGTCTATGGTCATCGGGGTGGGTGAAATTTACTCCTCAGCCTGAAGTGTAGCCACTTGCACCGCTGGCCGACCAACTGGGCATTCCTACAATGTGGTGCCTTTTGGACCTCATAACTTTTCTAAGGAAAGTATTTTTTTTTATTCTATCAGAAACGGACTTTCAGAAAAACATATTGATCAAGTTCAGGCACTTAAATCAGGGCCGGTCCTAGCCTTAAAGGGGCCCTAAGCACCTCACAGACAAAACATTTTAGTGGTCCCCTTCTTGATGGTGGAGAGTTTTTAAGTACATTTCCTGCAATTTGCCATGGGATGTATAGAAAATGTTGCAGTTTTAAAGCCCGTTTTCTGCAATTCTACACATTTTGCTATGGGTGGAGAGAAAATGTAGCAATTTTCTAACACATTTCATGCAATTCTACTCATATTGACATGGGGTAGATATATATATATATATATATATATATATATATATATATATATTGGCAGTTTTACAGCTAATTTCGTGCAATTCTAATCATTTTGCCATGGGGTGGAGATAAATATTTGCAGGTTTAAAGCAAGTTTTCTGCAATTCACATTTTTCCATGGGGAAGAGAAAATTTTGCAAATTTATGACACCTTTCATGCAATTCTACTCATTTTGCCATGGGGCAGAGAGAAAAATTGTGTAGTTTTGCAGCTAATTTCCTGCAATTCTACCCATTTTGCCATTGGGTGGAGAGACATTTTTGCATTTCTAAAGTACATTTCCTGCAATTCTACTAGGGCTGACCCCAATTAGTCGACTGGTGGATTGTTTGGTTGTTAGGCTGTTGGTCGACAGAGATTGTTTTAGTCAAGCAGTAACATACATACACATACAGTGGGGAGAACAAGTATTTGATACACTGCCGATTTTGCAGGTTTTCCTACTTACAAAGCATGTAGAGGTCTGTAATTTTTTATCATAGGTACACTTCAACTGTGAGAGACGGAATCTAAAACAAAAATCCAGAAAATCACATTGTATGATTTTTAAGTAATTAATTTGCATTTTATTTCATGACATAAGTATTTGATACATCAGAAAAGCAGAACTTAATATTTGGTACAGAAACCTTTGTTTGCCATTACAGAGATAATACGTTTCCTGTAGGTCTTGACCAGGTTTGCACACACTGCAGCAGGGATTTTGGCCCACTCCTCCATACAGACCTTCTCCAGATCCTTCAGGTTTCGGGGCTGTCGCTGGGCAATACGGACTTTCAGCTCCCTCCAAAGATTTTCTATTGGGTTCAGGTCTGGAGACTGGCTAGGCCACTCCAGGACCTTGAGATGCTTCTTACGGAGCCACTCCTTAGTTGCCCTGGCTGTGTGTTTCGGTCGTTGTTATGCTGGAAGACCCAGCCACGACCCATCTTCAATGCTCTTACTGAGGGAAGGAGGTTGTTGGCCAAGATCTCGCGATACATGGCCCCATCCATCCTCCCCTCAATACGGTGCAGTCGTCCTGTCCCCTTTGCAGAAAAGCATCCCCAAAGAATGATGTTTCCACCTCCATGCTTCACGGTTGGGATGGTGTTCTTGGGGTTGTACTCATCCTTATTCTTCCTCCAAACACGGCGAGTGGAGTTTAGACCAAAAAGCTCTATTTTTGTCTCATCAGACCACATGACCTTCTCCCATTCCTCCTCTGGATCATCCAGATGGTCATTGGCAAACTTCAGACAGGCCTGGACATGCGCTGGCTTGAGCAGGGGGACCTTGTGTGCGCTGCAGGATTTTAATCCATGACGGCGTAGTGTGTTACTAATGGTTTTCTTTGAGACTGTGGTCCCAGCTCTCTTCAGGTCATTGACCAGGTCCTGCCCTGTAGTTCTGGGCTGATCCCTCACCTTCCTCATGATCATTGATGCCCCACGAGGTGAGATCTTGCATGGAGCCCCAGACCGAGGGTGATTGACCGTCATCTTGAACTTCTTCCATTTTCTAATAATTGCGCCAACAGTTGTTGCCTTCTCACCAAGCTGCTTGCCTATTGTCCTGTAGCCCATCTCAGCCTTGTGCAGGTCTACAATTTTATCCCTGATGTCCTTACACAGCTCTCTGGTCTTGGCCATTGTGGAGAGGTTGGAGTCTGTTTGATTGAGTGTGTGGACAGGTGTCTTTTATACAGGTAACGAGTTCAAACAGGTGCAGTTAATATAGGTAATGAGTGGAGAACAGGAGGGCTTCTTAAAGAAAAACTAACAGGTCTGTGAGAGCTGGAATTCTTACTGGTTGGTAGGTGATCAAATACTTATGTCATGCAATAAAATGCAAATTAATTACTTAAAAATCATACAATGTGATTTTCTGGATTTTTGTTTTAGATTCCGTCTCTCACAGTTGAAGTGTACCTATGATAAAATTACAGACCTCTACATGCTTTGTAAGTAGGAAAACCTGCAAAATCGGCAGTGTATCAAATACTTGTTCTCCCCACTGTATGTAACTCTGTGTTGTTGTTTTTATCACACTGCTTTGCTTTATATTGGCCAGGTCACAGTTGTAAATGAGAACTTGTTCTCAACTGACTTACCTGGTTAAATAAAGGTGAAATAAAAAAAATTAAGAAAATAATGAACTCATCCTCTGCAGCAGAGGTAACTCTGGATCTTCGTTTTCTGTGGCGGTTCTCATGAGAGCCAGTTTCATCATAGCGCTTGATGGTTTTTGCGACTGCACTTGAAGACACTTTCAAAGTTCTTGAAATGTTCCGTATTGAATGACCTTCATGTCTTAAAGTAATGATGGACTGTCATTTCTCTTTGCTTATTTGAGCTGTTCTTGCCATAATATGGACTTGGTCTTTTACCAAATAGGGCTATCTTCTGTATACCAACCCTACCTTGTCAGAACACAACTGATTGGCTCAAACGCATTAAGAAGGAAATACATTCCACAAATTAACTTTTAACAAGGCATAGCTGTTAATTGAAATGCATTGCAGGTGACTACATCATGAAGCTGGTTGAGCGAATGCTAAGAGTGTGCAAAACTGTCATCAAAGGAAAGGGTGGCTACTTTGAAGAATCTCAAATATAAAATATATTTTGATTTGTTTAACACTTTTTTGGTTACTACATGATTCCATATGTGTTATTTCATAGTGTTGATGTCTTCACTATTATTCTACAATGTAGAAAATAGTAAAAATAAAGAAAAACCCTGGAATGAGTAGGTGTGTCCAAACTTTCGACTGGTACTGTATATATACTGAACAAAAATATGAATGCAACATGTTGTCTTGGTTCCCCCTGTCATCAGAGGGCGGCAGAGACCGTCCTGGAGACATTAATGACACTCAGGTGTGTCCTATTACTCATTATGATTTCCGTGTTAAAAGAGGTGTGTTTTCTGTTGTCCTTTGCAGAAGCTTGAATTGTTTGTCGTGTGCGTTTGTCGCCTGAGTGAGTTTTCGAGACTTAGTGTTTGTTGGTTTTCCCATGTTACTGTGATCTTTCAGTTACCGTTTCTCAGTAAAGTACTGTGTTTATCCTTAACCACTGATTCCTCATCTGGTCTCTTCTCTGCTCCTGGGTCCAACATCACCACGTCACAGCAAGCTTCTGCTTCCAACATGGACCCAGCAGAGATCACCCAGATCAAGAATGTTGTAACCCACCAAGGAGCACTGCTGGGGCGGCAGCAAGAACAACTCTCCCAAATATCAGAGACCCTCCGGGCACTTACCGATTTCCTCCAACCACAGTCCAACCCCAACCCAGGAGGAGCCAATGCCCAAGTCTCATCGCCCAGTGCTACAGGCGTCGCCATAGTTCTTCCAGGGAACCTGCACCAGGAACCCAAGATCCCAGCCCCCGAGCGGTATGGCGGCCACCCGGGAGGATGCAAAGGGTTCCTCACTTAGTGCTCTCTGGTGTTCGAGCTACAGTCCTCCTCGCTCCACACTGATCGGGCCATGATCGCCTACACCATCTCTCTACTCTCGGGCAAGGCCCTGGCGTGGGCAACGGCGGTGTGGCAACAGTAGCCACCATCCTGCAGCTCCATATTAGCCTTCACTGCCGAGCTGCGACGAGTCTTCGACCACCCAGTCGGCGGACGAGAAGCAGCCAGCCGACTGTTCAACATCCGCCAAGGGGCCAGACCAGTGGCTGACTTCGCCATTGAGTTCCGCACCCTCGCCGCCGAGAGTGGGTGGTATACGGAGGCACTGGTCACCGTTTGCACCAGGGTCTGTCTAACTCCGTCAAGGATGAACTGGCCTCTCGGGAACTGGGAGATAACCTCGAGCCCCTGATAACGCTGGCAATCAGGATTGACAACCGCCTCCGAGAACGTGTGAGACAGCGCCTTTTTGACACCACCCCAGTATCTCGGTTTTCTGAGCACCCCAAGCCCCCCGAGCCCAGCATTGGGGAGCCCATGCAGCTGGGACGCACACGTCTGAGCCCACAGGAACATGACAGGCGCATGCGCGAAGGCTGCTGCCTCTACTGCGGAAGTCTCGGCCATCTCCGTGCTACATGCCCAGAGCTGACGAGAAACGCCAGGGCTCGCCAGGACAAGGGGAGACCCTAACGAGCTGTGCAGTTTCACCTTGGCTGCCCAGTCACCGTCTGTCACTACCCGCAACCCTCCACTGGGACAATCATCACACCAGATTCAAGCCTTCGTGGACTCCGGGGATGCGGATAATTTCATTGATCAAGACTTCACCAGAGAAAACAAATCCCCTGCGTGAAATGTCCCGTCCCTCTGCAGATTCAAGCCCTTGATGGACGCCCCATTGGCTCCGGCCAGGTGGAATATCAGACCAAGCCCATTCTACTGCAGGTTGAGGTGAACCACTCAGACTCTTAGTTTTCTGTTGATCACTGCTCCCGAGAACCCCCTTATCCTAAGGTACCCCTGGCTAGCGCTACAAAACCCACTATTCTCCTGGTCCATGGGACACCTACTAGACTGGGATAAGAACTGCCAGACTAAATGTCTAAGACCCCCACCAAGAGCCTCGCCGTTGGTTTGCCAATTTTTCAAACAAGGAACAATCTCCATTCAAGAAGCCAAGAGGTTGAACGCTCGCCAGGCTAGGTAGGCGCTGTTTTTTAACAGGTTCAACTTCACTCTAGCCTATCGCCCGGGATCCAAGAATCAGAAAGCAGACGCCCTGTCCCATCAACACGATGTCTCTAACGAGGCCCAGGACCTCCACATCCGGCTTCATCACCTGTGGGACCGTCTGAGACCAGCCACTCGGACAACTGATGAAACTGAGGAGTATTTCTGTCTGTAATAGAGCCCTTTTGTGGGGAAAAATTTATTCTGATTGGCTCCCAATTGGGTGGGACTATGCCCTCCCAGGCCCAACCATGGCTGCGCCCCTGCCCAGTCATGTGAAATCCATAGATTAGGGGCCTCATGAATTTATTTCAATTGACTGATTTCCTTATGTGAACTGTAACTCAGTAAAATCATTTAAATTGTTTCATGTTGTGTTTATATTTTTGTTCAGTGTATATATATTTTTGTACACATATTTAACCCCTTTTTTTGGGTAGGCACAAAACTACCTTCCTACTTCCATTTGTTTTTTAAAACCGGAATCGGTTATCTTCAGACAAGTCCCGTGACACTTGTGGAGGTCATAGAGCAAAAGTGAGAATCTCCCCTTTCCACAGTGGGGTCCCATTCGTTTGTAGCCCAAACGGTTCGGACGCTACCAAACAGAAGTTGGCACTTCGACGGTATTGACTTCAGACGAGTCTCCTGACACTTGTGGGGGTCATAGAGCAAAACGGAGAACACCATTGTGTTCGTGAGAGTCTCCCCTTTCCATAGAGTGGTAACTGTTCGGACGCTACAGACGTTTAGGTGAGAAGACCGATTTTTGGGATGTCTCATGGTCTGACAAAGACCGCTCTAGCTCTGCCACCTTTCACCGCAGATGTGGAAGTGCGACATAGGTGGATGTGATGGATTGAGACGCATCCAATGCAAAAAAAACAGATACAGTATCTCTAACTTAAACTGACAGATTTTGATGGGGATTTTTTGTTATGTAATTTATTGTAGATTGACACACCGGTGCGTCAATCGACTCTAGGGGGTTAAAGATCAAGTGAATTACAAAATCAATGGGGGCTTCCTGGAGGTCAGAGCCTCCAGGAAGCCAAAAATTGTTAGCTGACATGGCTAATTGAGTGACTGTCAGGGACTGACATAACAAGACAAAAACTGCTGATGCACAACAAAATCTTGAAATGACACCTTGTGTGTTCTACTATTCTAACTCTCAACAGTAAATTGAGACCCTAGCGGCCGGGAGTCCTAAGCGGCTGCTTATGTCGCTTCTGCCTGGAGCCGGCCCTGACTAATTCTAGGCAGATTATTCACACCATGAGATATTTCCACCCTGTTAGGGACATACACATAACTATCTCAAAGTGTTAACAATGCATGGATATAGCTAGATTTAGATTTTCTAAGACATCAAAGGACTCTTATTCTATCACATTAATTTATTTCTTCAAATAATGATAAAACTATTATTAATGAGTGAAACGTGCTTTATTTGCACCCTATTTTTTTCCAAATAAGAGGGAATAATAGAATTTTACATGTTTAGTTGACCCCTTCTATCTCTACAAGTTACCACAAAAACATGCATAACATTTGATAGAATTGTTAAATTATGATTTTAAAATACCGACCTAACAGGGTGGAATTAAGCATAACACGGTGGAAAGCAATAACAGGGTGGAACTAATTAATACAAGATTTAAACAATTGAATGTATTTTATTAACTTTTACATCTGTGAAATTGTAGAAAAATATTACACCTATAATAAGAATGAATATTATGCATCAGTTTACATCACTTTCTAGTTATTTCATTTTTAATTGTTTTTTTTCTGTATTTTTAATAACATCGTCAACCTGAGTTTGTAAAACAACAAAAAAATAGATTATTATTATTTATATATATTGTTGCTAGATAATTACATTACAATTATGGAATGGCCGGCAGGGATGTAGCTCAGTTGGTAGAGCATGGCGTTTGCAACACGTTGCAAACGCCGGGGTTGTGGGTTCGATTCCCACGGGGGGCCAGTATGAAAAATAAAAAAAGTATGTATGCACTCACTAACTGTAAGTTGCTCTGGATAAGAGCGTCTACTAAAATGTAAATGGATAACAGGTTGGATGTGTAATGCTTGACCCGCTCAGTTTTCCACCACAGAAAATTGCCAAAAAGAGTAAACCAGATCACCTGCTTTTACACTGTGATTTGACTATTAGATGTTCAATGTCTCTTTTTAATTATTATTATTAAAAAAGGAATAGTTTCACCACGAGAGTTCAGTTCACATAACAGGGTTGACCTTAAAATGACTTTACAATGATGGTGAAAATGTGGAGAAATGTTAAGTGGGTTCAAATCTTCCTAGAAGTTATAGATGCACAGAGAGACATGTCAAAATGCAGAATATTGGCACTTTAGCAAGTCTTTATTCATATTAAAGGTCAGATTTATTAAATTGTCCATGTGGTCTATATTAAAGGGCACTTCATTTAATATAACAAGCTTTTAAAATTCAATAGCCTATTTGTGTACAATTTCTACTTAAAATATCAAAGGGATGCAAAAGGTGCTCATTTTGTGAAACGACCCAAAGAATAACTTCTCTTCGGCCCTTAATTTGTACTAGACGAATGTTTGCACCTAAAACAGACTGTGATGTCATGCTGTGGGCCAAAAACTCCATCTGACCTGAACAGACTGAAATTCCAGGAGTTTTTGTCAAAAAGCTCTTACACTAAAAGGGCATTATCATACTTTTCACAATTTCAGAGTGTTATTTCAACCTCATAGTGTGAAAATATCATAAAAACTGGAAAATCACGTTTTTGACTGCACTGCCCCTTTAAAATATCAAAGGGATGCAAAAGGAACTCATTTCGGGGAATGACCAACAACCAAGTGGGACATACCAGCAGACGGTGTAGATGGGGGCAGCCCCAACCGCCAAGGTGAGTGGCTGGCCTGCAGTTGCTCTTACAAAAGAACACCTAGTAAAGTAATGTAGCATCCACAGTCTCTTTTGACTGACAGTTCTGAGTTATGACTGTTCTTGGTTCTGGGATTACATGACCTGTGTGAAGACTATGCTGTTCTGAGTGCGTTTCTATTTATGTGTTTTTGTATCTCTGAGTTTGTGCTGTTATCCAGCGCTGGGGACCCTGCCACCTACCCTGTTATGTTCCTTTGCTTTGTTAAGTGGATGACCCTCCAGCTTGTAGAGAGGGAGCCAGCCATTCCTTGTTTGGTGTGTTTCTAATGCATACGCGTTCATTAAATCCTATTTATTTTGCATGTTCTAAATCAGGGCTCTCCTGTTCCTGGAGAGCTACAGTCCTGTAGGTTTTCACTCCAACCCTAATCTAGCGCACCTGATTCTAATAATTAGCTGGTTGATAATGACTGAATCAGGTTAGTTACAATTGGGATTGGATTGAAAACCGACAGGAGGGTAGCTCTCTAGGAACAGGGTTGGAGAGCCCTGTTCTAAATAAATAATATATTTTGCTTGCCTCTATTCAGCCTCCTTGTCTGTTTGAGTTGTATACTGGTTTACTAGAAAGGTGAGAGAACTATGATCATTGATTACAGTTTGGGGAGTATGATCACAAACCTGGTAATTGGATCCATGTTGTTCTGAGGTAGTCTACGTTAGTGGGAAACAGTTGACTATGCAGTTTATATGGAAAGCATCTTATCAATCAAATGTATTTATAAAGCCCTTTTTAAAGTCACAAGGTGCTATACAGAAACCTAGCCTAAAACCCCAAACTGCAAGCAATGCAGATGTAGAAGCACGTGGCTAGGAAAAACTGCCTAGAAGGCAGAAACCTAGGAAGAAACCTAGAGAGGAAACAGGCTCTGAGGGGTGGCCAGTCCCCTTCTGGCTGTGCCGAGTGGTGATTATAACAGTACATAGCCATTAAGGCCAGATTTTTATCCAAGTTGTTCAAACATTCATAGATGACCAGCAGGGTCAAATAATAATCACAGTGGTTGTAGAGGTTGCAACAGGTCGGTACATCAGGAGTAAATGTCACTTGGCTTTTCATAGCCAGGCATTTAGAGGTTGAAATAGCAGGTGCGGAAGAGAGAGAGTTGAAAACAGCAGGTCTGAGACAAGGTAGCACGTCCGGTGAACAGGTCAGGGTTCCATAGCCGCAGGCAGAAGAGTTGAAACTGGAGCAGCAGCACGACCAGGTGGACTGGGGACAGCAAGGAGTCATCAGGCCAGGTAGTCTTGAGGCATGGTCCTAGGGTTTAGGGCCTCCGGGATGGGAAGTTGAGAGGGATAATTAGAGTGAGCATACTTAGGTTCACTCAGGACACCAGATAAGACAGGAGAATAACACCAGATATAACAGACTTACCCTAGCCCCCCAGCACATAGACTACTGCAGCATAGATACTGGAGGCTGAGACGGGGGGTCGGGAGACACTGTTGCCCCGTCCGACTATACCCCCAGACAGGGCCAACCAGGCAGGATATAACCCCACTCACTTTGCCAAAGCACAGCCCCCACACCACCAGAGGGATATCAACAGACCACCAACCTACTACCCTGAGACAAGGCTGAGTATAGCCCACAAAGATCTCCTCCACTGCACGAGCCCGAGGGGGCGACAAACCGGACAGGAAGATCACGTAAGTGACTCAACCCACTCAAGTGACGCACCCCTCCTAGGGACGGCATGGAAAGCACCAGTAAGCCAGTGACACAGCCCCCGTAATAGGGTCAGAGGCAGAGAATCCCAATGGAGAGACGGAATTGGCCAGGCAGAGACAGCAAGGGAGGTTTGTCGCTCCAGTGCCTTTCCGTTCACCTTCGCACCCCTGGGCCAGACTACACTCAATCATAGGACCTACTGAAGAGATGAGTCTTGAGTAAAGACTTAAAGGTCGAGACCGAGTCCGCGTTTCTCACATGGATAGGCAGACCATTCCATAAAATGGAGCTCTATAGGAGAAAGCCCTGCCTCCAGCTGTTTGCTTAGAAATTCTAGGGACAATAAGGAGGCCTGCGTCTTGTGACCATAGCGTACGTGTAGGTATGTACGGCAGGACCAAATCAGAGAGATATGTAGGAGCAAGCCCATGTTATGCTTTGTAGGTTAGCAGTAAAACCTTGAAATCAGCCACAGCCTTAACAGGAAGCCAGAGGCTAGCACTGGAGTAATATGATCAAATGTTTTGGTTCTAGTAAAAATTCTATCTTGCCTGATATACAGTAGGTAAACTATGTGACTGCCAAACAAATTAGAACATTAATGCAGGGCTATTTAACTTAGGTTATTCCATGCTAAATAATTTGTTTATGATGAGCATAAACTGGGTCTTAATGCTCCTCTAGTTACACATGCGTAATGGACTACTACTCATCCTTAGGTGCATAAAATGAATGCACCCCTTGATGCACTGCATGTGGACATACACACACACACAGACACACACACACACACACATACTCGCAGGTATTATTGACATACTTGGGTGCAGTGAAGACAAACAGTGTCTCCAAGGCAGTTCTAATGTGAATACAGAGAGAGAGAGAGTGTACTGGAGTAGAGAGAGAAGCTTTCATACTCTCTCCTGCTAAATAATGAAGATAACATAGGAGCAAAAAGGAAAGGTAACACAGCAGGTAATAACATTTATTCATTTTATTGAGTTACAATACAATTCATGAAAAATATATACTTCACCTTTATTTTATCAGGGAGTCATACTGAGACCAAGGTCTATTTTACAGATGAGCCATGAATTACATAAATTACAGAAAAGACACATCAATATAAATACAAAATGCAAGCAGAAAGAACATGGTCATAAAAAAACAAACATATTAATCAGTAATAAGGTCCTCAATCAGCCTTCTGAATTGCCCTGGAGGCACCAAAACATCAAATTTAAGAACATTTTGAAGATTGTTCCACAAATAAGGTGCAAGAAAACTAAAACCTGATTTACCTAACTCAGTTTAGACCAAAGGAATTTCCAGAGTTAACGATCCCTGAGATCGGGTGTGGTAACTTGTATGTCTAAAGTTTGGTAAATGAAAACATAGTAATGTATCAATCTACTTGACATCAAAGAGGGCCAACCAACTTTCTGGTAGAGAATGCAGTGATGAGTACTAAAATTGTCTCCCATAATAAAGCGCAGTGCGTTATGATAAACTGCATCTAACGGCTTTAATGAAGTGGCAGCTGCGTTCGTATACAGTAGATGATGTCACCATAGTCTAGGACCGACAGGAACGTTGACTGAATAATCTGCTTTCTACTATTTAGCGAGAGGCAGGAACTATTTCTAGAGAAGAAGCCCATTTTTACTCTCAGCCTCTTAACTCATCAATATGCTTTTTAAGAGACAGCTTTTCATCTATCCAGGTGCCCAGATATTTGTAAGCAGGGACACGATCAATATGGACACCATCCAAAGTACATATGCTTAAATCATCAGAGTTATTTTTTATGCGCTCTAGAGAACAACATATACTTAGTTTTACCTGCATTCAACACTAATTTCTGGTCAATCAAGTGTTTCTGTAATATGGTGAAGGCAGACTGTAGTTCAGATAGAGCCTGGCCAACCATGGGGAAAATAGCATACAAGTGCAGGTTATAGTTTTTTACAGCCGAGTCGATATTGTTAATGTAAACAGGACCCAGAATCAACCCCTGCAGGAGACCGGTCATAATAATCAGGAAACCTGATTTAACACCATCAGTAAATACACATTGAGGTCTATCTGTCAAGTCATTTTTAAACCAGTTACATGCAGCCTGGTCTAGGCCAATTGAAGAAAGCCTCTGAATTAGCAGTGAGTGATCAACAGTTTTGAAAGCCTTTGACAGGTCAATGAAGAGGGCAGCACAATGTTGCTTTTCATCCATACAGTTAACCACATCATTTATAACTAGGGATGCAGCAGAGATAATGCTATGACCTGGTCTAAAACCCGACTGATGTACATTTAGAATATATTTCAAAGACAAGAAAGATCTTAGCTGAGAATTTATCAAGGATTCTAATATTTTAGCTAGGCAAGAAATAGGCTGATAATTCTTTAGGTCACAAGGGTCACCACCTTTGTGAAGGGGGAGTACATGTGCCGCCTTCCAAACCTTGGGGATAGTACCAGATATAATCGTCAGGTTAAAAATATGGGTTAATAATTCAGCAATCAGGGGGGCAGAGAGCTGCAGCAAAAATGGATCAAGCATATCAGCCCCAGTGGATTGTTTTTATACATTAATCTTAAGCAAGGCATCTAGCACATCACAGATAGGAAATGGTTGAAATTAAAACAAAGATTCACCAGAAGTTGATGGGTTAACCGTTGAGTCAGCTAGATGCTGGCAAAGGGAAGAGCAGTCGATTGACTGACCAGGGTCAATTAAACCACTGTTTCTCTCAAATAAAAAGCCTGCTGAGATAAAATGATGATTAAAAGCATCATTTTATCACGTTTCAGGAGAAGACCCAGATGCAGACAGTGTTAAAGTAACAAAAGTTTATTACAAAAACAGGGGGTAGGCAGTCTCAGGGTCAGGGCAGGCAGAACGGTCAAAACTGGGAAAACTAGAAAACAGGGACTTGAGAAACACAGGCGCAAGGGGAAAACCGCTGGTAGGCTTGACGAAACAAAACAAACTGGCAACAGAGAACACAGGTATAAATACACTGGGGATAATGAGGCAGATGGGCGACACCTGGAGGGGGGTGGAGACAATCACAAAGACAGGTGAAACAGATCAGGGTGTGACACACTTATTCCATTCTTCTCAGGTATGATGCCAGAGTCAGACAGAACCTGCTTAGGCAGGGAAGAAGAGGAATATGTACGCTTCAGTGCATTTACTGTTTTCCAAAATTTAGAAGGATCACCAGCAGAGTGAGAGATAGACCTTAAAAAGTAGCTTGATTTAGCTTTCTTAATCGAGATAGTACATCTGTTTCTCAATTGTCTGAAAGATTGCCAGTCCACTACAGAGACAGTTTTCCTTGCTCAGGACCAGGCCTGATTTCTCATCTGAATTAGCTCAGATAGCTCTGAAGAAAACCAAGCGTTAGATCTATCTTTGACTCTGAATTGTTTAAAAGGGGCGTGTTTATCTGCCAGAGGAATAAATATGGAGGAGAAATGTTCTAGAGCCAACTCAGAGTCAGGAATACAGGAGATAGTGGCTAAATCAAAGTAGAATGTCATGTAAAAACCCTTGAGGAGAGAACTTTTTAAATGTCTCTTCTTAATTAAACGAGGATTAGTATTTTGCTGTTTCATATCTCTAATACATACTATGGGACAATGATAACTGAGATCATATGCAAATACTCCACTAGACAAATATTTATGGGGGTTATTAGTAAGTATTAAATCAATCAATGATGAGTTAACAAGGTTTTTCACATTTAGCCGTGGGTTTTGAGATCAATTGAGCCAGATTAAAATCAATGCATATACTCTTAAATTGATCTGAGGTCGGGGATATCCATGGCAGCAGTAAATCCCAGCAACAAATGAATGTGTATTCTGGTTTATGGACACATCTACAACCAGGAGCTCAAGTTTTTTGCGAACAGAAACATTTAAAGATTGGGACGCCATTAAATTAGATTTTACATATATGGCCACTCCTTCTCCTTTCTGTTATCTGTCACATCTAAATACATTATAATCATTTACTAAAATGTCTTTATCATATACAGAATCATTTAACCATGTTTCTGAGAGAACCAGAATGTCAGGACACGAGTCCTGTACCCAAGTGTCAATTGTGTCCATTTCTTTTTATCATACTTCGCACATTTAGGTGCATTAGCCCAAGTCCCTTAAAAGATTTCAAGTCAGAAGGGGTATTCAGCTCATTCCCATAAGAGCTAACAAGCATAGGGTCATTCATAGACACATGAAGTCTATACTACACAGTATTTGAATAACGGTTGTTATTGTAATATTACATGCAAAAGCAATAATGGTCCATGCTTTGAATAGAGATATGCACAATACGTAAATAAGAATAAACTTCAATAAATATTTTTTGAGCTGTTAAATAAAAATGCTCATGTTTATAATATGCATACAGAGAGGTTTGCATTACTTAAGGCTTTGAGCCACACCTCTATGGAGTGAGAATGCAGTGTGGTGTTAGAAGCTTGTGATGGTTATCTTATCAGTGCTTTATTTGAGCAGCATGTTATAAACCTGACCACGTGTCTCCTCTCTTAAGTACTATCTCTATCTGTAGCTCATGGAGCGTGGTTGCAGAGATAGCTTGGAGGACGCAGTCAGCAGGGCTCTGACCAGTAGGCCCAAATCAGTCAAGGCCAGACAACGGTATCCTCCACCTGACCCAGACCCATCTGTAAATGTGGTTACCCAACAACATGCAGAGGTAGTGTCAGTGTCAATGTGCCAGCACCGCTCTCAGACTCCACAAGGCATGTATGGTGGAAACTTGAATACCTTTACTACCGCAGCTGCTACTGGTGCTGTGGTGCCATCTAGGCATCATCAGAGGCACCAGCAGAGAGACAGCTTTGCTCCACTGAGGGACCTAGGCGTCATGGCCTCCCCTGTAGGTAGGCCCATGTCCGCCAGGGGGTACCGACGACAACAACAACAACCCTCCCAGCACACACCAGATGGAGAGAGGAACCAATCTCAAGTGGAAACTCATCATCCACATGACCTGACTCCGAGTCAACCTCCCCTGAACCAGGCATCGAAGATAGCTCCTGTCAACTGGTCTGGAGAGGGGGCGTCCTCAAGATCCCCACATCCGGCTGAGACCCCCTGTGTGTCTCAGGATGACCTGAACAGAGGGAAGAGTAGCGGTTCCTTTGACCAAGACGAACCAGAGTTGAAAGGTCAGAGAATCAGGCCCAAGTCATCTAAGGGACGGCAGCGATACCCAGTACAACCACAACCTCAAAGTCAGGAGGACCAACCTTGGAACACACACAACACTCAAGGACAGGGACAGGGACACCATCGGTACCCAGTTCTAACTCAAAGTCAAGAGCACCATGCTCCAGACGCAAAGAGTATAGAGCGGCCAGGCAGTCATGTTTATCCCAGTCATAATCAAGCAGCAGCAGATATGGTGGAGTCCAATACAAATACGATGCACTCATACTCCTTGTCTACACATCCACTCCTTGTACCTCAAGTATCCAGCAGCTCCCTCAACAAGTACTGTGTTTTGCCCTCCATCAGAAAGAGAGACACTAAGAGTTTTCCAAAGCATATGGACCAGTAGCCTCACCTCAACATGGATTTCTAAACCTATATTTTCAACAAACAACTATCTGTGTTGTTTTATGCTATGTGTGTAGGAGGGAACTGAGTTATTGAATGATAATGCTTATTTGTGTGGGGAACTTAATTATAGTACAGTTGAAGTAGGAAGTTTACATACACTTAGGTTGGAGTCATTAAAACTCGTTTTTCAACCACTCCACAAATTTCTTATTAACAAACTATAGTTTTGGCAAGTCGGTTAGGACATCTACTTTGTGCATGACACAAGTAATTTTTCCAACAATTGTTTACAGACAGATTATTTCACTTATAATTCACTGTATCACAATTCCAGTGGGTCAGAAGTTTACATACACTAAGTTGACTGTGCCTTTAAACAGCTTGGAAAATTCCAGAAAATGATGTCATGGCTTTAGAAGGCTAATGTACATCATTTGAGTCAATTGGAGGTGTACCTGTGGATGTATTTCAAGGCCTACCTTCAAACTCAGTGCCTCTTTGCTTGACATCATGGGAAAATCAAAAGAAATCAGCCAAGACCACAGAATTTTTTTTTGCAGACCTCCACAAGTCTGGTTCATCCTTGGGAGCAATTTCCAAATGCCTGAAGGTACCACGTTCATCGGTACAAACAATAGTACACAAGTATAAACACCATGGGACCACGCAGCCGTCATATCGCTCAGGAAGGAGACGCATTCTGTCTCCTAGAGATGAACGTACTTTGGTGCGAGAAGTGCAAATCAATCCCAGAACAACAGCAAAGGACCTTGTGAAGATGCTGGAGGAAACAGGTACAAAAGTATCTATATCAACAGTAAAACGAGTCCTATATTGACATAACCTGAAAGGCTACTCAGCAAGGAAGAAGCCACTGCTCCAAAACCGCCATAGAAAAGCCAGACTACGGTTTGCAACTGCACATGGGGACAAAGATCGTACTTTTTGGAGAAATGTCCTCTGGTCTGATGAAACAAAAATAGAACTGTTTGGCCATAATGACCATCGTTATGTTTGGAGGAAAAAGGGGAAGGCTTGCAAGCCAAAGAACACCATCCCAACCGTGAAGCACGGGGGTGGCAGCATCATGCTGTGGGGGTGCTTTGCTGCAGGAGGGACTGGTGCACTTCACAAAATAGATGGCATCATGAGGAAGGAAAATGATGTGGATATATTGAAGCAACATCTCAAGACATCAGTCAGGAAGTTAAAGCTTGGTCACAAATGGGTCTTCCAAATGGACAATGACCCCAAGCATACTTCCAAAGTTGTGGCAAAATGGCTTAAGGACAACAAAGTCAAGGTATTGGAGTGGCCATCACAAAGCCCTGACCTCAATCCTATAGAACATTTGTGGGCAGAACTGAAAAAAGCGTGTGCGAGCAAGGAGGCCTACAAACCTGACTCAGTTACACCAGCTCTGTCAGGAGGAATGGGCCAAAATTCACCCAACTTATTGTGGGAAGCTTGTGGAAGGCTACCCGAAACGTTTGACCCAAGTTAAACAATTTAAAGGCAATGCTACCAAATACTAATTGAGTGTATGTAAACTTCTGACCCACTGGGAATGTGATGAAAGAAATAAAAGCTGAAATAAATAATTGTCTCTACTATTATTCTGACATTTCACATTCTTAAAATAAAGTGGTGATCCTAACTGACCTAAGACAGGGAATTTTTACTAGGATTAAATGTCAGGAATTGTGAAAAACTGAGTTTTAATGTATTTGGCTAAGGTGTATGTAAACTTCCGACTTCAACTGTAAATGAAATAAAGCTTAACTTGATCTCTCTTGTTAGTCATAAAACAGTCTGTCGTGCTGTAGTTGGTAGTTAGAACTCCTCAGCGATACCTGACTTTGTCTCTAGATGGCGACAAAGATGAATAAAAAGTGAAGTAGGCCTACATTTTGTATTTTTGAATTCTACAAGTAGAGGTAGGTCAGAAGGAACAAATTAGTTGTTTCTGATTATTTGGCAAAAGGCTTTGTCTTTTTTGTATCAAGGTACAAGCATGCTGTCCTCAATGCTGCAATCAATCTTTTTTCCTTCATGACAAACCCAATCAATGGGGATATGAAACTATAATGCTAGAATCAATATAAACAGAAGATTATTGATTTTATTATAGCCAAAATATGTATTTTGCTCACATTAGTTTGTGTATAAACTTTGATTCAATGTGCTATATTTTAAGTGACCTGTTGTCTGTGTGTTATTATCTGTTAATAAATATTAATAATGTCTTATACACATGATCTATACTCACAGCCTGACCACAATGAAGTACAACCGCTATTCCATTCGTAAGGTAGCGTAGTGTAATGCAACGTAACATATGATACTAAATGGAGGGATACATATGTGTGTCCCAAATCCAACGAAATGCCCTGAGGCTAGGTTGATGCTCAACTTACATCAGTGTACCTGCAGCCACATGACCTTAACAATCATAACAGATGCAACACCTGCCAGTGCCAATGTAACTACATACTGTACCTGTTACCATGGTTTCTTCACAGTAACTCAGACTATCTAGACTTAGTAAAGGTCAGTGATAGCAAGTTCCAGGCAGGCATGTTCCATACTGATTAGACCTATAGGTCAGAGCAGTTAAAGGAGAGGAAGCCGTTTTAGAAAAAAAAGCTGTTTGCCTTTTGCCAGTATTGCAACTGATTAGAATGTACACGGGAGACCCTCAATTGCATTTAATTGATTCCTCAAATATTCTCTCCTCGCCAACATCTCAAAACCCATTGGATGAGAAGGTCAAAGAGCTCTTCCCTCTGACCTTCTCATCCAATGGGATTTGAGGAGGCAAGGAGAGAGGACATGAGAAATCAAGGAAATGAAATTAATATTCTCCCCATGTGTCAGACTGTGACCTCTTGAGGAGAGGCAGGCATAGTCAGATTATCTGCTCTCTCCTGGCTCAATCAGCCATTATCTTGAGTTATGGGCTATGGTCAGAGCCAATTGCCTGGACACAGAACAGACAGCGAATTATGTCCACCACAGCAACTGGTGCAGGGGCAGTATTTCTGTTTGGTTTACAATGGTGACAGGTAGGGATGGGATATGTAGGATTGATTCAATCAAATGTATTTATAAAGCCCTTTCTACATCAGCAGATGTCACAAAGTGCTATACAGAAACCCAGCCTAAAACCCCAAACAGTAAGCAATGCAGATGTAGATCAGTAACAGACACATATAGTATGTTTATCTTTGCTTAATTTACTGGGGACTATACCTGTTTAACTTCAAAGCCACAATGTAATCCATATAATACACTAATACTGAATGAATAAGCATTATTCTGAATGAATAAGAATACTATTATTTATTTTCACAACAATGTCTTCCCTGTCAATGAATCCTCATCAATCATTATAGTTCTCCTTACAGTAAAATGGAGTGACTCAGAGATTAGTAACAGTGTGTGTGTGTGTGTGTGTGTGTGTGTGTGTGTGTGTGTGTGTGTGTGTGTGTGTGTGTCAATGCAGGCGCACGCTCGGCACCGTCCGTTTTTCGCGTGCGCGCGTGGGTAAATAGGCACAGAGGAGAACAGGGTACGTCCTTTACCGGTAAAAACCCTCGCGGGGTTAACAACGGAAGAAGAAGACAGAAGTGGGATGGAGTGATGCTGAGCAGTGAGAGGAACCAGAGAGAAACAACGGGACCCGCGGTGACCACAGAGAAGCAGAAAGCACGGTAAGTAAATGCAAGGCAATGTATTGATTTAGCATTTTATCAAAGGGGTATTATTAACGCAAATAGCCTGCGGTAGGGCTATACTCACTGTGTATATCCCCTGCAGTCACTTGACTCACACTAAAAACAATGGGCAGCTCAATGCTGTGTCATGTTTAGCCTATCTGCACTGAGTTTTTGTTAGGGGCTTATGCACTTCTGTAGGCTTACAATAATCTTCAATTTAAGGTATTTGCATTTGCAAAAATAATTTGATGATACAGCAATCCTTTGAATTTGTGTGGCTTGTCTATAGGCCTAAGTGATATAAAGGGATTGTCAAGATTGTCACATTTTATTAATCAACAATTTGTACTTAAAATGGACATAATTGACAGAGCAGACCATCTGTAAAATTGTGTGTTGAGAACCTGATGATTCTAACAGGTTGCTGCCCTCGGCGCGCGCGCGCACACACACACACACACACACACACACACACACACACACACACACTCCTGTAATTCCATATGATTTCAATAACTTTCTGACTGCAACCGTTTTGATTTGAACGAAACCTTCCATACATGTTTGCCCATGGTAGAAGTGGTCAGAAAGGGATTTTTTTTGCCAAAACATTCAGGTGATACAGTGGTAGAACAAGTACCCAATTGTCATACTTGAATAAAAGATACATAAATAGAAAATGACTCAATTAAAAGTGAAACTCACCCAGTAAAATACTACTTGGGTAAGTAAATGTAATTGCTAAAATATACTTAAGTATCAAAGGTAAAAGTATGTAGCTCAGCTGGTAGAGCACGGCGCTTGTAACGCCAAGGTAGTGGGTTCAATCCCTGGGACCACCCATACACAAAAAATTTATGCACGCATGACTGTAAGTCGCTTTGGATAAAAGCGTCTGCTAAATGGCATATTATTATTATATTATTATAAATAATTTCACATTCCTTATATTAAGTAAACCAATTTTTCTTGTTTTTTATTTATTTACGGATAGCCAGGGGTACACTCCAGCACTTAGACAATAATTTACAAATGAAGCATTTGTGTTTAGTGAGTCCTTCAGATCAAAGGCAGCAGGGAGGATCAGGGATGTTATCTTGATAAGTGTGTGAATTGGACGATTTTCCTCTCCTGCTAAGCATTCGGAATGTAACAAGTACTTTTGGGTGTCAGGGAAAATGTATGGAGTAAAAAGTGCATTATTTTCTTTAGAAAAGTAGTGGAGTAAAAGGAATCAAAAATATAAATAGTAAAGTACAGATACCCCAAACAACTACTTAAGTAGGACGTTAAAGTATTTTTACTTAAGTACTTTACACCACTGAGGAGATAGACGTGCTCAAAGTTGACCCATTTTGCATACCCCATCCTACCAGGAGACATCCATGTCTGCATCACTAAAACATATAAATAATTGAGTTTTACATCATTTGAAAGCTTGAAAACCAGATTGTCAAAATATTTTTAAATTTCTTGAAAAATATGTTTAAAAAAAAATAAAAATTACGTACTTTTTTAACCTTTAACGTCAATATATAAAAAAACTGCATCAACTCCAATTTTATTCGTGTTCATATAATTTATGTTGTAGCTTAGACACTATTTGACATCGTCTGAGGGGTTTGTGTTGTGCCCGCCATCTCTTCAGACACAGCATACTCTTGAATACAAGGTGGGTGTCATGTTTTGGCTGATAAATTTACTAAAATGTGAATAAAATGGAAATGTCAACTTTCAAATGGTAACACAAAGATAGTTGGAGAACATATACGCAAAACGACAGCGGATTCAAAAAATAATTGTTCAATTAAAATTATTATACAAAATTATTCTTATATATATGGGGGATACAACAATCCCAGCTCTGCAGATTTTGCTGCGAAGAGACAGAATCATTATATCATTTGTTTTGGTACTGTCCATATGTAGCTTGTTTTTGGTCGCAGGTACAGAAATGGCTGAGGAATTGCAACATTTACCTGGAGCTAACTCTGCAGATAGCACTACTGGGTGATTTGAAAAGTCATAGTCAATCAATAAATAATATAATAATACTTTTAGGAAAAATGTTTATCTTTATTTTACAATCTGTAGAAACTATGAGAATAGAAAGGTTCAGAACTTTTGTAAAACATCACAGCACAGTTGAAAAATATATGGCAAATAGAAATCCAATATGGATGGTGTTAAGAGATAGATGGGAGGGGTTGAGTGGAGCTGAAGGGTGGACTAATAACAACAAGAAAACTAATGTATAATAGACTGTGTCCGTAAAATGTATATAGGTTCAGAACTTTTGTGAAACAGCACAGTTAAAAATAAATGGCAAATAGAAATCAAACTGGATGGTCTTCAGAAATAGATGGGAGGGGTTGAGGGGAGCAGAAGGATAGGAGTAAAAACAAACAAAAGATAACTATTGTCAAATAGATTGTGTCTGTAACATTTATACAGTATGTATAAGCTGGAAGTAGAAGCCTAAGTGTTGTGGTTCATGAGTTTACTCCAATTAAGGGAGGGGTGGTAGGGTTAGTGGAAAACAATAAAATAAAATATATTTTAAAAAATAAAAAATATATATATATATATATATATATATACAGTACCAGTCAAGTTTGGACACACCTACTCATTGCAGGGTTTTTATTTTATTTTTACATTGTAAATTAATAGTGTTGACATCAAAACTATGAAATAACACATATGGAATCATGTAGTAACCAAAAAAGTGTTAAACAAATCAAAATATATTTTATATTTGAGATTCTACAAAGTAGCCACCCTTTTTACCTTGATGACAGCTTTGCACACTCTTGGCATTCTCTCAACCAGCTTCACCTGGAATGCTTTTCCAACAGTCTTGAAGGAGTTCCCACATATGCTGAGCACTTGTTGGCTGCTTTTCCTTCACTCTGCGGTCCAACTCATCCCAAACCATCTCAATTGGGTTGAGGTCGGGTGATTGTGGAGGCCAGGTCATCTGATGCATCACTCCCATCACTCTCCGTCTTGGTAAAATAGCCCTTACACAGCCTAAAGGTGTGTTTTGGGTCATTGTCCTGTTGAAAAACAAATGATAGTCCCACTAAGCGCAAACCAGATGGGATGGCGTATCGCTGCAGAATGCTGTGGTAGCCATGCTAATTAAGTGTGGCTTGAATTCTTAATAAATCACAGACAGTGTCACCAGCAAAGCACCCCCACAACATCACACCTCCTCCTCCATGCTTCCGGTGTGGGAACCACACATGCGGAGATCATCCGTTCACCTACTCTGCGTCTCACAAAGACACAGTGGTTGGAACCAAAAATCAAAAATTTCGACTCATCAGACCAAAGGACAGATTTCCACCGGTCTAATGTCTATTGCTTGTGTTTCTTGGCCCAAGCAAGTCTCTTCTTATTATTGGTGTCCTTTAGTAGTGGTTTCTTTGCAGCAATCCGACCATGAAGGCCTGATTCACGCAGTCTCCTCTGAACAGTTGATGTTGAGATGTGTCTGTTACTTGAACTCTGTGAAGCATTTATTTGGGCTGCAATCTGAGGTGCAGTTAACTCTAACCTCTGCTGCAGAGGTAACTCCTGTGGCGGTCCTCATGAGAGCCAGTTTCATCATAGCGCTTGATGGTTTTTGCGACTGCACTTGAAGAAACTTTCAATGTTCTTGACATTTTCCATATTGACTGACCTTCATGTCTTGACGTAATGATGGACTGTCGTTTCTCTTTGCTTATTTGAGCTGTTCTTGCCATAATATGGACTTGGTCTTTTACCAAATAGGGCTATCTTCTGTATACCACCCCTACCTTGTCACAACACAACTGATTGGCTCAAATGCATTAAGAAGGAAAGAAATTCCACAAATTAACTTTTAAGAAGGCACACCTGTTATTTGAAATGCATTCCAGGTGACTACCTCATGAAGCTGGTTGAGAGAATGCCAAGAGTGTGCAAAGCTGTCATCAAGGCAAAGGGTGGCTACTTTGAAGAATCTCAAATATAAAATATATTTTGATTTGTTTAACACTTTTTTGGTAACTACATGATTCCATATATGTTATTTCATAGTTTTGATGTCTTCACTATTATTCTACAATGTAGAAAATAGTAAAAATAAAGAAAATCCCTTGAATGAGTTGGTGTGTCCAAACTTTTGACTGGTATTTATATTAAACAGATTTATTCAGTAGTCCGTTATGGAAGATGACGAGACCTTTAATTGTAAGATCTAGACATTTACATTTAACAAGTAACCTTTTCTGCTGTGTGTGTTTTACTCGAATTCTAGTTTTTGTTTTTGAATGCTGGTTTGGCTTATTTCTGCCCTCCCCTTCTCCCAAACAGACATGTATTTACCTGCTCCCCTCTCCATCCCTCCAGAGCACAGTAGCCAGATGGAAGCTGTTGATCTACTTAGTCAGAGGTGGATGTAGAGACCATTACCCAGACCAAAGCAAACAGTCACAGACTGCACTGCGCAATTTACTGCTCACTGAGCTGTGGGTCCACTAACACTAAACCATTAGAAACCATTACACCTGCACGTTATAGCCCAGATTCCCAGAACATTGTTTTATTCAAGGAGCAGTAAAAGGTAAATCACTAAGAAGTGTGTTTTATGGTCTTCTTTGACCTGCTGGGCTTAATTGCAGCACCTGTGGTTATTTTGTAAAGAACATGGCTGCTTAGTTTGATTAATCTATTTCATGTTGTGTTGTGTTGTGTTTGGTGCTGATGCAAGCCACAGGGTGATGTTAAACTGGAAGGACATCCCTGTGAGTTTAAAGTTCTAAACAACAAGATGTAAGTATTTTCAAGATGAGAATAGTTTATATTTGTTAATAGATCTCTTATTTACTCTTAACATTCTCTTGAGGAGGACACCTGCTTCATAGGTTTTCTAAGAGGTTCCAGTAATCCAACTAGCTTACCTGATCTCTTTCCCATATTGTGCCACTAACACAACCTAAAGATACATCATACAACCCACTCTTATCTCCTCTGTGGTCAGGTAAGACTTGTGAAGCTGTATAGTATGGATTTGCATTAGGTAGCCGTTGAGGAGATGCTGCCCTGGAGCCCATGGAGTGTTGACCAGTCTGTTAATGATTGAGCTGGGCTTCAACAATGTTGCAGCCGGTTGCTATGCAGGTGGAGAGAGGGGATAGCTAGGTTACCAGAGTAGAAGCCCAAGGCATGAGGGGGCTGCTGTAAATAAACATATCTCACGGTTACACAGGTAATTCATGTGAAAACAGTACATGTTTACCTTGCCCTGCAGCAAGGTTCATTAACCGTGGGGACCTTTAGCTGACATTTTGAAATAATTATCAGAGCCGATTCGAGGCCAATGTTCTTTCCATCAATTGAGAATAAGCCTCATTTAGAAGCACATAATTGGTCTTGAAGAACTTTCCTTACTGTGGTTCTGATCCTTCACCTTGATAAGGCTAGAAATTGAGGCCATTTGAATGCGCGTGCAAGTATGCACGCACACACACACACACACACACTCTCTCTTACACACATGCTCACACACACACACACATTGAACTCAATGATTTCCTCTCTTCCTCACATCCAGAGACGATGGTGGGCCTGAGAAACCGGTCCACGTGGGCCCCGCTGCTCCTCAAGGCCTCCTGCATCAAGTCCTGTGCCAACGGCTGCTCCCTGGGCATTACCGCACATCTCACCTACGCCAACACAGACACCGAACCTGTGGAGGGTGAGTGACAGCTCAGGTCATAGGTCACACACTGATGTCATCTATAGCCAGATCTTGTCTTGGTCTTTCTGTAATAGTCTTTCTGTAATGTAGGTCTTCAACTGTTGTCTGTTGTCCTTTATTCAATGCCCCTTGCACCTTTCCCCCACCCCTCTCCCCCAAGGTGTGTTTGTGTACCCGCTAGGGGAGAAGGAGGTGGTGGTGGGCTTTGAGGCGGTAATTGCTGGCCGGATGGTGGGAGTTCAGATCCAGAGTCGGGGGAAGCTGGAGGACTGCTGTCTGGACTGCTGCCCAGGATTGGGGCTCGATGGCCAATGTGGCAACGGACGGGAGTGGGGCTGCTGCGGGGACTCCAGCTTGGACATGCAGTGTACCAATGGTGAGCAAAGGGGGGGAAGGAGAGAGGTACGGCAGAAGGTAAGGAGGGAGGGAGGGAGGGAGGGAGGGAGGGAGGGAAGGAAGGAAGGAAGGAAGGAAGGAAGGAAGGAAGGAAGGAAGGAAGGAAGGAAGGAAGGAAGGAAGGAAGGAAGGAAGGAAGGAAGGAAGGAAGGAAGGAAGGAAGGAAGGAAGGAAGGAAGGAAGGAAAGAAAGAAAGAATGGGAGGAAGGAAGAAAGAAAGAATGGGAGGAAGGAAGGTAGGGATGGAAGGAGGGAGGGAGTGAGAGATAGGGCTGGATGGATAGAAGGACGGAAGGAGTGTATCTCTACCAGAATAAAAATCCCCTTTACCTCATTCCCTGATTAATTTAATATAATGGTATAATCTTGTAGGATGGGGCAGAGGACTGAAGCTAAAAGGATTTGGCTTCTTGCCTCTTCGTGAAATGGCTTTCACTTAGTATAAAAAATGTATCAACTTTAAGTGAATGTTATGATTCTATTTAATCCATGGAACCATGCTCTGAAGATTTTTTATCTGAATCTCTGTCTTTTAGGCCATCTCATCCTAGATGAAGACTTGGAGCGAACCACCTTCATCGTAGGCACAGGGGTCATTGGCCCGATGGACATTGTATCTGTCATCATTAGCACGACCATGGAACTCCCCACCTTGAAGAGTGGTGCGATCCGCCTGGTCTACCCCACAGTACTCACTCCCATCGCCACAGGGCAGGTCACTGCAAGCAAAAGTGAAAATGGGGGGAAATCAGATGAAACAGGGTATTCCCCTCCCCTTTGAAAATTATCTAAATGTTTGGTAGTTTGATCTCAATTAAATTAATTCCCAAGTGTTGAAAAAATGTACATTATCCCATATCATTATTGGAATTACCAAAAGTTCATGTGAAATTCAAACTCTGGCTCTTAATATTTTCCTTTCTAATCTATCCCTACTCTTCTTCCCCCACAGACCCACCAGTTGTTTTGGAGCCACCTCAGGGAAACAGGAGAGGGTTTTGGGTTTGGAGCAACAGTGTGCCCATGCCATCTTCACCAGCCCTGCCACCAACGTGGCACCCTACGAGCTCAACTTCCAGCTGCTGGTCCGAGGGGCATGCCTGCTGGCTGGTATACCCATATTATATACCCATCTATCTATTCATTGGCACACATTTATTTACCCAGGAAGTTCCATTGATGTCAAAATACCTATTTCCCACTAAGTAGCTTTGCTATGATATTGTAGCGAACAGCGGGACAGGGAAGTGAACCCGGGTTGCTGGCATGAAAGGCAAACACCCTACCAAGGTTAACCCACTTGGTGGCAATTGTAACTTGGCTCATATAGCGAGGAGTTCTTTGAGTACAGCAAGCACTTGAGTGGGTGGGATAGGGGTGGGAGAAACAGCTCTTTCTAGCTTTAGCCTGTCTCCTGTAATGACATAGTGACAGATACAATTGGCCCTGGCATTCCCATAGTGAAATATGAAATGTGTCTGGGGAGGCTGGACAAGGAACTCAGAGTGAGGCAGCCGAGGGAGAGGGACAGAGTAAGGGAGCTGAGAAACGAAGGAGGGAGCGGGTGTGTTTGGAACAAGGCCAGGCTACTGTAACTGTACTGTACAGCAGTCAAGATATTAGGTGGGGGAAATTAGGCTACTCAATCAGATTGGGCGCTAGGAGGGCCTGTAGGGGAGTGGAGTCACTCCGGCCTGTCTGAGAGGGAGTGTATCCTTCCCCTAGCCCCTTCCCCTAACCTCTTCCCCTAGCTGGCCCCTACCCCTAGCCCCTTCACCTAATAGGACTAAGTGTTGTTGTTGAACTGGGTATCTCTTGTCCCCTTCTCCTGCCCAGGTCTGGAAAGCCCTACCCACGCCCTGAGGGCAGATGCAGACCCCAGCGCCCAGAGTGCTTCCGCCACCTACATCACCCTGGCACAGGAACACCCCTATGACAGACACATAGAGATCATACTGCACCTCAGCGGTGAGAGAGAGTGTTTGTATGTGTGTGGGTGTGCGTGTGCGTGTGTTACAATAGTCTCCGATGGCCTCCTTCCTTATCTCACTGATCTTGAGTTCTGTCCTCAAACTCTCTCCTCCAGAGCCTCACAGCCCATTGGTCATCCTGGAGAGGGGTCGGCTCACCTTCAGCCAATACGAGCAGCAGATCTGTTCCCGCCGCGACTTCATTCGCTGTGCTCGCAAAGAGCTGGAACCAGAGAAGAAGGTGAGCTGGACTGAAAGCTAAAAAATCACTTGGGTGCAAATAACAGTGTGTGGCTTTATTATATTTCCATGAAACTATTTACCCAACCCAGTACCTGACAAATAGTATTTCTTACCCTTATAATACATCTATACATTATTTGGACTAACATACAGTATATTCTGGCTGTATATGTTTTTTCTATTTTTTATTGTCTAATAAATTCTATCAATCAATCCTCCTGTACAGTTGGAGTTTGTGAGAAAGCGGTACCACAAGGACATCCTGAGCAGCCCGGTCCTGATGCTCAACTTCTGTCCTGACCTGCTGTCTGAGCCTCCAGAGCTGCACCGCGCCACCAGGGAACTGCTCTTCCTCATAGACCGCAGTGGCAGCATGAGCGGCATCAACATCCACCGCATCAAGGTGATGATGGAGAAAACACTGACACAGACATAGTGAAGGGGAGGGGGTAAAAACACATCTACATACATTAAGGTAATCCCATCCACCCTGACTCAGGCTATTAAAATTATGGAGAAAATATCACATGGAATCTGTCTCAAGGGAATGGTTTTCCCTCTGGTGAAGGGTTATGGTTGTGCATATTCAAAGGAAGTAAATTGTAATTATTTGGAAGATATTACAAATATAAAGGGGATCTGAATCGTGGATTTTCAAAGAATTGTTTTTACACGGAAGAAAAACATCCTCAGACCAGACTTTTCAATACTAACCCCATGTCCACTTCCTGTCCCAACAGGAACCGATGGTGGTAGCTCTGAAGAGTCTTCCTCCAGGCACCATGCTCAACATCATAGGCTTCGGCACCACCATCAAAGCCCTGTTCACCACCAGCAAGCTCTGCACAGACGTAAGTACTACTTCAGAGAGCAAAGGAATAGTTCACCCTATAAAGTCAAAGTTTGTCAGATGCTTTCACTCCTCAAAGAAGTAATCTATTATTGACTTGCACTCATATTCCCCACCATCTGTTATGTAGATCCATTATGTAGATCCATATATATGCATTAAGAGAAATCTGCAGCCTCAATCCCAAATGAATGGGAAATATACTGTATAACCTTGACAATAAGGTTTCCATTTACCATGAGAGCAACCATAAACTTCCATGCAACCTTACATGTGTGAAGATCTACAAACCATGTTATGTGAACAACTTAACATGCTCAGTCAGACAAGGTGCTCTCAACAGAACCATGATGAAAAAAAAACAAACATGTTTTATTATCACTTGTGGACCTTCTGTCCTGTCCTCTCTGTCCTCCTCTCTGTTCCACCTCAATCAGAGTCCAGGTCAGCTCACACCAGGGTTGCCCTAGCAGCTGAGTATCAGGTTTTAGCCAGACCAGGACTGTGCAAGGACAAACAGCAGTTAAACAACATATGATGACCTTTCATGCATATTACAATGAGGAAAATGAGGATGAGCCACCAGTTCTCTCTCTCTCTCTCTGTCTAGTTTAATAAATCACAGATTGTCATGGGCGTTTGTGTCCCCTTTGTGATTTGGGTTAAGGCAGGTGCAGGTGCTGACATTGGGTGACCTACACTGTTTGTTGTTCAGTGATGGTCTACTACAGGTTTTGTTATGTTTGTATTCCCTTACAGGTTGGACAAGGCTTGATTACATTCTAACGTCAATAGTAATATAGGATTATGTCTGTTTGATTTATAGTGGTATTCCAATGTTTACAGATCAAACAATAGGAAGGTACATTATTTACCCCGATCTACCAGACAGATAACAAGAGATTTATTGAAACTCATAACCCGTGTCACTGCCCTTCATTTCTCCTCGCCCAATCTGATGCATATCAAACTATCCTTCTGTCAATTCTTTAGTGTACAGTAGATGTATGCTATCCCTACGTCTTCATGCCCCCTTGTTGATTAAAGTAATTAAAATCATAGTTTGGTGATCATACACTGCTTATCTAATGAGTCCATCAATATTAACCAATAGGCAGTAGCCCTATCTGTCCCTCCCCTCCCCTACCCCCCCCCCTCCCCTCCCCTCTCTCCCCAGGTGATCTTGGCACAGTCCTGTGAGTACATCCAGAAGATGAGGGCTGACATGCGGGAAACCAACCTGCTGGGGGCGCTGTCTTGGGTGTACCAGCAGCCCGTGCAGCGCTCCTGCCCCCGCCAGGTGTTCATCATCACAGACGGCAGCGTCAGCAGTGTAGGCAAGGTGCTGGAGCTGGTCCGCAGGAACACTTGTGCTGCCAGGTATTGTCTGATGGCAGCTGGTAGAATGAGTAGAAATGGGAACATTTAGCATTTAAAATCTACTGTATTGATCAAAAGTGATACTGTAGGTTCAACCCTGAATATTGTGGTAATAAAGTGTGTCTATGTAAGTCTGTGTGTTTGGAAGGAGAGAGAGGAAGGAAAAGAGAGAGTTACTAGAGAGAGAGAGTGGCTGATACAGTATGTCGTAGCAGATATAAGCCACACCCATTAATCCCACTAAGTGCTTCCCTCTGCAGTTACTGCCATGCCCCTCTGGTCTGGTCTGGTCTGGTCTCCCTCCCTCCCACCCTCCTCCCCCCTCCCAGCTCCCTGGGCATTGCACAATAATAACTATATTTATCCTTCATGAGTATTCTACTGTTAGCCCAGCTATCCCCCGACAGCACACTGGCTATGTTAGTGAAGACGGAGGAACTTATGGAGCAGTCAAACTACAAATGTGATTCCAACCTCTAACCCTAGCCCACGTGTACATGCCTGGGTCTGTGTTTGTGTGTGTGAGTGTGCGTGTATTGATATTCATGTGGGACAGTCAGTCTACCCTGCCAGACAGAGGTAGCTGCATTCAGAGCAGAGCGGCACGCTGTCCGTCACTTGGCCTTTTCAATTAGTTTGGCCTGTGGCCCTTTCAGCCATTCAATTAGTGAAATGCCATTTGATTGCTTTCAGTGTTGTGTATAACACTGCTGTGTGTAGCTAATAACTCAGGGTTAGAATACGAAGGACACAGTAAATCCATCATAGATCACCTGGTTTTAAAGTGTCTAACTAATACATCTGTCTAAATTTGCGACAGTAGATTCTCTCTCTCTCTCTCTCTCTCTCTCTCTCTCTCTCTCTCTCTCTCTCTCTCTCTCTCTCTCTCTCTCTCTCTCTCTCTCTCTCTCTCTCTCTCTCTCTCTCTCTCTCTCTCTCTCTCTCTCTCTCTCTCTCTCTCTCTCTCTCTCTCTCTCTCTCTCTCTCTCTCTCTCTCTCTCTCTCTCTCTCTCTCTCTCTCTCTCTCTCTCTCTCTCTCTCTCTCTCTCTCTCTCTCTCTCTCTCTCTCTCTCTCTCTCTCTCTTATATATATATATATATATATATATATATATATATATATATATATATATATATATAAACTGAATAAGAAGTTATTTTGTTATTATCCAAGGTGTTTTGGTCTTGGCCTGGGCCCCAGAGCCTGCAGGAGGCTCCTACAGGGTGTTGCCAAGGTGACAGGTGGAACAACAGAGTTCTTGGGTGAGGAGGAGAGGCTGCAGCCCAAGGTGAGAAGTGACATCATTGCCCCCTAGTGGGGAAATACTGTAGTAGGCTACTGGGGACATGCACACTACTCTAACGTTCAAAGATTATTGCTTCCCTCCTCAACCTGAAAAAGCAAACACATTTGAATTAACCTTTAACCCCTAACCTATAACCTCTAACGTTTAACTAATCACTGATCCCTCAGCTGATAAAGTCCCTGAAGAAGGCCTTTGAGCCAGTCCTCACTGATGTACGAATAGACTGGTACCTGCCTGATAACATGGAGGCTCTCCTGTCACCCAATGAGATCCCTCCGCTTTACCCAGGGAATCGCCTGATTGGCTACTGTACCCTGTACGATGTGTCTAGCTTCAGAGGCAAGAAGACTGAGGTGAGTGTCCAACTATCCCCTCTGGAAAGGCATTCAAGTTTCCTGTCTTGTGGACAGCATATATATTGTGCAGAATACAAAGTAAACTCAGTCCATTCTCTCACCTTGTGTGTTCTGTAGGGGCGTGGTCGGGGCTATAAGGGCTTGTCTCGGGGCTCGGTTGGCTCTGTGTTCGGCCTATCGAACGACGAGCTGTCCCCTCCCTCTGTGTCTGAGCTCCTCCCTCTGGTTACATCATCAGAAGGCGCAGACCTAGAGGAGGCGCTGAGGGAAATCTCCCGGGAAATCTCCTCAGAGTTCTCCTGTGCCAAAGACACTGACACTGGGACTAGTACAGGTGAAATACTGACACTCAAAAAAACAGTTCCCTCAATCCAATACCTGTAAAGTTCCTTTGGCTTTGCGCATATTACAGCTAAAGCACAATGATTATAACTGTCTTACAAGCTCTCCTCTGATATCTCATCCACAGGTGGGGAGGTGGAATGGTCCAGTGATGTTCGTCGTAGGATCCAGGAGAGTTCTTACATCCAGGAGCAGTATGTTCTGACCCGCTGCTCCCTGAGCAGTGAGAGGGGTCTGCCCTACACCCACACCCACACCCACACCCCCTCTACCTCTGACTCTATGGGAGGCCCTTACCCCACTGACCTGCTCCCCATCCCGTGCCTGGACACGGGTTCCCTGCCGCAGGGCCTCGAGAAGATGGCTCCACCCGAACAGAGAAGCACCCTGTCCCGCTGGGGCGAGTCGCCATGGCAACAGACCGCTTCCTCCGAGAATACAGATTCCGTGTCAAAAAAGGTAGGACTGGCTTTGTTTACAACTGCAGTTTGAACCACCTCATGCCTTTAGTCATTAAACTACACTGCTGTAAATATTTTTTAACCCAGTGTAACTGTTTTCCCTTGTCACAATCCAGGCAGGGCGTCTGTGTGCAGGGGAGGAGTCTCGAAGGAGACAGAGGGCATTGGCCCGCTCCGCCATGTCTGCGAGAAGTTTCTCCTCCCCCCAGGGTGAGCTGGACATGCACCGCCTGCGGAGGGCGCTAGAGAGGGTCTCCTTCGACCAGGCAGTGGGGGGGAGGCTGGAGGAGAGCGATGGGGAGAACCAGCCTACACCCAGAGGAGGGCTGTCCCGCAGGAGCCTCACTGACTCCAGTAGGTTAACTTCCTCACCTCTAGACTGATGTCTGAAACTAAACTCCCTCAGACTCTCTCTCTCTTTTCCATCCATCAATCCACTAACCCTCTCCTACCCCTCTTTCTCTACCCCTAGACGGCCTGCTGTTCCCTGTCTCTCCTCTGGACTGGGACAGTTTCACCGACCCGGAATACCTGTTTACCGCCGCCCCCCCGGACGACCCCCCCACGCCCCCTGCCCAGTGTCGCTCTCTCATCCACGGCCTCCTGGGAGGCAGGCCCGTTTCCTGGGAGGTCACCGTGGACCTGACACAACTCTGGGCCCCTGAGGGCCAGGGGACAGGAGGGACGTCCAGGGGAGGAGGAGAAGGGGGGGAAGGGGGTGACCTCTGGGAGGAAATGATCCACCAGCTGACCGTTCGCTCTGCCATTAGGGACTTTGAGAAGATGGCGGAGAAGGAGAGTGACATTGAGCATGGTGAGGGTTTACACCAGTGTTCCTCAATTTTGGGATTGAGGTCATCACAGGGTGTACAGGGTTTTGTTTCAGCCTTGATTAGTTGAGTACTGAGGGGTATACTACAAAGCAGGATCAAAGAGTTGGCCAGCTAACTTGCCTAAATATTCTGATACAACTTAATGTTTTTAAAGATATGCTTGACATTGGTATGGTCTAATTGATTCAACAAACGAAAACACATAGTCAGGTCCAAAATTATTGCCACCCTTGATAAAGATGAGCAAAAGACTGTATAAAATAAATAATACAAATACCAAGCTACAGGTATCTGCCAAAATAAAGGAAACACCAACATGAAGAGTCTTAGTAGGGCATTGGGCCACCATGAGCCAGAACAGCTTTAATGCAACCGCATAGATTCTACAACTGTCTGGAACTCTACTGGAGGGCTGCAACACCATTTGAATGGTACTGAAAACAGGGGTGCCAATAATTTTGACCCCTATCTTTTTGAGAGAAAAAACGTTTTACTTGGTAAACAAAATCTCTTTCTCTGAGCAATTGTATTTGTATGAATAATATAATTTCCCTACTTTTTTAGCAGGCAATGGCTGTGTACACAGGCAGACGAATTCTGATATTTTTCCACTTATTGGTCTTTTGACCTATCAGATCAGCTCTTTCTACAATAATTGGGGAAAATATCAGAATTGGGCTGCCTGTGTAAACACAGCCAATATAGCTCTGTATTTGTATTATTTATTTTATACAGCCTTTTTTGCTCATCTTCATCAAGGGTGCCAATCATTTTAGACCTGACCGTATCTACGTTTAGCTTCTTTGATGAACCAGAAAATCTAGAGTTATTTCTTGTTGCTTATCAAAGTTAGATGGCTAACTAATTGATCCTGCTTTGTAGTATACCTGTCTCTCTATGCGTATGATAGATTGTATGCTGTATACTTGTTTTGCAGGACCTGCTAAGCGGTACCGTATGAAGGCCATCCAGACCAGTAAGAGCTGTAACATCATCTGTATGTACACAGCCTTTACTGCCACCAACACCAGCAAGGGTCCATCAGACATTGTGGAAGTTAGAAACACAGGTAACCCTTCAGACAGTTCCACAGTCACAGTAAACCTGAAAACGGATGGCCTAATTTTATAATATGCATGGTAACTGATATGTCTGTTAACGGTGGAAGGGTATCAATCAAATTTCCATCAACTAAATGGTTTTTATAAAGCCATTTTTACATCAGCGAGTGTTTTACAGACACCCAGCCTAAAGCCCCAAACAGCAAGCAATGCAGATGCAGAAGCACGGTGGCTAGGTAAAACTCTCTACAAGGCAGGAACCTAGGAAGAAAGAGGGCGAGGAACCAGGCTCAGAGGAGTATGGTTTGGATAGCAGTGGTGTGTGGTGACTGTTGTCCTGTCATGTGTAGGGTTGCGTTTGGGGAACAGACGGAGCTCCCAGTCAGGCAGTCGTAGACAGAGGGCCTACTCTGTGGGACTAGGCCGACGCCCCTCCAGCAGAGACAGTGAGGAATTTGAGGACACCTGCAACTCCACAGGTAAACCTACAATACAATAAACCTACAGTCATTAGTAAACCTGCAGAGGTCAAATGGTATGTATATTTTTATTTGGATCACCATTAACCAATGCCATGAAGTCAGCTAGTCTACCTGGGTTCCGATACAGAACTAAAAAGACATTACAAACAATTAACATTACTTTTTTTATTTTTTATTGACATAGCAAGTAGACATTACAGACATTTAAAATACCTGACAGGTAACACATTTACATACAATAATGAACTCCAGGTCTTGTAGTAGCCATTTTGTTTGGTTGTTTCCCAGACAGGGATGATACTCCTGCCTCCCCCTGCAGCCTGAAGTCTTGGGACAGCAGTAAGTGCCATTACATTGGCTGAATCTCAAACCGAACACTTCGACCATTCGATCACTCAATATCCGAGTTCATGAGTTGTTTCACTATAACCTATCTACAACCTGTTGTAATAAAGCCATTCATTATTGTTTATCAAACGTGTGTGCCTCAGGTGCAGGGGGCAATCCCTACCCTGCCAGTCCATCAGCCGTGTCTGGCACCTCCTCCACCCGATCCCAACGCTCAGCGGAAAGCAAGTCTGTGGAGAGCTTCTTTGGCTCCAGATTCCCTCTTGGCAGACTTAGGTCGCCTAACTCCTCTGGAAAGCAGGCCCCTCTGAAGGGCCACTGTCTCTCTGCTGAGGCTGAGAAACACACAGACACAGAGAACCCAGACTACCTGCCTCTGGTGAGACAACTGTCCACTCACTGCATTTGATCATACGATCATTACAATAGATCCAGGCTGTGCCTAAAAGGTCTTAGGCCTAGATTCAATCAGATCAAGCGTTAACCGGCAATAGCAGACACCCGCATAGCGGATGTTTTGGAGGTGTCGGAGGTGGAACTGCATTGGAGCCGTCAAATCGGTGAGCAGCTGCTCTTGCGATCATTTTCATGAAGCCACACCTGCCCCACTCGTGTTAGAAGTTCAGAATGAGAAAGTGTAGGCTATATAGAAACAATTTCAATTAAATCGAAAAATAATTAAACTAAATAATGAGGATTTCTATCATCCTAATCGAGGTGTAGATTACATCTCACATTCCAGTGTTTGAACTTGTAAAGAAGGCTGCATGGGATTGACTCCGTGCAGCCAATGGCAATGTCCACTTTAGGTATAATGTCAGGAGCCACTTGTGGATTTGACAGCTCTAACACAGTTCCACCTCCGACACTGTCAAAACAACCGCCATGTGGATGTTGGCTAAAGTGGATCTGATTTAATCAAGCCCTTAGTGCAATTGTATTAAAGGGCAATTCCACCCCTTTTCAACCTCATATTCAGTATCTCCAGCATCATACCAGTATCTACATATGTGAAAACGATGCGTTTCTATGTTCTGTGGTTAAAAAGATAAAGTTCCTAAAAAGTCCTACTCGGTGACATCATTGAGAAGGATTAAATGTAGGGAAAAAAAACATTATTTTCAAAACCTGCAACGAGTTTCTAGCCAGGGGGAGAGCATTTTCCTGCTCTCCGCATGCGTGTCCGCGTTCTCATAGTGTTTGAAAATCCCAGTTTTTTTTTTAAAGGTTTGTACCTTTGACGTCATCAAATTGCACTTTCTAACTTTATATTTGTACTACAAAACATAGAAGTGTGCCAATTTAACATATGTAGACAATGGTATGGTGCTGGAGATAATGAATATGAGGTTGAAAAGTGGTGGAAATGCCCTTCAAGTTTTGAGACTTCTGATAACTTGCTGTGAACTTTACTATAAGTACTCTACTGATAATGAATCTACAAGAAGTATTTAGAGGTGGGTACCTGATTTCAGAGTTAGTATCTGGTATCTCCTCCACAGGTGCGTCTCCAGTTGGCATCTGGGGCCTTCCTCCTGACAGAGGTCTACTCTGACTGCATCCAGATTCCCCTGGACCGTCTGAAGAGGGCGTCCCCCTACAGCCGCCACCGCAGCAGCCTCAGCCCCCCCTTCCGCTGCACCTCCGCCAACGCCCCAACAATCCCCTCCTCCACCACTACCAAGCTCCCAACTGGTACCCCCCTCTACCACACCACCTCCTCTACCAAGCCTCCTAGTCCCCCCCATCACCACACCTCCACCTCTTCCTCTACTGGTCCCAAGCCCTCGGTTAGCCCCCACACCCCAGACAACCCTCCCCCAATCCTGGACCCCCGACTCCGCAGGAGACGCTTCTCCGACCGGGGCCGAGAGCCCCTGATGACCCTCCTCGACCCCCCTAGCTCTGAGGAAGGCTCCCCTGACATGACAGGTGGCCCTCTCCCCCAGACCACCCAGACCCAGGCAGACAGCGGGCGCGGCTCAGAGACTGACGTCTGTGAGGGTTCTCTGTTGGATCCAGCAGCTCCAGACCCCCAGGGGAGCGACCAGCTGGCTCTGGGAGACCTGGAGGGCTCGAGCTGGGCCACGGCCGTGGCTCTGGCCTGGCTGGAGCACCGCTGTGCAGGGTTTTTCATGGAGTGGGAGCTGGTGGCAGCCAAGGCGGACTTCTGGCTACGGGGCCAGGAGCTGCCGGAGGGGGTGGACCTGGCCGGGCTGAAGGGGGCTGCCAGACAGCTGTTTCTGCTGCTCCGCCACTGGGACGAGAACATCCAGCTCAACATGCTCTGCTACAATCCCAACAACATGTGACCACATAGTCACCATGTTAAAACCACCACAATGTGTGACATTTCTTACTACTGTCACAACAACATGTGATGTGACAGTGTCACCAGTGTTGCCTCCTACCTTAAATAATTAGGTTCAGTTGAAAAAAGGCATTTGCACCTCTGGTTGCTAATACTAATGCCTCTGTGCCCTGTCTACATAAAGAAACCCGATTCCATATTTCCCCAGTGCCAAGATCATTTTAAAGCCATTGAATTAGGTCAAATTGAGACTTGACGATGCAAACACTACTTGACTAACCCAAGTGGCCTTGACGTACACCATATGAAACTACAATAATGCCTTGATCATCTAAAGCTTACATTACTTTGATTTAGTACATTTTATAGTTACTGCTCTATTTTTTCTTAGCTGAATGGCCTATTAACTGGGTAGTATGTCTATAACTTGCATTAGTGTAGAATGAAATTACTATGAAATCTTGTTTGTAAATGAATGACATTAAATTCAAATTTCTTTACAGAGATATGCCTTTTATTTTTCATCTTTATCAACAGAATAAAACAATCAATCTCCCATCTCTGTCCTCATGTGTAACACACACGCAAATCAAACAAACATCAGCAAACAAATATGAGCACTAAACTATGGTAAACATCTATCGCAGCTCATAAAAATAAAAATCACACTTAAAGGAACAGTTCCATTCTCAGATTAAAAAGGGACAGTTCAGCGAAATTACCTAAATATGTTATCTTGCGGAACTATCCATTTAAGCCTATTCTTGGACTAAAATAACTTTAGCGTGTGTTTTGTCCAGGGGTAGGCTTAATCTGGGTGTGGGAAATGGGCTTTATCTATTAAGTCTAGTGCACACACTGATCCACATTCTCTGAAAGAAACTATTAGAAAATAAAAAACAATAGACAGATATTCATGATTGTCAACAGCTTAGTTCTGCATGGTCATATTATATGAAATTACATATTACGTATTTGCCTATGATAGGCCTTGTGATAGCTAGGCAACGTCATTCCTATTGTGCCCAGTGGTTGGCGCCAAACGCTTATCGCAGAGGACGGTTCAATTTAAAGCTTTAATAAGTAGCAGTAAAGTTCAAATTCCCTGGTATGGAGTTAAGGACAACCAGAAATCTTTAATATAATAATATATGCCATTTACCGGAAGTTTTTAACCAAAACGACTTATAGTCAAGAGTGCATAATATTTTTACGTATGGGTGGTCCCTTGAATCGAACCCATGATCCTGGCATTGCGAGCGCCATGCTCTACCAACTGAGCTAGAGGACTAGAATCTATCGCAGAGGACAGTTGAATTCAAAACTTCGTCAATAAGTAGTAGTAAAGTAAAAATTCCCTGGTACGGAGTTAAGGACAAACGCACATAGAAACCATCTTTATAACAACAAATGGTCCAGTAACAGAAGTTCAGAACAGCTGATCGCCAGGATGAGGACCTAAGAGATTCTCATTATTCTCTATTAAAATCACCAAGACCAGATAATACTTAACAAGACTAATCATGGGCTAAAGATAGTTTGCACATTAAAAAAAACCATACTGTAAGTAAGAGATCCTTCCTTAAGATGTTCTAGGCGACACAGCAAAACACTCAGCGTTTCTCCTCACCACTAGACTCCCACTCTTAGATTGATATTATTTCATTCTTTAACCTGAGAATCCTAATTGTTTTCAGCCTCCTCCCACGCCACCAACCTGCACATGACTGCCACACTGTAATCCACCCCACATGCAGTCTCACTCAGTCCCTTCTCCCACCTGTATGTTACGCTATACATTAGCAGAGCTACGGCGAGGTGGGTAGCAACAAACCGATGCGTTTAAGACAGACCCCACCTCAATAGCCCCATGTGCGTCATAGTGAGAGGGGGAGATAGGCAAGACACGGTGAGAGCAGGGTGGAGATGGTCGACCAGACCCCAAGGACGGGAGGGTCCCCTAGGGGATAAGCTTACTGGCTCTTGGCCTTCTCTCCCTGGGGGGCTGGGGGATGGGCGGGGGCAAACCACAAGGACAGCAGCATGATGAGGTGACACATGTGGAGGGCTGCTGAGCTGTATATGGTAGACGGGTAGGTGTTCCACGACAGCTCCACCAGACCTAGGATCAAAACCCTGTCCACAGAAAGACCAGATAAGACATATTGTAAGAGCGACAATAACAGGCCTTTTGACCCATCTAGGCTCTGAATTTATAGTAGACAGAAACGTGCAAATGGTCCCAATTCTGCAAAGGCCTGAATTAAGATTTGTGCAGATTTACGTTGGAAGTTAAGACACTTCCCATTTCTACACATTGTTGCCAAAAGGTACCCCCTCTTACCGGAGTAGGTGAGCCAGCTTCTTGACCCCTCCACTCCAGAGCAGGAAGGGCAGGGTGTGGAAGTACCAGACATAAAACTGGTAGTGCAGCGAGCGGCTGAAGCACATGCCGATGAAGTTAGATGTGAAAAGGATCAGCACCATCTGTGATCGGCTGTTAAGGTCTAATATACAGTGCAATCAGAAAGTATTCACACCCTTTTACTTTTCCACATTTTGTTGTGTTACAGCCTGAATTTAAAATGGATTAAGTTTAGATTTTGGGTCACTGATCTACCCCATAATGTCAAAATGGATTATTATTATTTTATTATTTACAAATTAATAAAAAGCTGAAACATCTTGAGTCAATAAGTGTTCAACTCCTTTGTTATGGCAAGCCTAAATAAGTTCAGGAGTAAAAATTAGCTAAACAAGTCACATAATAAGTTGGATGGACTTACTCTGTGTGCAATAATAGTGTTTAACATGATTTTTGAATGACTACCCCATCTCTGTACACCACACATACAATTATCTGTGAGGTCCCTTAGTCGAGCAGTGAATTTCAAGCACAGATTCAACCACAAAGACTAGGGAGGTTTTCCAATGACTCGCAAAGAAGAGCACTGATAAAATAAAAAGCAGATGCTGAATATCCCTTTGAGCATGGGGAAGTTATTAATTAGGCTTTGGATGGTGTATCAATACACCCAGTCACTACAAAGATACAGGCGTCCTTCCTAACTCAGTTGCCGGAGAGGAAGGAAACCGCTCAGGAATATCACCATGAGGCCAATGATGATTTTAAAACAGTTACAGAGTTTAATGGCTGTGATAGGAGACAACTGAGGATGAATCAACAACATGGTAGTTACTCCACAATACTAACCTAAATGACTGAGTGAAAAGAAGGAAGCCTGTACAGAATAAGAATATTCCAAAACATGCATCCTGTTTGCAATAAGGCACGAAAGTAATACTGCACAAAATGTGGCAAAGGAATTAACTTTTTGTTCTGAATACAAAACGTTATGTTTGGGGCAAATCCAATAACACGTCACTGAGTACCACTTCATATTTTCAAGCATGATAGTGGCTACATAACATTATGGATATACTTGTCATCAGCAAGGACTAGGGAGTTTTTTTAGGATAAAAAAATGGAATAGAGCTAAGCACAGGCAAAATCCTTGCGGAAAACCTGGTTCAGTCTGCTTTCCAACAGAAACTGGGAGACAAATTCACCTTTCAGCAGGACAATAACCTAAGACACAAGGCCAAATATACACTGGAGTTGCTTACCAAGATGACACTGAATATCCCCGAGTAGCCTATTACAGTTTTGATTGAAATCGGCTTGAAAATCTATGGCAAGACTTGAAAATGGCTGTCTAGCAACAACCAACTTGACAAAGCTTGAATAATTTTTTAAATAATAAAAATGGGCAAATATTGTACAATCAAAACTCTTATAGAGACGTATTACCCAGAAAGACTCACAGCTGTAATCGCTGCTAAAGGTGATCCTAACATGTATCGACTCAGGGGGTTGAATACTTATCTAATGAAGAAATATGTGTTTTATTTTCCATAAACATTTTTTAAATGTTTCTTCCACTTTGACATTACAGAGTATTGTGTGTAGATCATTGACAAACAATTGCATTTTAATCCCACTTTGTAACAACAAAATCTGGAAAAAGTCAAGGGGTGTGAATACTTTCTAAAGGCAATATAATTGGCACAGTTGTTGTTCGTATGTGTATGTTTGTATTTGGTGTGAAAAAATTAACATTTCCACTAATAGCACTCTTTAGTTACACCTCTGAGATACACTAAACACTAGTACTTCATGGCCATAACAGTGTGAGTTAGAGATACAGAACAACACACTGGTACTGTGTTTCTAGTCATGGCTCCAGAGACACTGACTGAGGAAAGGATATGATCGGAGGTGAGTTTCTGTGCAAGAATGACTCTCTTGCCTGGCTCCTTCAGCAGTTCCATGATGCTCTCTCCAGGCCTGAGGGGAAAATGTGTTGGTTTAATTCATCAGAAAGCACATCTGGTTAACAACAAAAAGCAGAGCTAGCCAGACTCAAGCATTCGTGTACAAATATAATTTAGGCTGTATCTAATTTTAGGCTACACTAGGGCCAAGAGTTTGCGCCTGACCATGAAAAACTCTGGTCCTAGAGATAACCCCAGTAGCCACCTGGGAAACCCCCTCTCTCACCTCTTCCAGCGGTGCAGGGCGAACAGCAGCAGGGCTAGCATGTGGGTGGCCAGGAGCACCAGGTGGAAGTAGCGACTCAGGAACAGCCACTCCGGCAGGAAGCGCCAGTTTACTGTCCACGTGAACATGAACTGACGACCCAGGTCAAAGGCCATGGTCAAATAGCCAATTGGATTCTCCATCAGGAAGGGTAGGCCCAGCAACAACTGTGATATGGAGAGGTGGAGTAAAGATGGACAATCCACAGAATGGAAATAGAGTAGGCAAAACCTAATTGTCCACACAATGTGGAAATTGGATGGAACTCTGGGGACAAGAAGCATCTACAGTGAGGGAAAAAAGTATTTGATCCCCTGCTGATTTTGTACGTTTGCGCACTGACAAAGACATGATCAGCCTATAATTTTAATGGTAGGTTTATTTGAACAGTGAGAGACAGAATAACAACAGAAAAATCCAGAAAAACGCATGTCAAAAATGTTATAAATTGATTTGCATTTTAATGAGGGAAATAAGTATTTGACCCCTCTGCAAAACATGACTTAGTACTTGGTGACAAAACCCTTGTTGGCAATCACAGAGGTCAGACGTTTCTTGTAGTTGGCCACCAGGTTTGCACACATCTCAGGAGGGATTTTGTCCCACTCTTTGCAGATCTTCTCCAAGTCATTAAGGTTTCGAGCCTGATGTTTGGCAACTCGAACCTTCAGCTCCCTCCACAGATTTTCTATGGGATTAAGGTTTGGAGACTGGCTAGGCCACTCCAGGACCTTAATGTGCTTCTTCTTGAGCCACTCCTTTGTTGCCTTGGCCGTGTGGTTTGGGTCATTGTCATGCTGGAATACCCATCCACAGTTCTCACCCAAGATTTGACGGTACATGGCGCCGTCCATCGTCCCTTTGATGCGGTGAAGTTGTCCTGTCCCCTTAGCAGAAAAACACCCCCAAAGCATAATGTTTCTACCTCCATGTTTGACGGTGGGGATGGTGTTCTTGGGGTCATAGGCAGCATTCCTCCTCTTCCAAACACGGCGAGTTGAGTTGATGCCAAAGAGCTCGATTTTGGTCTCATCTGACCACAACACTTTCACCCAGTTGTCCTCTGAATCATTCAGATGTTCATTGGCAAACTTCAGACGGGCCTGTATATGTGCAGGGGGACCTTGCGGGCGCTGCAGGATTTCAGTCCTTCACAGCGTAGTGTGTTACCAATTGTTTTCTTGGTGACTATGGTCCCAGCTGCCTTGAGATCATTGACAAGATCCTCCCGTGTAGTTCTGGGCTGATTCCTCACCGTTCTCATGATCATTGCAACTCCACGAGGTGAGATCTTGCATGGAGCCCCAGGCCGAGGGAGATTGACAGTTCTTTTGTGTTTCTTCCATTTGCGAATAATCGCACCAACTGTTGTCACCTTCTCACCAAGCTGCTTGGCGATGGTCTTGTAGCCCATTCCAGCCTTGTGTAGGTCTACAATCTTGTCCCTGACATCCTTGGAGAGCTCTTTGGTCTTGGCCATGGTGGAGAGTTTGGAATCTGATTGATTGATTGCTTCTGTGGACAGGTGTCTTTTATACAGGTAACAAGCTGAGATTAGGAGCACTCCCTTTAACAGTGTGCTCCTAATCTCAGCTCGTTACCTGTATAAAAGACACCTGGGAGCCAGAAATCTTTGTGATTGAGAGGGGGGTCAAATACTTATTTCCCTCATTAAAATGCAAATCAATTTATAACATTTTTGGCATGCATTTTTCTGGATTTTTTTGTTGTTATTCTGTCTCTCACTGTTCAAATAAACCTACCATTAAAATTATAGACTGATCATGTCTTTGTCAGTGGGCAAACGTACAAAATCAGCAGGGGATCAAATACTTTTTTCCCTCACTGTATGAGTAAAATCTAAAAGTAGTAGTTAAAGCTGATGAAGGAGATCCAAACCTGGATGGCAGCACAGAGAGAGAGCTTGGGTATGGTCCTCATCAGGCCAAATTCAGACAGCAGCAAGAAGAGGAGGCCCGGGGCGAACAGGAGCACGTTCATCTTCACAGACACTGCTAAACTGTCCACAAAAGAGGTTGAGGAAGTTGTCATTCAGACCACGTGAAAAGGGCTACCACAGTCATAGATGTTGAGTTCAGCAACTAAGTTCTGTCAATCTAAATTAGAGCGCTATTATCATGAAAGGTGTCCCATATTGGCCCGCACACTGAACCAAGTTAAACTGAAATTATCAAAGCTGCGCAGGACCAGGGTTTACACTTGCCTATAGAGCCCACAGCCCAAAGTCCAGCGGCCGTCCAGGAAAAGATTGACGGCCCCAAACAGCATCATCATGGCCACGGGGTCGTTGAAAAGACGCAGGACGAAGATGGAGTGGATCCGGTAAGAGGCACAGCACACAAAGAAGAACACATAAGGAGGAACCTGGAGAGGAGGAGAGTCAAAATTGCAATAAAAAAAAAAAAATTCATGGAACAGATTACAGTATTATAAAAGTGATGAAGTCCAAGTTGCAATAAAAACTAAATATTTGTTGGGTAATGACAACTAGCAAAGTACCAAATAAATATCATAATCTTGCCAAATAGCCTACAAAGGAATAAGTGTTGCATCTCACCTTCTTGGTGCGGTGGTATATCCTGAAGACGAGCAGCAGGGTGAGCAGGTAGAAGACAGCAAACAGGTACTGGGCCAGGCGGATATTCACCCCGTGGTTGGTGATGTAATACAACGCTGTGAAGATGTACACAAACCCTGCTGGGTATCTGGATAGGTAGGTTCAAAAATCAGTTTCAAGACTGTGATCTTGTTCACGTCAAGATGGCTCAAGTAAAAGTGAAAGTCAGCCAGTAAAATACTACTTGAGTAAAAGTCAAAGTATTTGGTTTTAAATATACTTAAGTATCAAAAGTAAATGTAATTGCTAAAATATACTTAAGTATCAAAAGTAAAAATCATTTTAAATTACTTATTAAGAAAACCAGACGGCACGATTTTCTTGTTTTTTTATTTTTTTATTTGCGGATAGCCAGGGGCCCACTCCAACACTCAGACATAATTTACAAACAAAGCATTTGTGTTTAGTGAGCCTGCCAGATCAGAGGCAGTAGGGATGACCAGGGATGTTCTCTTGATAAGTGTGTGAATTGGACCATTTTCCTGTCCTGCTAAGCATTCAAAATGTAACTAGTACTTTTGGGTGTCAGGGAAAATGTATGGAGTAAAAAGTACATTATTTTCTTTAGGAATGTAGTTTAGTGAAGTAAAAGTAAAAGTTGTCCAAAATATAAATAGTAACGTAAAATACAGACACCCCAAAAAACTACTTTAGTTTTTTTACTTAACACCACTGCCGTTTACTCCAAAAGGAAAGCGTTTTACAACGAAAACTAGCATTTCTATTGGACAAATTCTGGTAGGTCCCTCCCGGTTTCGTTTGCTTCCCTTTGCTTCCTAGAGTAAACGGTAAATGGTTTCCGTTGCAAAACGTTTTTTGCAATGGAATCCGACAAATGAATACACCCCTGGGGTTGCCAATACTGGTATTGGAACCTGGTTCCTTAACTTGTAGAGTGCCACATATAGGGTAGTGTAACTTACACCAGAGGGCCTGTGTCTCCTTTGAGCTGGGTGTAGTCATAGGTGCCGTTGATGACTCCCTCTACCTCATCCATATACGCCTTCCAGTCGATCTCTGTGTCTGCAGGAGAAGACGTTCACCAATGAATGACCGGTGGCATTGGCAATAACTTGAAATATACATTCAACAAATGGGGTCAAAGATGTGGATGAAGGTACCTAAAGAATCAAGTGACCGTAAGAACAGGTCAGCAGCAAGTACCAAAGAAAAATTATAATAAACAAGAAAGGGAAACTGCAGCTATACATTAAAACTGAGATATGTTAATTTTTCCATATGTGGTTATACACTTTGGCTAGTTGAAAGGGTCGGAAGCAATTTTTCAACTTCCTTCATTCTCGGGTCGGAAGAAAAGTGCATCTTATAAATGTCTGTGTTGGGTTGCAGGTGGTTCTCCAAAAACCAGAGTATATTTTGAAAGATAGTAAAATCAACTCTCTTTCTGAATATTCTCTGGTTTTTGGACAACCACCTGCAGCTGAACACAGACACTTATAAGATACACTTTTCTTCCGAATCGAGAACGAAGTATCGGCAAGAACAGGTTAGTTAAATTGTTTCCGACCCTTTCTACTTGCTCTCGAGAACCCAAGGCATTCTGCCTTATACCAAGGGTTCTCAGCTATAAGCACCGCTTACCGGTGGTACCATGTGAACTACAATCTTGACACTCTGTTTTAACATTTCGAAACCTAAATAATTAATAATTGCTTGTGATACGGTTTTCAAAAACATATGGAACTTCTTTCATTTCTGCAATAAATATTATTTCTAATTTAAAAAAACATTAACTTACTGTAGCAGGTTTGCACAGTTCCATACGGCTGTGTGCCTCCAGCCGACAAACTACACTTCCGCTACACTTCCTCCCCAGTTACACTAGATAGTGATGTTGCCTAGTATGGATCAAATATGTGGCGCTCTCAAAAGTTGTGGCAAGTTTAAGTTCTGTTGCTAGCACAAGCATGTGTTGTAACTTGTTGTAGTAGTAGGAAACACAACCTGGCATTTTAAAACAACAATGGTAACTAGTTAATTTAACTTTTGACAGTATATGCAGTTTCCCTAGTGAATTCTTTCATAGTAGCTGTTATACCTTGGCTAAAAGAAAGGTAGCCCATTCATAGACACTACCTTTAGCGTCTATGAAGGCATTTTCTGGTCGGGGAGCTTTGTTAATGGCCCCTACGCTCGTTCTGAAGGTTAACATGCATCACTTGTGGTACGGTTTTGGAAACATAAGGAATCTTGCCATCTTTCATATCACAATAGTTTGGGTTAGTGATCCCACACAGCCATATTTCCATGTTACATCGCTCATTTACATTTAAGTCATTTAGCAGACACTCTTATCCAGAGCAACTTACAGTTAGCGAGTGCATACATTTTCATACTGGCCCCCCGTGGGGAACGAACCCACAACCCTGGGGTTGCAAGCGCCATGCTCTACCAACTGAGCTACGGAAGACAGGTGGACGCCACCTGTCCTAATTAGCTATCTAGTGTACTCTGAACACCTGTGTGTAAGCGTAACTGGGGAGGAAGTGTAGTTCGCAACTGGTGGCACACACAGCTTATGGATCAGTGCAGAACTGTTACAGTAAGTGTATTTTGTATTTATTTAAAAGTTTATTTCTTGCCGATATGAAAGGGGCATAGATTTCAAAAACAGTTTCGCAAGTGATTATTATTGACGTTTCTAAACGTTAAAACACAGCTTCGGAATTGTAGTTCAAGTGCAGCCAACTGTGGGCGAAGCAAACTGCTGAAAACCCTACGAATAATAAGGTGTTTCAAGAGTTGAATATTGAGCATGCTAGTAGATACCCATAGGCTTCCAATCATTGCGCTAACACGTGTTAACATTGGCTCGCGAAACTACCACTACCTTTCTTCCTTCCTTCATACTGGACAGAGACATAAAAATGGTATCCATTAGTTCATCTGACTCTGGGGAAATAGATAAAGGGCCTCAAGATGAAGGACCTCGTTGCCAGAATCCCGAAGTATCATTTTAAGGCTAGCTGCATGCTCAAGCTAAACCGCTAGCATTCTAGCAAACTACTTACATGCTACTTTTTGTATGACCCATATGTTTATTCCGATCTCCAGGAACCACAGAACAGAGGCGACCAGTATTGTGTACTCCGCCTTGAATAATATCAAATGTTTCTCCTGCCATAGCGTACGAAGTGTCACCCACACTCGAGACGGTGGACCAGTGGATGACTTCTTCTTCACACCTCCTGCCATTTCGGCCTACGCTAGCTACGTGGAGAAGCCGCAACAGTACAAATGTCTACCCCGTCACATGATTCAGTAAAGCTTCAGCCAGTCATTGGGAGAGTTCGTTTTGCATGACCCAGTGCCGTGGGTGTGAGGAGTTTATAGATTTTAGACCATTCCATTGGTCATTAAAGATGCCACCTGACCAAATTCACATAAATGTTTTTTTATTGATCTGTCATTCTCATTGAAAGCAAGTCTAAGAAGCGGTAGATGTGTTCTATGTGCGCTATTTCTATACTTCCCTTTCTGAAGTTTCGTTTTTACGTCTTTCTACTTTTTGTTTTGTACACCAGCTTCACAGCGGTTTAGATGATACAATACTTGCTTGTTTTGTCACATAAACTGAAATTAGGCAAACTATTCAAATTTTTGCATCCAGGAAATGGCGGAGTGAGTTCTGTATAGTGCATCTTTAAGTGAAATCTCCACTCACCCGGGGAACCGGGCCATTTGCTTCACCCGAAGATGCGTCGCTTCAAGGAAGTGGAACATGTCATGTGACCAAAACGAAAATAGCCCATTCTTCCGGGGATGACAACTTGAGTTTTTTCAAAGGTAAAAATGTACAATACTAATTGATTAAGTCAAGTTTGACCATTTGGCTACAGGGGTAGCAGTACATGTAAAAGTGGATCAACTGAAGGTGATGCTTCTCGTTTGGTGCGACGCAAACAGGGTGGCGAGAGTGGGGAAACAGGAGAGTCATTGTCTGTTCTTTTGAGTTTCGAAGTTGAGTCTTTGCCTGACAAAGTGAAAGTTGGATATATAAGTTATCCTGTGCGAGCTTATGTGCCGAGTACATTACGATGTTACAGGTGTCAAACTTATGGGAATGTGGCAGCAGTATGAAGGAGGGAGATTCCAAGATGTGAGAAGTGTGCAGAAGGGCATAAGACAAAGGAGTGTGAAGCAGTGGGGAAAGTGGTGGTATATGCTAATTGTAGGGGTGGCCATGGGGCTGGGGATCAGACATGTCCAGTGCGAGAGAAGCAGGTTGAGGTTTCCAGGGTAAGAGTAGAGAAGAAATTGTCATTTGCGGAGGCAGTGAAGAAAGTAGAGGAAGAGGGGGGGTGGGGGGGTGATAGTAGGAGATATGTACCAGTACAGTGGGATAGGCCAACAAGCGATATGTTTCAGTAAGATTGGATTTTTAGCGTTTATAGCAATGGTTATTAATTGTACTGCAGGGATGGAACGTAAGTCGAAGAAAATTGAGGTTGTGGTGGCAGCTGCAGAGAGATCTTTGGGTGTGCGAGACTTGACAGCAGAAGAGTTACAGGGAGTGTTAAGTGGTGATGTCCCATCATTTCAGGTTGAGGGCATGAGGTAGGACTGAGTATATTTAAATTGTGGAGAAGGGTGGCGTTAATTATTAGTAATAGTTTTGAATTTGTGAGTGTAGTGTTAGATGGTAGGGTATTTCTTTGCTTTGTTTTATTTTATTTTTCAAGGAAAAGAAAAGGGAGTTGTACTCCAGTCTAGTAGGTGGCGGTAATGCAACAAATTGGATGCCAACCGCCATTAAACCTCATTGAAGAAGAAGAAGAAGACCATTTGGCTGTTGCAAAAGAGTGCACAAATACTCTTGTCATGTTATGGTCTAACCTTTGCGGACATAGGCCACATTTAAGACTAAACAAAGACAAGGTCAATGGCAGGTCTTCCAGCTAAGAAAACATTTGCTAGCTAACTAACCAACTGTAATTATTATTTCTATCCACTCTCAGTGAGCCAGCCGGCAAGCAAGTTGGATGTTTATCGAAGTAGGTATCTGAGATAGCACAATGTCAATGTTCAACGTGATATTTTGTTGAATGTAGTTCTGGGCTGGCTACATATTAGAACTGGCTTTACTGTTTTATTGTACATAATATTTCCGCCATCGTTTCCAATGACTGAAAACAGCTTCTGGACATCAGAACAGTGATCACTAACCTCGATTTGGATGAAGATTTCTACTTCAACTAGTCGGCAGCTGTGGATGAACTGCTCATTCCGGACCAGGCTCTAATCCCCCGGACTCGAAAAAGGAAGAGACGGCGCAAGAGAGGCAAACGAGCGGGCTCCCTGACGAGACTACGTTGGCGAGTAAATAAACCGCCTCTACTCTGTTCTGTTGGCAAACTTACAATCACTAGACAACAAACTAGACGAGCTCCGTTCGAGACTAACCTATCAACTGGAAGAATTGTAATATCCTATGTTTCTCGGAGACGTGGCTGAACAAGGACGTAGATAATATACATCTAGCTGGTTTTTCTATGCATCGTCAAGACCGAACGGCAGCTTCGGGTAAGGTTAATGGGGGAGGTGTGTGTCTCTTTGGTAACAACTGCTGGTGTGTGATCTCTAATGTTAAGGAAGTCTCAAGGTTTTGCTCGCCTGAGTTAGAATACCATTCTATTTACCAAGAGAGTTTTCAACTATATTTTTCATAGCTGTCTATTTACTACCACAAACCGATGCTGGTACTAAGACTGCACTCAACGAGCTGTATAGGGCCGTAAGCAAACAAGAAAATGCACATCGAGGCGGCTCTTCTTCGATGAGGTTTAACAGTGGTTGGCATCCAATAAATGTTGCATTACCACCATCTTCTAGACTGGAGTAGAACTCCCTTATACTTTGCTTTAAAAAATACATAAATAATACTAATACCCTACCATCTAACACTACACTCACAAAACATAAAAAATAATAATGAATACCATGCTCCACTATTTAAATCTATTTAGTCCTACTTCAGGCCAACAGCCTGAAAGGATGGGACACTGCCACTTAACACTCCCTGTAACATTTCAGCATATGACAACTTCTGCACAACTCTAACCCTGGAAACCTCAACCTGCCTCTCTCGCATGGGACATTTCTGATCCCCAGCCCCATGGCCACCCCTACAATTGACACATACCACTACTTTCCCCAATGCTACTCATTCCTTTGTCTCATGCCTCCCTCCTACACACTGCTGCCAGATGCCCATAAGCTTGACACCTGTAACAACGTAATGTATTTGGCACAAAAGCTAGTACAGGATAACTTATACAGTGAGGGAAAAAATTATTTGATCCCCTGCTGATTTTGTACGTTTGCCCACTGACAAAGACATGATCAGTCTATAATTTTAATGGTAGGTTTATTTGAACAGTGAGAGACAGAATAACAACAAAAAAATCCAGAAAAACACATGTAAAAAATGTTATGAATTGATTTGCATTTTAATGAGAGAAATAAGTATTTGACCCTTCTGCAAAACATGACTTAGTTAACCCCTCTGCAAAAAAATACTTAGTACTTGGTGGCAAAACCCTTGTTGGCAATCACAGAGGTCAGACGTTTTTTGTAGTTGGCCACCAGGTTTGCACACATCTCAGGAGGGATTTTGTTCCACTCCTCTTTGCAGATCTTCTCCAAGTCATTAAGGTTTCGAGGCTGAAGTTTACCAACTCGAACCTTCAGCTCCCTCCACAGATTTTCTATGGGATTAAGGTCTGGAGACTGGCTAGGCCACTCCAGGACCTTAATGTGCTTCTTCCTGAGCAACTCCTTTGTTGCCTTGGCTGTGTGTTTTGGGTCATTGTCATGCTGGAATACCCATCCACGACCCATTTAATGCCCCGTCCATCGTCCCTTTGATGCGGTGAAGTTGTCCTGTCCCCTTAGCAGAAAAACACCCCCAAAGCATAATGTTTCCACCTCCATGTTTGACGGTGGGGATGGTGTTCTTGGGGTCATAGGCAGCATTCCTCATCCTCCAAACATGGCGAGTTGAGTTGATGCCAAAGAGCTTGATTTTGGTCTCATCTGACCACAACACTTTCACCCAGTTCTCCTCTGAATCATTCAGATGTTCATTGGCAAACTTCAGATGGGCCTGTATATGTGCTTTCTTGAGCATGGGGACCTTGCGGGCACTGCAGGATTTTAGTTCTTCACAGCGTAGTGTGTTACCAATTGTTTTCTTGGTGACTATGGTCCCAGCTGCCTTGAGATCATTGACAAGATCCGCCCGTGTGTTTCTGGTCTGATTCCTCACCGTTTTCTTGATCATTGCAACTCCACAAGGTGAGATCTTGCATGGAGCCCCAGGCCGAGGGAGATTGACAGTTCTTTTGTGTTTCTTCCATTTGCGAATAATCGCACCAACTGTTGTCATCTTCTCACCAAGCTGCTTGGTGATTTGTCTTGTAGCCTATTCCAGCCATGTGTAGGTCTACAATCGTGTCCCTGACATCCTTGGAGAGCTCTTTGGTCTTGGCCATGGTGGAGAGTTTGGAATCTGATTGATTGATTGCTTCTGTGGACAGGTGTCTTTTATACAGGTAACAAGCTGAGATTAGGAGCACTCCCTTTAAGAGTGTGTTCCTAATCTCAGCTCGTTACCTGTATAAAAGACACCTGGGAGCCAGAAATCTTTCTGATTGAGAGGGGGTCAAATACTTATTTCCCTCATTAAAATGCAAATCAATTTATAACATTTCTGACATGCGTTTTTCTGGATTTTTGTTGTTGTTATTCTGTCTATCATTGTTCAAATAAACCTAACATTAAAATTATAGACTGATCATTTCTTTGTCAGTGGGCAAATGTACAAAAACAGCAGGGGATTAAATACTTTTTTCCCTCACTGTATATCCTAACATCACTTTGTCGGGCAAAGACTCAAGAGAACAGACACTGACTTCTGTTTCTCCACTCACGCCACCCTGTCTGCGTCACACCAAACGACGAGCATCACAAACAGGGAATCTTCCCCTTCAGTTGGTCAGCTTTCACATTTACCGCTACCCCAGTAATCACTCCTTGCAATGGTGTCCTTTTCATGAGAGCAAAACAATTCACATCTCTTACCCCCATTCGTTTAACACGGAGCTCCTGCTCCCCCTGACCAGCAGAAACACAGACAATTATCACAAGACCACTTCTGGTTACCCTCACCGATTCCATAACACCCAACTCTGTTTTCACCCACCCTGAAACCACAAATGGATCAGCCAAAAGGCAAGGGTCCACTTTTCCCCAAAACTTCACTCCTACTGTCACAGACTAATCTTTATCCTGACCCTCGCCTCGGTGCAAGCCTCGGGCTCGGAGAACTTCACCACACCTAACACCTCCGATACTTCGCCTTCATTCTCTTCCATTTATCCTCCTGTCTTCAACTCACTCTGCTTACACTTTCTACCATTCTTCTTTAACAAACCATCTTCCTTTTTTCCGCCATTTTTAACCGACTCAAGCTCACCCTCTTCCTCCCTCTCTCTTAGACCTCCTCTGCCTCTGTTATGATAATACTGCACTTCTCCTGACATACATCTTGTTCTTACCTTGTCAAGGGATGCCATTTAATCGGCTGTCACAATCTCCATACAATCAGCACGAACCCCTCGGGATGTAGCGCTCAACAGCGCATCCCACTTGTAAATCAGCTGCTTCGTCTTGATGTTCTTCTTTATTAATAGCTACCGCAACACTTTTCTATTTCAAACTAGTGCGCTCTCTTCTCCCGGATTCCGACGTGCTCCTTCAACGTCCAAAACACTGCGCCCAGGGTGACAGAATGGACTCTCTTTTCCAGAGGTGGCGCTTCCTAGTGGCCGGTGATTTTAATGCAGGGAAACTGAAATCCGCCTTACCTATTTTTTACCAGCAAGTCACCTGTGCAACTAGAGGTGGAACAACTCTAGATCACCTTTACTCCACACACAGAAACACATACAAAGCTCTCCCTTGCCCTCCATTTGGCAAATGTGACCATAACTCTATCCTTCTGATTCCTCCTGGGGCTGAGCTCCCTGCCATCCAGGACCTCTATACCAGGCGGGGTCAGGGTAAGGCCCTAAAAATGGTCAGACTCCAGCCACCACTGTTCTCTCTGCTACCTCATGGCAAGCGGTTCTGATGCACCAACTCTGGAACCAACAGGACCCTGAACAGCTTCTACCCCCAAGCCATAAGACTGTTAAATAGTTAACCAAATAGCTACCCGGACTATCTGCATTGACCGTTTTTGCACTAACTCTTTTGACTCATCACATACGCTGCTGCTACTGTTTATTGCCTAGTCACATTATCCCTACCTATATGCACATATTTGCCTCGATTACCTCGTACCCCGTGTATATAGCCAAGTTATCATTACTCATTGTCTATTTATTCCTTGTGTTATTATTTCTCTTTCTTTCCTCTGCGTTGTTGGGAAGGGCCCCTAAGTAAGCATTTCACTGTTAGTCTACACCTGTTGTTTACGGAACATGTGACATCAAAATAATTTCACAAATGCCAAATATACACACTACACTGTTTTAACTGCTTTATTACAGTTGCAGCCGACAGTATTTTTCAGTTACAACACATTTCTGGCAGCCGCCTTCCGTTATACACTGGTGTTCGGAGCATGCTAAATAACTAATTAGCACAGGTGGTCGCATCTGTTTTCCGTCCGTCTTCCGCTGTAACATGGAGATATTGCCGTATGGGAACACTAACCCTATAAAGGTGTGTGTTTTTAGAAATTAATTATTGCTGAAATGAAAGATACGTTCCTTTATGTTTTCAAAACCGTACCGCAAGCGATCCGTGTTCACATTCAGACCGAGCGTCGGGGCTCTTAACAAAAGTCCCCTGGGAAGAAGATGCAGTTGAAGTCGGAAGTTTACATACACCTTAGCCAAATACCTTCCACAAGCTTCCCACAATAAGTTGGGTGCATTTTGGCCCGTTTCTCCTGACAGAGCTGGTGTAACTGAGTCAGGTTTGTAGACCTCCTTGCTCGCACACGCTTTTTCAGTTCTGCCCACAAATGTTCTATAGGATTGAGGTCAGGGCTTTGTGATGGCCACTCCAATACATTGACTTTGTTGTCCTTAAGCCATTTTGCCACAACTTCGGAAGTATGCTTGGGGTCATTGTCCATTTAGAAGACCCATTTGCGACCAAGCTTTATCTTCCTGACTGATGTCTTGAGATGTTGCTTCAATATATCCACATAATTTTCCTTCCTCATGATGCCATCAATTTTGTGAAGTGCACCAGTCCCTCCTGCAGCAAAGCACCCCCACAGCATGATGCTGCCATCCCCGTGCTTCACGGTTGGGATGGTGTTCTTCGGCTTGCAAGTGTCCCCCTTTTTCCTCCAAATGTAACGATGGTCATTATGGCCAAACAGTTCTATTTTTGTTTCACCAGACCAGAGGAAATTTCTCCAAAAAGTATGATCTTTGTCCCCATGTGCAGTTGCAAACCGTAATCTGACTTTTTTATGGCAGTTTTGGAGCAGTGGCCTCTTCTTTGCTGAGCGGCCTCTCAGGTTATGTCGATATAGGACTCATTTTATTGTGGATGTAGATACTTTTGTACCTGTTTTCTCCAGCATCTTCACAAGGTCCTTTGCTGTTGTTCTGGGATTGATTTGCACTTTTCGCACCAAAGTATGTTCATCTCTAGGAGTCAGAATGTGTCTCCTTCCTGAGCGGTATGACGGCTGTGTAGTCCCATGGTGTATATACTTGCATACTATTGTTTGACAGATGAACGTGGTACCTTCAGGCATTTGGAAATTGCTCCCAAGGATGAACCAGACTTGTGGAGGTGTACAATTTTATTTCTGAGGTCTTGGCTGATTTCTTTTGATTTTCCCATGATGTCAAGCAAAGAGGCACTGAGTTTGAAGGTAGGCCTTGAAATACATCCACAGGTACACCTCCAATTGACTCAAATGATGTCAATTAGCCTATCAGAAGCTTCTAAAGCCATGACATCATTTTCTGGAATTTTCCAAGCTGTTTAAACGCACAGTCAACTTAGTGTATGTAAACTTCTGACCCACTGGAATTGCGATACAGTGAATTATAAGTGAAATAATCTGTCTGTAAACAATTGTTGGAAAAATTACTTGTGTCATGCACAAAGTAGATGTCCTAACCGACTTGCCAAATCTATAGTTTGTTAACAAGAAATTTGTGGAGTGGTTGAAAAACATAAGTGTATGTAAACTTCCGACTTCAACTGTAGCTTCATCAATAGGCGCCAAAGGTAGTTGGCGTCTATGAATTTGGTATTATCTAGCTAAACCAGTTCTATTTAGCCAAGGAATGTAAAGAGAGTGTTAATCACCTAAAAGTCAATAATGGTATTTGAACCCAAGCACTGTTATCATATGACATCTAGAAAGACAGATGTAGGTACCCCATTCACAAAGGTAGCTATAATGCCACCGACACAGATTGTAAGTAATCAATTAAATGAAACACATTTTCAACTTTGTTGTGCTTGTGGGTGAAGGCACTGAATATGTAAATAGTCATGATTATCTGTGTAATACTATAATTTATTTATTTATTATAGGATTATGATGTATTTGAAATATATGTTCTTAGATTATAACGTTATATAGCCTAACCCAATCAAATGTGAGTAACCCAACATATTTTTGTGAGTCTTTGCATTCTGTGTAGCCTTATCCAGTTTACTGTCAAAGTTCTGAAAATAAATAGCAACCAACGTTCTCTGAGACTGTGCTGTCAAAAGAAAATGATAGACATTTTCAAGCATTTCACTGAAATTTCAAAGAGAATCGTGCAGCTGCAGATTTAATTGCAGCTTGTCTGAGTGACACATGGCCCCCTTGCTTTCATGCTGAAGAACCTCCTTCATATTACATCACGTTTGGCTATATGTCTGTCTGTTTCTGTATTGTAGGCCTGTTACCAGGGAGGTGAGACAGTGTGGAGTGTGTGTTGGGGGGGATGGAGGAGTTTCCAGTGAGGACGGTGGAGGGGCTGTGTCTAGGCACCAGCTTGGCTATGTCAGGCCTCTTCTACTACATCTACAGGAAAAAGAGGAAGACGGTGGACAAGCTCAATGTTAGTAGCCTGCCCTGTATCTATTCCTTCAGACATAGGCCTAGATTAAATCCATATCGCTGAAGATCCACATTACAGCGCGATTGAAATTTAAGGCAACGTTCCCGCATTCACAGAGACTACATTTACGGTAGCCTACATGCTGTATATGTCGTCTCAAACAGAAATGACCTTTACATTTAAATTGCACTGTAACGCGGATTTTCTGCGATATGAATTTAATCTAGCCCGTAGTCTTTACACGTTGTAAACAAAGTACAAACCATGCATTTTTGAGACAGAGATTTTTATAGAAATTACTGACTTTTCTATTTGCTTGTTGTTTCAGGATGCACCACAGTTTACTTTGGATCGGAAACTGGCAGACCTTTTGAATGTGACGCCGGGAAAGTGTCTGCAGTATGTTGTCATTGAAGGTAGGCATATAGTTATCTGTGTGAATGGGAAACATTTCTGATTGTATCGCTATGATCATATTATTATGATATTGAGTAGACCCTGTTCTCTCTCACTTATTGGTGTGATGGGGCAGTTCTTAGTCTAATGAATGTCTCTATCCATGGTGCGTGTGTGTAGGGGCAGTGCAGCCTCTGGGGGAGCCTCTGAGGAGTCTGTTCCAGGAGGGCAGTGTGGGGGTGGTGCAGAAACTCATGCTGAGGGAACATAAGCTGGTGTGGAACAGCCTGTCTCACACCTGGTAGAAACACTCCTGATTGACACTCCAAATGTAATGTGAATGACTAGTATCATCTGTATTACCACTTTGAATTATAAAACTTGAATATGACTAGGACCGTCTGACATCTGATACACAGATATACACCCCCAGTGAAGCTAACATTTGTAAGTTTGGCTCTATACTCCAGTATTTTGGATTTGAATTGAAATGTTTCACATGATGCGACGGTATTTGAAGGTATTTTCATTCATATCTGTTTTACCGTTTAGAAATGAAACCACTTTATGTATCTAGTCCCCCCATTTGAAAACGTTTTTGTTCCATAAGTATTTGGACAAATTCACTTATAGTGTATTAAAGTAGTCAAAAGGTTAGTATTTGGTACCATATTCCTAGCACGCAATGACTACATCAAGCTTGTGACTCAACAAACTTGTTGGATTCATTTGCAGTTTGTTTTGGTTGTGTTTCAGATTATGTTTTGCCCAATAGGAACTAAATGGTGAATAATGTATTTTGTAATTTTGGAGTCACTTTTATTGTAAATAAGAATATAACATGTTTCTGAACACTTCAACATGAATGTGGATGCTACCATGATTATGGATAATCATGAATAAATTGTGAATAATGATGAGTGAGCAAGTTAGAGGAACCCCCCTCCTAACTTTCTCACCCCCCTTTCCTGTGTAGGACGGACAGTGAGCGTGTGCTGCACCAGAGGGTGAACGCGGTGCCCTTCAGCCTGGTGGGGTCAGACCAGGCCAACGTGAGGGTGCTGTGTCCCCTGGAGGCCTCGGGGCTGAAGATGGAGATCATCCATGAGAAGTTCCACCAGGCCAGCTACAGTTTTACTGACATCATCGGACAGTACCTCAGTGGAGAGAAGCCCAAAGGCCAGCTGGAGACTGAGGAGATGCTCAAGGTGAGATTTGGTTTGGTTTGAGGTGATTAATTTTTTATGTAGCCATATCACTGATAGATTACCTCTTACTTATGATAAAAACAGTATCTTCATTCCAAAAATTCCACAATAAGATGCAAAAACGTTCCATTGTGTTTAGGATGAGGGGAGGTGATTATTGCCCCTAAATAGTGAGAGTGTGTTGCTCCATAATCCTGACCATTTTGTGTCTGTCTGTATTTCTAGGTTGGCGCAACTCTGACTGGTGTAGGCGAGCTCATCTTGGACACGGACCGGGTGCTGAAGCTCCGCCCGCCCACTGACGGCTCAGAGTACTTCCTCAGCTCGGCTGACTTTGAGACCCTGCGGCTGGAGCAGGAGGGCCAGGCGGTGGTCTGGCAGGTCCTGGCCTCTGTGTTCGCCCTGGCAGGGGCCGCCGTCCTCTTCTGGGTGGGCCGCCGCTACTACCGCAGCCTGAGAGTCCGCTGGGACCAGGAACGGCTGAGGAGGGAGTTTGAGAGGTTGGGTGCTAGGGGGATGGGGGCAGGGTCTACGGCTGGGGCTACACAAGAGGGGGCTGGGGAGCAGGAGACACCCCTGGAGAACACCTGTGTGATCTGCCTGACCCAGCCGCGTAGCTGTGTGCTGCTGGACTGTGGGCACGTGTGCTGCTGCTACAGCTGCTACCAGGCCTTGCCGCAGCCCACCTGCCCCATATGCCGGCAGGCCATCAAGAGGGTGGTCCCCGTCTACCAGGCCTGACGCCAAGCCTGGGAGTAGAACAGATATCTGTGTTCTCATGGATGGTATATGTATGTATATCCTGGGGTGTTGTTACCTGTACTCTATCCAGGCTCTGTCGCCGCCGGCCGCGACCGGGAGACTCATGGGCGGCGCACAATTGGCCCAGCGTCGTCCAGGGTAGGGGAGGGAATGGCCGGCAGGGATGTAGCTCAGTTGATAGAGCATGGCGTTTGCAACGCCAGGGTTGTGGGTTCGATTCCCACGGGGGGCCAGTATAAAAAAAAAAATGTATTCACTAACTGTAAGTCGCTCTGGATAAGAGCGTCTGCTAAATGACTAAAATGTAAATGTAAATGTAGAAAGACAAGAGCACCAGAAGGACTGAACTCTACTGTGATGTTAACAACAGTCACCCTGAAAATACAGCTTTGGTGGGCCGAGGAGAGGCCTAACACACACTCTAAGCTAGCTAGACAGAGCAGGACGTGCACACAAACACACATTAGTCCCTAAACCCCTCACAATGTCAGAGAGAGAGACCAACTCTTGATACACCAGACAAACCAGCGCTGTACCTATTATACTGTAATAATCACCTGAATGGTTCTTGGCATTCTCTAAACAAATAGGCTAGGTGCAGCTGCTGTATGAACAAAATGTGAATGTGAGGTTTGTGAAAATGTTGAAGCACTTAATACATATGCATTTATGAAGCAAACAGCTGTTTGTTTTTGAAAGTAAATACATGTTTGTATACTGAACAAAAACATAAATGCAACATGTAACAATTTCAACGATTTTACTGAGTTACGGTTTATATATGGAAATCAGTCAATTGAAATAAATAAATTAGGCCCTAATCTATGGATTTCACATGACTGTGCAGGGGCACAGCCATGGGTGGGCCTGGGAGGGCATAGACATACCCACTGGGGAGCAAGGCCCACCCACTGGGGAGCCAGGCTCAGCCAATCAGAATTAGTTTTTTTTCTTCACAAAAGGGCTTTATTACAGACATATTATGTTTTATGTGAAGGTATAACCTGCTTAAACCATCAGTAAACCCCCCCCCTACCCAGTGAAACACTGCTCTTTTTCCAGGAACACGTGTGTTGACAACATCTGTACTCTGAAAAGTTTGCTGTTGTGAGTCAACTATCCTGCTATTTCTGTCATCTCTAACAAGCAGAGGGGAGGAGAGGAATAGATAGTGCCACAACTCTGTAGGCGGCTTTCTAAGGAAACGGAAAAGCCTGAACAAGTAGAGAAACTAACTGGCATGTGTGGGTTGGGTGAGGGGTGAGTGAGGAGCAGGTGGGGGGTTAGAAGGTGACCTAAATCTTCCTGGGGGGAGGGGTCAGTCTGAGAGAATCCTTCACGAGCTCCCCTGGCAGAACAACAGCTGTGGCTCTTGGGGGTAGCTTAGCTACAGCAGGGTCAAACAGAGATTGACAGGGAGACTGACAGGCTGCTGGGAGAAACCCCAACACGTCATGACCGTAAAGACAGACATTTCTTAAGGTTTGCAGTACAGGCTGAACTTACAAGAGTGATCCCTCACCAAACCAGTTTCAAATCAATGCACATTCTACCATGATAAATAATGTGATTAGTAAAGTGGCCACCAGGGGGCCTACTTGCATCTGTTTCATTATACTAACATTAATGACAACTTACCTGCAGCGAGTTTATGATATTGCTGTTCATTATTTGTATTGCTGTTCATAAAATATAATAATATTCAATTTTCCCCTGAACTATGACAATTAATTGAACTATGACAATTTTAACCTGCATGGCACATCAGGTCAGAGCTCCTGATGAGAGTGATTTGGAGGACCTATCAGAATCACCTTTGTTTGCAAGTACAGGAATTTGACTGCAAGTACAGGAATGGTGCTGCCACAATAAACAGAATATACAGACAGACGATAAACAGAATATACAGAAAAAATATATAATTGATAATTTACACAAATCAACATTGTAAGCTAAAAAATTCAAGGTTACTTTCGTAACCCTGTTTCTCTGATAATATGAGTGAGATTTCTCACAATATGATTTGCTGGAAGGCAGATTACTAGAGGAAGGACCAAACGCACAACATCTGTCCTGCCCTTTGGTCAATCCAAAGCATGTCTCTCTTCCTGGTGCTCGGCAAGCAGGAAAATGCAGTGAGACATCTCATTCATAGTATCAGAGAACTGGGGTTATGAAAGTAAGCTTGAGTTCTCTTTCAAATACTTGTTTCGATGTCTCACAATGGGATGTGACCAACTCCCATATCGCAGTCATGCTCTCAGAAGCAAGGGCAGTCCAAACAGTATCACCCCTCAGAGGCTCCGACACTGAGGACAGTATGCGCCAACGAAGGTGCAGTGACATCCAGTCGGTAAAACCTCATAAACCTATGAGGAGTAGCCCAACATGCCGCATGGCAAATATCTTGCAAAGATATAGATGCCTTTGAACAGTGCCTTCATACATTTTTCCTGCGACCTGCCCCGTCTGGAACTGCGCGGAGTAACAGTAACCTACGTTGCTACCATGACAAAGACCAAAGCCGGCGGGAGTACCATTGAGGACAGTGGTATCTCTCTATCACAGCTGAAATATATTTTAAATGAACAAAAAGTGGTGGAGTCAACAAAGAAAAGAATGGACGACCTGACCAGAAGGGTCCAGGACCTGAAAAACAGTTTGCAGTTCTCCCAGGGTCAGCTCGATGAGTTTAAACAGGAGAACGGCAAGATGACAGGAATCTGTAAGTCATTGAGAGAGGACATCAGATCTCTATGTGAATCCATGATAACAATGATGGAGAAATCAAATTATCTCGAGGGACAATCAAGGCAGAACAACATTGTTGTAGACGGAATTGCAGAATCTCCACATGAGACCTGGAGGGAGTCTGAGGACAAAGTGAGGGAAATAATCTTGGAGAAACTGAAGATGGACCACAGGAAGATTGAGGTGGAGCGCGCCCACAGGACTGGAGAATCCACCACCGGCCCAGGTGATAGGCCCAGGCCGATAGTGGTCAAGTTCCTGAGGTTCAAGGACAAGGTAGCTGTTCTGGAAAGAGCCAAGAACTTGAGAGGAATGTACATCTTCCTCAACGAGGACTATCCTGAAGCTGTGCGCCAGAAGAGGAAAGAACTTATCACAGCCATGAAAGCTGCCAGAGCATGTGGGGACATTGCTTACATCTGCTATGACAGGTTCATTGTCCACCCTCCCTCCCAAAAGCCTGGAAGGGATGAGAGCCTATGGGTTCGTAGCTTCAACCCCGCAGCACACACACACACACTTACACACACCAACTGATTAATGGATTGCTGAATGTATATATTTTTCGCTTGCTTTGTTTGCTCTTTTCCATATTATGTCTATCTCTGATAAGCTACCCAGGAAAGGGCTGAAAATAGTCCATATTAATATATGTAGCCTTAGAAATAAGGTTCATGAAATCGATAACTTGCTAACATCAGATAATATTAATATATTAGCCATTTCTGCGACTCACTTAGATAATTCCTTTGATGATATAGCAATACAAGGGTATAACATACAGTTGAAGTCGGAAGTTTACATACACTTAGGTTGGAGTCATTAAAACTCGTTTTTCAACTACTCCACAAATTTCTTCTTAACAAACTATAGTTTTGGCAAGTCGGTGCATGACACAAGTAATATTTCCAACAATTGTTTACAGACAGATTATTTCACTTATAATTCACTGTATCACAATTCTAGTGGGTCAGAAGTTTACATACACTAAGTTGACTGGGCCGTTAAACAGCTTGGAAAAATCCAGAAAATGATGTCATGGCTTTAGAAGCTTCTGATAGGCTAATTTACATATATTTAGTCAATTGGAGGTGTACCTGTGGATGTATTTCAAGGCCTACCTTCAAACTCAGTGCCTCTTTGCTTGACATCATGGGAAAATCAAAAGACATCAGCCAAGACCTCAGAAAAAAAGTTGTAGACCTCCACAAGTCTGGTTCATCCTTGGGAGCAATTTCCAAATGCCTGAAGGTACCACGTTCATCTGTACAAACAATAGTACGCAAGTATAAACACCATGGGACCACGCAGCCGTCATACCGCTCAGGAAGGAGACGCGTTCTGTCTCCTAGAGATGAACGTACTTTGGTGCAAATCAATCCCAGAACAACAGCAAAGGACCTTGTGAAGATGCTTGAGGAAACAGGTACCAAAGTATCTATATCAACAGTAAAACGAGTTCTATATCGACATAACCTGAAAGGCTGCTCAGCAAGGAAGAAGCCACTGCTCCAAAACCGCCATAGAAAAGCCAGACTACGGTTTGCAACTGCACATGGGGACAAAGATCGTACTTTTTGGAGAAATGTCCTCTGGTCTGATGAAACAAAAATAGAACTGTTTGGCCATAATGACCATCGTTATGTTTGGAGGAAGAAGGGGAAGGCTTGCAAGCAGAAGAACACCATCCTAACCGTGAAGCACGGGGGTGGCAGCATCTTGCTGTGGGGGTGCTTTGCTGCAGGAGGGACTGGTGCACTTTACAAAATAGATGGCATCATGAAGAAGGAAAATTATGTGGATATATTGAAGCAACATCTCAAGACATCAGTCAGGAAGTTAAAGCTTGGTCGCAAATGGGTCTTCCAAATGGACAATGACCCCAAGCATACTTCCAAAGTTGTGGCAAAATGGCTTAAGGACAACAAAGTCAAGGTATTGGAGTGGCCATCACAAAGCCCTGACCTCAATCCTGTAGAAAATTTGTAGGCAGAACTGAAAAAACTTGTTTGAGCAAGGAGACTTACAAACCTGTAACACCAGCTCTGTCAGGAGGAATGGGCCAAAATTCACCCAACTTATTGTGGGAAGCTTGAAGAAGGCTACCCGAAATGTTTGACCCAAGTTAAACAATTTAAAGGCAATGCTACCAAATAATAATTTAGTGTATGTAAACTTCTGACCCACTGAGAATGTGATGAAATAAATAAAAGCTGAAATAAATCATTCTCTCTACTATTATTCGGACATTTCACATTCTTAAAATAAAGTGGTGATCCTATCTGACCGAAAACAGGGAAGTTTTACTAGGACTAAATGTCAGGAATTGTGAAAAACTGAGTTTAAATGTATTTGGCTAAGGTGTATGTAAACTTCCGACTTCAACCGTATATAGTAGAGACAGGAATGCTTATGGGGAGGTGTTGCTATATACAGTATATTCAGAGCCATATCCCTGTAATGCTTAGAGAAGATCTAATATCAAGTGTTATTGAAGTGTTGTGGTTGCATGTTCACCTGGCACATCTAAAGCCTTTTCTTTTGGGGTGTTGCTATAGGCCACCAAGTGCTAACAGTCAGTATCTATATAATACAGTGCCTTGCAAAAGTATTCATCCCCCTTGGCGTTCTTCCTATTTTGTTGCATTACAACCTGTAATTTAAATGGATTTTTATTTGGATTTCATGTAATGGACATACACAAAATAAGTGGTGTGTGCATACAGTGAGGGAAAAAAGTATTTGATCCCCTGCTGTTTTTGTACATTTGCCCACTGACAAAGAAATTATCAGTCTATAATTTTAATGGTAGGTTTATTTGAACAGTGACAGAATAACAACAAAAAAATCCAGAAAAACACATGTCAGAAATGTTATAAATTCATTTGCATTTTAATGAGGGAAATAAGTATTTGACCCCCTCTCAATCAGAAAGATTTCTGGCTCCCAGGTGTCTTTTATACAGGTAACGAGCTGAGATTAGGAACAGACTCTTAAAGGGAGTGCTCCTAATCTCAGCTTGTTACCTGTATAAAAGACACCTGTCCACAGAAGCAATCAATCAGATTCCAAACTCTCCACCATGGCCAAGACCAAAGAGCTCTCCAAGGATGTCAGGAACAAGATTGTAGACCTACACAAGGCTGGAATGGGCTACAAGACCATCGCCAAGCAGCTTGGTGAGAAGGTGACAACAGTTGGTGCGATTATTCGCAAATGGAAGAAACACAAAAGAACTGTCAATCTCCCTCGGCCTGGGGCTCCATGCAAGATCTCACCTTGTGGAGTTGCAATGATCATGAGAACGGTGAGGAATCAGCCCAGAACTACACGGGAGGATCTTGTCAATGATCTCAAGGCAGCTGGGACCATAGTCACCAAGAAAACAATTGGTAACACACTACGCCGTGAAGGACTGAAATCCTGCAGCGCCCGTAAGGTCCCCCTGCTCAAGAAAGTTAATATACAGGCCCATCTGAAGTTTGCCAATGAACATCTGAATGATTCAGAGGAGAACTGGATGAAAGTGTTGTGGTCAGATGAGACCAAAATCGAGCTCTTTGGCATCAACTCAACTCGCCGTGTTTGGAGGAGGAGGAATGCTGCCTATGACCCCAAGAACACCATCCCCACCGTCAAGCATGGAGGTGGAAACATTATGCTTTGGGGATATTTTTCTGCTAAGGGGACAGGACAACATCACTGCATCAAAGGGACGATGGATGGGGCCATGTACCGTCAAATCTTGGGTGAGAACCTCCTTCCCTCAGCCAGGGCATTGAAAATGGGTCGTGGATGGGTATTCCAGCATGACAATGACCCAAAACGCACGGCCAATGCAACAAAGGAGTGGCTAAAGAAGAAGCACATTAAGGTCCTGGAGTGGCCTAGCCAATCTCCAGACCTTAAACCCATAGAAAACTTGTGGAGGGAGCTGAAGGTTCGAGTTGCCAAACGTCAGCCTCGAAACCTTAATGACTTGGAGAAGATCTGCAAAGAGGAGTGGGACAAAATCCCTCCTGAGATGTGTACAAACCTGGTGGCCAACTACAAGAAACGTCTGACCTCTGTGATTGCCAACAAGGGTTTTGCCACCAAGTACTAAGTTACTACTGTTTTGCAGAGGGGTCAAATACTTTTTTCCCTCACTGCATGTATTCACCCCCTTTGCTATGAAGCCCCTAAATAAGATCTGGTGCAACCAATTACCTTCAGAAGACACATAATTAGTTAAATAAAGTCCACCTGTGTGCAATCTGTGTCACATGATCGGTCACATGATCTCAGTATATATACACCTGTTCTGAAAGGCCCCAGAATCTGCAACACCACTAAGCAAGGGGCACAACCAAGCAAGCGGCACCATGAAGACCAAGGAGCTTTCCAAACAGGTCAGGGACAAAGATGTGGAGAAGTACCGATCAGGGTTGGGTTATAAAAAAATATCCGAAACTTTGAACATCCCACGGAGCACCATTAAATCCATTTTTAAATATTGAAAGAAAATGGCACCACAACAAACCTGCCAAGAGAGGGCTGCCCACCAAAACTCACGGACCAGGCAAGGAGGGCATTAATCAGAGAGGCAACAAAGAGACCAAAGATAACCCTGAAGGAGCTGCTAAGCGCCACAGTGGAGATTGGAGTGTCTGTCCATAGGACCACTTTAAGCCGTACACTCAACAGAGCTGGGCTTTACGGAAGAGTGGCCAGAAAAAAGCCATTGCTTAAAGACAAAAAGTGTGTGCAAGTGAATAGTTATGCATGCTCAAGTTTTCCGTTTTTTTGTCTTATTTCTTGTTTGTTTCGCAAGAAAAAATAATTTTGATCTTCAAAGTGGTAGGCATGTTGTGTAACTCAAACCCAAAAAATTAATTTTAATTCCAGGTTGTAAGGCAACAAAATTAGGAAAAATGCCAAGGGGGGTGAATACTTCCACAAGCCACTCTGTGTGAAATGTGTGAACGGGGGGCCAGTTTGAAAAATGTATGCACTCACTAACTGTAAGTCGCTCTGGATAAGAGCGTCTGCTAAATGACTAAAATGTCAATTGGATCACAAAAAATATAAAATAATAATAATGTAAACAGAGAGGTCTACTTTCTTGGGGACCTAAATATTGACTGGTTTTCATGAAGCTGTCCGCTCAAGATGAAGCTTCTCACTGTAACCAGTAACTGTAATCTAGTTCAGGTTATTAATCAACCTACTAGGGTGTTTACAAACACTTTCAGGAACAAGTTCATCCACATGTATTGATCTCAGCTTTACTAATACTGTAGAACTTTGTTCTAAAGCTGTATCTGTACCCATTGGAATGCAGTGATCACGATATAGTGGCTATATCCAGGAAAGCCAAAGTTTGAAAAGCTGGGCCTAAAATAGTGTATGAGATCATACAAAAGATTTTGCTGTGACTCTTATGTGGATGATGTTCAAAATATTTGTTGGTCTGATGTGATTAATAAGGAGCATCTTAGACACTGCTTCTTCAAATAATTGATAAACATGCACCTGTTAAGAAACTGACTGTTAGAACTGTTAAGGCTCCATGGATTGATGAGGAATTGAAAACCTGTATGGTTGAAAGAGATGGAGCAAAAGGAGTGGCTAATAAGTCTGTCTGCACATCTGACTGGCTGACTTACTGCAAATTGAGAGATTATGTGACTAAACTCAACAAAAATAAGAAACTGTAAAATGAAGCCAGGATCAATGATATAAAGAATGATTAAAAAAAATAAAACTTTGGAGTATTTTAAATGAAATTATGGGCAGAAAGAGAAATTCAACTACATATTTCATCGAATCAAATGGCTTATTCATCACAAAACCATTTGATGTTGCCAATTATTTTAATGATTACTTCATTGATATTATTGACCATAACCTGTTGTTGAGAAACCTTATGTGTCATGGCTTTTCAACCTCTGCCATATCGTGGATTCAGAACTACAGTATCTATCTAATATAACTCAGAGGGGTTTATTGAATAAAAGTGTCTCTAATGTCAAACATGTAAAGTGTGGTGTACCACAGGGCAGCTCTCTAGGCCCTCTACTCTTTTCAATTTTTACCAATGACCTGCCACTGGCATTAAACAAAGCATGTGTGTCCATGTATGCTGATGATTCAACGCATTCAACGCATCATATATAGATCAGCAAATTGCTAATGAAATCACTGAAACCCTTAACAAAGAGTTGCAGTCTGTTTTGGAATGGGTGGCCAGTAATAAACTGGTCCTGAACATCTCTAAAACTAAGAGCATTGTATTTGGTACAAATCATTACTGAAGTTGTAGACCTCAGCTGAATCTGGTAATGAAATGGTGTGGCTGTTGAACAAGTTGAAGAGACTAAATTACTTGGTGTTAACTTAGATTGTAAACTGCCACTTTTGATAATGTTTTTTTCCCCGCTAATGGAACCTTCACGCTTATAGCCTACTGCCGTGTGCACATTGCTGCACTTATAATGTGAAGAGATAGCCTAATAGTTTATCACATTTTAAGCTAAATGTTCTGATCTGTTGCGTCAGCCACATTGCGTAAATTTTTTTTTTTGATGCTAGTGGTTGTATTAATTTGGGATCTATCGCATCCCACAACTGTCCCAGACTATGTTTGGAATATTTATTTATTGCACAGAATAGGTCAACTTTTGTACTATGGGGGATAGTAGATTGACATAGGCTAGTGCTTTTGCTGTTCGTTAGGCCTACTCTTCTTGTTGGCTGACGAAAAATAAATGTGGACAGTTCTTCCAATATCTTCAATATGCACCTCGGAATTGGATAAGGACGAGCGCAGTTGCGTCCCCGATGTGTCTGTCTTCACTTTTAGCCTGTGAGAAATACCCAATCAGGTGATGGAGAGCCATGTGAGTAAGAGGTGCTTCGGAGCACTCAGGGAGAAGGGCACAATGCAGCATTCCGGGCCAAGGGCACAACGGCCACTGGCCGTAAAAGGCATGGAGTTTTTTAGGGTGCATTACGGCCACACAAAGGGGATGCCGCTGTGAAATTCAAGGCATTATCAAGTGCTTGTCAAATTGTGAATGAGAGACTGATGAAGTGGGTACAGCCTGTGCAAAAAAACAAAGCAGAGCTCATGCCTTTCAATCGACTTTTTTCAAACCATCATTAGAGTCGCATCATGCAGCCTTACAATGTATAAAAAATCTAAACATATAGCCCAACGTTTGCAGAACAACTAAAGTTACATTAATAACTCTAAATTAAGCATATATTTATTTGTTAACCGCTAAACACAGAATAGCCGCATGTGCACACTTGTATTCTTCATACAATAACATAATATAAAATAATGCCACGGAATTCGAAGCAAATCTTGTCTGCTAAATGAACTAGTGTAGCCCACAGCCATTTGGCATAACCAGATCAGGATCTAACATAAGTACAACTCCGAGTATGCTATTCTGTTCTTCTGAAATAGACTACATTTTCTTCATGTCATGTTTCTTTAGACCTGTCTAAAATAAATAATGGATTTATTGTGAAGGTGTAGGCTATATTACATGGATTTATTATACTTTTTTAAATGTAGATATTCCAAAGGTCTAAATCAGTGGCTTGTAGACTATGTGTGGAAGCCAGGAGATGCTAAATGTATTTATGTTAAATAACGGTCAATTACCGTGAGACCGACAGTTGTTTGCTTGACAATCACCGGCTGACGAAATTTCATGACCGTCACAGCCCTAGATGAGTCGAACATAGTGAGAGTAGGTGTGCTCTGCTCCACATAATAATCTTGACAGCTAGTCTGTGTAGATGCAGAGAGCGACTGCCACCTTGGCGGTTGATGTATGCCACCACAGTCGTATTTTCTGACTAGGATGTGACAATTCCAAAGGAAGTGCTTCAAAAGGAACACTGTCAGCAGTTCGAGATAGTTTATATGAGTGAGGCATAGTTGTGGGGACCACACTCCATTTACTGCTTTTCCCTTGTAGACTGCGCCCCAACCTGTGAGTGAGGCGTCTGTCATCACCACCTTCCTCGTTGATACTACCCCTAGGGGAGTGCCAGAAACAAGGATCGAGGGGCTCTTCCAGTGACGGAGAGCCGAGAGACATTCTGAGGTTACCATTTATCTTTCGATTGAGGTGACGTTGTGTACACAGACGTTGGGCAGATACCCAACGCTGGAAGTCTCTCATTATCAGTAGTCCCAGTGGTACAACTGAGATGGTGGACGCCATCAACTGCAGCACTCTTTAGTCACGTTCTGAGTGTGACCGAGCGCTCCCCGTGGAACAGGGAGAGGCACTGTAGGAACGACTTGATGCGGTCGTCCGATAAGAGAGAGTATCCAGCTTGATGGCTAGGTATTCTATTCTCTGTGTGGGCACCAAACAACGATTTTTCTGTTTGATCTTGAACCCTAACTCGGTGAGGTGGGTTACAAGGGAAGCCATGTCTCGTACCGCTTATTCCTGTGTAGGGGAACAGAGCAGGTAAACGTCTATGTAGGCGGACAGTCTTATCTCCTTGGTTCTCAGGGGTGCTAAAGCCTCCTCCACACACTTGCTGAACGTCCGGGGAGCTAGTGCTAGCCCAAAGGAGACTGCGAGGTATTCAAGGCAAACCTGAGAAACCACCTGTGTGCTGGCAGAATACTAATGTGAAAATAAGCTTCCTGTAGGCCGACCAAAGTGAACCAGTTGCCTTGACAAATAGAGCGAGACAGCATGTTGAGTGTAAGCATATGGAACGGGAACTTTCTCAGATAGCTGTTGAGGACCCGTAGGTCCAGAATGGGGCGCATTCCCCACCCCATTTTTGGGAACGAGGAAGTACCGGGAGTAGAAGCGGAGATGGCTTTCTGCCGCTGGTATTGCTCTGATTGCCCCTTTGCTCAATAGAGAGGAGAATTCCTGAAGCTAGGATTCCATTGAAAAAGGGTGGATTCATAGTGAACTGCAGTCTGTACACCTTTGTAACTGTAGACCCAGGGTTGGGCTGCGCTATGCGCACACTACAGAAAAAGGCGGGCCGAACATCGACGGGGCTGTAGTGGAGCGGGTTGAGTGTTTCAAGTTCCTTGGTGTCCACATCACCAATGAACTATAATGGTCCAAACACACCGAGACAGTCGTGAAGAGGGCATGACAACACATTTTCCCCCTCAGGAGACTGAAAAGATTTGTCATGGATCCCCAGATCCTCAAAAAGTTATACAGCTGCACCATCGACACGGCGTGCTCCACCGAGAGGGGACAGGACACGGCGTGAACTGTTTGTTGCCCCTCTTTGCTGCTGGGGACGTACCCCTAGGTCAGACGCCCCTTCCTCCCCCCCAGGGGAATCAAATGGATGGGACTTCGATGCGGCTTCCCCTGTTGGGAGACCCGAACTGTGGGCTCGCTGCCTGCTGCGTCGCTAAGGACCTTGGCTTGTGGAGAGGTAGACCGGGTTGCCACGGTATCCAGGTCTGCAAGCCTTGGGCTTGAGCATCCTCTTCATCCTTTTCCTCGTCTAGGTGGAAAAGACGGTCCATGCCCTTGTCATCTTCCTCATCGATAACGAGGTCCCCGTCCCCATCCCCCGCTGCTACAGTTGAAGTCAAAAGTTTACATACACTTAGGTTGGAGTCATTAAAACTAGTTTTTCAACCACTGCACACATTTCTTGTTAACAAACTATAGTTTTGGCAAGTCGGTTAGCACATCTACTTTGTGCATGACACAAGTAATTTTTCCAACAATTGTTTACAGACAGATTATTTCACTTAATTCACTGTATCACAATTCCAGTGGGTCAGAAGTTTACAAACACTAAGTTGACTGTGCCTTTAAACAGCTTGGAAAATTCCAGAAAATGATGTCATGGAAGCTTCTGATAGGCTAATTGACATAATTTGAGTCAATTGGAGGTGTACCTGTAGATGTATTTCAAGGCCTACCTTCAGACTCAGTGCCTCTTTGCTTGACATCATGGGAAAATCAAAAGAAATCAGCCAAGACCTCAGAAATTTTTCTGGTTCATCCTTGGGAGCAATTTCCAAACGCCTGAAGGTACCACGTTCATCTGTACAAACAATAATACGCAAGTATAAACACCATGGGACCACGCAGCCGTCATACCGTTCTGTCTCCTAGAGATGAACGTACTTTGGTGCGAAAAGTGCAAATCAATCCCATAACAACAGCAAAGGACCTTGTGAAGATGCTGGAGGAAACAGGTACAAAAGTATCTATATCCACAGTAAAACGAGTCCTATATCAACATAACCTGAAAGGCCGCTCAGCAAGGAAGAAGTCACTGCTCCAAAACCACGGAAGCACGGGGGTGGCAGCATCATGCTGTGGGGGTGCTTTGCTGCAGGAGGGACTGGTGCACTTCACAAAATAGATGGCATCATGAGGAAGGAAAATGATGTGGATATATTGAAGCAACACCTCAAGACATCAGTCAAGAAGTTAAAGCTTGGTCGCAAATGGGTCTTCCAAATGGACAATGACCCCAAGCATACTTCCAACGTTGTGGCAAAATGGCTTAAGGACAACAAAGTCAAGGTATTGGAGTGGCCATCACAAAGCCCTGACCTCAATCCTATAGAAAATTTGTGGGCAGAACTGAAAAAGCGTGTACGAGCTAGGAGGCCTACAAACCTGACTGCGTTACACCAGCTCTGTCAGGAGGAATGGGCCAAAATTCACCCAACTTATTGTGGGAAGCTTGTGGAAGGCTACCCGAAACGTTTGACCCAAGTTAAACAATTTAAAGGCTATGCTACCAAATACTAATTGAGTGTATGTAAACTTCTGACCCACTGGGAATGTGATGAAAGAAAAAAGCTGACATTTTAGTCATTTAGCAGACGCTCTTATCCAGAGCGACTTACAGTTAGTGAGTGCATAAATGTTTCATACTGGGATTAAATGTCAGGAATTGTGATTGGTTAAAGATGTCCGTGAATAAAGTGGAGAGCTGGTCAGCGCAGTGCTTTAGTGTGGCTGGGAAGACCCGGTCTGGGCTTGCATTCCTGCTGTTCTGTTTCTTGAAGAGCTTGTTGACAGTAAGGTCAAAGGTCATCATCCCACTTAAAACATATTTCTAGTATCTACAAGAATATTATCTATAGCTGTAGGCTATAGGCCTGTTTATCAAAGCCTGTTAAATTACCACACACACACACACACACACCCCCTCCACACACACTCCTAAAATGGACACATTTGGGCCACTCCTGTTCTTTAATCACACTTCATCACATTCAATAATTTATTTCATATTTATAGTTATATAACTCCTGCACGTCTCTGATGTGACAGTTATCATCTCTTGCTCAGTGGCTCTGGTATACAGGCCAGGCACATGTTGTGATACTGACTGGAGCAGAGCTAATTCAATGTAGCAGGCAGCTATTGTTTCATCTGCGCTACAGCACTAAGGTGCATTAACATAGTGTACCATACCGCTAGAATCCCGGGAGGAGGTCGTTAGGGCACGGCGACAGATGTTCCATTGTGTGTGTGTGTCAGGTTGTGTTGTGTGTGTACGCCGCCTGTACCTCACACTCCCCACAGCTAAACGTGCATTTATATTCTGCCTCAGTGTCCGGTGGGAATGAAATCCTACACTTCAAACACAACCTTTAAACCTGCTTGTTTTCTGATGAACGAGGAAAGCAGTCTTTGGAGGGGCTATTGTGGTAGTCTGCTAGATATACAAATACAGGTAGCTACCAGCCAGGCAGAGAGACAGTGTTCTTCTCATTACCTCACCTCATCTGAGATGGTTTGCGTTCCTCGTTTCCTCTACTTCATCTGCACTGATCCAAAAACACATGAAGGACATTTGAAAGCAATATGATGGTTGCCTTTAGGCCTGTATCTTGACTTGCCCACATTTTCCCACATCAATAGGCTACAGATGAAAGGAAAGGAGACAAGGATCTACTTTGGACTATTGAGATGCACCCAGGGCATGAGGCAGCATCTTGGGAGCGTGCAGCCGTTGGACCTCTCCAGCCCCCTCCAGTTAGCCCTAACCACTTACCCATCTAGCCTGACGGCGTGGCACTGTGTAAAACGTGTTATCCCTGTCCCAGTTTCCAGCGGTAGTGTGACAGCCACACTCTCCTATTCACCAACACCCTAAGCTACAGCTGAGCAACTGAAGATTCCAGTCTTACAGACTGTAACACGGGGGCCAGTCATGGTTACGACTGGTCAGAGACAGATGGACACTTTAGACTACTGAGATTGAGATGCACCCATGGTTTGCGAGGACAGTAACCATGGTTTGCGAGGACAGTAGGACCTAATTTTAACATTGTGTCATAAATAGCACATGTTCAACTTCATAAAAAAATAAAAAATCCCATCTCAAGAGGTTAAATAAAAAAGGACTATAGTAAGTGCTTATTAAGTACCAGATAAAATAACAAGGTCGACCATAACAGCCATAATTCCCCTTGTGACAGGGGAAATTGAAGTTTGTTGTGTACAACAGGGAGTGGCAATTGAATGCAAGCTTCACCATTTTATATTTTTTGAAAAATCCCTGAAATCCCTGAAAAAGTTATTAGGGATAAGATTATTAAATTAAATATTTATGATTTGATGTATTTCTAATTTTTATGCAAATCAAAGGTTGTAAATTAGGCCTTTTTAGACTTATTTGCATTTTGTTTAATGTTTCTAAGACAATCCAATGATAAGTTATTGTGGATAAGGGAATTAAATGCATTTTATATGATTTGGCGAATGTCTGTTGAATGTCTGTTGAACTTCGAATATAAAACCAATTTTATCTCGGTTATATTTCTATTGTCACAACAAAACATAGCAGCCCGTGTAGCTCAGTTGGTAGAGCAAGGCGCTTGCAACGCCAAGGTTGTCGGTTCGTTTCTCACGGGGGGCCAGGGGGGCCTGTATGAAAATGTATGCATTCACTAACTGTAAGTCGCTCTGGATAAGAGCGTCTGCTAAATGACTAAAATGTAAATGTAAAGCACAAAAGACGCAAAAATGCGCGGGTGCTGTCCATGGTGCTGAAGTTGACTTATCTTGTGCATTTACAGTATACCTCCCTCCCTCGCCTAACCAGAGAGCATCCTGCAAAAACCATAAATCGATATTGAACTGCATGTTTTCAAACAACCCTCTATGAAATAACTAGTCTATAATATTATTAGTGGATACTTCATCACTGTGCGTGAGTAATTTCAGAGGCACTTCCGACTTCTGTGCGCAGACAGACGCACAAAGGAGCAGGTAATGATTTCCTGTGAGAACCTCATGTCACCAGAGCCAATGTCAAGCAAGAGCCACCAAGGAGGCTGGTTTACAGGAAGTAAATATTCTACATAAGAGAAGAGAAACACATTACAATGTCAAGCATAATAGGTAAAAAAAAAACATGAGGCTATTCCAATAACTGTAGCATTATGTTCAATTGAGCGAGTAGGTTATATTCATAATTCTCAGATTAAATATAATTAGCCTACTTAGGCATAGCCTGTGCGTAAATATCATCACATTGTAATAACTTATTTAGGCTACAAATTTGTTCAGCATTGAAAATATTACGCCCAAATAAAAGCTTTACCTCACCGTTGCTCCAGTAGCTCTAGCTCTGTGATCATGAATTTATAGCCTACATTTCTGCTACCTCCACAGCACGTATTATATATCTCGCCTGTTGATGTCACCCTTAGCCTACTCCTCCAGCATTCGGAGTCCCCCAGCACACACACATACACACACATACACACACACACACACACACACACGCAGATGGATAACTTCACCGTTCCTCCTGGGTTTCCTTTATGATCCCGGGATCTCCCACTTTCCTCATCAGACTTCATCTAGCAACACATGCGAACAGACCGCTCCTGCTCTGCTCTCCTTTCGACCAGCGACACAGCAGCCTGTAACCACCCCGCACCAGGACACCTCAACCAGGACTCACACCTTCATCCTTCGCAGACTGGCTACGCACGACGAAATCATCGATTGATTTTCCAAAGGGATTTCCACCGGAAAGCTCGACAAGTGCAATTACCAAGTCAAGGACTTCTGGGCTATAACGACTATAGTCGCCGAATCCAAACCGTCATAATGTCCGAGGTACTGCCTTACAGCGAGGGGAAAATGAGCGGCTATGGGGACAGCGAGGCCAGTCAGATGTCCTTTAGCTGCGGGCTACAGGACACCAATTCGTTCTTCGGGGCGTCGCAAGCGAAAAGACCCCCAAAACTGGGACAGATCGGCAGAGCCAAGAGAGGTAAGTGATGTATTGTTGAATAAAGGTTTTGTTTTGGTCATCAAAAACAAAGGCTTGGCCACCCAGGCATGCTTGGGTGAACTTTAACTCTAACCTAGGCTACAGTTACCTAACCTACTTGTTATAAAACACTGAAATGCAAAAGATAAAACACAGATATGCATTTGACCTCTAAATTATGTGGCAAATATTTGTTGATATAACAAAGGTCAGCAGCTGACCACATTGAGCCCAGTTGAAAGTGATGCATGAGAATAATAGACTACTGATGTGATATCAAAATGTATTTCAGTAGCTATAGTCTACTATATTTCTACATTAGTTATGCTCTGTCTTTTTTAAATGGCAAATTGTCCTCATTGCATGCTTGGCTATGTACCGTTATGTACAAACCATTGTTTGCAGTATTTCAGGACCAAGGTCAGGGGTTTGACACAACAACATATTCCTTTGTGTTGCACAATTCCCCATCCTATTCACTCAAAGCCTTTGCAATTACTTGATTTGTTGTCTGTAAAACAGCTTTATGAAACAGTTATATGATATGTCAGTAATAAACATTAATATAATTTATTCTTCCCTCCGCAGTGGTCATCGAAGATGACCGAATAGACGATGTCCTAAAGGGGATGGCAGACAAGTCATCACCTGGTGTTTAAAGATGAACGATGCCTTGCAAACTTTTTATTTTGATCAACGATTTAAAGCACTTGTCGGTTGTGCATGTTCGAGGATTGTAGGAGAAACGATGGCACGAAGCGAAGACAAGGGGAAGGAAAGGAATGGAAAGAACGATGTGAAGATTGGACAAGAAAGCAGAGGAAGAGTTTGAGCAAGACTCCAGAAAATATAGAGATTTATCATGGGTTTGCTGGCAATTCTTCAAAACGAAAACCCATTTTAACTTCTGCTGCGCAGCGTGATGTTGAGATGGCAGACCCTGTCTCTGATGGATGAACTTGCCAGTCTTTCACAACCATCTTCCAAAAGCGCCGTAAGCAACAAAAAACTACAACTGGTGGCTGAATCTCATTTCAAGCTCTATTTCTATAGTTGAATACAGTAGCCTACCTAAGCTCGAAGACCATATTCCCCTTACAGGCTTTGCATTGTTGATAACAATCGGCGACGTCACATTCAAGGGAGCTGTCCTTTTCAGCACTGGTCGAACGTAGAGAATGCATTCCGATTGCTGCTAAAGCTTTTTAATACTGACAAACCAAACACTGAAGTCCAGTAACTAGAAGAGACCCATTGTATTTAAAACAAATATAGATACATATACAGTATATAAACCTACACCAAGGATGGTGCAATGTTAATATTTCCTTTCGTATGCCTATATTCATTTTGGCCTCACCTGTAAAGAATAAGCTAGTAATGCATAGTCCCCAGGTTCAATTGAATGAAATTGATACATGGTGTTACATTACCCCCCACGGTTAACGATGCAGGTCGGCGCCTTCATTAAGCCTACCGACACCTGCACATAGCTGTTTCACTTTTTACAGACTCTCGAAATATCGAAGGAGGCGAGATGGGCAAATTATGTTTGAAACAATAGTCATGAAATTGATGGGAAAATATTGTTTTATTATTTATTTAGATTTTGCAATTATTTGTGTTTTTTGTCTTCTATAATTAAAAGTCCACTATTTTCTCCATCTATTTGCATGAACTTTCACTCTGGTGCCAATACAGGTGCCACCACTCTTACCCTGGCACGCTTCTTTTTAACAAAATCCATATTTGTATTTTTATATCTAAACAATTGTTATTTAAAAATGATGTGCTAGTCTACCGTCTTACAATTCATCAACACAAATGTTTGTACTATAGAGAGGACAGCATATTGAGACTATATAGGCCTAACAGAGAATCTAAGAGATTTGGGTTTAGACTTTTGTCATTCTATATCAAGGGGTCTGACATTTTTTTTTTTAAAGACTAACTGAATGTGTTTGGGGTTTTGCACACATCAATGTTACACTATTATTGAGAAATTGTATCCTGTGACTTGAGCTTCGTTGATGAATTTGTTAGAAAATTGCAATTTTTTTGTATATTGCACTGTTTACGAGGATCCTCAAATAACACATTGAATTTTGACAGATTTTGGACATTACAGTTGTTTTTTATTTAGTTTATCTTGTACCATTCTTTTAAGGAAACTCAATATGGTTTGTTGTGCATGACCTTACTATTATTTTCATTAATTAAACATTGTTTTATGAAGCAAAAAAGCAACAGTGTCATGACATTCTAAGAATGAGTCATTGTATATTATGATGCCATTTTCACTGTATTTGGTGAACAAATAAATGGTGAAAGAACATGTAAAATGTGGTCCTATGGTATTCATTTTCCAAGATCACTCCATCATCACAGAGTAAAAACATTAACACAAGACAGTTAGGCCCTCATGACAGTTGGTCTGGCTTTGGATTACAACCACATCATTGTTGGACATAAGGTGGATGAATTGCCAATGGATTACAGTAGATCTCCAAGCTATGACCTACCTGATAAACAAATCAATATTTGGGCCTACACGCTTTAGCAGAGACCAGCAGGTGGGCCTCCTGACCCACCATTTGAGAAACACTAATAAAAAACGGAGAATAGGCTACTTGTTGCCTCTCAAGTAATGATGTAGGCTGTCTTCACTCATAGCTCATAGTCTTTGATGACACAACTATAGGCTACTGTATGGTCAAATGTAGTGCACTGCAACATGGTGGGGAACACAGTGAAAAGTTGAGATTTTCCTACAATAGTAGGCTGGGGATTCTATTGGAACAAGGGCCCTATGGAATATAACACCAATCTATCAGCTATCAAAGTCCCTATCCCCAACCTGAGATACAAGGTGTATGAATGTAAACGTGGTTCAAGGCCATTCAGACTAACATAGTGCCCCACACACAGTGGTCCAGAGGGAATACTTGAATAATCCTTCCTTCTTCCCTTCCTTGAAGTCTAACATCATCTAACACTGTCGGATAGGTAAACGCAAGGATTCCACTACATAGCTGACACCTACCCAGTCATGTCAGACCTGCCTAAAATTAGCCTAATGGAGGGGCCAAGTAAGGCGTAATCCCAAATTGTTGTTTATCATAGGGGTAAACTACAAAGCAGGATCATTGAGTTAACCAGCTAACTTGACCAAATATTATAAAATAACTTTACATTTTTTAGAAACATAGGCTTGAAATGGGCATGGTCTAATTGACTCAACTACCAAAACCATATATCTAAGTTTAGGTTTCTTAATTAAGCAGAAACTCAATAGTTGTTTCTGGTTGTTTATCAAAGTTAGCTGGCTAACTCATTGATCCTGCTTTGTTGTATACACCCCAGGTTCAATTAGTTAATCAGCTAACTTTGATGAACAACCATAAATAACCATGGATTTTCTGGTTTATTAAGAAAGCTAAACTTTGATATGTGTTTGAATTTGAATCTGCGTTGTAGTATACCCCACTGTTGTATCACTCTGTAATGCTACAGACAATAACAACACAAGCCTCTCCACTCTCAGTACTCACACTATGCTGTACTGGTTATTGACTTTCCTGTTGCAGTCTCCACTGGACCGAATGGACACACATTACCATTGACCTTTGTTGTGTTGTGGGCAGTGTGTGTGGGTGTGTTCATAGCCTGATACATTTTCAACTTTGATGTTCAGTACTAAGTTGGATGGGCATGACCACCAATCACCACTGACAACTTTGTTGCACTTTGTGAGTGTGTATGTGTGTTTGAACTCTGTCACATTGTTTCTATAGATTTTTAGCACTGAAACCGTTGGCATGCATGGGAAAACGTAACGTTATGACTATAACTACTGTTCCCTGAAGGATGGGAAACGAGGTGCAACACAACTATGGAGAGTCGCACTCTCACGACTTCGACTGAAGAACTAAAATCACGCCTGACAAGGCCAATGAAATCCACGCCTCGCTTGAAGCCCTGACTTACACAGGTGATAAGCCTCAGGCTCTGATTCATTCCTTCAACCCAGTACCGCTCTTCAACGTGCCCAGAACCGGTCGACGTGGGGCCAAAGAGGTACTGTACCTTGTTCCCCTCCTTCAAGGAACAGTAGTTATAGTCATAACGGTATGTTCCCTTTCAGTCAGTACTCTCGGTGCAACACAACTATGGGGAATTCACGCCCCAAGCTGACCCCAACGGATATCAAATGAAACGGCCCATGGCAGACCACCCAGACCTCCACCTCACAAGCTGTGTTAGTCTGGTTATTGCACACACTGCACGCTGCTTAATAACCCTCTCCTGTCCCAGCTGTAAGCACACTGTGGGCTACACTGGGAGCAGTGACATCCAAGCGATAAAACCTCACAAAAGTGTGTGGTGATGCCCAACGCGCCACAGCACAAATATCCCCTACAGTCAAGCCTTTAAATAACGCCCAAGACGCTGCCAGACCACTAGGCATACACCACTAGGTAATCCTTGCCACTTGCTGCTACAGAGCATTTGGAAAGTATTCAGACCCCTTCACTTTTTCCACATTTTGTTACGTTACAGCCTTATTCTAAAATTGATAAACCAAAACAATCCTCATCAATCTACACACAATACCCCATAATGACAAAGCAAAAACAGGTTTTTAGAAATGTTTGCAAATGTATAAAAAACAAAACGGAAATATCACATTTACATAAGTATTCTGACCCTTTACTCAGTACTTTGTTGAAGCACCTTTGGCAGCGATTACAGCCTGGAGTCTTCTTGGGTATGACGCTACAAGCTTGGCACACCTGTATTTGGGGAGTTTCTCCCATTTTTCTCTGCAGATCCTCTCAAGCTCTGTCAGGTTGGATGGGGAGTGTCGCTGCACAGCTATTTTCAGGTCTCTCCAGAGATGTTCGATCGGGTTCAGGTCCGGGCTCAGCTGTGCCACTCAAGGACATTCAGAGACTTGTCCTGAAGTCACTCCTGCGTTGTCTTGCCTGTGTGCTTAGGGTCGTTGTCCTGTTGGAAGCAGCCTCTGGAATAAGTTCAATTGCCCTGGGGGTTACGAACAAAGGATCCAATTCGGGAAAGCCGTATTCCTGGTCGTAATGCTGGTGAGCGCTCAAGGATCTCTCTGTACTTTGCTCCATTCATCTTTCCCTCGATCCTGACTAGTCTCCCAGTCCCTGCCACTGAAAAACATCCCCACAGCATGATGCTGCCACCAACATGCTTCACCGTAGGGATGGTGCCAGGTTTCCTCCAGACGTGACGCTTGGAATTCAGGCCAAAGAGTTCAATCTTGGTTTCATCAGACCAGAGAATCTTGTTTCTCATGGTCTGAGAGTCCTTTAGGTGCCTTTTGGCAAACTCTAAGTGGGCTGTCATGTGCCTTTTACTGAGGAGTGGCTTCCGTCCGGCCACTCTACCATAAAGGCCAGTTGTACTCCAATCAAGATGTTGAAACATCTCAAGGATGATCAATGGAAACAGGATGCACCTGAGCCCAGTTTCGAGTCTCATAGCAAAGGGTCTGAATACTTATGTAAATAAGGTTTTTATTTTTATTTTCTTGCAATAACTTCTAAAAAAACTATTTTTGCTTTGTCATTATGGGGTATTGTGTGTAGATTGATGAGGACAAACATTTATTTAATCCATTTTAGAATAAGCTGTAACGTAACAAAATGTGGAAAAAGTCAAGGGGTCTGAATACTTTCCAAATACACTGTATATGCCCAGGAGATAGCCTCCACAATCCAGTGGGCGAGATGGTGCTTAGAGAGCGCCCTGCCATGAGCTGGAATAGCAAAACAGACAAAAAGCTGGTCAAATAACCGGATATCCCGGGTTCACTCAATGTACATGCGTAAAGCTCAGACTGGACACAGTGCATGTAACCGCTGTTGCTTACAGAAGCAAATGGAGGAGGCGAAAAGGGAAGTAGCTAAAAGCTAGAGACCTGTAGGGCATAGTCATGACCTTTGGGGTGAAGGCCGCATTAGGGCACAAAGTCACCTTAGAGTCGCCAGTGGCGAAATGAGTACAGGAAGGGTGTATGGAGAATTTTTGGAGATCCCCAACACGTTTAGCCGAGGCCAAAGACCCTGGTCAAAAAGCTCCTGTAGGGACATTAAAATATTCATTTTCAGAGTGCTCTGGGGGACAATTTCTTTATTTTGGCACCAAAGCTCAACGCCTGCCACTTATACACATGCAGCCCTCCTGTGGAGGTCACCGTTGTGGACGAATAGTAGCAATCATGTTCAGAGGTAAACCTCTAGCCGCGAAATTGGATCTCTCAGGGGCCAAGCCCACAAACCCCAAATCTCTGGCTGAGGGTGCCAAACCTGCCCGTGCACCTAGGTTAACCAATCCCTGCACAGCGGGAGTTGACATAGGAACCCATCCAATAGGTGGATGATCCCCACGAACCAAGGTTGCTTGGGCCAACAGGGAGCCAGAAAAATCTATGACAAGCCCTCCAGGCGCACCCTCCCCAACGTGGGCTGAATCAGCTCCACGGGGAGAAATGCATAAAGGACAGTCCAAGACCACTGTTGCGCCAGTGTGTCCGTTCGAGTCCCTCATCGAGAAAAACAGATGACAATGGACGTTTTCTCGCGATGTGCAAAGATCTACGTTGCCACTATATAGTTAACCAAATAGCTACCTGGACTATCTGCATTGACTCTTTTTGCACTCACCTTTTGGACTCAACACATATACTACTGTTAGTGTTTATTATCTGTCACTTTATTCCTAGTTATACATACAGTGCATATTCACACCCCATGACTTTCCACATTTTGTTGTGTTACAGCCTGAATTTAAAATGGATTAAATTGAGATTTTGTGTCACTGGCCTACACACAATACCCCATAATGTCAAAGTGGAATAATGTTTTTTGAAATGTTTACAAATTAATTAAAAATGAAAAGCTGAAATGTCTTTGGTCAACAAGTATTTTACCCCTTTGTTAGGACAAGCCTAAATAAGTTTAGGAGTAAAAATCTGCTTAACAAGTCACATTAAAGTTGCATGGACTCACTCTGTCTGCAATAATAGTGTTAAACATGATTTTTGAATGACCATCTCAGCTTTGTATGTCACACACACAATTATCTGTAAGGTCCCTCAGTCGACCAGTAAATTTCAAGCACAGATTCAACCACAAAGACCTGGGAGGTTTTCCAATGCCTTGCAACAAAGGGCATGTATTGGTAGATGGGTAAAAAAAAAGAGCAGACATTGAATATCCCCTTGAGCATGGTGAAGTTGTTAATTACACTTTCGATGGTGTATCAATACACCCAGTCACTACAAAGATGCAAGCGTCCTTCCTAACTCAGTTGTCGGAGAGGAAGGAAACCACTCAGGGATTTCACCATGAGGCCAATGGTGACTTTAAAAAAGTTACAGACTTTAATGCCTGTGATAGGAGAAAACTGAGGATGGATCAACAACATTTTAGTTACTCCACAATACTAACCTAATTGACAGAGTGAAAAGAAGGAAGCCTGTACAGAATAAAAATATTCCAAAACATGCATCCTGTTTGCAATAGTAATACTGCAGAAAATATGGCAAAACAATTAAAACTTTTTGTCCTGAATACAAAGTGTTATGTTTGGTACAAATCCAATCCAACACATTACTGAGTACCACACTCCATATTTTCAAGTATAGTGGTGGCTGCATCATGTTATGGGTATGCTTGTAATCATTAAAGACTGGGGAGTTTTTCAGGATAAAAATAAACAGAATGCAGCTAAGCACAAACTAAATCATACAGTCTGCTTTCCACCAGACACTGGGAGATGAATTCACCTTTCAGCAGTACAGTAACCTAAAACTGTTCCTGAATGGCCCAGTTACAGTCGTGACTTAAATCTACTTGAAAAAAGCTATGGCAAGACCTGAAAATGGTTGTTTAGAAAAGATCAACAACCAATTTGACAGAGCTTGAAGAATTTTGAAAATAATAATGGGCAAATGTTGCACAATCCAGGTGTGGAAAGCTCTTAGAGACTTACCCAGAAAGACTCACAGCTGTAATCACTGCCAAAGATGCTTCTACAAAATATTAACTCAGAGATGTGAATACGTACAGTATGTAAAATAGATATTTCTGCATATAATTTGCAATACATTTGCAAAAGTTCAGAAAACATGTTTTCACTTTTCATTATGGGGTATTGTGTGTAGATGGGTGAGAAAAAAATCAATTCAATCCATTTTGAATTCAGGCTGTAACACAACAAAATGTGGAATAAGTCAAGGGGTATGAATACTTTCTGAAGTCACTGTCTCTACCTCAACTACCTCGTACCCCTACACATCAACTCAGTGCTGGTACCCCATGTATATAGGCAAGTTATCATTGCTCATTGTCAATTTTTTATTACTTTTACTATTACTATTTTCTTTCTCTCTGCATTGTTGGGCCCGTATGTAAGCAGGTCACTGTTAGTCTACACCTGTTGTTTACGAAGTATGTGACGAATAAAATTTGATTTGATAGGAGCTCCAGGTAATTGACATGCAGTGTGCTCCGCACCACTGTCCATACCCCCCGAATCGAGTTGCCTTTGTACCCCGCACCCCACTTTCGTGGGAAAGTGTCTGTCTCAATCAGAACTCAGCCCATGGGAGCCCCCTGACAATACCAGAGGGTCCCACCAGTGGGCCAGGGCCTGTAGGCCTGATGTGGACACCCGAAGTGACCAGTTTAAGCTGCCAGATGCGTCCAGATGAGTGGCTAGCCCTCAGTGCTGGAAAGGCTGCATCAACAATAGCCTCAGGGGAATGACTTCTATCACAGAAGCCATCCTCCCCAGTAGGCACAGGGCACTGACGAAAACGCACTGTGTGACCAAGCCAGAATTTGGCAAAGCAGAGCCCGGGTACCCTCTGTGGGGTTAGAAAAGCGTGATACGCGAGTGAGTCTAGCTCAAGACCCATAAGCGGAATGTGCTGAGATGGAGTCAGACAGCTCTTTTTGGTTTCTTATGAAGCCTAGAGGCCGAATAAGGAGTAGCATGGATGCGTGTAACACTGCTTCTTGCTCCCTTGACTCTGCTGCTACCAGCCAATCGAATGTAATAGCCGGCGGCTCATGAACATTCTGAATTTGTAGACGCTGAGGTGCCTGTTGAGGGCACTTAGGTCTAGAATGGGATGAAAAGTCCCGTCCTCTTTCGGATCCAGGAAATACCGGCTGTACCAGTCACCCTGGATCTCCAACATAGGAACCACTCGGATTGCCTGTTTCTGGAGAAGGGAGGATATTTCCTCCCTCAAAACAGGCGCTGAGGCCTAGGGAACAGTCGACGTGATGATGCCACAGCAGCACAGGGACGCACAACAAATTGTAGCCCCTACCCCGACATAACTGTTCGCATGATCCTGTGTGACACTGCGTATGCGCACCATTTGTTGGAGCAGACAGCGAGCATTCCCTGAAGTGCCATCTGTGACTGGAAGAGACTGTTTATTTTAAAATTTCCACCACTCTTGACTGTGTGTCTGAACGTGGAGAAGAAGGGGTTGAAAAAACAGTGTTTATTTGCCAAGGTTTGCCTAAAGGTACAAGGGCTCTGGCGATCAGTGACAAACCCCAATTGGCAGTGCCACTTTTGTCACAACAAGCCTCACTCGGTTTAGGCGGTAAGATGCGTTCCAGTAACCAGCTGGCAGCCATTGCTGGACCGCACACATAAAAAATAGACCCAGGGAAAAAGCCATTATCATGGATATTATCCTACAGACTAGTAATAGGTACAGGCGACAAAGCACCTTGTAACCTAGCTCGGAATGGGACAGACAGCTCTGAAAAACTGACCCCTTCTGTGGTAACAGACATGGGCGATTCGTAATTGAATCTAATTCCCAGCAATGAAAAGCGTTCAGCTGGAGACAGACAGCTCATTTTGGGGCTCATATGAATAGCATGGTCGTGCCCAACCCTGCTCGTTCCCTCGACTCCGCTACCAACAACAAATCGCATTTAGAGCCTATAAACTGTTTCACTAGACACCTCATAGGAACTCGTGAGCTACAGGCATGAATCAGCAATGAATCCCAGTAATGAGCCACCTGTGGACGGAGAGCGAAATGCACAACTTATTACTCTCACCCGGGGAAATTGATACACATCATGGAATGCGGGGTAACAGAGGGGGCATTAAACATGGACAAGCTGCCAACATACAGTGGGGAGAACAAGTATTTGATACACTGCCGATTTTGCAGGTTTTCCTAATGACAAACCATGTAGACATCTGTAATTTTTATCATAGGTACACTTCAACTGTGAGAGACGGAATCTAAAACAAAAATCCAGATAATCACATTGTATGATTATTAAGTAATTAATTTGCATTTTATTGCATGACATAAGTATTTGATCACCTACCAACCAGTAAGTATTCCGGCTCTCACAGACCTGTTAGTTTTTCTTTAAGAAGCCCTCCTGTTCTCCACTCATTACCTGTATTAACTGCACCTGTTTGAACTCGTTACCTGTATAAAAGACACCTGTCCACACACTCAATCAAACTGACTCCAACCTCTCCACAATGGCCAAGACCAGAGAGCTGTGTAAGGACATCAGGGATAAAATTGTAGACCTGCACAAGGCTGGGATGGGCTACAGAACAATAGGCAAGCAGCTTGGTGAGAAGGCAACAACTGTTGGCGCAATTATTAGAAAATGGAAGAAGTTCAAGATGACGGTCAATCACCCTCGGTCTGGGGCTCCATGCAAGATCTCACCTCGTGGGGCATCAATGATCATGAGGAAGGTGAGGGATCAGCCCAGAACTACACAGCAGGACCTGGTCAATGACCTGAAGAGAGCTGGGACCACAGTCTCAAAGAAAACCATTAGTAATACACTACGCCGTCATAGATTAAAATCCTGCAGCGCACGCACGGTCCCCCTGCTCAAGCCAGCGCATGTCCAAGCCCGTCTGAAGTTTGCCAATGACCATCTGGATGATCCAGAGGAGGAATGGGAGAAGGTCATGTGGTCTGATGAGACAAAAATAGAGCTTTTTGGTCTAAACTCCACTCGCCGTGTTTGGAGGAAGAAGAAGGATGAGTACAACCCCAAGAACACCATCCCAACCGTGAAGCATGGAGGTGGAAACATCATTCTTTGGGGATGCTTTTCTGCAAAGGGGACAGGACGACTTGGCAAACAACCTCCTTCCCTCAGTAAGAGCATTGAAGATGGGTCGTGGCTGGGTCTTCCAGCATGACAACGACCCGAAACACACAGCCAGGGCAACTAAGGAGTGGCTCCGTAAGAAGCATCTCAAGGTCCTGGAGTGGCCTAGCCAGTCTCCAGACCTGAACCCAATAGAAAATCTTTGGAGGGAGCTGAAAGTCTGGAGAAGGTCTGTTTGGAGGAGTGGGCCAAAATCCCTGCTGCAGTATGTGCAAACCTGGTCAAGACCTACAGGAAACGTATGATCTCTGTAATTGCAAACAAAGGTTTCTGTACCAAATATTAAGTTCTGCTTTTCTGATGTATCAAATACTTATGTCATGCAATAAAATGCAAATTAATTACATAAAAATCATACAATGTGATTTTCTGGATCAAGTACTTGTTCTCCCCACTGTATGTTGTGCTTCTGTGAGACTGTATAGCCTGCATGAAGCCCGGCCCGGGGGTTGCTTCCTCATTGGAGGTGCACGCAAGCCCTGCTTCTTCCACTCCCTCCAACTCCCGGAATTGGAAATAGGAATGGGGTTGCCATAACGCTGGCAGCTACCGCGTACACCAAGCCCAGGCAGACAAGACATTTGCTTCAACCAAAGACCCAATCCATCTCCACGTCCCGCAACTCAGACTCAGCCGAGGTACGGGCATCCGGAGAGGAAGTCACTATCGGAAACACCAATCCCCCTTAAGAATGCTACACGATTGTCAAGAGAACCTACACCGTGGACTAGGTGAAGAGTGCCAGCAGCGGGCAAGCCACTGTTATGACACCGTCCCATAGTCCTGCAAACAAACTGATTCAAGAGAAGACATCCAGATGCACTTAGCCGAGACATACAAAAAAACAAACGTAATTATCTTTTTATTAATTTGGGCATGGTTGTGAACCCGAACCCGGCTTGTTCGCCTTCATTGTTTCGGTCGCGTTAGCCATCTTACTCATTGCAGCCAGGCCAAGCAAACCAAAGAATAACTGGTTTGTGGTTAGGAAACTAGGAGAACAAATACAAACCCCAGAACACAACATCCAGGGGGTGAGCACGCTCTACCACAAAGGGACATTCTAGCCGGCGCAAAGTCAGAGTTTCGTGTTCCATTGATTTATTTGTAATATTTTATTTTACTTCCTTCTTTTCTTCCTTTGACAATAAACAAAAACATACATAGACAAAAACAACAGACAACTTAACATACAACTTAACATACAGTACCTTCAGAAAGTATTCATACCCCTTGACTTATTCCAGATTTTGTTGTGTTACAGCCTGAATTAAAAATTGATTAAATATTTTCTCACCCATCTACAGCAAATGTATGGAAAATGAAATACAGAAATATCTAATTTACATAAGTATTCACACCCCTGAGTCAATACTTTGTAGAGGCACATTTGGCAGCGATTACAGCTGTGAGTCTTTCTGGGTAAGTCTGTAAGAGCTTTCCACAATTTGGATTGTCCAACATTTATTTTTCTTCAAGCTCCTTCAAATTGGTTGCTGATCAACTGGTTAACTTGGCCACTCAGGAACATTCACTGTCTTGGTGAGCAACTCCAGTGTAGATTTGGCCTTGTATTGTAGGTTATTGTCTTGCTGAAAGGTGAATTCATCTCCCAGTGTCTGGTGGAAAGCAGACTGAACCAGGTTTTCCTCTAGGATTTTGCCTGTGCTTAGCTCCATTCCGTTATCTTTTTATCCTGAAAAACTCCCCAGTCGTTAATGATTATAAGCATACCCATGACATGACACAGCCACCACTATGCTTGAAAATATGGAGAGAGTACTCAGTAATGTGTTGTATTGGATTTGCCACAAACGCTTTGTATTCAGGACAAAAAGTTAATTGCTTTGCCACATTTCTTGCAGTATTACTTTAGTGCCTTGTTGCAAACATACAGTCTTCCTTCTTTTCACTCTGTCAATTAGGTTAGTATTGTGGAGTAACTACAATGTTGTTGATCCATCCTCAGTTTTCTCCTATCACAGCCATTAAAGTCTGTAACTGTTTTAGTCACCATTGGCCTCATGGTGAAATCCCTGAGTGGTTTCCTTCCTCTCCAGCAACTGAGCTAGGAAGGATGCTTGTATCTTTGTAGTGAATGGGTGTATTGATACGCCATCCAAAGTGTAATTAATAACTTCACCATGCTCAAAGGGATATTCAATGTCTGCTTTTTAAATGTATAACCATCTACCAATAGGTGCCCTTCTTTGTGAGGCATTGAACAACCTTCCTGGTCTTCGTGGTTGAATCTGTCTTTGAAATTCACTGCTCAACTGAGGGACCTTACAGATAATGTGTGGGGTACAGAGATGAGTTAGTCATTCAAAAATCATGTTAAACACTATTATTGCACACAGAGTGAGTCCATGCAACTTATTATGTGACTTGTTAAGCACATTTGAATTCTTGAACTTATTTAGGCTTGCCATAACAAAGGGGTTGAATACTTATTGACTCAAGACATTTCAGCTTTTCATTTCTAAAAATTTCTAAAAACATAATTCCACTTTCACATTATGGGGTATTATATGTAGGCCAATGAAAACAATTCTCAATTTAATCCATTTTAAATTCAGGCTGTAACACAACAAAATGTGGAAAAAGTCACATCACACTTGCTCAGACCCACATGTTCCTACCGTATCCACACCCAATGTTGTTTCCAATGCTTTTAAGACTCTTGTTCCAGTTTTTAGTAGCGGTGTCACGTTTCCTCCCGTTGCTCCCCTCCGGCGCTCTGATTTGCCGGTCTACTGAGCCACCGGTCTGAGCGAACCACCTCGGCAACACTAGAATGGAAACCCAACGCACCCTAATCACCTCCAGCGCACCTGCATCTCATAATCTCATCACCACCCCTATTTAGCCCTGGACTGTTCTGTAATATGTTGTGTGTGATTGTTTTCGCTTCATGTCATGTCTCTCTTTGTTAATTATGTTTGTCATTGTTTGAGTAAACCTTGACCTTGTAAATTCTTGCGTCTGCGTCCTGCCTCTTCATATCCTCAGTACTCGTCACAAGCGGTACTGAATTGAAGGAACGAATCCGAGGCTTATCACCTGTGGAAGGCGGAGCTTCCAGCGAGGTGCGGATTTCATTGGCCTTGTCAGGCAGGATTTTAGTTCTTCAGTCAAAGACTCCCCATAGTTGCGTTGTACCGAGAGTACTGGCTGAAATGGAATCAGAACACATTACCATCAACCATTGTATGTGTGTGCATATGTCTATGCAAGAGAGAAAGTGTGGTTATGTGTGTCAATGAAAGTGTGTGTTTATGCTTTTTAGGCTGTTACAATATCACCATTGATGTTCAGTACAGAGTCGGATAGGCATGCATTACCATCGACTTGTTGCTCTTTGTACATACATGTGTGTGTCTGTGTGTGTTTACATGTGAACGATTATCCTGTCCCCATATGATATCCTCTCACGGCCTTGACAAAACAAAGGTCCAGAGGTAATTTGCCTAAAACTAGAATCCCTCTCACCCCACTGATGCCACCTACTGTTTCTACGTACTCAATATCAACAAATAATATAATTAAAAAATCAATAATAATAATAAGAATTGCTATTTAGCAGACGGTTTTATCCAAAGCAACATACAGTCATGCGTGCATACATTTTTACATATAGGTGGCCCTGGGAATTGAAGCCACAATTCTGTCTTTGCAAGCTCCTTGCTCCACCAGCTGAGCCATACAGGACCACAGATTGGATGGGACAGCAGAGCAGGCTAGGGTCAGCAATCAACAAAAACACTGGTGCTACTCAAATGGTCTGTCACTGTGCACATACACATGCATATAGTACACAAACTGGCAGATATACACACACGCACCCATGCACGGGCAGGCATGCATACATACTGTCACCTCCGAAATTCTTATAACCCACCACTGGTGTGCATGGTCAAAAGAGCATTATTTTCATGTCATGCAACAAATGTAAATACCTGGAGTTTGCTTAATTTACTGCAGTGGGCTAAATCAGGGTCACACAGAGTGTTTCTTGGTAGTCTTAAACAAATCTACTTTCAAACAAAAGTATACACCTCACACACATGATCATGGGCTTTAAAAAAAGAACACACCTGTACTATGTCAGATATAGAGTTGAAATGAGTTTGCATCCCAATATTACACTTTACACTATATACATCACAGAAGACTGAAATATAACAAAACCTTTTGACATAGAAACACCGGATTTTCGGCAGGTTTTTGAAATAATGTTTATTCATTATGAAGTTATGAAAAATATTAATAATATTCCACCAATGAGGCCACTAGGTCATTTGACTGCAGGAAAGGGCTACTGGCATTGGCACTTGGATTAGAACCGGTGCTAAGGTTGGATGACATGAAAATAGAGCTCTCTGGCCACGCACACCAGTGGTGGGTTTGGCGTCAAAAGAAAGATACATTTTCAGAAAAGTCCCTCTCACTTACAGTGGCTTGCGAAAGTATTCATCCCCCTTGGCATTTTTTCCTATTTTGTTGCCTTACAACCTGGAATTAAAATGGATTTTTGGGGGGTTTGTATCATTTGATTTACACAACATGCCTACCACTTTGAAGATACATTTTTTTTGGGGTGAAACAAACAAGAAATAAGACAAAATAAACAGAAAACTTGAGCGTGCATAACTATTCCCCCCCCACACACACACACTTTTGCCCATTCTTCAAGGCAAACTGCTCCAGCTCCTTTAAGTTGGATGGGTTCCGCTGGTGTACAGCAATCTTTCAGTCATACCACAGTTTCTCAATTGGATTGAGGTCTGGGCTTTGACTAGGCCATTCCAAGACATTTAAATGTTTCCCCTTAAACCACTCGAGTGTTGCTTTAGCAGTATGCTTACGGTCATTGTCCTGCTGGAAGGTGAACCTCCGTCCCAGTCTCAAATCTCTGGAAGACTGAAACAGGTTTCCCTCAAGAGTTTCCCTGTATTTAGCGCCATCCATCATTCCTTCAATTCTGACCAGTTTCCCAGTCTCTGCTGATGAAAAACATATCCACAGCATGATGCTGCCACCACCATGCTTCACTGTGGGGATGGTGTTCTCGGGGTGATGAGAGGTGTTGGGTTTGCGCCAGACATAGTTTTTTCCTTGATGGCCAAAAAGCTCAATTTTAGTCTCATCTGACCAGAGTACCTTCTTCCACATGTTTGGGGAGTCTCCCACATGGCTTTTGGCGAACACCAAACGTTTTTGCTTAGTTTTTTCTTCAAGCAATGGCTTTTTTATGGTCACTCTTCCGTAAAGCCCAGCTCTGTGAAGTGTACGGCTTAATGTGGTCCTATGGACAGATACTCCAATCTCCACTGTGGAGCTTTGCAGCTCCTTCAGGGTTATCTTTGGTATTTTTGTTGCCTCTCTGATTAATGCCCTCCTTGCCTGGTCAGTGAGTTTTGTTTGTCGGCCCTCTCTTGGCAGGTTTGTTGTGGTGCCATATTCTTTCCATTTATTAATAATGGATTTAATGGTGCTCCGTGGGATGTTCAAAGTTTCGGATATTTATTTATACTGTACTTTATACTCCACAGTTTTGTCCCTGACCTGTTTGGAGAGCTCCTTGGTCTTCATGGTGCCGCTTGCTTGGTGGTGCCCCTTGCTTAGTGGTGTTGCAGACTCTGGGGCCTTTCAGAACAGGTGTATATATGTTTTTCATTTCACTTCACCAATTTGGACTATTTTGTGTATGTCTATTACATGAAATCCAAATAAAAATCAATTTAAATTACAGGTTGTAATGCAACAAAATAGGAAAAACGCCAAGGGGGATGAATACTTTTGCAAGGCACTGTACTGTAAAATATATTTGATGTTATGGGGTTATATTGCTTCCACTGGTCCTGGGGCCCTTGTTAAAGTCAATGGCATCATTAACTTTACCCAGTACCAGGATATTGTAGCCAAAAACCTGGTTGCCTCTGCCAGGAGGCTGAAACTTGGCTGCAAGTGGATCTTCCAGCAAGACAATAACCCATCAAAATCCAAAAATAAATAGTTAATTGACCACAAAATAACCTGTGGTTTTAATTGAAGAGGGCAGTCCATAAGTGCAGACGAAGGATATCCAGGATCTGGAATGGTCTTAAATGATTATGTATGGAGGAATGGTCTAAAATCCTTCCCAATGTGTTCTCCAATCTCATAAACCATTTTAGAAAAAGGCTCAGTGCCATTATCGTCTCACGGGGAGGGTGCCAGAGTACTCTAAACAGGGATGCCAATAATTTGGACCCCCTATCTTTTTTTTGATAAAAAAACAACAACTTGTTATTAGACAAAATATATTTATCTGAGCAAATGTATTAGTATAAAATAATATAATTTTCATATATTTTTTTAACATACAATATAGCTCAGTATTTGTATTATTTATTTTACACACACACGCACTACACCCCCCTCCCCCCACACACACTATCCCATGATCCACTACACTCCTTTTCCCTCCAGCCCTGCTGATAACCTGGCACCCAGCCAAGGTTAAAGCTTCCATTATCAATATTGAACCCCCTGCCACATAGAGTTGCATAACCAGCTGGGTGCCAGTCTCTTTGCCACTATCCTGTTACAACGCCGCAGCTTACCACCCAGTTCCATCACCCTGGAAACCCCATAACACCCAGACCAGCCAAACAGAGTGGGGGGGTAAAACTTCATCCATCTGTCTGATAGTGATACATCGGGTTTTCTAGTGTGTGTGTTTATGTGTACACTTTGTGTTTGTGTATTGGCACTGAAAGGTTGTTAAAACCCCCTAGAGTCGATGTCTGTGCCCCCAAGGAAATCGAATTTGCATAATAATAAAAAATCTAAATCAAAATCTGTCTACGTTAGAATTCTTTTGCATGGGCTGCGTCTCAATGGACTGCATCCACTGACATCGGCCTTCCGCATCTGCGGTGGAAGGTCGCAGAGCTACAACAGTGTTTGTCAGACCAGGAGACATCCCGAAAATCGGTCTTCTCACGAAAACTTCTGTAGTGTCCGAACGGTTTGGCTAATATGACTAAAGTCGGTTCCGCCAATCTGCCAACTTCTGTCTGCAGCGTCCAAAAAGTTTGGGCTAAACACTAATATGACCCCTCTATGGAAAGATAAGACTCACACGAACACATACATGCCAGTTTTGCTTTAGGAAGCCGACAAGTCTCACAAGACTTGTCTAAAGGTTGCCCGGTACCAGTTTAAAACATTTATGGGCGTATATATGGAAGTATTTAAGTGCCAAAAAAGGGGTTAAATATGGGTTAAAGAATTATAAATAAATCTTGATCTTACAGTACCAGTCAAAAGTTTGACACACCTACTCATTCAAGGCTTTTCCTTTATTTTTTAAAACTATTTTCTACATTGTAGAATAATAGTGAAAACATCAAAACTATGAAATAACACATGTGGAACCATGTAGTAACCAAAAAAGTGTTGAACAAATCAAAATACATTTTATATTTGAGATTCTTCAAATAGCCACCCTTTTCCTTGATGACAGCTTTGCACACTCTTGGCATTCTCTCAACCAGCTTCACCTGGAATGATTTTCCAACAGTCTTGAAGGAGTTCCCACATATGCTGAGCACTTGTTGGCTGCTTTTCCTTCACTCTGCGGTCCGACTCATCCCAATCCATCTCAATTGGGTTGAGGTCGGGGGATTGTGGAGGCCAGGTCATCTGATGCAGCACTCCATCACTCTCCGTCTTGGTAAATTAGCCTTTACACAGCCTGGAGGTGTGTTGGGTCATTGTCCTGTTGAAAAACAAATGATAGTCCCACTAAGCCCAAACCAGATGGGATGGCGTATCGCTGCAGAATGCTGTGATAGCCATGCTGGTTAAGTGTGTGTGCCATGAATTCTAAATAAATCACAGACAGTGTCACCAGCAAAGCACCCACACACCATAACACCTCCTCCTCCATGCTTTACGGTGGGAAATACACATGCGGAGATCATCCGTTCACCTACACCGCTTCTCACAAAGACACGGCGGTTGGAACCAAAAATCTCAAATTTGGACTGAAGACCAAAGGACACATTCCCACCGGTCTAATGTCCATTGCTCGTGTTTCTTGGCCCAAGCAAGTCTCTTCTTATTATTAATGTCCTTTAGTAATGGTTTTTTTGCAGCAATTCGACCATGAAGGCCTGATTCACACAGTCCCCTCTGAACAGTTGATGTTGAGATGTGTCTGTTTCTTGAACTCCGTGAAGCATTTATTTGGGCTGCAATTTCTGAGGCTGGTAACTCTAATGAACTTATCCTCTGCCGCAGAGGTAACTCTGGGTCTTCCATTCCTATGGCGGTCCTCATGAGAGCCAGTTTCATCGTAGCGCTTGATGGTTTTTGCGATTGCACTTGAAGAAACTTTCAAAGTTCTTGAAATGTTCTGTATTGACTGACCTTTATGTCTTAAAGTAATGATGGACTGTCATTTCTCTTTGCTTATTTGAGCTGTTCTTGCCATAATATGGACTTGGTCTTTTACCAAATAGGGCTATCCTCTGTATACCCCCCCTACCTTGTCACAACACAACTAATTGGCTCCAACGCATTAAGAAGGAAAGAAATTCCACAAATTAACTTTTAACAAGGCACACCTGTTCATTGAAATGCATTCCAGGTGACTACATCATGAAGCTGGTTGAGAGAATACCAAGAGTGTGCAAAGCTGTCATCAAGGCAAAGGATGGCTATTTGAAGAATCTCAAATATAAAATATATTTTGATTTGTTTAACACTTTTTTGGTTACTACATGATTCCATTATTATTCTACAATGTAAAAATTTTTAAAAATAAAGAAAAACCCTTGAATGAGTAGGTGTGTCCAAACCTTTGACTGGTAGTCTATATCGCTCAGATATAGGACAGACACTTCAAAACAAACAAACTTATTTGTATTTTATTTATTTATTTATGTTATTCAATGCGTTTCTATGGGCTAAAAGCAGTAAGGCCAAATTCAATGATCTTTGGTATGACAACCCTAAAACAATTCCATATGTTAGCTTTGTAGAACCCCCTCTCCAGGGTTAGACTCTAGAGGCTGAGTTCAATTGTGTCTTTCACAATGAGGTCTATTGAGTGTTTTGAACACTAACACTATTGAGCAGTATTGAGTGTTGAGGCACAAAATCTTGCTAATGCATTAAGGTAGATCCTAGCTACACAACAATAGTAGGGTGACACCCAATAGGTATCTGCCATTAACATTAATATGCCTGCCTAACCATCTGTGATTTAACTTGATCCATTTATCAAAACTTCCACATTACAGTAAATGGGGGTTTGTATTTTTTGAATTGCATTCTAACACTTCCATAAATATAATTTTTGTACCAAATCGTTGAAGGTTGAAAATCTGCAGCACACACAGAAGCCTATCTGCTGAGAAATCATTTACCTTTTTATCAGGTCTTAAAAATAGATGGTAATTACATTTCAGCAGAGAATTAAAAATAAATGATTTCTACTTTATTAATGGTTCCCCCAGTCAGCCGTCGCTCCCTACCTCCCTGCATGGCTCTGTGTTCTATATTTAAGTTGCAGCAGAAACCCATAGCTTCATCTGATCTGATGTTTCTTATACAAATATCAGGAGGTTTGAAGGCTGGGATGCTAGCTGATAGGGTTGGCTGTGTGTGTGTGTTTGAATCTGTGTCTGTCTGTGTGTGTTTGTGTGTGTGTGTTGTGTGTGAGAGGGTAAAAGTGTTTGTTTGTGTGTGTGTGTGTGTGTGAAAGAGGGTAAAAGTACTCTACTTGACCAAAAGTATGTGGACACCTGCTCGTCGAACATCTCATTCCAAAATCATGGGCACTAATATGGAGTTGGTCCCCCCTATGCTGCTATAACAGCCTCCACTCTTCTGGGAAGGCTTTCCACTTGATGTTGGAACATTGCTGCGGGGACTTGCTTCCATTCAGCCACAAGAGCATTAGTGAGGTCGAGCACTGATGTTGAGCGATTAGGCCTGGCTTGCAGGAGGCGTTCCAAATCATCCCAACGGGTGCTGAGTGTCATATTAATGGAGTTATGTACAGACTGTCCAGAGAAGCTTGTAGTGTGGGGTCTTACAAATATTCCAATGATGGATGATTAGGTAAGCAATATAATGATGATTTGATGGAGGACCAATTATAACGAAATGACTAGCCTTTAAGTCATTTTAATCAAAGATTTTTTCACTTTAAAAAAATAAAAAAATAGAAATTACGGAATCATACAAAATTAATCACAATATAAGGACTGGTTCCAAAGCCACTGTGGATAAAAAACAGTCTTTGAAGGCATAACGTAAGAAAGTGAGAGTTAAGTCACTTGTGGTCTGTTGTAGTCCATTGAGATCTGGAATATACTTCACAAAAGATGGAGCCTTTAGCACCACGACATACACACACACAGAAATGCGTATGCGTGCACACATGACACAAACACACACGCATTAAACACAAATGCAAACATGCAAGCACACACACACACACAAATGCCAACACAAGTGCGCATGTGCACACACACATTGAAGTGTGTGTGTGTGAAGTTCAGTGTACACAATACAGTGGGACAATAGGGAACTAGAGGGAGAGAAGCTTATCCAAACTTCAGAAGAGAATTTAATACATTGTGCATTATGGGTGAGCCTACACTGTGCCCATGTGTGTGGATGCAACTTACAGTATAAAGAAATACATTGTAGTGTCATTTCCAGTATGGGATGGCAAAGCAGTTCAGTGACAGGGCTCTAGGGACCACACAAGCCCCAACTCTGCTCCTGTGCGAAGTATTTCCATGCAACACGGTGTAGTGTACGTTATGGTATGGCAGTGTAGTTTCGTGCCAGGGCCTTGAAGATCAGAGGAGCCTCCATGGAGTTCACCTGCAAGAAAGTAATTTATAGGTGTTAACTCCAAATGACACAATGACTAAGTTACAGTTTAACAACGTTTACTTTGCAGTATCAGCCCGGTACATAGCGGCCATCACACTCAGGCCTGGTCCAACAGTGACAGTAACTTCTGTGCAGGCGCACTAATACCAGAGGGAGTAATTACAGAAGTATAGGGCTACTTAAAACATGAACTTAACAATCTCCCACTTTTCTTTAAAGAAAATAAAACAACACAGAATTAAATGTCCAATGAAACATCAACACAGAATTAAATAAATGTCCAAGCATTATTGAAGTCCCCCATTTCAATTGGTCGTATGGCAATGTCACGTGACAAAGTTTTTTACTCAAGCTGCCACTTTTCATTTGTGAGTGCCTTTAGGAGCACAACAGCGGATGCTCCTTTTTAGTCAGACAGTCAGCCAGCTGTTACTTTGAGCCTCAAGATGACAGACTTGGTTGACTTGACAGCATCAAGTAGGGAGTAGTTGTCAGTGACACACATTACAGGTAGAATGTGCCGTTTTGCCTAACCAGTTGTAAGCTCTGAGAACAGTGTTGCCAGATAGATGGCATTGTCAATTTCATCCGCAAGAGAAAGGGTTTCTCCAGCAAGTGTGCTCCGGATAACCCTTCTGATCCTCTTTGACTGTTGAAGATTCTTGTTGCATCAGTATTGTTCCATCAACTGTAACAAACTCCATGCCAACATAACAAAAACTGTCAGTCTTCTCACGGCCGACCTGGAAAACGGCTTTAAGGTGTGCAATCACAGTTGTAGTACTACAGCCACATTGCAGTCTTGATCAAGCCAGTAGAACACGGCAGGATCCACTTGTGACATTTTTCCTCCTGTACTCAGCATTGTTGCCTTGACTTTGTTGTACCAGTAGAGTAATGCATCTGCCAGGCCATACACACACTTTTTTTGTTTCCATAGTGTTCCTTCACCCTTAGCTTCAGGCAGAGATCAGATGTGAATGTCCCTTAACAGCTCTGTTACCTGCAGAAATGCAGATTTGATATCCATAGTTGAAGCTTCCATTGGTTTTGGCAGATCACTGTCAGCAGCAAACTGAGTGACATGTGGGTGAGACTTTTGGGAGTTCTTTAGTAGCCAGCTCCTCAAAACCTCTAAACATGCTTTTGGCACTATTCCGGTTGAGGATTCTTTAAGGGTACATACCCATCTTGTTGAGACACATTTTTGGCCAATGTCTTTGACTTCCTCAAACAATACATTTTTCCTCCATTTACTGAGCTCATCTGTTTTTTTGTCATTTAGCAGACACTCTTATCCAGAGTGACTTACAGGAGCAATTAGGGCTAAGTGCCTTGCTCAAGGGCACATCGACAGATTTTTCACCTAGCCGGCTCGGGGATTAGAACCAGCGAACTTTCGGTTACTGGCACAACACTCTTAACCACTAAGCTACCTGCCGCCCTTGTATAGCTGAGTCAAATGAGACATCCTTTGTTTTCGAGTACATCATCCTCGTGAATGTCATTCTGTTGTTCTAGATTGTCCATTGGTTTAATCTGGAGATGATCTACAAGTGACAGGTCAGCTGACCCTGTTGTACCAGAAAGGGCAACTGGTTCAGAGTACTGCAAGTTGTACCAGTTCTGGTGTTTTCCTTTTGCTTTTCTTGCTCGTCCAATGACTTTGCCATGTGTGGGGTACCACTTTCTCTGTCTATGTATTTAAGAGTTTGTTCCGTTTTCAGATTGAAACAACCATGTTGTCTTAACACGTGACTGTTGTTGAATGTTTCCCTCATTTGCGCCCTCAACAGTATTACCTGTGTCATGGTTGAAGGTGGATGAGACATCTGGAAGGTTTGTGTCTGTTTCTGTGTCCTTTTTTGTGTCATTTTCAGTAGGAGGCTGATTCTCAGAAACAGCCCTCCAACCTGTTGATCATTTACTTTGCGCAATCTTGAGTGATGTACCCGGACAATGGTGCTTCTGTGCCTCACAAATATCACCACACCATCTTGGCCAATGATGGCCATCACACTCAGGCCCAGTCCAACAGTGACAGTAACTTCTGCGCATGCACACTAATACCAGAGGGCACTGTAAATACAGAAGTAAATTATATGGCTACTTAAAACATTAATTTATCAATAGGTATGTCTGTGCAGAGAGCGGGGCACTGGGAAAGAACAGGAGAAGAGAAGTGAAGACAACAGTAGAGAAGAGAAGAGGTGAGAAGAGAGATGATGAGAGGAGAGAAGAAGAGGAGAAGAGAGGAGAGAAGAAGAGGAGAAGAGAGGAGAGAAGAAGAGGAGAGAAGTGTAAAAAAGAGAAGAGAGGAGAAGAGGAGAGAGGAGAGAAGAGGAGAAGAGAGGAGAGAGGAGAGAAGAAGAGGAGAAGAGAGGAGAGAGGAGAGAAGAAGAGGAGAAGAGAGGAGAGAGGAGAGAAGAAGAGGAGAAGAAAGGAGAGAGGAGAGAAGAGGAGAAGAGAGGAGAGAAGAAGAGGAGAAGAAAGGAGAGAGGAGAGAAGAGGAGAAGAGAGGAGAGAGGAGAGAAGAAGAGGAGAAGAGAGGAGAGAGGAGAGAAGAAGAGGAGAAGAAAGGAGAGAGGAGAGAAGAGGAGAAGAGAGGAGAGAAGAAGAGGAGAAGAAAGGAGAGAGGAGAGAAGAGGAGAAGAGAGAAGAGAAGAGGAGAAGAGAGGAGAGAGGAGAGAAGAAGAGGAGAAGAAAGGAGAGAGGAGAGGAGGAGAAGAGAGGAGAGAAGAAGAGGAGAAGAGGAGAAGAGAGGAGAGAGGAGAGAAGAGGAGAAGAGAGGAGAGAAGAAGAGGAGAGAAGAGTAAAAAAGAGAAGAGAGAAGAGGAGAAGAGAGGAGAGAGGAGAGAAGAAGAGGAGAGAGGAGAGAGGAGAGAAGAAGAGGAGAAGAGATGAGAAGAGGAGAGAAGAGGAGAAGAGAGGAGAGAGGAGAGAAGAGGAGAAGAGAGGAGAGAAGAAGAGGAGGAGAGAGGAGAGAAGAGGAGAAGAGAGGAGAGAAGAGTAAAAAAGAGAAGAGAGGAGAAGAGGATCTTGGCGGCCCCAGCAGCACATGTACCCAGCCCCTCTCACATGATCCATCTCCACCAGCTAGCAGGATACACATGAATTATTAACACTCTCTACTGTGACGAGAGAGAGAGAGAGAGAGAGAGAGAGAGAGAGAGAGAGAGAGAGAGAGAGAGAGAGAGAGAGAGAGAGAGAGAGAGAGAGAGAGAGAGAGAGAGAGAGAGAGAGAGAGAGAGAGAGAGAGAGAGAGAGAGGAGGACAGTGGAATAAAAGAGAAAGGGTGAGAAAGGGAGAAACGTGGGGGAAGATAAGAGGAAGATAAATAGTAGAAGGAAGAGAGGAAGACAGGTGTTTTTGCCTTCCTCTAGCACTTGTGCCGGAGGTGTAAAAAGCCGTTTGTAAAAATGCACTCCAATGTTTCCTTCAAACGTTCCTTCAATGTTTTATCATGGTGGTCTAAAAACAAAAGGGATCAAACATAATTCCATGCATAGATACTGACAGTTGGAGACACTCTTGGGTATCATATTCTCTCAAGTGAATATGGCTGTGAACATGGGAGAATACGCCCTAAATGTGTGATTTTGTTTTTGTTGCACATCCCAACTCCCCTGAGACCTTTCGGTTACTGGCCCAATGCTCTATCCGCTATGCTACCTGCCACCCCTGCTAGGCTGAGATCATAGACAGGAACAAAATTGTGATATAGTGAAAACCTGGTCCTGGAGTAGAGACTCACTGTGCCAGCTGGTTTCACCCACTTGTTGCTTTGAAATACAAGGAATAGTTACTCATTTCAAATTAACAATGAAACAAGCTTAAACAAGGACAACTACCACCCGAGCCACTGCCTGTTCACCCCACTATCATCCAGAAGGCGAGGACAGTACAGATTCATCAAAGCTGGGACAGAGAGACTGAAAAACAGCTTCTATCTCAAGGCCATCAGACTGTTAAACAGCCATGTAGTACAGAGAGGCTGCTGCCTACATACAGACATTTTAGTCATTTAGCAGACACTCTTATCCAGAGCAACTTAGAGTTAGTGAGTGCATACATTTTGTCATACTGGTCCCCCGTGGGAATCAAACCCACAACCCTGGCGTTGCAAGCGCCATGCTCTACCAACTGAGCTACACGGGACTACAATCACTGGCCACTTTAATAAATGGAACACTAGTCACTTTAATAATGCCACTTTAATGTTTACATATCTTGCATTACCCATCTCATATGTATATACTGTATTCTATACTATCTATTGCATCTTAGACTATGCCACTCTGATAATGACATTGCTCATCCATATATTTATGTATTCTTATTCCATTCCTTTACATAGATTTGTGTGGATTAGGTTTTTGTTGTGGAACTGTTAGATATTACTTGCTAGATATTGCTGCACTGTCAGAACTAGAAGCACAAGCATTTCACTACACTCGGAATAACATCTGCTAACCATGTGAATGTGACCAATACATTTGATTTGATTTGAGATTGCCAGAGTGTTTTCCTCTGGATCTGGGTCAAGTAACCGAGGCTACGTACTTAAAACACACAGAGGTTATATCACAGACTGACAGGGGTAACCCCATTCACAGAATATACATCTGAGCCATTAACTAAGTCAGCATCCGAAATGGCACCCTATTCCCCATGTAACACACTATTTTTGACCAGGGAACATAGGGCTTTGGTCAAAGGTAGTGCACTATAGGGAATAGGGTACCATTTGGGACACAAATTAAACCAATGCTTCTGGTTTAGATTCAGTAAGCCCTGGGAATTAGCCCTCCACACCCAAACTATTCTAGTCAGTATAGGATGAAGTTGCCCTTATAAACTAATTCAAGATCAATATTGCTTCCCCGGCCCTAATGGTAGAAGGTTAGGATTTGAGGATAGTAAGCAGATCCTAAATCGGTGTCTAAGTGCAACCAGCTTGAGCAAAATATTAACTAGGAAACAACTCATTTGATCCCTCCTGTTACACCACATCTCTCCTTCTTCCTACCTCCCTCGTTTCTTTGATTCCTCCCCCTGTCTCAGATGATGTAAGGAGGTGCCGTTCCCCTCACAGCTCCGTAGGCAAGCACCATGGTTTTGTAGTAGATGCGAGCTTCAACTGGAAGCCAGTGGAGTGTGCGGAGGAGCGGGGTGACATGAGAGAACTTGGGAAGGTTGAACACCAGACGGGCTGCAGCGTTCTGGATAAGTTGTAGGGGTTTAATGGCACAGGCAGGGAGCCCAGCCAACAGCGAGTTGCAGTAATCCAGACGGGAGATGACAAGAGCCTGGATTAGGACCAGTGCCGCTTTCTGTGTAAGGTAGGGTCGTACTCTACGAACGTTGTAGAGCATGAACCTGCAGGATCGGGTCACCGCTTTGATGTTAGCGGAGAACGACAGCGTGTTGTCCAGGGTCAACCCAAAGGTTCTTTGCACTCTGGGAGGAGGACACAATGGAGTTGTCAACCGTAATGGCGAGATCATGGAGCGGGCTGTCCTTCCACGGGAGGAAGAGCAGCTCCATCTTGCCGAGGTTCAGCTTGAGGTGGTGATCCGACATCCACACTGATATGTCTGCCAGACATGCAGAGATGCGATTCGCCACCTGGTTATCAGAAGGGGGAAAGGAGAAAATTAATTGTGTGTCGTCTACGTAGCAATGATAGAAGAGAGCATGTGAGGATATGACAGAGCCAAGTGACTTAGTATTGACACCCCTTGACTTTTTCCAAATTTTGTTGTGTTACAGCCTGAATTTAAAATTGATTACATTTTGATTTTGTGTCACTGGCCTACACACAATACCCTATAATGTCAAAGTGGAATATTGTTTTTAGAAATTCTTACAAATAAAAACAATCTGAAATCTGAAATGTCTTGTGTCAATAAGTATTCAACCCCTTTGTTCTGGCAAGCCTAAATAAGTAAAAAAGTAAAAAAAAAGTCCCATAATAAGTTACATGGATTCACTCTGTGTGCAATAATAGGGTTTCACATGATTTTTGAATGATTATATCATCTCTGTACCCCACACATACAATTATCTGAATGGTCCCTCAGTCGAGCAGTGAATTTCAAACAGAGATTCAACCACAAAGGCCAGGGAGGTTTCCAATGCCTCGCAAAGAATGGCACCTGCTAGTAGATTGGGAAAAAAATGTAATAGCAGACATTGAATATTCATTTGAGCATGGTGAAGTTATTAATTACACTTTGGATGGTGTATCAATACACCCAGTCACTACAAAGATACAGGCCTCCTTCCTAACTCATTTGCCGGAGAGGAAGGAAACCGCTCAGGGATTTCACCATGAGGCCAGTGCCTACTTTAAAACAGTTACAGAGTTTAATGGCTGTAATATGAGAAAACTGAGGATGGATCAACAACATTGTAGTGACTCCACAATACTAACCTACATTACAGAGTGAAAAGAAGGAAGCTTGTACAGAATACAAATATTCCAAAACATGCATCCTGTTTGCACTAAGGCACTAAAGTAAAACTGCAAAAAAAGGTGGCAAAAACAAATAACTTTATATCCTGAATACAAAGCGTTATGTTTGGGGCAAATCCAACATAACACATCACTGAGTACCACTCTTCATATTTTCAAGCATGGTGGTGGCTGCATCATGTTATGGATATGCTTGTCATCGGCAAGGACTATGACGTTTTTTAGGATAAAAAGAAACGGAATAGAGCTAAGCACAGGCAAAATCCTAGAGGAAAACCTGGTTCAGTCTGCTTTCCAACAAATTCACCTTTCAGCAGGACAATAACCTAAAACACACTGGAGTTGCTTACCAAGACAACACTGAATGTTTCTGATCAACAACGACCTTGACAGAACTTGGAAGAATTTTTAAAAGAACAATGTGCAAATATTGTACAATCCAGGTGTGAAAGCTCTTAGAGACTTACCCAGAAAGACACACAGCTGTAATCACTGCCAAAGGGGATTCTAACATGTATTGACTCACGGTTGTGAATACTTACACTACCAGTCAAAAGTTTTGACACACCTACTCATTCAAGGGTTTTTCTTTATTTTTACTATTTTTTACATTGTAGAAAAATAGTGAAGACATCAAAAATATTAAATAACACATATGGAATCATGTAGAAACCCAAAAAGTGTTAAACAAATCAAAATATATTTTATATTTGAGATTTTTCAAATAGCCACCCTTTGCCTTGATGACAGCTTTGCACACGCTTGGCATTCTCTCAACCAGCTTCATGAGGTAGTCACCTGGAATGCATTTCAATGAACAGGTGTGCTTTCTTAAAAGTTAATTTGTGGAATTTCTTTCCTTCTTAATGCGTTTGAGCCAATCAGTTGTGTTGTGACAAGGTATGGGGGGTATACAGAAGATAGCACTATTTGGTAAAAGACCAAGTCCATATTATGGCAAGAACAGCTCAAATAAGCAAAGAGAAACGACAGTCCATCATTACTTTAAGACATGAAGATCAGTCAATATGGAACATTTCAAGAACTTTGAAAGTTTCTTCAAGTGCAGTCGCAAAAACCGTCAAGCGCTATGATGAAACTGGCTCTCATGAGGACCGCCACAGGAATGGAAGACCCAGAGTTACCTCTGCTGCAGAGGATAAGTTCTTTAGAGTTACCAGCCTCAGAAATTGCAGCCCAAATAAATGCTTCACAGAGTTCAAGTAATAGACACATCTCAACATCGACTGTTCAGAAGGGACTGTGTGAATCAGGCCTTCATGGTCGAATTGCTGCAAAGAAACCACTACTAAAGGACACCAATAATAAGAAGAGACCTGCTTGGGCCAAGAAACACAAGCAATGGACATTAGACTGGTGGAAATGTGTCCTTTTGTCTGGAGTCCAAATTAAAGATTTTTGGTTCCAACCGCCATGTCTTTGTGAGAAGTGGTGTGGGTGAACGGATGATCTCCGCATGTGTAGTTCCCAACGTAAAGCATGGAGGAGGAGGTGTTATGGTGTGTGGGTGCTTTGCTGGTGACACGGTCTGTGATTTATTTAGAATTCAAGGCACACTTAACCAGCATGGCTACCACAGCATTCTACAGCAATACACCATCCCATCTGGTTTGGGCTTAGTGGGACTATCATTTGTTTTTCAACAGGACAATGACCCAACACACCTCCAGGCTGTGTAAGGGCTATTTTACCAAGAAGGAGAGTGATGGAGTGCTGCATCAGATGACCTGGCCTCCACAATCCCCCGACCTCAACCCAATTGAGATGGTTTTGTTAGGCTATGGTTCAACCCAGCACTCAGAGAAACAAACACGACTAAGGGAGTGGAAGAAACAAAAATTATTTTAATAAAAGTTCAATTTGTCTTAGTCCAAAAACAACTGAAGAAAAGGAACAGAGTGGGCTAGTCGGCTCCGGAGGAAGGAGAGGCTGAGGCAGGCAGGCAGGCAGGCAGGCAGGCAGGCCGGCAGGCAGGCATGTCTGAACTGAAGACAAAACAAACGACAGGTTAAGGAGAGTAAAGAGCCAGGCTGAAGACAAAGACAATTTAACTCTACTGGTGAGCCAAGTTACCGCTCTGGTAAGAACAACGATCTGGCGCCGGTGGAGAGCCATGCCCAGGAATTAGTAGTGCAGGATGCAGCTGCGTAGGCAGGAATCACTGGAAACAACCCGCAGCTGCACAGGAGAGGCAGATCCTGAGCACGCCCCCCGATCCACTCCAGACACACCCACATAATGGGGACAAACACACATACAGATACAACAGACAAAGAGGGGACAAAACAAGGAGGAAGGGAAACAGAAAAGGGAGAGACAAGCTGCCCACATAACAGGTTTGGGATGAGTCAGATGGTAGAGTGAAGGAAAAGCAGCCAACAAGTGCTCAGCATATGTGGGAACTCCTTCAAGACTGTTGGAAAAGCATTCTAGGTGAAGCTGGTTGAGAGAATGCCAAGAGTGTGCAAAGCTGTCATCAAGGCAAAGGGTGGCTATTTGAAGAATCTCAAATATAAAATATATTTTGATTTGGTTACTACATGATTCCATATGTTTTATTTCATAGTTTTGATGTCTTCACTATTATTCTACAATGTAGAAAATAGCAAAAATAAAGAAAAATCCTGGAATGAGTAGGTGTGTCCAAATTTTGGACGGGTACTATATATAGATACATACATACACTACCGTTAAAAAGTTCGTGGTCACTTAGAAATGTCCTTGTTTTTGAAAGAAAATCAATTTTGGTACTGTATTTAAATGAGATATTTCTGTATTTCATTCTCAATAAATTTGCAAACATTTCTAAAAACATGTTTTTACTTTGTCATTATGGGGTATTGTGTGTAGGTGGGTGAGATATATTTTATTAATCCATTAATTTGGGATAAGTTGAGGGGTATGAATACTTTCTGTAGGCACTATATATATCAGTGGAGGCTGCTGAGGGGAAGACAGCTCATAGAAATGGCTGGAGTGAGAAAGTTACAGGCACACAAATGTCATAGCCCTCAAAAAATGCTAACCTCCTCTGTTTTTGTAATGGTGAGAGTTTAGCATGTCTTGGGGGTATGATATTTGTGCTTCTAACTTTTTCAAAAATCATTATTCACGTTTCATTCAGGACTCTCCGTAATCATGGTAGCATCCACATGAATGTAGAATTGTTTAGAAACATATTATATTCTTATATACAATAAAAGTGACTCCAAAATGACACAATACATTATTTTCCATTCATTTCTATTGGTCACAAAATAATCTGAAACACAACCAAAACAAACAGCAAATGCATCCAACAAGTTTGTAGAGTCACAAGCTTGATGTCATTATTGTATGCCAGGAATATGGGACCAAATACCAAACTTCTGACTACTTTAATACACATATAAGTGACTTTGTCCCAATACTTTTGGTCCCTAAAATGGGGAGGACTATGTAGAAAAAGTGTTGTAATTTTGAAAAGGTTCACCTGGTAAGGATGAAAATACCCTAAAATTAAAGCTGACAGTCTGCACTTTAACCTCAGTCATTGTATCAATTTAAATCAAAAGTACTGGAGTACAGAACCCAAACAACAACAAATGTGTCACTGTCCCAATACTTTTGGAGCTCACTGTATAAAGTGGGTAAAACAGTACATTTACATTTTAGTCATTTAGCAGACGGTCTTATCCACAGCGACTGACAGGAGCAATTAGGGTTAAGTGCCTTGCTGATTTGACTGATTTCCTTAAATGAAATGTAACTCAGTAAAGTCTTTGAAATTGTTGCATGTTGCATTTATGTTTTTGTGTGAGTCTAATTTACTTTTGTGTGAGTCTAAGTTACCATATTCCATTTATTTTGTTGAACTTTTGATGTTGTTGATATGCCATTTTAAACTATGCCTCTGCCAAATGTGCCAAGCTTTGTGCCAAAGTTACAGTAAAGTAATACATTCTTGCTTGAAACAACATCTAACCACTTGATCCAGAGTTCTTCAGTTCTCAACAGTAACTTAATCGTTTCTTAGAAAGAGCAGGAGAGGATTTGTGCGAAGGGAACATGCTCCTGTACGAACCTATAAAAGAATAACCTCAGTATAACCTCATAATAAACCTTGATCATAGCCTGTCCCTGTGTGCGCTCCCCTGCTCAGTACAGTTTGCAGGCTTCTGAAGTGCAGTGATGCAAATATGATAAGCCCTCTAAGCAGGCAGATATTGCTTTTTCTGTCCCTCCTTCTCTCCTTTCAAGGTAAGTGTCCACAAAGGCCTTGCTGTTACCATTCCTCTCCTCTCTTCACTAGTACTCTGCTCCCTCTGCTCAGCGATGGCCTCGGGATGGTCAAGATGCCTCTAAATCTACTCTGGTTATGTGAGGACAAAGTACTGTGTGTCACAAGAATACTGACATACTAAAATAAACTCCCTTCCTCACGCACGCACACACACACACACACACACACACGCACGTACGCACGCACACACACACACACACACACACACACACACACACACACACACACACACACACACACACACACACACACACACACACACAGACACACACACACATTGCTGTAAGGGAGAACCGGGATGAAAGTAACACTTTTTTTTCCTTCTCCTAATTACTCAGAGATCGATAGAGCTTGAGACACCAAGTATTCAACTACATGTTAGAATCACCTTTGACTCATTGATCATTTATGACAGGTAAACCAATATGGTGGATGGCCACCAGGAATTCCTCCATCTTTCCTTCAGCTGAGATCAGATGAAAGACAGGAGAAAAGGAGAGGAAGCCACTTTCTACTGCAATATTGAGATTAACCCTAAAATCTGTGTGTTATCTGCACTAAACTAATGGCGGAGCTCTAGTGTGTGGGAAAGGATTTAGTGAGCAGAAGATGGAGGAGCGTGTGTGTGTGTGCGTGTGTGTATCTAACAGAGAGAGTGTGTGTGTAGGCGGGGGGCTGTGCCAGGTCTCTCCCTCCCCTCGGTGTGAACGCGGGGCTGATTGGTGGGTAGCAACACAACAGCCCAGCGCTATCTCTGGACAACAGGCCTGGACGGACCACAGCTCACTGTCTGCTTCAGGGGGGCGGCTTACACACACACACGCACGCACGCACACACAACACACAAACACAGATGCAAACATGCACAGAAGCACACATGCACGTACACGCACCCACACACGCACACATACATTACATACATATACGATCATACATACACACACACACACACACACACAAACACAGACAGGAAAGCGTGCATACAAACAGAGAAACACATAGACACTAGGGCATAGAGTAATAGGGACATTTTCTCTCTTTTGCTCTCCTTTCTTTCGTAATTTTTTTAACCCCTTTTTCTCCCCAATTTCGTGATTACGATCTTGTCTCATCGCTGCAACTCCCCAACGGGCTCGGGAGAGGCAAAGGTTGACTTATGCGTCCTCCAAAACATGACCTGCCAAACTGCGCTTCTTAACACCCGCTCGCTTAACCCGGAAGCCAGCTGCACCAATGTGTAGGAGGAAACACTGTTCAACTACTCTTCCTGGGGTCCAGCAAAATTATGGCAGTTATACATTAAAAAAAAACATTACAATACATTCCTAACAGATTTCACAGCACACTAAGTGTGTGCCCTCAGGCACTCCACTACCACGGTCTAAGGCAATGCAGTGCTGACCGCTGCGCCACTCGGGAGGCCTGCTCTCCTTTTTTCTTTAGCACTTTTTAAACCCTCCCACTCCCTCGCTTCCTCTCTCTATCTCCGCAGACCCTCTCGCTCCAAAATGGGAATTTTAAATCAACTGCTTCTTTTGCGTTTCACCTCACCCATAGCCTGCAACGAGACATGTGGAAGGCAGAAAACATGTAAACGTTGCAAAGAGAAAGAGAGCGAGCGAGAGAGGCGCAGATCCACTCTTCCCTCCAGGGGCACGGGTAACAGCCTGCTTTGTTTTTCCTTCATCCTGCTATCCCTGTTTCATCCCACTCTCCTTCTCTCCCCCTCTCCCCCAATTCGGGGCTTCAAGGGCCCAGTGTGTAAGTGCTAAGCCATCATCTGCATTGTGGAGAGAGATGAGGAGTGTGTGTGAGTGTGGTGTGTGTGTGTGTTTGTGTGTTTGTGTGCAGGCCCATGCACAGATAGGCCTCTACCTGTGCAGAGCACATGCCCCTTTACCCTTCCAGTCTCCAAAGTGCCCTTTTGGTGGTGGTATATTTTCCCCCAAAAAACATTTTTGGGTATTCACCCTGTCCGTTGGTTGCGCCTGTTGATCTGCCCTGTAAAGAGCTTGCAATGGTTGCACCTTTTTCCCCAGTCTGCCTGGTAGCACATGCCTGGTATCCAAATGTGCATGGCTTGAGTGATCCGGTCACCGGTTGAGTGTGTGTAGCTAGCTACTTGGTTTAAATAGCAACAGTACTGCCACAGCAGCATAACATTTAATTAACACTTGATAACACTTGATTTAGCCTACATCATCAATATTCTGTCTGGTTGGCTGATATGGGCAGCAGAGAGAGACAGAAAGACATAGAGAGGTAAATCACAACCAGTAAAAGAAATCGAGCTAGCTAACTAACAGATTTACATCAATCATCAACATCAATGATCGGCCTCGGGGACGACCAGGAGGACGCGGAGCAGGGCGCGTCGGGTGACTACGATGGAACTCTGTCAGGAGAGACGGGTCTAGGATGTCCCTCCTCGGCACCCAGCACCGCTCCTCCGGGCCGTACCCCTCCCACTCCACCAGATATTGGAGACCCCCCATCCGACGTCTCGAATCCAAGATGGACCGAACTGTGTACGCCGGAGCCCCCTCGATGTCCAGTGGGGGCGGAGGAGTCTCTGCTATCTCACCCTCCTGGAGTGGGCCAGCTACCACCGGCCTGAGAAGAGACACATGGAACGAGGGGTTGATATTCTTATACTCAATAGGTAGTAGTAACCTGTAACACACCTCGTTCAATCTCCTCAGGACTTTAAAAGGCCCCACAAACCGCCGACCCAGCTTCCGGCAGGGCAGGCGGAGGGGTAGGTTTCTGGTCGAGAGCCAGACTCGATCTCCAGGTGCGTACACCGGCCCCTCACTGCGGTGGAGATCGGCGCTCGCTTTCTGTCGACGGATGGCCCGCTGCAGATGGACGTGTGCAGCGTTCCACGTCTCCTCCGAGCGCCTTACCCACTCATCCACCGCAGGGGCCTCGATCTGGCTCTGATGCCACGGTGCCAGAACCGGCTGGTAACCTAACACACATTGGAAAGGGGTTAGGTTGGTGGAGGAGTGGCGGAGAGAATTCTGGGCCATCTCTGCCCAGGGAAGATACCTCGCCCACTCCTCCGGCCGGCCCTGGCAACACGACCTCAGAAACCTACCCACATCCTGGTTCACTCGTTCTACCTGCCCATTACTCTCCGGGTGGTACCCCGAGGTAAGGCTCACCGAGACCCCCAAGCGCTCCATGAACGCTCTCCAGACTCGGGAGGTGAACTGGGGGCCTCGATCAGATACTATATCCTCGGGCACCCCGTAATGCCGGAAGACGTGGGTGAATAGTGCCTCAGCGGTCTGCAGGGCAGTCGGAAGCCCCGGCATTGGGAGGAGACGACAGGCTTTAGAGAACCAATCCACAACGACCAGTATGGTGGTATTCCCCTGAGAGGGGGGAAGGTCTGTAACAAAATCCACCGAGAGGTGAGACCAGGGTCGTTGTGGAACGGGCAGGGGTTGTAACTTACCCCTGGGCAGATGTCTGGGCGCCTTACACTGGGCGCACACCGAACAGGAGGAGACATAAACCCTCACATCCCTGGCTAACGTTGGCCACCAGTACTTAGCGCTAAGGCAGTGCACTGTCCGGCCAATACCTGGATGTCCAGAGGAGGGTGACGTGTGAGCCCAATAAATCAGTCGATCCCGAACCTCGAGCGGAACGTACGTCCGACCCACCGGACACTGTGGAGGGCTAGGGTCGGTACGCAACGCCCGCTCGATTTCAGCATCGACCTCCCACACTACCGGTGCCACGAGACAAGACTCCGGCAGTATGGAAGTGGGCTCAACGGACCTCTCCTCTGTGTCATACCGCCGGGACAGGGCGTCTGCCTTACCGTTCTGGGACCCAGGGATGTACGTGATTTTAAATACAAACCGGGTTAGAAACATGTTCCACCGAGCCTGTCGAGGGTTCAGTCTCCTAGCTGCCCGAATGTACTCCAGGTTACGGTGGTCAGTCAAAATGAGGAAAGAGTGTTGAGCCCCCTCAAGCCAATGCCTCCACACCTTTAGGGCTTGAACCACGGCTAACAGCTCCCTGTCACCTACGTCATAATTACGCTCCGCCGGGCTGAGCTTTTTAGAGTAAAAGGCACAGGGGCGGAGTTTAGGTGGCGTGCCGGACCGTTGAGATAGCACGGCCCCTATACCGGCCTCAGACGCGTCCACCTCTACCTGAAATGGTAAGGCGGGATCCGGATGCGCAAGCACTGGAGCCGAAGTAAACAGGGCCTTCAGTCTCCCAAAAGCCCTGTCCGCCTCCGCTGACCACTGCAAGCGCACCGGACCCCCCTTCAGCAGGGACGTTATGGGAGCTGCCACCTGTCCAAAACCCCGGATAAACCTCCGGTAGTAATTCGCAAAACCCAAGAACCGCTGCACCTCTTTAACGGTGGTTGGGGTTTGCCAATTACGCATGGCTGACACCCGGTCAACCTCCATCTTCACCCCTGACGCGGATAACTGATAACCCAGAAAGGAGACCGACTCCTGGAAAAACAGACATTTCTCTGCCTTGACATACAGGTCGTGCTCCAACAGTCTACCCAACACTCGGTGCACCAGGGCTACATGCTCGTCTCGGGTAGGCGAGTACACCAGGATGTCATCTATGTATACAACCACCCCCTGTCCCTGCATGTCCCGGAAGATCTCATCCACGAAGGATTGGAAGACTGAAGGAGCATTCATCAACCCGTATGGCATGACGAGATACTCGTAATGACCCGAGGTGGTACTAAATGCCGTCTTCCATTCATCGTCCTCCCTGATGCGCACCAAGTTATAGGCGCTTCTGAGATCCAATTTCGTGAAGAAACGGGCTCCGTGCAAAGATTCGGTCATAGTCGCAATCAGAGGGAGTGGATAACTGTACTTCACAGTGATCTGATTGAGACTACGGTAATCAATGCACGGGCGCAACCCTCCATCTTTTTTCTTCACAAAAAAGAAGCTAGAGGACGCAGGAGAAGTGGAGGGCCGTATGTATCCTTGTCTCGGAGATTCGGCTATGTAAGTTTCCATAGCCCTCTTCTCCTCTTGGGACAGAGGATACACATAGCTCCGTGGAAGCGCTGCTCCTGTCTGGAGGTCTATCGCACAATCCCCCTGTCTATGAGGAGGCAAACGCGTCGCCCTCGATTTACTGAACACAAGTGCCAAATCCTCATACTCAGTGGGAATGTGCATTGCGGACACCTGGTTTGGACTCTCCACCGAGGTCGCCCCCACGGAAACACCCAAACATCGCCCCTCACACTGGGCAGACCACTCCATAAGGCCCTCTCTTTCCACGAAATAGAAGGATTATGGGTACTCAACCAGGGAATTCCCAGCACCACCGGATACGCAGGAGAGTCGATCAGATAAAGCTGGATTGTCTCCTCATGACCCCCCTGCGTACACATCCTAAGTGGCGCTGTGACCTCCCTGATCAACCCCGATCCCAACGGACGGCTATCTAGGGCATGAACGGGAAATGGGACGTCAACAGGAAGAAGGGGAATCCCTAATTCTAAACAAAACGTACGATCAACAAAATTCCCAGCCGCGCCTGAATCTACTAGCGCCTTATGCTGGGAATGAGGTGCAACCTGTGGAAATCGCACAGGTATACAGAAGTGCACAACAGAGAGCTCTGGGTAAGTGGGACGCCTACTCACCTGGAAGGACTCCCCAGTGCGGGGCCTGCCGTCTTCTCCCCTAGGAGACCCTCCCCAGCACCTGGCCGCGGTGTGTCCTCCGCGGCCACAGTTGGTGCAGGGGACGGCCCCCTTCATGCTCCGACCCCTCCTCTCTCTAGCGCCAGCACCCCCGAGCTCCATCGGGCTCGGCTCGGAGGTGCTGGAGGGTGGAATGGACGAACCCCACTCGGAACGTCCGCGGGTGGCCAGCAGGGTGTCCACCCGGATGGACATGTCCACCAACTGGTCGAACGTGAGGCTGGTATCCCTGCAGGCCAGCTCTCGACGGACGTCCTCCCGTAGACTACAACGGTAGTGATCTATGAGGGCCCGCTCATTCCACCCTGCATCCGCCGCTAGAGTACAGAATTCCAAAGCGAACTCCTGGGCGCTCCTCCTCCCCTGCCGGAGGTAGAATAGACGCTCCCCCGCCGCTTTCCCCTCAGGTGGATGGTCAAACACAGCCCTGAAGCGGCGGGAGAACTCCGAGTATGTGATCGTGGAGGCGTCTATCCTCCTCCACTCGGCGTTGGCCCATTCCAACGCCTTGCCGGTGAGACAGGAGATGAGGGCGGAAACGCTCTCGTGTCCCGAGGGCGCCGGGTGTACGGTGGCCAGGTATAGTTCCACCTGCAGGAGGAACCCCTGACACTCGGAAGCGGTGCCATCATACGCCCTCGGGAGCGAGAGCCGAATCCCACTGGGTTCCGGAGCTTGAATGGGCGGACTGGCCGATGGTGAGGGCAAGGTAGGTGGAGCTGTGGGTGCCCCTCTGTTCTCCCATCGTTGCAGGGTGTTTATCACGTCCTGAAGGGCGGTCCCGATACGAAGGATCTGGTCGTTCTGCTCGCGGACGCGCTCCTCCAGTGACTCAGGTGCTGCTGCTGCTCCTGCTGATTCCATCGGGGTGTGTGATTCTGTCAAGGGGTGCTGTGTGTAGATGTGGTGCAGGAAATCAAGCGCAGGACGCAGAAGCTCAGTCCAACAGACTTTAGTAATCCAAAAACTCAAAACACGAGCCAAAAGAGCCCTGAGAAGAGCGATTACGCACACAGGCGTAAACCAAACATGAAATACAAAACGTGCGCAACAAGTGCGAAAAACCTCTCCAAAACAGAGGAGAAAACGAAGCACAGTCTAGTCGACAGTAAGCACAATCACACACAACACATGACTAACAAAACGAGAACTTATAGGACACATAATGAACGCTAAACGATAACAGGTGTACAACATTAAGACAAAACCAAACGAACATCGAAACATACAACGGTGGCAGCTAGTACTCCGGGGACGACGACCGCCGAAGCCTGCCCGAGCAAGGAGGAGAAGCAGCCTCGGCCGAAACCGTGACATAAATAGGCCTATGCTCAATTTTCCCTACAGAGGCATTTGGTATGTTATGAATTCCGAGATATTAATTATGAAAGTATTATTTTTTTCAAGCGGGGAGAGGGGGTGACCTTTTTTTATTTTGAGCACCTGCCCCGTGAAAGGTCTGTGTACGGCCCTTTGTGTTTGTGTGCAGGCTGATAACAACATAGCAATAATCTAGTGACAACACACCTACTGTACAGTCGTGGTCAAAGGTTTTGAGAATGACACAAATATTAATTTTCACAAAGTCTGCTGCCTCAGTTTTTATGATGGCAATTTGCATATACTCCAGAATGTTATGAAGAGTGATCAGATGAATTGCAATTAATTGCAAAGTCCCTCTTTGCCATGAAAATGAACTTAATCTAAAAAAAAACATTTCCACTGCATTTCAGCCCTGCCACAAAAGAACCAGCTGCCATCATGTCAGTAACTCTCTCGTTAACACAGGTGAGAGTGTTGACGAGGACAAGGCTGGAGATCACTCTGTCATGCTGATTGAGTTAGAATAACAGACTGGAAGCTTTAAAATGAGGGTGGTGCGTGAAATCATTGTTCTTCCTCTGTTAACCATGGTTACCTGCAAGGAAACACGTGCCGTCATCTTTGCTTTGCACAAAAAGGGCTTCACAGGCAAGGATATTGCTGCTAGTAAGATTGCACCTAAATCAACCATTTATCGGATCATAAAGAACTTAAAGGAGAGAGGTTCAATTGTTGTGAAGAAGGCTTCAGGGCGCCCAAGAAAGTCCAGCAAGCGCCAGGACCGTCTCCTAAAGTTGATTCAGCTGCGGGATCGGCAACCAATTACCTTCAGAAGTCACATAATTAGTTAAATAAAGTCCACCTGTGTGCAATGTAAGTGTCACATGATCTGTCACATGATCTCAGTATATATACACCTGTTCTGAAAGGCCCCAGAGTCTGCAACACCACTAAGCAAGGGGCACCACCAAGCAAGCGGCACCATGAAGACCAAGGAGCTCTCCAAACAGGTCAGGGACAAAGTTGTGGAGAAGTACAGATCAGGGTTGGGTTATAAAATATATCAAAAACTTTGAACATCCCACAGAGCACCATTAAATCCATTATTCAAAAATTGAAAGAATATGGCACCACAACAAACCTGCCAAGAGAGGGCCGCCCACCAAAACTCACGGAACAGGCAAGGAGGGCATTAATCAGAGAGGCAACAAAGAGACCAAAGATAACCCTGAAGGAGCTGCAAAGCTCCACAGCGGAGATTGGAGTATCTGTCCATAGGATTCCTTAAGCCGTATACTCCACAGAGCTGGGCTTTACGGAAGAGTCGCCAGAAAAAAGCCATTGCTTAAAGAAAAAAATAAGCAAACACGTTTGGTGTTCGCCAAAAGGCATGTGGGAGACTCCCCAAACATATAGAAGAAGGTACTCTGGTCAGATGAGACTAACATTTAGCTTTTTGGCCATCAAGGAAAACACTATGTCTGGCGCAAACCCAACACCTTTCATCACCCACGAGAACACCATTCCCACAGTGAAGCATGGTGGTGGCAGCATCATGCTGTGGGGATGTTTTTCATCGGCAGGGACAGGGAAACTGGTCAGAATTGAAGGAATGATGGATGGTGCTAAATACTGGGACATTCTTGAGGGAAACCTGTTTCAGTCTTCCAGAGATTTGAGACTGGGACGGAGGTTCACCTTCCAGCAGGACAATGACCCTAAGCATACTGCTAAAGCAACACTCGAGTGGTTTAAGGGGAAACATTTAAATGTCTTGGAATGGCCTAGTCAAAGCCCAGACCTCAATCCAATTGAGAATCTGTGGTATGACTTAAAGATTGCTGTACACCAGCGGAACCCATCCAACTTGAAGGAGCTGGAGCAGTTTTGCCTTGAAGAATGAGCAAAAATCCCAGTGGATACATGTGCCAAGCTTATAGAGACATACCCCAAGAGACTTGCAGCTGTAATTGCTGCAAAAGGTGGCTCTACAAAGTATTGACTTTGGGGGGGGTGAATAGTTATGTACCCAAAGGTTTTCTGTATTTTTTGTCTTAGTTATTTTTTGTTTCACAATAAAACATATTTTGCATCTTCAAAGTGGTAGGCATGTTGTGTAAATCAAATGACACAACCCCCCCAAAAATCCATTTTAATTCCAGGTTGTAAGGCAACAAAATAGGAAAAATGCCATGGGGGGTGAATACTTTCTCAAGCCACTGTACCTACAGTAGTTGTTGTCAGCAGCCTTGCCCACCCATAACTATTTGTCCTATATTCTCCAGTCCTCAACCTGGCCACGGTACACCCTGCCCATCTCACAGGGAATGTGAGAGAGAGATAAAGGGCCCAGGGCTGTGTGTGTGTGTTTTTTTCGAGGGGGGCTACCAATAACCCCCACCCATCCCTCTCTCTGGCCACCAGCCTCACACCTGAATTATATATCACAGTCGACGGCTCCTTTCTCCTCTCCTCCATGTGTGCCTCTCAAGCACCAGGTGTGGGTCTACATTATTATGCATGAGACAAAATCAAATCAAATCAAATCAAATTTTATTGGTCACATGCGCCGAATACAACAGGTGCAGACATCACAGTGAAATGCTTACTTACAGCCCTTAACCAACAGTGCATTTATTTTTAACAAAAAAAGTAAAAATAAAACAACAACAAAAAAAGTGTTGAGAAAAAAAAGAGCAGAAGTAAAATAAAATAACAGTAGGGAGGCTATATACAGGGGGGTACCGTTGCAGAGTCAATGTGCGGGGGCACCGGCTAGTTGAGGTAGTTGAGGTAATATGTACATGTGGGTAGAGTTAAAGTGACTATGCATAAATAATTAACAGAGTAGCAGCAGCGTAAAAAGGATGGGGTGGGGGGGCAGTGCAAATAGTCCGGGTAGCCATGATTAGCTGTTCAGGAGTCTTATGGCTTGGGGGTAGAAGCTGTTGAGAAGTCTTTTGGACCTAGACTTGGCACTCCGGTACTGCTTGCCGTGCGGTGGCAGAGAGAACAGTCTATGACTAGGGTGGCTGGAGTCTTTGACAATTTTGAGGGCCTTCCTCTGACACCGCCTGGTATAGAGGTCCTGGATGGCAGGAAGCTTGGCCCCAGTGATGTACTGGGCCGTACACACTACCCTCTGTAGTGCCTTGCGGTCGGAGGCCAAGCAGTTGCCATACCAGGCGGTGATGCAACCAGTCAGGATGCTCTCGATGGTGCAGCTGTATAATTTTTTGAGGATCTGAGGACCCCCCATGCCAAATCTTTTCAGTCTCCTGAGGGGGAATAGGCTTTGTCGTGCCAAGATATATGGTGAGTGTTTATACATGTGTGTATCTGTCCCTTTGGTCAGATAGCGGAAAGGGATAGGGTAGCCACAGCAGGAGCAGTAAAAACATATATACACTGAGTGCACAAAACATCTTTCCATGACATAGACTGACCAGGTGAATCCAGGTGAAAGCTATGATCCCTTATTGATGTCACCTGTTAAATCCACTTCAGTCAGTGTAGATGAAGGGGAGGAGACTGGTTAAATAAGGATTTTTAAGCCTTGAGACAATTGAGACATGGATTGTGTATGTGTGCCATTCAAAGGGTGAACGGGCAAGACACAATATTGAAGTGCCTTTGAACGGGGTATGGTAGTAGGTGCCAGGCACACCGGTTTGAGTGTGACAAGAACTGCAATGCTGAGGAGTTTTTCATGCTCAACAGTTTCTTGTGTGTATCAAGAATGGTCCATCACCCAAAGGAAATCCAGCCAACTTGACACAACTGTGGGAAGCATTGGAGTCAACATGGGCCAGCATCCCTGTGGAATGCTTTCGACACCTTTTAGTCCATGCCCGACGAATTGAGGCTGTTCTGAGGGCAAAAGGGGGTGCAACTCAATATTAGGAAGGTGCTCCTAATGTTTTGTACACTCAGTGTAGAATCAGAATAGAATCATGTTACTATGTACAGTGAACTTCTGCAACCTCTTCCAAAGTGCAATGCAGTTCACCAGTCCCAATTATCCCCAATATTGTTTTCGCTTTTCACTTTGCTTACTTCGGATATTTGCACACTAAGTGCACTCTCTCATGATAGCCCCAAGCCATTGCATTTATCAGGAGTGGACTGTGCTTTTCTAGCATATGACCAGTCTTTTACATAGGGTGTTCTATGGAAGGCAGCTGTAAGTGGCAGTGGTATTGGTTAGTTCGTTGGTCTGTATACCTCAGATGGCTCAGCAGACAACCTCCAGCATTCAGCACCCAGCACATTGTATCGCTCGCTCTCACATTGGGAGTTACCATGGAGACTAAAGTTTCAAAGCATTCAAAGTAGCATATCTAGGTCATGATGCGGCACCTATCCAACAATAACAACATCTAGCAGAAAGTTCACCAATTTTCACTACCGTCGATATGGTCATTTGATCCTTTTAGCTGACTGCTGTAATGTTGAAAGGGGAAACGGAGGGAAATACTTGAATAATAATAATGAAAATGATCTGACTCAGTAATAAATGAGATTGCATTTATGTACCACATCTTTCATCAGATCTCACAGCAGTTTCCACTGTTGATATAATTCATCCTATGCTCTGCACACTCTTGGGTGATGCATTGTTGCCATTGTGTGACATAATTCCCTCCATACATCACCTACTGTACAGCAGAACAGAGATGAACAGTTGTTTTAGGAAGTGTATAACTGGGGGATGACATTAGGAACTAGGCCTGTGTCCTCAAAATGGAGGGTTAGAAAACCCACTGGGTTGTAGCTACAGGATATAATTCCCCCTGAAAAACCAAAAGACTGGGTTATGGTTTATGTTTTTTTGTGAGTTTAAACGTTAAAAGCTTTTGGGTCAGGGATGAAAAGCCGCGGAGATCCTTTGTGTTCATTTCTATGTGAAGCCCATTTGGAAACCTTGCTGCCTCGAGGCCACTACAGCGGGCTGCATGTGCTGTGGGAAGAAGCCACGGTGTGCGTGTGCGCTCCCTCGCTGTCTAACCAGTTAGCATCTCCGGTATTAGCTAGCACATTCTCCCTTCATGGCAACCCGACACTCACAGCTACATTTAAACCCCTTTCTTTCCTTTTGATCAAAAATAACTCGCCCTCCCTTTTTTCTCTCGCTCCCTCTTTCTTGGTGCTGTCTCTCAGCAGAGGTCAGGGAGAAGAGGTTTGTTTTAATGACTGAATTAATTTCCCAAACCGACAGTAGCAGTGACACACACCTTATATACCCACGCCCACCCACTAACACACACCAACTCTCACACATACACTAGCACCTCTAGGTGTGTATGTTGTGCATGTATGTGTCTTCTTATACTACTATACTGTCTTTCACACCTGCATAAAGTAACATCCTCTGAGAGGGTGTGTATGTGTGTGCGTGTGTGTGTGTGTGTGTGTGTGTGTGTGTCTTCTACATCCTCAATGTAATGACATTTGAACAAAACATTTTCCATGTTTACTGTGAAACCTATCAACCTCTTCTGCAAGCAGACTCAGCACATGTAAAATGTATCTGTTTTTCATCTCGCCCTCAAAACCCACTCCTACACAAACTCAAAGTACTACAAGCTCCGAGGAAGACAAGGTTGGGAAGATTCTAGAGCAAAACGTGACTGCTGCTTCTGATACCAATGCCATGCTTGACAGCAGGCAAGCAGTGCAGTCTCTCTCTCTCTCTTTCTCCATCATCCCTTCCTCTCTTCCGCTACAGTATCTACCGCTAGCCTGAAGAACACAATACACTTTATTACACTTACCAAGCACTCACTAGAACTTCCATATAATTAGTCATTAAGTCACTGTGCTGGGTAGAGGTGCATTGGGCACATCTTAGCAATTACTTCATTATGCTGCCCATTTAGCAAGACTAGTTTACCAGGATGACAGTAGCTAGTGCCTTGTAATTAGCCATTAGCTCAGTGGCCTGTATTCATGGATGCCAAGGGAAGCCAGGCTTCCCCCAAAAATTTACCAGGAAAAAAATATATACAAAATGTATCTTTCGTCTCTCTGTGTTTCATATTTCCCTTAAATTCGCATGAGGCTGACATTGTTGCTGCCCGTAACATTGAATGCAAGGGAAGCCAGCGAGCATTTGGCCTCCATTTATATATACACTACTATTCAAAAGTTTGGGGTCACTTAGAAATGTCCTTGTTTCGAAAGAAAAGCAATTGTTTTGTCCATTAAAATAACATCAAATTGATCAGAAATACAGTGTAGACATTGTTTATGTTGTAAATGGCTATTGTAGCTGGAAACGGCTGATTTTTTATGGAATATCTACATAGGCGTACAGAGGCCCATTATCAGCAACCATCAGTCCTGTGTTCCAATGGCACGTTTGTCACGCTCTGGCTCCGGGACTGTGTATTTTGAGCCAGGGTGTGTTCATTTGGTTGTGTTTGGTATTGGTTGTGTTGTATTTGGTTGTGTTTCCTTGTTTGGTCGTGTGACTCCCAATCAGTGGTAACGAGTGTCAGCTGTCGGCTCGTTATCTCTGATTGGGAGCCATATTTAAACTGTCAGTGTTCACCTTAGTGTTGTGGGTTTTTGTTCCGTATCAGTCATTGTAACTGAGGACTTCACGATTCGTCATTTTTTTTTTTTTTTGTATATAGTACTTTAATTAAATAAAGTCATGTTCAGTATCGCACGCTGCGCCTTGGTCCTCTCTAACCAACGATCGTGACAGAAAAACCCACCTTAACCAGATCAAGCAGCGTGACGAGGAGAGAGGATGGACGTGGGAGGAGATGATTGCGAGTCTGGCAAGAGGGAGAGAGGCCTGGGCCACGGGGAGGAGAGACCCCCAGGAAATTTTTAGGGGGGGGCTCACGACGTCGGGGCAGCAGGTGTACGGGTTAGAGCGGTGCGAAGCGTTGGCAGAGAAGGCCGCCAGGTTAGGGGGGCCACTGGGCACAGAGGAGAGGGAAAGTGTGGAGGCACGGCGAGAGGTACTGGGGTGTGTTACCAGTCCGGTCCGGCCCGTTCCTGATCCCTGCGTGGGGCCAGTGGTGTGTGTCCCCAGTACGGTCCGGCCTGTTCCTGCCATTCCCACCAAGGCAGTGGTGCGCGTCGTCAGCCCAGCCCGGCCTGTTCCTGCCATTCCCACCAAGTCTGTGGTGTGCGTCGACAGCCCGGCCCGGCCTGTTCCTGCCATTCCCACCAAGTCAGTGGTGCGCGTCGTCAGCCCAGCCCGGCCTGTTCCTGCCATTCCCACCAAGTCAGTGGTGCACGTCGTCAGCCCAGCCCGGCCGGTTCCTGCCATTCCCACCAAGTCAGTGGTGTGCGTCGACAGCCCAGCCCGGCCTGTCCCTGCTCCACGCACAAAGCCTACGGTGTGCGTCGCCAGCCCAGCCCGGCCTGTTCCTGCTCCACGCACAAAGCCTACGGTGTGCGTCGCCAGCCCAGCCCGGCCTGTCCCTGCTCCACGCACAAAGCCTACGGTGTGCATCGCCAGCCCAGCCCGGCCTGTCCCTGCTCTACGCACAAAGCCTACGGTGTGCGTCGTCGGCCTGGTCCAGCCCGTTCCTGCTACTCGCACCAAGCCAAGGGTGCGAGTCGTCAGCCTGGTCCAGCCCGTCCCTGCTCCACGCACTCAGGTCCACGGTGTGCGTCGCCGGCCCAACCCGGCCTGTTCCTGCCACTCGCACCAAGCCAAGGGTGCGAGTCGTCAGCCGGATTCAGCCTGTTCCTGCCACTGCACCAAGTCAAGGGTGCGAGTCGTCAGCCGGATTCAGCCCATTCCTGCTACTCGCACCAAGCCAGGGATGCGAGTCTTCAGCCTGGTGAGGCCTGTTCGGCTCCACGCACCATGCAAAGGGTGCGTATCGTCTGCCAGGTCCGGTCCATTCCTGCCTCACGCGCCAAGCCAGGGGTGCGTTGCGGCAGTCCTGATCCAGCTAACTGGGTCAGATCGGACTGGGGGCACTACGGGGGATTGTAGTAGGGTGGTGGTCAAGCCCGGAGCCGGAGCCGCCTCCGAGGAGCAACACCCACCCAGCCCTCCCCTATTTGGGGTGTAGGCGCGGTCGGAGTCCGCGCCTTTAGGGGGGGGTACTGTCACGCTCTGGCTCCGGGACTGTGTATTTTGAGCCAGGGTGTGTTCATTTGGTTGTGTTTGGTATTGGTTGTGTTGTATTTGGTTGTGTTTCCTTGTTTGGTCGTGGTGACTCCCAATCAGTGGTAACGAGTGTCAGCTGTCGGCTCGTTATCTCTGATTGGGAGCCATATTTAAACTGTCAGTGTTCACCTTAGTGTTGTGGGTTTTTGTTCCGTATCAGTCATTGTAACTGAGGACTTCACGATTCGTCATTGTTTGTTGTTTTTTGTATATAGTACTTTAATTAAATAAAGTCATGTTCAGTATCGCACGCTGCGCCTTGGTCCTCTCTAACCAACGATCGTGACAACGTTGTGTTTGCTAATAAAGTTGATCATCTTAAAAGGCTAATTGATCATTAGAAAACCCTTTTGCAATTATGTTAGCACAGCTGAAAATTGTTGTGCTGATTAAAGAAGCAATAAAACTGGCCTTCTTGAGACTAGTTGAGTATCTGGAGCATCAGCAATTGTGGGTTCGATTACAGGCTCAAAATGGCCAGATACAAATAACTTTCTTCTGAAACTTGTCAGTCTATTCTTGTTCTGAGAAATGAAGGCTATTCCATGCGAGAAATTGCCAAGAAACTGAAGATCTCGTACAACTCTGTGTACTACTCCCTTCACAGAATAGCGGAAACTGGCTCTAACCAGAATAGAAAGAGGAGTGGGAGGCCCCGGTGCACAACTGAGCAAGAGGACAAATACATTAGAGTGTCTAGTTTGAGAAACAGACGCCTCACAGGTCCTCAAATGGCAGCTTCATTAAATAGTACCCGCAAAACATCAGTTTCAACATCAACAGTGAAGAGGCGACTCCGGGATGCTGACCTAGGCTGTTGTAAAGAAGTTGTAAAGAAAAAGCCATGAGGACCTGTGAGGCGTCGGTTTCTCAAACTAGACACTCTAATGTATTTGTCCTCTTGCTCAATGTCTACACTGTATTTCTGATCAATTTGATGTTATTTTAATGGACAAAAAAATTGCTTTTCTTTCAAAAATTAGGACATTTCTAAGTGACCCCAAACTTTTGAATGGTAGTGTATATTTTTTATAAAATAATAGTCAGTCAGCATTGAGCTAAACTGAGTGAGCTCAACAGTGAATGGTCCTGGTGCACCAAAAAAAAGTGTAAAGGGAAGCCAGTTTGGATTTGGCGTCACTCCTATCAAATCGCATTGAGAGCACACGCCATTGACAGAAACAACTTGAATTGTTGTCCTCCGGTGACTAGCTAGCTAGCTAAAATTGTCCCTTTCCTAAATTAGCCATTGATGGAGACAGGGCTTTGGACTTGTGGTTTTACTTAATTCTCCGTACTGGCCAATGATTCATAACGGCAATTCTGATCCAACCATTAATTCATACATTGTTGTGCCCCTGGCCTGAGAGGATGGAAGTTCAATATTTAGTTAGATGTAGAAGGCTAATGTTAACTAGCTAACATTGCCCATGAATGGAAGTTAGGCTAGCGAGCAAGCATTTTAGCCAGGTAGCCTAGGACAACAAAAAATACAAGTGTGTACTGTATGACAGAGTGATAGACAGTTTCGTCAACATGAAAGAGAGGAGGATGGCATTGGTGTTTCTCTACAAGTAGGGTGAGTCAACATGTTTTTTCTACTTGCACAAACGCGCACGCACGCACACATTCTCCGTGGTTCTAAATCAATAGTTGTTTAGTGGTCCGAAAATGTCGGAAACATTAACTTGCTTGACGATGCTGTAGGTCATGTAACTGTTGGTTAGTTGCAATATGCTTTGTGAACTTCACCGGACAGAGGTTGCTCTCCGGTTTTGTGATGAAACAAAGATGTGGTTGAATTTATTCTGCCACTGTGTCTTCTTATTGTCTCGGCCTTTAGGCCTATATATCACAGTCTCAAGGCATATGAACTAACAGGTTATAGAGTAAACAACGCAATTATCACAACACATAGGTTGTAATATGCCTTTTTTTTCTGGCAACCCCAGTGATTTTACCCAAGCGCCGCTACTGCATTAGCTATTAGCAATGAACCATTTTAAAGAAAACTCAGGTGGTGTGGTTGGAAGCAGTCTACTAGGGAACTAGGGTAGCACTTTATAAGTAGCATTCCACCTATTGTAATGTGTGAAATCCTATTGTAAAGTGTCACCACTTCCCTTCAAACGCCGACATATAATGACCTTGCTGCACTACAGCTATTGGGCATCCGACATTGCCATCAGCCATTGAGGGAATGCTTCCTTTGAAATCAATGAAAGCTGCTATACTGTTCGCGTTGCGTCGCTTCCAATGGCAGCATCCAAGTAAAAAAATCGCTGAGGTTCAAATCTCGATGTCTGACGCACACGTTCATTCTATCTTGTGAATTTAAGTAATTCGAAAAAACTTTTATTTTGGTTCGTTTCTGTGTAGCAGGTAAAACGTCACATTTTACTTAACCAGGTTTCTCAGGTATATCCAGGTATCTTAATGAGACTAACATGGATAAATAAAGGTGTAATGAATTTGATTTGAAAATGAAGGGAAACTATGGGACCATAGTAGTTAGCTCTTCACAATAGCGCGTTGAGCCTCCTCCTATTCTGCTATTCTGAAGCGCTTCTCGTTAAAAGGGCACCCGTGTGGAGGAGAGGAGGATACATTTTGGCAGCAGCTGGATAGAGGAAGGGAGGGAGGTAAAGTGGGCCAGTGTGTCTGCCAACTCGAGGGGTCTCCCATGGGACAAGGATGGTGACCGGGGAAGCCCAGCCATGGTTCCACCGCCAGCACACTTAGCAGCTCTTACTAAGCCAGGAGGGAAGCACAGGGAAGCCCCACTGCCACAGATACCCACTGATACAGGATTAGATATGATTTCAACCCCTCCAATGGTTATGGTTAAGATTGGTGTAGGGTAATCTGATCCTAGATCTGCTCTTACTAGGTCATGAGAAACCACAAGTGCCACAGCCAGATACAGGCAAGTGATCACCAACTTTGGTCCTGGAGAGCTACAGTTGTGCAGGCTTTTGTTCCAGCTCAACTCTGACTGAACACAATCGATTTGATCAAGGTCTTGATAATTGGTACGTTGGTACTTTTCCACTGAGTTCAAGATAAAGACACGGTCCCTGAGAACATAAACAAGGTCTAAATTGACAAATAGTGAACTTCAAGAAAGAAAGTCACACAATCCTGTACTTTTAACTGATCCCAGTCATCGCTATGTGACCACCTATTCATCCCCTCTCTGAGTCGCTGGGTTGAGGCTGAGGCAACACAGGCTGTCCCTTTTATCTCCCAAGGCTCCTTTTCAAATATATATTTTTTGGGATCCCCATTAGCTTTTGCAGAAGCATCAGCTAGAGTGGCTTGAGAAAGTATTCACCCATCTTGGCATTTTTCCTATTTTGTTGCTGTCACGTCTCCTCCCGTTGCTCCCCTCCGGTGCTCTGATTTGCCGGTCTACTGAGCCACCGGTCTGAGCGCACCACCTCGACAACACCGGAATGGAAACCCAACGCACCCTAATCACCTCCAGCGCACCTGCACCTCATAATCTCATCACCACCCCTATATGGCCTTGGACTGTTCAGTGTTGTGTTGTGTGTGATTGTTAGTGTCTTGTCATGTACTCGCTCTTTGTTGTTCTCTAAATAAACCTTTACATTGTTGATTCCTGCGTCTGCGTCCTGCCTCTTCGTATCCTCAGTACTCGTCACAGTTGCCTTACAACCTGGAATTAAAATTGATTTTGGGGGGGCTTGTATCATTTGATTTACACAACATGCCTACCACTTTGAAGATGCAAAATATTTTTTATTGTGAAACAAACAAGAAATAAGACCAAAAAAAACAGAAAACTTTAGCATACGTAACTATTCCCCCCCCCCCCCCCCCCAAAGTCAATACTTTGTAGAGCCACCTTTTGCTGCAATTACAGCTGCAAGTCTCTTGGGGTATGTCTCAATAAGCTTGGCACATCTAGCCACTGGGATTTTTGCCCATTCTTCAAGGCAAAACTGCTCCAGCTCCTTCAAGTTGGATGGGTTCCGCTGGTGTACAGCAATCTTTAAGTCATACCACAGATTCACAATTGGACTGAGGTCTGGGCTTTGACTAGGCCATTCCAAGACATTTAAATGTTTCCCCTTAAACCACTCGAGTGTTGCTTTAGCAGTATGCTTAGGGTCATTGTCCTGCTGGAAGGTGAACCTCCATCCCAGTCTCAAATCTCTGGAAGACTGAAACAGGTTTCCCTCAAGAATTTCCCTGTATTTAGCGCCATCCATCATTCCTTCAATTCTGACCAGTTTCCCAGTCCCTGCCGATGTAAAATATCCCCACAGCATGATGCTGCCACCACCATGCTTCACTGTGGGGATGGTGTTCTCGGGGTGATGAGAGGTGTTGGGTTTGCACCAGACATAGTTTTTTCCTTGATGGCCAAAAAGCTAAATTTTAGTCTCATCTGACCAGAGTACCTTCTTCCACATGTTTGGGGAGTCTCCCACATGGCTTTTGGCGAACACCAAACGTGTTTGCTTATTTTTTTCTTTAAGCAATGGCTTTTTTATGGCCACTCTTCCGTAAAGCCCAGCTCTGTGGAGTGTACGGCTTAAAGTGGTCCTATGGACAGATACTCCAATCTCCGCTGTGGAGCTTTGCAGCTCCTTCAGGGTTATCTTTGGTCTCTTTGTTGCCTCTCTGATTAATGGCCTCCTTGCCTGGTCCGTGAGTTTTGGTGGGCAGCCTTTTCTTGGCAGGTTTGTTGTGGTGCCATATTTTTTTTATAATGGATTTAATGGTGCTCTGTGGGATGTTCAAAGTTTCTGATATTTTTTTATAACCCATCCCTGATCTGTACTTCTCCACAACTTTGTCCCTGACCTGTTTGGAGAGCTCCTTGGTCTTCATGGTGCCGCTTGCTTGGTGGTGCCCCTTGCTTAGTGGTGTTGCAGACTCTGGGGCCTTTCAGAACAGGTGTATATACACTGAGATCATGTGACAGATCATGTGACACTTAGATTGCACACAGGTTGACTTTATTTAACTAATTATGTGACTTCTGAAGGTAATTGGTTGCACCTGTCACGCCCTGACTCTGGGGACTCGTATTTGTTGAGTCAGGGTGTGTATTTTCTGTGTGGTATGTTCGATGTTGCATTTTCTATGTTTAGATCTAGATCGTGTAGATCTATGTTGGCCGGTGTGGTTCCCAATCAGAGGCAGCTGTAGCTCGTTGTCTCTGATTGGGGACCATACTTAGGCAGCCTATTGGCACTAGTGGGTTGTGGGATCTTGTTCCGTGTGAGGTATGTTGTTTGTCTACCTTGGATTCACGTTTCGTTTCATTTGTTGTTTTGTCATGGTGTTTATTCAGTATAAATAAACATGTATGCATATCACGCTGCGCCTTGGTCTGACCCGTCTGTAAGCGATCGTGACAGCACCAGATCTTATTTAGGGGCTTCATGGCAAAGGTGGTGAATAAATATGCACGCACCACTTTTCCGTTATTTATTTAATTTCACTTAACCAATTTGGACTATTTTGTGTATGTCCATTACATGAAATCCAAATAAAAATCAATTTATATTACAGGTTGTAATGCAACAAAATATGAAAGATGCTAAGGGGGATGAATACTTTTGCAAGGCACTGTACTTTTCTTGGGGTCCACAAAAAACACAAAGCATGGCAAGTAACAAAACACTGATTGACAAGGATAGTCACACAAATTTAAAATAAAACGATATACAAACAATACAAAAAAGAAATAATGCAAACAATACAACAACACAATAATGTGTGTCAGTGTGTCTGTGTTTGTGTGTGTGTCCCCTTACAGTCCCCGCCGTTCCATTAGTTTTTAAATAGTTTTTTAAAGGTCATTTAGCTGTTTTCATGAGTAATTGAAGATGAAACCGTCCCTCTGTTCTCAATCCACTCGTGACACAGAAAGGATGACTCATATCTCCTAAACAACTACATCTCTTTCCTCTTTTCTTTCTCTTAAACAACACAAACCCTTTTCATCCAGTATGGGGTTACAGAGAGGCCTAGCCACTCATGAACACAGCAAATTAATTGTGTTAATTATGGTTTATTATGTCCTCCACTGTGTGTTTACATCTAAGGAGGCGAGGAGGGCGTTCACTGCTATCCAACGGGGTGGCTAGGGAGAGCCAGTCATTAAACGCTTTAAGTGCTTATCTGTGTGAGGAGGAGCGCTGCCATTTATCAGGCTCTGCTTTGAGGATGGGAATGCAGTTACCCTGTCCTTCACTGAAGAGGAGTGATCCAACTGGGTTGTAATGGCTCAGTTGGTGGGAGCACAGGGTTTGTTGCACTAGAGGGTCCAACATATACTGTACTATAATTGGGTTCACTTTACGGAATAAATGTTTCTGGTACAATGCCTTCAGAAAGTATTCACACCCCTTGACTTTTTCCACATTTTGTTATGTTATAGGCTGAATTTAAAATGGATAACATTTTGATTTGTTTTCACTGGCCTACACACAATACCCCAAAATGTAAAATTTGAATAATGTTTTTCAAAAGTTTTACAAATTATTTTAAAATTGAAAGCTGAAATGTCTTGATTCAATAAGTATTCAACCCCTTTGTTATGGCAAGCCTAAATAAGTTCAGCAGTAAATATTTGCTTAACAAGTCACATAAGTTGCATGGACTCACTCTGTGTGCAATAATAGTGTTTAACATGATTTTCGAATGACTACCTCATCTCTGTACCCCACACATACAATTATCTGTAAGGTCCCTCAGTCGAGCAGTGAATTTCAAACACAGATTCAACCACAAAGACCAGGGAGGTTTTCCAATGTTCGCAAAGAAGGGCACATATTGGTAGATGGGCAAATAAAAAGCAGACATTGAATATCCCTTTGAGCTTGGTGAAGTTATTAATTACACTTTGGATGGTATATCAATACACCCAGTCACTACAAAGATACAGGCATCATTCCAAACTCCTTCCGGAGAGGAAGGAAACCGCTCAGAGATGTCACCATGAAGCCAATGGTGATTTTAAAACAGTTACAGAGTTTAATGGCTGTGATAGGAGAAAACAGGATGGATCAACAACATTGTAGTTACTCCACAATACTAATCTAAATGACAGAGTGAACAGAATAAAAATATTCCAAGACATGCATCCTGTTTGCAAATATGGCACTAAAGTAATACTGCAAAAAATGTGGCAACGTTTTTGTCCTGAATACAAAGCATTATGTTTGGGGCAAATCCAATACAACACATTACCCACTCTTCATATGTTCAAGCATAGTGGTGGCTGCATCATGTTATTGGTATGTTTGTAATAGTTAAGAACTGGGGAGTTTTTCAGGGTAAAAAAGAGACAGAATGGAGTTAAGCACAGGCAAAATTCTAAGAGGAAAACCTGGTACAGTTGGCTTCCCACCAGACACTGGGAGTTGAATTCACCTTTCAGCCAGACAATAACCTAAAACACAAGGCCAAATCTACTCCAGATTTGCTTACCAAGAAGACAGTAGTGAATGTTCATGAGTGGCCGAGTCAATGTTTTGACTTCAATTTACTTTAAAATCTATGGCAAGAACTGAAAATGTTTGTCTAGCAATGATCAACAACCAATTTGACAGAGCTTGAAGAATTTTGAAAAGAATAATGGTCAATAATGGTTATTCTATAGCTAGACGACCCCTGATATCTCCAGGAGAGATACAAATAATTTTTGTCTTAATCTGTTGTCATCTAGTACTGTCGTTTTGCTAGCTATGGCCATCTACTTTAAGTGCTGCCTGTCTTCCCAGTAACCTACTTGTATGAACCGCTAACTGCTATTAACTTGCAGATGATTGTTGACACATCAACCAGGATTAAGGGGCAGGGCAATTTATGACTGCTGATGTCTTCGTAATCAGTGGCTATATTGGAGGGGGAGTGGTTTCTCAGCAATTAGTATCAGGAGGTGTGCTCTTCACCTCTGTAAGGCAATTAGCAATTAGTGTTAGTACTTCAGTCTCCCCTGTTTTGTCAGCGGTGGTCTCGTTGCAAAACTAAGACCATTGCAGGAACAAAGATGATGCTGCCAAATTGTTCTGCGGAGTTAAGAGAGGAAGGCTCCACACCACTCTCTCACTTGAGTATTTTACCTAGTTATTTTCAGATTATTTCATTTTGCTCTTTTGTAGCTTTGGCAACTATGTGTGGGTTTTCTATCCCAGATTGCTCCTCTCCCTGTAGGCTATACAGAAACTCCCCACCTCTTGGCTGTAACCCTTCTAATTTAGTGTACCCTGCGTGCACAGCTCATGTGGAAGTCCTGGTCACTGGCACCGTTTGGAACTGCCGATCTGCAGTCAAGAACGCTGAGTTCATCTCAGCCTATGCTGCCCTTTTTGGCCCTGAAGACATGGATCACCCCAGAACACACTGCTGCTCCAGCTGCTCTCTCTTCATCTGACTACGTTTTCTCTGATAGTCCGAAGGCATATGGTCATTGCGGTGGTGGCACAGGGCTACGCATTTCTCCTAAATGGAGATTCTCTTTTCTCCCTCACTCACCTGTCAATCTCCTCATTTGAATTCCATGCTGTCGGTGTAATTTTTCCACAAGCTTAACATTGTTGTCATCTATCGCCCACCAGGTTCCCTTAGAGTTCCTCAATGAGCTTGACACCTTGATAAGCTCATTTCCTGACAATGGCTCTTCGTTCTTGGCGACTTCAACCTCCCGACGTTTGCTTTGGATTCATTTTTTCCCCCTCCTTGCCTCTTTTGACCTCACCCTTTTCCAGTCTCCTCCCATTCACAAGGCAGGCAATGAGCTTGACCTAATCTTTACTAGAGGCTGTTCGCTTACTAATCTCACTACAACCCCCCTCTAGGTCTCTGATCACTATTTTGTTTCCTTTTCTGTCTCCCTCTCCTCCAACCCTAGCCACTCAGCCCCTTCCCAGATCGTCATGTGCAGTCAATCTTTGCTCTATCGCTCCCACTACTCTCCTCTTCTATCCTATCATCTCCCCCTTCTGCTAAATCCTTCTCACTCCTTTCTCCTGATTCTGCCTCTTCGACCCTACTCTCTTCCCTTTATGCATCCTACAACTCGCACTGTCCCCTTTCCTCCCGGCCAGCTCGGCTCTCCCATCCTGCTCCGTGGCTGAGTGACTAATTGCAAGCTTACAGAACAGGGCTGCGGGCAGCTGAGTGATAATGGAGGAAAACTATACTTCGGAAGGACCTATCATCCTTTCACTCCCTCATCTTTACCTTATCTTCCTCTGTATCTGCTGCTAAAGCCACTTTCTATCAGTCAAAATGTCAGGCTTCTGCCTCTAACGCTAGGAAACTCTTAATCCTCCACCCCCTCTCCCTCGCGACTCCCTCTCTGTGGACGACTTTGTCAACCACTTTGAAAAGAAGGTTGACGACATCTGCTCCTCATTCACTCAGCCTATTGAGTCCACTGGTCCCAGTCAGGCTTCAAGACTGGTCACTCAACTGAGACTTCTTTTCTCTGTGTCACGGAGGCTCTCCGCACTGCCAAAGCTGACTCCTAGATTTATCCGCTGCCTTCAACACCATGAACCATCAGATCCTCCTCTCCACCCTTTCAGGACTGGGCGTCTCAGGCTCTGCACACTCTTGGATTGCATCCTACCTGGCAGGCCGCTCCTACCAGATGACATGGAGAGGATTTGTGTCTGCACCACGTACTCTCACTACTGGTGGACCCCCAGGGCTCAGTTCTAGGCCCTCTTCTCTCTGTACACCAAGGCACTCTGCTCTGTCATATCCTCGCATGGTCTCTCCTATCATTGCTATATGGATGACACTCAACTACTTGTCTCCTCCCCCATTCTGACACCCTGGTGGCGACACTTATATCTGCTTGCCTGGCAGGTTGGATGTCTGCCCACCACCTCAAGCTCTTCCTCCAGGGAAAGGCCTGCCTGCTCCAAGACCTCTCCATCATGGTTGACAACTCCACGGGGTCCCTCTCCCAGAGTGCAAAGAACCTTGGCGTGACCCTGGACAAAACCCAGTCATTCTCTGCAAACATCAAAGCAGTGACTCGCTCTTGCAGGTTCATGTTCTACAACATCTGTAGAGCACTACCCTAGCTCACACAGGAAGAGCCACAGGTCCTAATCCAGGCACTTTTCATCTCCCGTCTGGACTACTGCAACTCTCTGTTGGCTGGGCTCCCCGCTTGTGCCATCAAACACCTGCAACTTATTCAGAATGCTGCAGTCCGCCTGGTGTTAAACCTTCCCAAGTTCTCCCATGTCACCCCGCTCCACCGCACACTCCACTGGCTACCAGTCAAAGCTCCGATGCAATACAAGACCATGGTTCTTGCCTATTGAGCAGAAAGAGGAACTGCCCCTCCCTACTTTCAGGCTGTGCTCAAACCGTACACCCCAACCCGAGCAATCCGTTCATGAACTAACACTCACACTTCACTCACACCCCCTTACTATCTCCGACTTTGCTGATAACTACTTTTATTGAGGAAAACTGTAATTACTGTGATTTGCACAAATTTCTAAACCTGTTTTCAATTTCTCATTATGGGCTATTGTGTGTAGATAGGTGTGAGAGAACAAAATATATCTAATCCATTTTGAATTCAAGCTGTAACACACCAAAATGTGTAATAAATCAAGGGGTATGACAACTTTCTGAAGGCACTATATGCCTTCAGAAAGTATTCAGACCCCTTGAATTTTTCCATATTTTGTTACGTTACAGCCTTATTCTAAAATGGATTAAATAAAACAATATCCTCAATCTACAGTGGGGAGAACAGGTTTTTGATACACTGCCGATTTTGCAGGTTTTCCTACTTACAAAGCATGTAGAGGTTTGTAATTTTTATCATAGGTACACTTCAACTGTGAGAAGTGGAATCTAAAACAAAAATCCAGAAAATCACATTGTATGATTTTTAAGTAATTAATTTGCATTTTATTGCATGACATAAGTAGTTGATCACCTACCAACCAGTAAGAATTCCGGCTCTCACAGACCTGTTAGTTTTTCTCTAAGAAGCCCTCCTGTTCTCCACTCATTACCTGTATTAACTGCACCTGTTTGAACTCATTAACCTGTATAAAAGACACCTGTCCACACACTCAATCAAACAGACTCCAACCTCTCCACAATGGCCAAGACCAGAGAGCTGTGTAAGGACATCAGGGATAAAATTGTAGACCTGCACAAGGCTGGTATGGGCTACAGGACAATAGGCAAGCAGCTTGGTGAGAAGGCAACAACTGTTGGCGCAATTATTAGAAAATGGAAGAAGTTCAAGATGACGGTCAATCACCCTCTGTCTGGGGCTCCATGCCAGATCTCACCTCGTGGGGCATCAATGATCATGAGGAAGGTGAGGGATCAGCCCAGAACTACACGGCAGGACCTGGTCAATGACCTGAAGAGAGCTGGGATGACAGTCTCAAAGAAAACCATTAGTAACACACTATGCCGTCATGGATTAAAATCCTGCAGCGCACGCAAGGCCCGTCTGAAGTTTGCCAATGACCATCTGGATGATCCAGAGGAGGAATGGGAGAAGGTCATGTGGTCTGATGAGACAAAAATAGAGCTTTTTGGTCTAAACTCCACTCGCCGTGTTTGGAGGAAGAAGAAGGATGAGTACAACCCCAAGAACACCATCCAAACCGTGAAGCATGGAGGTGGAAACATCATTCTCTGGGGATTCTTTTCTGCAAAGGGGACAGGACGACTGCACCGTATTGAGGGGAGGATGGATGGGGCCATGTATCGTGAGATCTTGGCCAACAACCTCCTTCCCTCAGTAAGAGCATTGAAGATGGGCAATGGCTGGGTCTTCCAGCATGACAACGACCTGAAACACACAGCCAGGGCAACTAAGGAGTGGCTCCGTAAGAAGCATCTCAAGGTCCTGGAGTGGCCTAGCCAGTCTCCAGACCTGAACCCAATAGAAAATCTTTGGAGGGAGCTGAAAGTCCGTATTGCCCAGTGACAGCCCCGAAACCTGAAGGATCTGGAGAAGGTCTGTATGGAGGAGTGGGCCAAAATCCCTGCTGCAGTGTGTGCAAACCTGGTCAAGACCTACAGGAAACGTATGATCTCTGTAATTGCAAACAAAGGTTTCTGTACCAAATATTAAGTTCTGCTTTTCTGATGTATCAAATACTTATGTCATGCAATAAAATGCAAATTAATTACTTAAAAATCATACAATGTGATTTTCTGGATTTTTGTTTTAGATTCCGTCTCTCACAGTTGAAGTGTACCTATGATAAAAATTACAGACCTCTACATGCTTTGTAAGTAGGAAAACCTGCAAAATTGGCAGTGTATCAAATACTTGTTCTCCCCACTGTACATACAATACCCCATTATGACAAAGCGAAAACAGATTTTTTGAAATTTTTGCAAATGTATAAAATAAACAGATACCTTATTTACATAAGTATTCAGACCCTTTGCTATGAGACTTGAAATTAAGCTCCGATGTGTCCTGTTTCCATTGATCATCCTATGTTACTACAACTTAATTGGAGTCCACCTGTAGTAAATTCAATTGATTGGACATGATTTGGAAAGAAAAAAAAACCTGTGAGCGCAAAAACCAAGCCATGAGGTCGACGGAATTGGCCGTAGCGCTCCGAGACAGGATTGTGTTGAGGCTCAGATCTGGGGAAGGGTACCAACAAATGACTGCAGCATTGAAGGTCCCCAAGAACACAGTGGCCTCCATCATTCTTAAATGGAAGAAGTTCTGAACCACTAACACTCTTCCTAGAGCTGGCCGCCTGACCAAACTGAGCAGTCAGGGGAGAAGGGCCTTGGTCAGGGAGGTGACCAAGAAACCGATGGTCACTCAGACAAAGCTGTAGAGTTCCTCTGTGAAGATGGGAGAAACTTCCAGGAGGACAACCATCTCTGCAGCACTCCACCAATCAGGCCTTTATGGTAGAGTGGCCAGACAGAAGCCACTCCTCAGTAAAAGGCACATGACAGCCCGCTTGGAGTTTGCCAAAAGGCACCTAAAGTCTCTCAGACCATGAGAAACAAGATTCTCTGGTCTGATGAAACCAAGATTGAACTCTTTCGCCTGAATGCCAAGTGTCACGTCTGGAGGAAACCTGGCACCATCCCTACGGTGAAGCAAGGTGGTGGCAGCTATGGGGATGTTTTTCAGCGGCAGGGACTGGGAGACTAGTCATGATCGAGGGAAAGATGAACGGAGCAAAGTACAGAGATCCTTGATGAGAACTTGCTCCAGAGCGCACAGGACCTCAGACTGGGGTGAAGGTTCACCTTCCAACAGGACAACGACCCTAAGCACACAGCCAAGACAACGTAGGGGTGGCTTCGGGACAAGTCTCTGAATGTCCTTGAGTGGCCCAGCCAGAGCCCGGACTTCAACCCGATCGAACAGCTCTGGAGAAACCTGAAAATAGCTGTGCAGCGACGCTCCCCATCTAAGCTGACAGAGCTTGAGAGGATCTGCAGAGAAGAATGGGAGAAACTCCCCAAATACAGGTGTGCCAAGTTTGTAGTGTCATACCCAAGAAGCCTCGATGCTGTAATTGCTGCCAAAGGTGTGTCAAGAAAGTACTGAGTAAAGGGTCTGAATACTTATGTAAATGTGATATTTCTGTGTTACAGCCTGAATTCAAAATTGATTTTCTTTTAAAATTCTCACCCATCTACACACAATACCCCATAATGACAAAATGAAGACATGTTTTTGGAAATGTTTGCAAATGTAATGAAATACAGAAATATCTCAGTTACATAAGTATTCACACCCCTGATTCAATACTTTGTAGAATAACCTTTGTTGACGATTACAGCTTTCAGTCATTTTGGTTATGTCTGTATCAGCTTTGCACATCAGGATATGGGGAATTTCTCCCATTCTTCCTTGCAGATTTTCTCAAATCAAATTGGTTGCATACATTTAGCAGATGTTATTGCGGATGTAGCGAAATGCTTGTGTTCCTAGCTCCAACAGTGCAGTAATATCTAAAAGTAAAATAATGTAATTAAGAAATATTAGGATGAGTCCGGAGTAAAAATATAGCCTAGATTGGTGAAGTACAGTAGAGACTCTTGTCCTACTGGCCGGTTTTCCCATCTCAGCCAAGGAACTCTGTAGTTCTGTCAGAGTGGTCATTGGGTTCCTGGTCACCTCCCTGACCAAGGTCCTTCTTGCCCGGTTGCTCATTTTGGTCGGACGGCCAGCTCTAGGCAGAGTCTGGGTAGTTCCATATTTTTTTCAATTTCCCAATTATGGAGACCACTGTGCTCTTGGAAACTTTCAACACTCTAAAAATAGTTTTATAGCCTTCCCCAGATATATGACGCATCACAATTCTATCTCGGAGATCTACGCACAGTTCCTTGGACTTCATGGTATAGTTTCTGCTCTGACATGCACTGTCATCTGTGGAACCTTTATATAGACGGGTGTGTTTCTTTCTAATTCATGTCCAAACAATTGAATTGGCCACAGGTGGACTGCAATCAACTTGTAGTGACATCTCAAAGGATGATCAAAGGAGATTGGATGCACCTGAGCTAAATTTGGAGTGTCATAGCAAAGGGGTGTGCATACTTACAGTCCCAGTGAAAAGTTTGGACACACTCAACTCTTTTATTTTTACTATTTTCTACATTGTAGAATAATAGTGAAGACATCAAAACTATGAAATAACACACGTAGTAACCAAGAAGTGTTAAACAAATCACATTTTTTTAAATATTTGAGATAAACAGCATCCCACATGACTCACACTGTGATTGACCCTGATCGTTTTGAGCAGAAGCAGCGCCAGTCAGCCGGTGAATGCATGGAGCAGCCATGGAGAACCACTCAGGACCCCTCATCAGGCAATTACGTCCCCGAGCCGACACACACATCCATGGGCAGAGAATGTCAACAAACCAGGCCCGGTGTCCATCATCAAGTTCAGTCTCACTGCTGAAGTGGAGGGAGAGAGAAATATACAGTATATGGAACTGAAATAACATTTACATTTACATTTTAGTCATTTAGCAGACGCTCTTATCCAGAGCGACTTACAGGAGCAATTAGGGTTAAGTGCCTTGCTCAAGGGCACATTTACGTCATTTAGCAGACGCTCTTATCCAGAGCGACTTACAAATTGGTGCATTCACCCTATAGCCAGTGGGATAACCACTTTACAATTTTTTTTTTTTTTTTTTTTGGGGGGGGGGGGGGTGTGGGGTAGAAGGATTACTTTATCCTATCCCAGGTATTCCTTAAAGAGGTGGGGTTTCAAATGTCTCCGGAAGGTGGTGAGTGACTCCGCTGTCCTGGCGTCGTGAGGGAGCTTGTTCCACCATTGGGGTGCCAGAGCAGCGAACAGTTTTGACTGGGCTGAGCGGGAACTATGCTTCCGCAGAGGAAGGGAGCCAGCAGGCCAGAGGTGGATGAACGCAATGCCCTCGTTTGGGTGTAGGGACTGATCAGAGGCTGAAGGTACGGAGGTGCCGTTCCCCTCACTGCTCCATAGGCAAGCACCATGGTCTTGTAACGGATGCGAGCTTCAACTGGAAGCCAGTGGAGTGTGCGGAGGAGGGGGGTGACGTGAGAGAACTTGGGAAGGTTGAACACCAGACGGGCTGCGGCATTCTGGATGAGTTGTAGGGGTTTAATGGCACAGGCAGGGAGGCCAGCCAACAGCGAGTTGCAGTAATCCAGACGGGGAGATGACAAGTGCCTGGATTAGGACCTGTGCCGCTTCCTGTGTAAGGCAGGGTCGTACTCTCCGAATGTTGTAGAGCATGAACCTGCAGGATCGGGTCACCGCCTTGATGTTAGCGGAGAACGACAGGGTGTTGTCCAGGGTCACGCCAAGGCTCTTCGCACTCTGGGAGGAGGACACAACGGAGTTGTCAACCGTGATGGCGAGATCATGGAACGGGCAGTCCTTCCCCGGGAGGAAGAGCAGCTCTGTCTTGCCAGGGTTCAGCTTGAGGTGGTGATCCGTCATCCATACTGATATGTCTGCCAGACATGCAGAGATGCGATTCGCCACCTGGTTATCAGAAGGGGGAAAGGAGAAGATTAGTTGTGTATCGTCAGCGTAGCAATGATAGGAGAGGCCATGTGAGGATATGACAGAGCCAAGTGACTTGGTGTATAGGGAGAATAGGAGAGGGCCTAGAACTGAGCCCTGGGGGACACCAGTGGTGAGAGCACGTGGTGCGGAGACAGCTTCTCGCCACGCCACTTGGTAGGAGCGACCGGTCAGGTAGGACGCAATCCAGGAGTGAGCCGCGCCGGAGATGCCCAGCTCGGAGAGGGTGGAGAGGAGGATCTGATGGTTCACAGTATCAAAGGCAGCAGACAGGTCTAGAAGGACAAGAGCAGAGGAGAGAGAGTTAGCTTTAGCAGTGCGGAGAGCCTCCGTGACACAGAGAAGAGCAGTCTCAGTTGAATGACCAGTCCTGAAACCTGACTGGTTTGGATCAAGAAGGTCATTCTGAGAGAGATAGCAAGAGAGTTGGCTAAAGACGGCACGCTCAATAGTTTTGGAAAGAAAAGAAAGAAGGGATACTGGTCTGTAGTTGTTGACATCAGTGACATAACTATAGATGAAACTTAGAAAATAAGTTATTGGCTAACTTTTGAGTGAACTGACAAAGAGGATATGTAGGGCAAAATGTTAAGACTGAGACTGGAGGATCATGAGAGAGAAAGGCCTCAACTTTGCTGCATATTTTAAAAGGTAGAGTACGGAGTATGAGAGTGGCGCAGCTGTGCCACTAGAGATCCTGGTTCGAATCCAGGCTCTGTCGTAGCCGGCCGCGACCGGGAGACCCATGGGGCAGCGCACAATTGGCCCAGGGTAGGGGAGGGAATGGCCGCCAGGGATGTAGCTCAGTTGGTAGAGCATGGCGTTTGCAACGCCAGGGTTGTGGGTTTGATTCCCACGGGGGGCCAGTATGAAAAATTAATTTAAAAAAAAATGTATGCACTCACTAACTAAGTCACTCTGGATAAGAGTGTCTGCTAAATGACTAAAATGTAAAATGAGATGATCTACATAAGAATAACTGACAATTAAGTTTCAGAAACAAGGAGAACAATACATTAGGCTACAGCTACTCATATTTTTAAACAAGTACTCTATCACCAACTGCAATGTAGTTTGTGGCGAGAGGGAGGGGGAGAGAGAGGGCTGGCGTGGGAGGGAAGGAAAGCGAGAGGGGAGAGATTTAATTGAGTAGGCTTGGAGGCTTAGGAATGAGTTCTCTCTTTCCCTCTCACTCTCCACTGAGCCTGACAGTGCGTGTGTGTGTGTGTTTATGTTTCCGTGCCTGTGTGTGGTGGAGGAACAGCACTCTGCTCCCGAAGGCATACAGTTTAAAGGGGAGGGAGGCCAGTCTAATTTGATGTTTTGTTTTCCACACAGAGAGCAATTACTTCCCTCCCGTTTGTTTGGCCCCATATCCTACACTGACTCTGCTAGGAATACAGTCCAGTAGACCCAATAATCTCCTAATAATAATGACTTCACTAGAATTTACAACCACTTAGAAGAAGGTACATTTGTTTACTTATTTACCTTTTTATTGAACTAAGTTGTACGAGGTAAGTGACAGCTCTTCTGTAACAGACTTTCTCAGAACCCTACTTCAAGCCAGTGTCTGAGAAGAGACTATTTCCCAATCTGACACAGCACCTTTGTAGACTATATAGGCCATGTACCCAGGTCTGATTATAGGTACCTACCCAGTACTCTAGAGCCTCCGTCATTACTGCCTCATCACGCCAACCTCAGTTCACAGCACTGGGCTGGCCTAAAGCTGGCTGATAACCCCTGTGATTTACTATTCCAGGCCTCTCTTTAACAGATTAAACAGCTATTTCTGACCCAGGACGCATGTGAACCGCTATCAGCCTGACCAACAAACCCACAATCAAGGCTGTTTTTTTAGTCGTGGCGGGCTGGAAGGCAGGCGGGACGGGATTCCCACTCCTCCTCCACCATGGTGACTGGCCAAGGGAGATATTTTCCAGTCTCACGGTAACCCAGTGTCTGGGTGACTGAGTGACGCTGGAGGCTGATTGACGGGAGAGTAGGGGTGACAGGGGGAGTAGGGGTGACAACACAGGGGGAGTACAGGTGACATGGGGGGAGTAGGGGTGGTGCAGGGGTGACACAGGGGAGTAGGGGTGACACGGGGAGCAGGGGTGACAACATGGGGAGCAGGTGTGACATGGGGGGAGCAGAGGTGACACGGGGGGAGAGGGGTGACACGGGGGAGTAGGGGTGACAGAGGGGTGTCAACACTGAGTCACAGTGTTCTCCTGTTCTTGACGACCGGGGTGTCTGGAGTTAATGGCCAGAGGAATGCTCCTGGTAACGTGTAACGGAGAACTCTGAAATATGGAGGGACGGGGTGTGACGTGCTTCTGCGTAGTGATGGATAATCAGATGATGAATAATGAGTGTGATTACTTAACTCTCTTTCTGTCTTTCTCTCTCCTCTCTCATCTTTCTCTTCTCTTCTCTCTCACAAACACACACTCACACACTCTTGTGTAATTGCCACTGACATTTGTTTTTCAAAATATGTATGTATTCAGCAGGTTTCATGTTGTTTTCAGTCTCTCTGTCCCTCTCTGGCCAAAGGAAAGGGGTGAGGAAGACTATGGCTGCCATCTCGCCCTCTTCCTCTTCAAACAGCACTGTGCTGTATTCCAGTAACACTTCAATAACTTACATAACCCCTCATCATCCTCTCTTCACTCAGGCTGGAGGGAGTTGCATTGCCTCCAATTGGAGACTTCGTCTCTGTTTGTCTTTTGTTTGTATTGTTTGTACAACTCCTATTCATTTAGAGGGATGAGATGGTTATGCTAATCATGATGTTAATGCTAGTCATAATGTTCTCCTTGAGGTGTGATGCCATTACCAGAGAATGGCCTATCAGAAGGCTGGAGTAGTTTGTGGTCTAATTGGTCGATAGCTACAGATCAGTGGAGGCTCTTCAGAGGATGAAGGGGAGCACCATCCTCCTCAGTGAATTTCATAAAAATACAATTGTGAAACATTAAAGTTATCATTTTTAGATAAAATAAATATATTCACGTCACCAAATAATTTATTAAAACACTGTTTTGCAATGAAGGTCAATAGTAGCCTCAGCAGCACTCTGTAGGGTAGCCTGAGGACAGCTAGCTTCTGGAGGACGTCCTCCAACTTATCAGAGCTCTTGCAGCATGAACTGACATGTTGCCCACCCAATCAAAGGATCAGATAATTAATCTAGTACTGAAAGCATAAGCTACAGCTAGCTAGCACTGCAGTGCATAAAATGTGGTGAGTAGTTGACTCAAAGAGAGAGAAAGAATAGTTGAACAGTTTTGAACAAAATTAAGGAGAAGCGAGAGAGGGAGAGCTAGCTATATTTTTTTGTACATTTCTTTTCACTTTCACTTTCACTTACTTAGCTAGTGTCAAATGCAGCTAGCTAGTTTAGCCTACTCAAACACCCGGCTCAAACAGAGAGGGATGCTATGTTAGCTAGTTGGCTATGGCTATCCAACACTGGAACTCATCCAAGTCAATGTAAACTTTTGGTTTTATTCATTCTAGTAGCTATGTTGACTATGACGTGACAACGATGTAGGCTGTGTGTAGCGGTTAGCGGTCATGATATTTTTTTTGCCTGGTCACAGACAGCTTATGTGTTGTGCACTGAAGTCCACAAGCGAAGGGAAAAGGTGAGAGGAGGAGAGCACGTAGATAGATGCAAGAAGGAATTATATATACAACGAGCTGTTTGTATGTGTCTGGTATGAAAGTAATCTGTGTTTGCGTGTGATCAGCAGTGTATTCATTCCACCAATTCTGTAGAAAAACATTTATTTAATGGAAGCAAACGAAACGGGGATAAACATACCTGAATTTGTCCAATAGAAACTCACATTTGCAACTGTTGGACTAATGATTACACCTTAGATCAGCTAAATGCAGGCAAGAGTGTGCAAGGGGGTATGAATGTGTCAATGTCTGTCACCTTGATTTACTAATATTTCTCTCTACCTTTGCACCTACGTTGTAAACTTTCATTCATAGGCAAGGTTGTAGCAACCTCATGATGGGTATAGGGAAAATGTGAGTGTCGATGTTACATTGAGTTGGGTGAATGGAATATGAATGACAGTCATCCAATATGCTGTAATAGAAATAAGGCCATGCTCATTAAAAAAAGATATCATACTCCCTCATCTTAAACAGCACCGACCGCCACTGCTACAGATGTAATGTTGTTGCAGGGCTGCTGCTTATGTTTAAGAGGTAGGAAATTGACAGCTCTCTGGCTGGCATCTGATTTGGCCTATGGGCATTGATGTAATCTCCCATGGGCACATTCTCCGTGTAGACCCAAGAATCTGCCGGGACTGAAGGGGGTGCGTGAGATAACGTACAGCATTAATTCCGGTTTTGGGGTTTTCGTCACCGGTTATTTGGATGTAACAGGATTGGGCGAAGGCAGTGCTTAAACTGCTTTGCCTCGAATGCTTCACGGATCATAAGGAGGTGGGCTTTGGCTGAGAGTCTCTTTTTGTGAGGGTGGAGACTTTGTTTTTGCCGGAACTCTCAATTTCTAACACGCATGAACACAAAAGTTAATCACGCAGCTGACCAAATTCCGCAAGATTTTACTTCTGAGTTAACAGAGATTAGGAGAGGGGTAAAGCAAAAAAGCTGCCCTTTAGCAAAAAGTTTCAAGTCTTCTCACTCTGTCTGCTTTTTACATTTTCTCTCTTTCACTCCTTTTCTCTCATATGCACACACACTCTTTTCTATCTTGCTAGCTATGTCCATCATAACAGGGTATGAGCTAGAGTTAGTAGCTACTGGAAGGCACAGCACCGCACAAGGGATGTACTCAATATAGTTAAATATATTAGCAATACAACTACAGTGAGGGAAAAAAGTATTTGATCCCCTGCTGATTTTGTACGTTTGCCCACTGACAAAGAAATGATCAGTCAATAATTTTAATGGTAGGTTTATTTGAACAGTGAGAGACAGAATAATAACAAAACAAACCAGAAATACGCATGTCAAAAATGTTATAAATTGATTTGCATTTTAATGAGGGAAATAAGTATTTGACCCCCTCTCAATCAGAAAGATTTCTGGCTCCCAGGTGTCTTTTATACAGGTAACAAGCTGAGATTAGGAGCACACTCTTAAAGGGAGTGCTCCTAATCTCAGTTTATTACCTGTATGAAAGACACCTGTCCACAGAAGCAATCAATCAATCAGATTCCAAACTCTCCACCATGGCCAAGACCAAAGAGCTCTCCAAGGATGTCAGGGACAAGATTGTAGACCTACACAAGGCTGGAATGGGCTACAAGACCATCACCAAGCAGCTTGGTGAGAAGGTGACAACAGTTGGTGCGATTATTCGCAAATGGAAGAAACACAAAAGAACTGTCAATCTCCCTCGGCCTGGGGCTCCGTGCAAGATCTCACCTCGTGGAGTTGCAATGATCATGAGAACGGTGAGGAATCAGCCCAGAACTACACGGGAGGATCTTGTCAATGATCTCAAGGCAGCTGGGACCATAGTCACCAAGAAAACAATTGGTAACACACTACGCCGTGAAGGACTGAAATCTTGCAGCGCCCTGCTCAAGAAAACACATATACATGCCCGTCTGAAGTTTGCCAATGAACATCTGAATGATTCAGAGGAGAACTGGGTGAAAGTGTTGTCATTAGCTGAGACCAAAATGGAGCTCTTTGGCATCAACTCAACTCGCCGTGTTTGGAGGAGGAGGAATGCTGCCTATGACCCCAAGAACACCATCCCCACCGTCAAACATGGAGGTGGAAACATTATGCTTTGGGGGTGTTTTTCTGCTAAGGGGACAGGACAACTTCACCGCATCAAAGGGACGATGGATGGGGCCATGTACCTTCAAATCTTGGGTGAGAACCTCCTTCCCTCAGCCAGGGCATTGAAAATGGGTCGTGGATGGGTATTCCAGCATGACAATGACCCAAAACACACGGCCAAGGCAACAAAGGAGTGGCTCAAGAAGAAGCACATTAAGGTCCTGGAGTGGCCTAGCCAGTCTCCAGACCTTAATCCCATAGAAAATCTGTGGAGGGAGCTGAAGGTTCGAGTTGCCAAACGTCAGCCTCGAAACCTTAATGACTTGGAGAAGATCTGCAATAGAGTGGGACAAAATCCCTCCTGAGATGTGTGCAAACCTGGTGGCCAACTACAAGAAACGTCTGACCTCTGTGATTGCCAACAAGGGTTTTGCCACCAAGTACTAAGTCATGTTTTGCAGAGGGGTCAAATACTTATTTCCCTCATTAAAATGCAAATCATTTTATAACATTTTTGACATGCGTTTTTCTGGATTTTTTTGTTGTTGTTATTCTGTCTCTCACTGTTCAAATAAACCTACCATTAAAATTATAGACTGATAATTTCTTTGTCAGTGGGCAAACGTACAAAATCAGCAGGGGATCAAATACTTTTTTCCCTCACTGTAGATTAAGGATGCCCTCAATACAATTAAATGTATTACCAATGCTCCCAGTAATACCAGTAATATATTATGTACTGTCCCAGTAACGTAGCATAATATATGATCAGTGGAAGGTAAGATTAGCTAATGGGCTATAGGATACTATGGAATGCTGCATTAACCCACTGATATCTGCTGCTGCTAAACTCACTGATTAAATTAACCAGGGATTAATGAGGCAATCTACACAGCGAGAGAGAGAGCTGGGTGGTAAACCTACAGCGTAGTGTAGCAGCGGCCAAGGCCAGGGTTTAGTAATCAAAGACACACAAAGATCAGTCCGATCAGGGCTGGCCAGACAACAACACAGGCCAAACATGTTGATAGGACTAGGGTCAGGACCAGGGGTTTTACAGATCATGTGAGCTGACCACATTTTTCTCTGACCATGTGAGCTGATCGGGAAAGACTCTGGGTCTTAGGAAGAAAAAGAAATGGAAACAAATGGAAAAACAAAATAGTCAAATTAGTAACTAATACAGTTACTATGTACGTGTTATGTTATTACAAGGTGGTTACTATTATTTGAAACAGGTCCTAGGGGATTTCTCACAGAGCTGTAACATAAATGCAAACCATGTATAAATTAAGATAGTATTGACTGAAAATGGCTCAAATAATTTGCGACGTTGCCTGCTTTGGGGACCCAAAGTCTGTATGTCAGCGAAAAAAATAAAGACAGAATCTGCTAATGGTCTCCCCTCTCTCTGAACCATCTCCTATACAGTACAGTGTAGCACAGAGTAAAATGTTCCCTGCCCTGAGCCAAGTTCGCTAACCTTAAAACGTCACTTCCAATACACGCTCGCCGCCCTGACTCGTGGTGAGTACTCGTAAATTGTTGGCATATTTCAGAGCTATATTTACGGCCAGTGAACCTGGGGGTGATATAGCTACTTCTGTATAGCCTGCCTCAGTGGAGCTGCATCATGTGCCCAGGCAGTCCAGCCAAAGCCAGCATGGGGGAGTGCATGGGTGAATGGGCTCTCACCCTTTATAAGACCCTCACCCAAACCTTTCCACTGCTGTAGGACACTAATTCTTATTGAATGGCCCTTATAAAGCTTATCAAAGCTCTGAATGACATACAGGTAACTGCCAAAATAAAGAAAACGCCAACATAAAGTGTCTTAATAGGGTTTTGTGCCACCACGAGCTGCCAGAACAGCTTCAATGCGCCTTGGCATAGATTCCACAAGTGTCTGAACTCTATTGAAAGGATGTGACACCATTCTTCCACGAGAAATTCCATAATTTGGTGTTTTGTTGATGGTGGTGGAAAACGCTGTCTCAGGAATCTCCCATAAGTGTTCAATTGGGTTGAGATCTGGTGACAGACAGACACACAGACACACACCCTTTAAACCCCCTATGCTCTTTTGAAACCCCTCTTTCAAAGTCACTGAGATCTCTTCTTCTAGCCACAGTAGCCAAAATAATGGGCAACTGGGCATTATTATACATGACCCTAATACATGACCCTGCTTTCAATATACTTTGTATCCCTCGTTCACAGTAATATCATTTTTATTATTAGGCACTTGCCACTTTTTTTTTATCACTGATGTGTGTTATGGAAGTACTGGTCTGATGGCTCAGTTGGGTTGCAATCCAAGTTGTGGGTTTGATTCCCACATGGGCTATTACTGCATGTTAAAAGTAGGTTTTAATCAAATAAAACAAAATAAAAGCAAGCCTTGCGTGAGAGTGGCATGGAACAGGTTCTCACTTACAATAGCTTGAAGGTTTTGGAATCTCTACCATCGCCTTTTCCGTCTTCATTCCTTCTGTCATCCATTCTTCCCTCTTTCTCTCCTGTCAGTCATACCTTCCCCACTCTCCCCTCCTGCCATCTGATGCTGTGTTGGAGACCAGAGGGTGTTATGTTGTCATCCTATTATAATTAAAAATGCCCCCTGATTGTTAGTTCTCATAATTAAGGGCTGGAGCCACAATCCCCCCCCCCCACGTCTTGTACACACAGCCCCAAATACACACACACAGCCCATAGCACAAACTGCTTTTAACATAAGTCTATACACATTAGTGGCGGTCAGTGACATTTAAGATTAGGGAGGATGTTTTATATATGAGCATGGCCTTATTTCTATTACAGCATATTGGATGACTGTCATTCATATTCCATTCACCAAGCTCAATGTAACATTGATAGGTTTAGGCTACTACATGATACTCAAATTTTCCCTATACCAATCATGAGGTTGCTACAACCTAGCCTACGAATTAAAGTTTATAATGTACAGTTGAAGTTGGAAGTTTACATACACCTTAGCGAAATACATTTAAACTCAGTTTTTCACAATTCCTGAAATTTAATCCTAGTAAAAATTCCCTGTCTTAGGTCAGTTAGGATCACCACTTTATTTTAAGAATGTGAAATGTCAGAATAATAGTAGAGATAATTATTTATTTCAGCTTTTGTTTCTTTCATCACATACCCAGTGGGTCAGACGTTTACATACACTCAATTAGTATTTGGTAGCATTGCCTTTAAATTGTTTAACTTGGGTCAAACGTTTTCAGGTAGCCTTCCACAAGCTTCCCACAATAAGTTGGGTGAATTTTGGCCCATTCCTCCTGACAGAGCTGGTGTAACTGAGTCAGGTTTGTAGGCCTCCTTGCTTGCACACGCTTTTTCAGTTCTGCCCACAAATGTTCTATAGGATTGAGGTCAGGGCTTTGTGATGGCCACTCCAATACCTTGACTTTGTTGTCCTTAAGCCATTTTGCCATAACTTTGGAAGTATGCTTGGGGTCATTGTCCATTTGGAAGACACATTTGCGACCAAGCTTTAACTTCCTGACTGATGTCTTGAGATGTTGCTTCAATATATCCACATAATTTTCCTTCCTCATGAAGCCATCTATTTTGTGAAGTGCACCAGTCCCTCTTGCAGCAAAGCACCCCACAGCATGATGCTGCCACCCCAATGCTTCACGGTTGGGATGGTGTTCTTCGGCTTGCAAGCCTTCCCCTTTTTCCCCCAAACATAACAATAACAATGGTCATTATGGCCAAACAGTTCTATTTTTGTTTCATCAGACCAGAGGACATTTCTCCAAAAAGTACGACCTTTGTCCCCATGTGCAGTTGCAAACCGTGGTCTGGCTTTTTTTATGGCGGTTTTGGAGCAGTGGCTTCTTCCTTGCTGAGCGGCCTTTCAGGTTATGTAGATATGAGACTTGTTTTACTGTGGATATAGATACTTTTCCTCCAGCATCTTCACAAGGTCTTTTGCTGTTGTTCTGGGATTGATTTGCACTTTTCGCACCAAAGTACGTGAACGCGTCTCCTTCCTGAGCGGTATGACGGCTGCGTGGTCCCATGGTGTTTATACTTGCGTACTATTGTTTGTACAGATGAACGTGGTACCTTCAGGTGTTTGGAAATTGCTCCCAAGGATGAACCAGACTTGTGGAGGTCTACAATTATTTTTCTGAGGTCTTGGCTGATTTCTTTTGATTTTCCCATGATGTCAAGAAAAGAGGCACTGAGTTTGAAGGTAGGCCTTGAAATACATCCACAGGTACACCTCCAATTGACTCAAATGATGTCAATTAGCCTATCAGAAGCTTCTAAAGCCATGTCATCATTTTCTGGAATTTTCCAAGCTGTTTCAAGGCACAGTCAACTTAGTGTATGTAATCTTCTGACCCACTGGAATTGTGATACAGTCAATTATAAGTGAAATAATCTGTCTGTAAACAATTGTTGGAAAGATTACTTGTGTTAACTTGCCTAAACTATAGTTTGTTAACAAGACATTTGTGGAGTGGTTGAAAAACGAGTTTTAATGACTCCAACCTAAGTGTATGTAAACTTCCGACTTCAACTGTAGGTGCACATGTCGAGAGAAAGTGAAAGTGAAAAAAAGAAAACAAAATACAGCTAGCTCTTACTCTCTCTCTGCTGCTTCTCCTTAATTTAAGAAACAAATTTGTTCAAAACTGTTAAACTGTTGTCTTTCTCTCTCTTTGAGTCAACTACTCACAACATATTATGCACTACAGTGCTAGCTAGCTGTAGCTTATGCTTTCAGTACTAGATTCATTCTCTGATCCTTTGATTGGGTGGACAACATGTCAGTTCATGCTGCAAGAGCTGTGATAGGTTGGAGGACGCCCTCCGGATGTCGTCAAAATTACTGTGTAAATCTATGGAAGGGGGTGAGAACCATGAGCCTCCTAGGTTTTGTACTGAAGTCAATGTACCCAGATGAGAATGGAAAGTAGCTGTCCTCTGGCTACACCATGGTGCTACCCAAGAGAGTGTTGTTGAGGCTACTGTAGACCTTCATTGCAAAACAGTGTGTTTTAAATCAGTTATTTGGTGACGTGATCACGTTAATATATTTAGCAGTTTCATCTAAAAAAATGTTTCACTATTTGTATTTTTATGAAATTCACTGATAAGGATGGTCCTCCCCTTCCTCCTCTGAGGAGCCTCCACTGATGCACATAGCCCAAATGATTTTAAACCTAAGTGTACACACAACAACAAATATTGTGGTTAAACTCAAATATACTAATTGACAGAAAACTTTTTTTTTAGATTTTTTAAAAAAAAAGGGTATAATCTTCGTAAATGATATCATCGGTAGGACTGGTGGAGTTATGTCGCACATGCAGCTAACAAAAACATATGGAAATGTCTGTTCTACCCAAAATTACAACCAAATAATTGCAGCCTTACCGCAAAAATGGAAGAGGAAAGTGGAAGGGGGAGAAAGTAATGAACTTGTCTGTCGGCCTTGCATTAAAGAACATAATTGGTTAAGGAAAACTGTGATAAATAAAAAAGTATACCAGTTTCATTTCACGACCAAAGGATTGACAGCCGTCCCATATAGATTGCAAAATAGTTGGGAAGAGATTTTTGACGTACCGATCCCATGGCATAGTGTTTATGAACTGATACGCAAAACGACACCGGATTCAAAACTTAGAATCTTTCAATTTAAATTATTATATAAAAGTCTTGCTACGAACAGGATGTTATTTATATGGGGGATACAATCTTCCCAGCTCTGCAGATTTTGCTGCGAAGAGACAGAATCATTAGATCATTTGTTTTGGTACTGTCCATTTGTAGCTTGTTTTTGGACACAGGTCCAGGAATGGCTAAAGGATTGCAATATTTACCTGGAGCTAACCTTGCAGATAGCATTACTGGGTGATCTGAAAAGTCATAGTCAATCGATCAATAATATAATAATACTTTTAGCAAAAATGTTTATTTTCAATTCACAATCTGTAGAAACAATGAGAATAGAAAGGTTCAGAACTTTTGTAAAACATCACAGTACAGTTAAAAAATATATGGCAAATAGAAATCCTATATGGATGGTGTTCAGAGATAGATGGGTGGTGTTGAATGGAGTTGAAGGATGAGACTAATAACAACTAACAACAACTAATAACAACAAGGTAACTAATGTAAAGCATACTGTGTCCATAATAAGTACATAGGTTGTAGGTTGGGAGCTTTTGTGAAAGAGCACAGTTAGAAAGATATGGCATATAGAGGCAAACCGGATGGACATCATGAAAATGATCGGAGAGGTTGAGAGTAGAAGAAGTTCAGGAGAAAAAACAAACAAAATATAATTATTGTAAAATTGACTGTGTCCATAAAATGTAGATAGTAAGTATAAGCTGGAAGTAGAGGCCTAAGCACAGTTGTTCACTAGTTTACTCCAAGTAGGGAAAGGGTGGTGGGGTTGGAAAGTAATAAAGGGGAATATTTTTTTTTAAGGATATGTATGTATGTATGTATGTATGTATGTATGTATGTGTGTATGTATGTGTGTATGTACAGTGGGGAGAACAAGTATTTGATACACTGCCGATTTTGCAGGTTTTCCTACTTACAAAGCATGTAGAGGTCTGTAATTTTTATCATAGGTACACTTCAACTGTGTGAGACGGAATCGAAAACAAAAATCCAGAAAATCACATTGTATGATTTTTCAGTAATTAATTTGCATTTTATTGCATGACATAAGTATTTGATCACCTACCAACCAGTAAGAATTCCGGCTCTCACAGACCTGTTAGTTTTTCTTTAAGAAGCCCTCCTGTTCTCCACTCATTACCTGTATTAACTGCACCTGTTTGAACTCGTTACCTGTATAAAAGACACCTGTCCACACACTCAATCAAACAGACTCCAACCTCTCCACAATGGCCAAGACCAGAGAGCTATGTAAGGACACCAGGGATAAAATTGTAGACCTGCACAAGGCTGGTATGGGCTACAGGACAATAGGCAAGCAGCTTGGTGAGAAGGCAACAACTGTTGGCGCAATTATTAGAAAATGGAAGAAGTTCAAGATGACAGTCAATTACCCTCGGTCTGGGGCTCCATGCAAGATCTCACCTCGTGGGGCATCAATGATCATGAGGAAGGTGAGGGATCAGCCCAGAACTACATGGCAGGACCTGGTCAATGACCTGAAGAGAGCTGGGACCATAGTCTCAAAGAAAACCATTAGTAACACACTACGCCGTCATGGAATAAAATCCTGCAGCGCATGCAAGGTCCCCCTGCTCAAGCCAGCGCATGTCCAGGCCCGTCTGAAGTTTGCCAATGACCATCTGGATGATCCAGAGGAGGAATGGGAGAAGGTCATGTGGTCTGATGAGACAAAAATAGAGCTTTTTGGTCTAAACTCCACTCGCCGTGTTTGGAGGAAGAAGAAGGATGAGTACAACCCCAAGAACACCATCCCAACCGTGAAGCATGGAGGTGGAAACATCATTTTTGGGGATGCTTTTCTGCAAAGGGGACAGGACGACTGCACCGTATTGAGGGGAGGATGGATGGGGCCATGTATCGCGAGATCTTGGCCAACAACCTCCTTCCCTCAGTAAGAGCATTGAAGATGGGTCGTGGCTGGGTCTTCCAGCATGACAATGACCCAAAACACACAGCCAGGGCAACTAAGGAGTGGCTCCGTAAGAAGCATCTCAAGGTCCTGGAATGGCCTAGCCAGTCTCCAGACCTGAACCCAATAGAACATCTTTGGAGGGAGCTGAAAGTCTGTATTTCCCAGCGACAGCCCCGAAACCTGAAGGTCTGTATGGAGGAGTGGGCCAAAATCCCTGCTGCAGTGTGTGCAAACCTGGTCAAGACCTACAGGAAACGTATGATCTCTGTAATTGCAAACAAATGTTTCTGTACCAAATATTAGGTTCTGCTTTTCTGATGTATCAAATACTTATGTCATGCAATAAAATGCAAATGAATTACTTAAAAATAATACAATGTGATTTTCTGGATTTTTGTTTTAGATTCCGTCTCTCACAGTTGAAGTGTACTTATGATAAAAATTACAGACCTCAACATGCTTTGTAAGTAGGAAAACCTGCAAAATCGGCAGTGTAGCAAATACTTGTTCTCCCCACTGTATGTTTGTGATGAGTGTGATTAGAAGGAGTCAGGCGCAGGAGGGTAAATCACAGAATACAGAGTTTATTCCGTCGTACACAGTTGCGCTGGATAGCAACAACAAAATACAGGCACAGGGGAACAATCTACCCCGGCAATACAAGGTACGAGTAGCTCCACCGAGCTACTCTCAACTCACATAAAACAATCACCCACAAGGACAAAGGGGCAGAGGGAACACTTATACACGGACTAATGAGGGGATATTAACCAGGTGTGTGTAATTGACAAGACAAGACAAATGGAATGATGATATATGGAGTGGCAGTGGCTAGTAAGCCGGTGACGACGAAAGCCGAACCCTGCCCGAACAAGGCGGGGAGGCAGCCTCGGCGGAAGTCGTGACAGTACCCCCCCCATTGATGCGCAGCTCCAGCAGCGCGCCGACCCCGGCCTCGGGGACAGCCAGGAGGACACAGAGCAGGGCGAGCCGGATGGCAACAGTGGAAATCCCGCAACAGGGAGGGATCGAGGATCCTCACCGGGACCCAGCACCGTTCCTCTGGACCGTACCCCTCCCACTCCACGAGGTACTGAAGGCCCCCCACGCCTCAAATCCAGGATGGAACGGACAGAGTATGCCGGGGCCCCCTCGATATCCAGAGGAGGTGGAGGGACCTCCCACACCTCAGACTCCTGGAGCGGACCAGCCACCACCGGCCTGAGGAGAGACACATGAAACGAGGGGTTAATACAGTAATCAGGGGGAAGTAATAACCTATAGGTGACCTCGTTGATTCTCCTCAGGACTTTGAACTGCCCCACAAACCGCGGCCTCAGCTTCTGGCAGGGCAGGCGGATGGACAGATTCCGGGTCGAGAGCCAGACCCGATTCCCCGGTACGAAGACCGGGGCCTCACTCCGGTGGCTGTCAGCTTTGGCCATCTGATGATGCACGGCACGTTGGAGGTGAACGTGGGCAGCGTCCCACGTCTCCTCCGCATGCCAAAACCAGTCATCCACCGCAGGAGCCTCGGTCTGGCTCTGGTGCCACAGTGCCAGAACCGGTTGGTAACCTAAAACACATTGGAATGGCATTAGGTTAGTAGAGGAGTGGCAGAGAGAGTTCTGGGCATATTCTTCCCATGGCAAGAACACCGACCACTCCCCCGGCCGGTCCTGGCAGTAGGACCGCAGAAACCTACCCACATCTTGATTTACCCGTTCCACCTGCCCATTAGACTCGGGGTGGAACCAAGAGGTCAGGCTGACCGAGACACCCAGATGTTCCATGAACGGCTTCCAGACCTTGGATGTGAACTGGGGACCTCGGACAGACACTATATCCTCTGGTACCCCGTAGTGCCGGAAGATGTGTGTAAACAGGGCCTCCGCAGTCTGAAGGGCCTTGGGGACACCGGGTAGAGGAAGGAGGTGGCAGGCTTTGGAAAAGTGGTCCACAACAACCAGGATGGTGGTGTTACCTTGAGAGAGGGGAAGATCAGTAAGGAAGTCAATACACAAGTGGAACCATGGCCGTTGTGGAACTAGTAAGGGCTGTAACTTACCCACTGGGAGGTGCCTAGGTGCCTTTCTCTGGGCGCACACCGAGCAGGAGGAGACATACACCCTCACTTCCTTAGCCAAGGTAGGCCACCAGTACTTTACGGTCAGGCAGCGCACTGTACGACCGATACCTGGGTGACCAGAGGGTGACAAGTGTGCCCAGTAGATCAGACGATCACTGATAAGAGCAGGCACGTACTGCAGCCCAGCTGGACACCGAGGTGGAGATGGATCTGTGCGTAATGCCTGCTCTATATCCACGTCCATCGCCCATACTACCGGCGCCACAATGAAGGAGGCCGGGAGTATGGGGGTGTTGTCTCTGGGCCTCTCCTCTGTGTCATACAGCCATGACAATGCATCTGCCTTCACGTTCTTCGTACCCAGGATGTATGACAGTGTAAAATCGAACCGGGTGAAGAATAGGGCCCACCTGGCCTGGCGAGGATTCAGCCTCCTCGCTGCCCGGTTGTACTCCAGGTTACAGTGGTCCGTCCTGATGAGGAAAGGGTGTTTCGCCCCTTCGAGCCAATGCCTCCACACGGTCAAGGCATGGACAACAGCCAACAGCTCCCGATCACCAACGTCGTAGTTCTGCTCCGCCAGGCTGAGCTTCTTAGAGAAGAAGGCACAGGGGCAGAGCTTGGGTGGCGTGCCCGAGCGTTGAGACAGGTCAGCGCCTATCCCTACCTCGGACGCATCCACCTCCAATACCAATGGTAGTGATGGATCGGGGTGGGCCAGTACCGGGACTGAGGTGAACAGACCCCGCAGTTTGCTGAAGGCCAGGTCAGCCTCAGCAGACCAGCGGAGCCAGGACGGCCCACCCTTCAACAGGGATGTAATGGGAGCTGCGACCTTGCCAAATCCCCGGATAAACCTCCGATAGTAGTTGGCGAAGCCAAGGAAGCGCTGCACCTCCTTAACCATGGTTGGAGTCGGCCAATTACGAACGGCTGAAATGCGATCTCCCTCCATCTCCACACCTGAGGTGGTAATGCGGTATCCGAGGAAGGAGACGGACTGCTGGAAAAACATACAGTACACTTCTCTTCCTTGGCATAAAGGTCATTCTCCAACAGTCGGGCCAGAGCACTTTGCGAACCAGGGACACATGCTCGGCGCGCGTAGCAGAATACACCAGGATGTCATCGATGTAGACCACTACACCATGACCAAGCATGTCCCGAAACACCTTGTTCACAAAGGACTGGAAGATGGATGGAGCATTCATCAAACCGTAGGGCATCACCAGGTATTCAGAATGCCCCGTGGTTGTGCTGAATGCTGTCTTCCACTCATCCCCCTCTCAGCTACGCACCAGGTTGTACGCACTCCTGAGATCTAATTTGGTGAAGAAGCGTGCCCCATGCATTGACTCAATCACTGAAGGAATGAGGGGGAGAGGATAACTAAATCTTATTGTCTCCTTGTTCAGTGGTCGATAATCAATGCAAGGGCGCAGACCGCCGTCTTTCTTCTTCACAAAGAAGAAACTCGAGGAGGCAGGTGAACTTGGTAGCCTGCGTTTTTGAGAACGCGTGAGCCAAATCGAGGTATTCGGGGGGAATGCGCATGGTGGAGGTACTGTCTGGACTTTCCACCGTGGTTGCACCAACGGAAACACCTAGACACCTACCCTGACACTCTCGCAACCACCCGTGAGAAACCTCTGCGGCCAAGAGAAGGTGGGGTTGTGGAGTGCTAACCAAGGCATCCCTAATACTACAGGGAAAGCAGGGGACTCAATACAAAAAAAAGTGATCTGCTCACAATGAGTCTCCTGGGTAATCATGGTGACTGGTGCAGTAACTTCCTGAACAAACCCGGACCCTAATGGTCGACTATGAAGTGCTCTGATGGGGAGTGGAATGGATAGGGGAAACAATGAAATGCCTAGACGGCGTGAGAATGCCCTGTCCATAAAGTTCCCAGCTGCGCCTGAATCGACTAGCGCCTTACACTGGGGAACTACCATGTGATCGTGAAAGTAGATGGGTAGGGTACAGTGCGCAGCAGAGGGCTCTGAACGAGTGTGGGTGTTCGATACCTGAGGTGATGCGAGAGTGCCCTGTCTGCTGCCTCCAGACCCAAAAGAGCGTTGACGACCACGTGCGGTGTACTGTCCCTTCGTGCCACCCGAGTGACACTGTCGCTGTCGTCAAAATACAGGCACAGGGGAACAATCTACCCCGGAAAAACAAGGTACGGGTAGCTCCAACAAAATACAGGCACAGGGGAATAATCTACCCCGGCGATACAAGGTACGAGTAGCTCCACCGAGCTACACCCAACTCACATAAAACAATCACCCACAAGGACAAGGGGGCAGAGGGAACACTTATACACAGACTAATGAGGGGATATGAACCAGGTGTGTGTAATTGACAAGACAAGACAAATGGAATGATGATATATGGAGTGGCAGTGGCTAGTAAGCAGGTGACAACGAACACCGAAGCCTGCCCGACCAAGGAGGGGAGGCAGCCTCGGCAGAAGTCGTGACAATGTTGGTTTAGAATCTGATCGATTGACAGCATGATGGTTTCTCTGCCCCACTTTGCATTACATAGGTTAATACCGGAGTAACTAACAGAGTAACTACCCTGAAAAAGAATAGTAAATACATGTGGTCAAGCAGAACTGACTATGTTGGTTCTGAATGATCTGCTCTGCCTGGTTGCACATACACTGAACAAAAATATAAACGCAACACGCAACAATTTAAAAGATTTTACAGAGTTACAGTTCATATAAGAAAATCAGTCAATTGAAATAAATAAATTAGCCCTAATCTATGGATTTCACATGACTGGGAATACAGATATGCATCTGTTGGTCACAACCCATCTCCTTTGCATAGAGTTGATCAGGCTGTTGATTGTGGCCTGTGGAATGTTGTCCCACTCCTCTTCAATGGCTGTGCGAAGTTGCTGGATATTGGCGGGAACTGGAACACGCTGTCATACACAACAATCCAAAGCCTCCCAAACATGCTTAATGGTGACATGTCTGGTGACTATGCAGCCCATGGAAAAACTGGGACATTTTCAGCTTCCAGGAATTGTGTTCGGATCATTGCGACATGGGGCCGTGCATTATCATGCTGAAACATGAGATGATGCAATTGTGTTTGTTGTCCATAGCTTATGCCTGCCCATACCATAACCCCACCGTCACCATGGGGCACTCTGTTCACAACGTTGACATCAGCAAACCGCTCGCCCACACAACGCCATTCACGCTGTCTGCCATCTGCCCAGTACAGTTGAAACTGGGATTAGTCTGTGAAGAGCACACTTCTCCAGCATGCCAGTGGCCATCGAAGATGAGCATTTGCCCACTGAAGTCGGTTACGACTCCTAACTGTAGTCAGGTCAAGACCCTGGTGAGGACGACGAGCACACAGATAAGCTTCCCTGAGACTGTTTCTGACAGTTTGTGCAGAAATTCTTCGGTTGTGCAAACCCACAGTTTCATCAGCTGGTCTCAGACGATCCGGCAGGTGAAGAAGCCGGAGGTGGAGGTCCTGGGCCGGCATGGTTACACATGGTCTGCGGTTGTGAGGCCGGTTGGACGTACTACCCAATTCTCTAAAACGACGTTGGAGGTGGCTTATGGTAGAGAAATTAACATTCAATTATCTGGCAACAGCTCTGGTCAACATTCCTGCAGTCAGCATGCCAATTGCACGCTCCCTCAAAACTTGAGACATCTCTGGCATTGTGTTGTGTGACAAAACTGCACAGTGGCCTTTTATTGTCCCCAGCAGAAGGTGCAGCTGTGTAGTGATCATGCTGTTTAATCAGCTTCTTGATATGCCATACCTGTCAGGTGGATGGATTATCTTGGCAAAGGAGAAATGCTCATGAACAGGGATGTAAACAAATTTGTGCACAGAATTTGAGAGAAATAAGCTTTTTGTGCGTATGGCACATTTCTGGGATATTTTATTTCAGCTCTTGAAACATGGGACCAACACTTTACACATATTTTTGTTCAGTGTAGTAAGAACACAACCCCTCACATGACATCATCATTATGTCAGATGTGCGTCTGTCTGTCTGTCCCTCAGTGAGCTGAGAGTTGTCTTAGTTGTGTGATGGATAGATGCTGGGTAGCCTTGTTGCCCCGTGGGGCAGGACTTGGCTAGGCTGGGTGCTATTTGGTTCATTTTCCTCCTGATTCTGAGTCCCCCACACCATGAGAGAGGAGGAAGTTCAGACCATCCCCATGGGGCCCACGTCATACCCTTAAACCTAGTGTTCAACTCATATACACTCCCCTCCATATTTATTTGGACAGTGAAGCAATAAAAAAATAAAAATGATACCTCTATACTCCAGCATTTTGGATTTGAGATCAAATGTTTCATATGAGGCGACATTCATATGGTCCTCTGTAGCTCAATTGGTAGAGCATGGCGCTTGTAACGCCAGGGTAGTGGGTTCGATCCCCGGGACCACCCATACGTAAAAATGTATGCACACATGACTGTAAGTCGCTTTGGATAAAAGCGTCTGCTAAATGGCATATTAATATTTTATATTATTTACCCTCTGAATGGCACACATACACAGTCCATGTCTCAATTGTCTCAAGGCTTGAAAAATATTATTTAACCTGTATCCTCCCCTTCATCTACACTGATTGAAGTGGTTTAACAAATTAAAACAATCAGGGATCATAGCTTTCACCTGGATTCATCGGCTCAGTCTATGTCATGGAAGTGTAGGTGTTCTTAATGGTTTGTACACTCAGTATACATTTGTGTTGAACCAAATTAGCTGATGTTACTGGTGGCTGTTTTGTTTTTAACCCTTTGATTATTTTGATCTGCAGCGGCGACCATGAGAAAGTTTCCCCATGTAACAAAGAGGCAGCTGCAGATTGCAATTAATTGCAAAATGGCAGAGCTCCGATTTCAATTGAAAGCAGTGGTAAGTTAATTAAGCATAATTTACAGTGTCATTGGTGAGTTATTACAACACAACATATCAATCACAACATATCAATATCTTTACATCCTGGAAGTAGTAAATTCCGTGTTTTGGGAATTTTCATTGAAAAAAAACATGTAAACTGCAATAAAAAAATGAATTTTGACAAAATATATGACTTATTATTTATTATACGTGCATTTAAGAATGTATTGTAACATATAGTCTACAATGTTTTTCAATGCATATTCATATACATTCATGAATACATTTTCAGATGCGCTTTTAAATACATTTAGCAATGTATGCCAAAATGTTTTACATATATATTTTTTTTAAATACATGATTTGGCCAATTCTTAATATTTTCATATTTATTCTGAAATGCATCTAAAAATATATTTGAATGTATTTTTCCTTACAGAATGTCACCTTTTATTTGAGGGTATTTTCATACATACTGTATCTGTTTTGTCGTTTAGAAATTAAAGCACTTTATGTATCTAGTCCCCCCATTTGAATTAGTTTTTGTTTCCTAAGTATTTGGACAAATTCACTTATAGTCTGTCAGGGTCAATTAGTTAATAACACTTTTAATGCTGTAAAAACTGTTGACGCCGTTAATCGCATTATCTATTTCTTCACTGCACTGACCCTTTTAAGCGCATGTGTTTTTACACGGACCCTTTTTTTGTGAACAATTATTGATTTGTTTTTCTTGCATGTACTAGACAATTAGAGTTTAAAGATATAAATATGTACAGTTCAATAGGGGCAAAACAAACAAACAAAATGTCGGAGAATAAAAACAAAACCATACAAATGAAAAAGGACAAAACAAAATAGATTAAAGACAAATAGTTTTCAGTATTTCCAAATTAAAATGGTCTATTCAAATTTTATTATCAACGGCTACCAACTCAGAGCCACATAGGAAAACAGAGAAAAATTAGATCTTGCAAGATCTTTCCAGCTGCGCAATGTGTCATGATTTAACTGGATTTGATCCCAAATGCAGACAACTACACAGAGCCAGAGAAGGTTTAACAGGTTTATTTACAAAGTTCAATTTGTCCAGGTTTCCAATAGTAGGGGAAGAGCAAGTCCAGGTTTACAGGGAGGGTAACATATCCAGGTTCAGAGCAGGTGTGGTACCGTAATGTCCTAGTGTCCGTGGTGAGTCCAAAAGGGAGGTCCGGTAGTGGAAAGCAGGATGGTGGTGGCAGGAGTGAAGCGGAGGCAGGAGTCAGGTTCCAATAATCTGTGGCACAGGAGAAAAGTAACTAGAACAGGCCAAAAACCCAAAGGGCGAAAACAAGCAGGTTGAGTCAACAGCGAAACTAACATGGTCATCTTGACTATGATCTGACGATGAGTGGCAAGTTTGACCGGGTCTTAAAGGCTGAGGTGATTATGGTGAATGAGCTGCAGCTGGAACCCTGACTCCCGCACACCAGACTTCACTCCTGCAATCAAGGACAAACAGAGGGGAGGGGAAAAGCAGAGAGAGAGCTACCTAGCAGCAGTAGGCCTAACACAATGTCCAAGTACATAAGCAACCAACATCTGCAAACGGCAATAACCGGTTCAAACCAACTCCTTAGAATATTTTTTTTTGCCTGCTGTTAATGCAGCCATAGCAACCTACCTCTCTTGATAAGAGGATGGATGGGCAAACAGGTAGGTTCCTGCCAAGAATACCATTTAAAACACTAACAACATGAACCCAAAGATACTTTACCGGTACACAACTCCAAAACATATGCATATAATTGCCCACCTCAGATGGGGTACATTTATTACATAAATCACTATCCACAAGCTTCATTTTGAACCTTCGCTCTGGGGTTAATTAAAACCTTTGAGCGAATTTGAAATTAATAAGTTGATGGGCAAGGCTCTTTGAAGACCCTTTTAAGCGCAACACACAACACGCTCTGTGCTGTATGCACTTGGTCTCGGCAGCTGCTGTAGAGTACTCTGTCTCCGGCACAGTGGACCCGTCATAATACCCATAAAACCTTAGGGGTAAAACATGGTATTGATTCCAATCGATTTTTCACCATTCATTTTTTGCATCTGGGATTTTAGAACTACTTCATGTAAGGTCTGTGTTTCGTGTAGGCTTACCCTGGTGTGACGTTTTAATAACCGTGAAATTCTCTCTCTGACAAGGTGAGTTTTATCAATATATTCGCCCCAATTTACTCAAAAAATTTTGAAATGTTAATTAGCAACAGAGAAGACCTCAGCAAGACTACAAATTCCTGCAGGATGCTCCTGCATGTCATCTCTAGCCGACACTGTCAGCTACCATTCACCAGCGCGAGAGACCTGCGCCCAATCCATGAACTTCTTAGCTCCCCTTTATTTGTCTTAGCTAGCTACACTTTAGCTGGCTAGTTAGCAGAGCAGTAGATCAAAAAATATTTTTGTTTTGATTAGCTTAGATAATTGTTTGTACAGTATGTCGACTTTGGTGTCTATTTCAGACCTTATGGCATTTTTCAAGGATGCGCATAAGAGTATTAAAAGGGGAGAAGACCACTATAAGTCTGGTCATGTGGAGAAGTGCAGCTATAGTGGGGGCAACTTACCGGTTTGGTCAGGACCAGCATGAGGGATAAAGTTTATCCTGTGTCGGTGAGTGTAGTAGCTATTAAGTTAAGTTTGTGCATCTTAGCAATACAATGTGTTCTATACAGCTGTCAACATGCTACAAGGAAAGAGACACCTAATCAGTTATATCATTAACCAGATTACCCCGGATACCAGACTTAGATGAGTGATAACTCAGGTCTAGAATGTTGTCATTGATGAGAATGAATCAAAAAATCTATTGACATTTAGAATTGACTGCTTAGACATCCAGCCTCTATTGTAGTTTCATGACCAGAGACAAATCTTCAAAGGCACAGTATTTATTTATTCGGAGTGGTACATGCATTCACACAGTCTTGAGTTATAGGATGATTTGAAAAGTCATAGTCAATCGATCAATAATATAATAATACTTTTAGCATCTTTAATTTACAATCTGTAGAAACTATGAGAATAGGAAGGTTTAGAAATGTTGTGAAACATCACACTACAGTTGAAAAATATATCGCAAATAGAAATCCAATATGGATGGTGTTAAGAGATAGATGGGAGTAGTTGAATGGAGCTCAAGGGTGGGACTAATAACAACCCGATAACAAATGTAAAATATTCTGTCTCTGTATAATAGGTTCAGAACTTTTGTGAAACAGCACAGTTAAAAATATATGGCAAATAGAAATCAAACTGGATGGACATCAGAAATAGATGGGAGAGGTTGAGGGTAGAGGAAGGACAGCAATAAAAAGCCATATCTCAGACTGGCCAATAAAAATAAAAGATTAAGATGGGCAGTTTGAGATATGGCTTTTTCTTTGCAACTCTGTCTAGAAGGTCAGCATCCCAGAGTCGCCCCTTCACTGTTGACGTTGAGACTGGTGTTTTCCGGGTACTATTTAATGAAGCTGCCAGTTGAGGACCTGTGAGGCGCCTGTTTCTCAAACTAGACACTCTAATGTATTTGTCCTCTTAATCAGTTGTGCACTGGGGCCTCCCACTCCTCTTTCTATTCTAGTTAGAGCCAGTTTGCGCTGTTCTGTGAAGGTAGTACACAGCATTGTACGAGATCTTCAGTTTCTTGGCAATTTCTCGCATGGAATAGCATTCATTTCTCAAAACAAGAATATACTAAAGAGTTTCAGAAGAAAGTTATTTGTTTCTGGCCGTTTTGAGCCTGTAATCGAACCCATAATTGCTGATGCTCCAGATACGCAACTAGTCTCAAGGCCTGTTTTATTGCTTCTTTAATGAGCACAACAGTTTTCAGCCAAAGGGTTTTCTAATGATCAATTAGCCTTTTAAAATGATAAACTTGGATTAGCAAACACAACGTGCCATTGGAACACAGGACTGATGTTTGCTGATAATGGGCCTCTGTACGCCTATGTAGATATTCCATAAAAAATCAGTCGTTTCCAGCTACAATAGCCCTTTACAACATTAATAATGTCTACACTGTATTTCCGATCAATTTGATGTTATTTTAATAGACAAAAAAATTGCTAAGTGACCCCAAACTTTTGAACGGTAGTGTATGTATGTATCTATATAAAGTACAAATCAAAATATATTTTATATTTGAGATTCTTCAAATAGCCACCCTTTAGCCACCCTTTGCCTTGATGCTAAATAGCCATGCAGCCTATTTTGACTGTTAACAATATAGGCTTGACGGATGTGGAATGCGAGTGGAGGAAGCCAGCCATGCCCAACCAGGAACAGTCAGTGGAGGAACTGCACCCGGCCGAAGACTACAACTCTCTGTCCTGAGAGCCCACAGAGGATGATCTTCAGTGGCTAAGGAACCGTCTCCAGGTCAGGTTCAGTGGAATGGCATGTCTCCTTTAACCTGAGCCAGAACAACCACTACCCACCCTGTCATCCCTGTTTGTACTGGACATTGTTAAAAAACAAGGGCACCTGGGGCATGCAGGCATCCTGGCTGGCATGGCACTGTCGTTGGAGCAGCAGGAGGCTATACGGCAGGCAACAGTTGGACAGCGCACCAACCCCAACTGGCACACCATGAGGAGAGGGAGGTTGACGGCCAGCAGCTATGGAGTAGTGGTTAGGGGCATGCACGTTACTCCATCGCTGCTAAAAAGTTCCCTCAGATCACAGTCGTTGGATGGGGTGTTGTCTGTAAAGTAGGGCACAGATTACAAAGAGGAGGGCATCAAGGCATTCAAATGGCTTCAGGGATGGATGTGCAGGAGTCAGGGCTTTGGGTCACAGGGTTTGGGATTCTGGGTGCCTCACCGGATGGTCTGGTGGGCACCACAGCAGTGGTGGAGGTCAAGTGTCCCTATGGTGCAAGAGACCTTACCATTGAAGAGGCAGTGAAGTTGAAGGATTTCTATATCAAGGAGGGAAGGTCTTACAGCCTCCATGAAAACCCTCTTTACTGGCACCAGGTCCAAGGTCAGCTCCACATCACTGGAAGGGACCCCTGCTACTTCGTTGTGTGGACCACCAAAGCCTCCATCATCACACACATCCAGTGTGACAACCTCTGACAGGCACATATTGCTCCTCCTGTCAGTACCTGTTTTCAGGGAAGCCAATGGTCCAAAAAGATTCCACATACACTACCGGTCAAAAGTTTTAGAACACTTACTCATTCAAGTTTCTTTCTTTATTTTGACTATGTTTTTACATTGTAGAATATTAGTGAAGACATCAAAACTATGAAATAACACATATGGAATCATGTAGTAACCAAAAAAGTGTTAAACAAATATAACAAAATATATGTTATATTTGAGATTCTTCAAATAGCCACCCTTTGCCTTGATGACAGCTTTGCACATGCTTGGCATTCTCTCAACCAGGTTCATGAGGTAGTCACCTGGAATGCATTTCAATTAACAGGTGTGCCTTCTTCAAAGTTAATTTGTGGAATTTATTTCCTTCTTAATGTGTTTGAGCCAATCAGTTGTGTTGTAACAAGGTATACAGAAGCTAGCATTATTTGATAAAAAAACAAGTCCATATTGTGGCAAGAACAGCTCAAATAAGCAAAGATAAACTACAGTCCATCATTACTTTAAGACATGACGGTCAGACAATACCAGAACATTTCAAGAACATTTAAAGTTTCTTCAAGTGCAGTTGCAAAAGCCATCAAGCACTATGATGAAACTGGCTCTCATGATGACCGCCATAGGAATTGAAGACCCAGAGTTACCTCTGCTGCAGAGGATAAGTTCATTAGAGTTACCAGCCTCAGAAATTGTAGCCCAAATAAATGCTTCACGGAGTTCAAGAAACAGACACATCTCAACATCAACTGTTCAGAGGAGACTGTGTGAATCAGGCCTTCATGGTCGAATTGCTGCAAAGAAACCACTACTAAAGGACACCAATAAGAAGAAGAGACTTGCTTGGGCCAAGAAACACGAGCAATGGACATTAGACCGGTGGAATTGTTTCCTTTTGTCTGGAGTCCAAATTGGAGATTTTTGGTTCCAACCGCCGTGTCTTTGTGAGACGCAGTGTGGGTGAACGGATGATCTCCGCATGTGTATTTCCCACCGTAAAGCATGGAGGAGGAGTCTTTGTGGTGTGGGGGTCTTTGCTGGTGACACTGTCTGTGATTTATTTAGAATTCAAGGCACACTTAACCAGCATGGCTACAACAGCATTCTGCAGTGATACGCCATCCCAACTGGTTTGGGCTTAGTGGGACTATCATTTGTTTTTCAACAGGACAATGACCCAACACACCTCCAGGCTGTGTAAGGGCTATTTTACCCAGAAGGAGAATGATGGAGTGCTGCATCAGACGACCTGGCCTCCACAATCCCCCGACCTCAACCTAATTGAGATGGTTTGCGATGAGTCGGACCGCAGAGTGAAGGAAAAGCAGCCAACAAATGCTCAGCATTTGTGGGAACTCCTTCAAGACTGTTGGAAAAGCAATTCTCATGAAGTTGGTTGAGAGAATGCCAAGAGTGTGCAAAGCTGTCATCAAGGCGAAGGTTGGCCACTTTGAAGAATCTCAAATGTAAAACATTCTTTGATTTTCTTAACACTTTTTGGGTTACTACATGATTCCATATGTACTATTTCATAGTTTTGATGTCTTCACTATTATTCTACAATGTAAACCTTGAATGAATAGGTGTTCTAAAATTTCTGACCGGTAGTGTATTTCATGCACACACACTAGGCTCCCAGAATAGGTTATATTACATATAAGTTTTGCTTAATGCAGTCAACTAAAGTAATGTAGTTGACTTTATCATGGGCACAGTGATAATTTATATCTGTGATGTTCAAATTATTTCTTACCTTGTGTCTTACTTGCTGAAGGCCCCAGTCATCCCTGCATGTACCTGACATTGTTGAAAAACAAGTGATCAAAGAATAAAGATCAGACACAAACAATAAGCTCCTAGAATAGGTTATATTGCGCTGACCAACTGGCAAGTGTCTTCACTGACATTTTTAACCTGTCCCTGGCCGCATCTGTAATACCTACATGTTTCAAGCAGACCTACATAGTCCCTGTGCCCAAGAACACCAATGTAACCTGCCTAAATGACTAACGACCCGTAGCACTGACGTCTGTAGCCATGAAGTGCTTTGAAAGGCTGGTCATGGCTCACATCAACACCATCATCCTAGAAACCCTAGACACACTCCAATTTGCATCCCGCCCCAACAGATCCACAGATGACGCAATATATTTTGCACTCAACACTGGCCTTTCCCTCCTGGACAAAAGGAACACCTACGTGAGAATGCTGTTCATTGACTACAGGTCAGCGTTCAACACCATAGTGCACTCAAAGCTCATCACTAAGCTAAGGACCCTGGGACTAAACACCTCCCTCTGCAACTGGATCCTGGACTTCCTGACAGGCCGCCCCCAGATGGTAAGGGTAGGCAACAACACATCTGCCACGCTGATCCTCAACACGGGGGCCCCTCAGGCGTGCGTGCTTAGTCCCCTCCTGTACTCCCTGTTCACCCATGACTGTGTGGCCAAGCACGACTCCAACACCATCATTACGTTTTCAGACGATATCTGGTCAAACACAATTTTTTCCAAAACTTTACTAAGGGTTGGTAACAGGCTAATTGGTCAGCTATTTGAGCCAGTAAAGGGGGCTTTACTATTCTTATGTAGCAGAATGACTTTTGCTTCCTTCCAGGCCTGAGGGCACACACTTTCTAGTAGGCTTAAATTGAAGATATGGCAAATAGGAGTGGCAATATCGTCCACTATTATCTTCAGTAATTTTCCATCCAAGTTGTCAGACACTGGTGGCTTGTCATTGTTGATAGACAACAATTCTTTTTTCACCTCTTCCACACTTACTGTACAGAATTACAATTCTTGTCTTTCATAATTTGGTCAGATAGACTTGGATGTGTAGTGTCAGCATTTGTTGCTGGCATATCATGCCTAAGTTTTCTAATCTTGCCAATGAAAAAGTAATTAAAGTAGTTGGCAATATCAATCAGTTTTGTGATGAATGAGCCATCTGATCCAATGAATGATGGAGCTGAGTTTGCCTTTTTTCCCAAGTTGCTCCAAAGCTTTTCACTATCATTTTTTATGTCATTTATCTTTGTTTTATAGTGTAGTTTCTTCTTCTTTTTATTCAGTTTAGTCACATGATTTCTCAATTTGCAGTACGTTTGCCAATCGGTTGGGCAGCCAGACTTATTTACCATTCCTTTTTCTTCATTTCTCTCAACCATACAATTTTTAAATTCCTCATCAATCCACAGGGATTTAACCGTTTTTACAGTCATTTTCTAAATGGGTGCATGCTTATTAGTAACTGGGATAAGAAATGTCATAAATGTGTCAAGTGCAACGTCTGTTTGCTCCTCATTACACACCACGGACCAACAAATATTCTTTACATCAACAACATAGGAATCACTACAAAACTTATAGTATGACCTCAAATACACTATATTAGGCCCAGACTTTGGAACTTTGTCTTAATAGATATGGCTACTATATTGTGATCACTACATCCGATGGATCTGGATACTGCTTTCAAGCACATATCTGCAGCATTAGTAAAGATGTGATCAATACATGTTGATGATTTCATACCTGTGCTGTTTGTAACTACCCTGGTAGGTTGACTGATAACCTGAACCAGGTTGTTCAATGTAGGCCTACATTCCATGTGACTTTTGAAAAAAACATGCAGAGCTTGACATTAACCTGTTTATCCACTTGTCCATCAGACAAGGAGGTGACTGAAAATGTTGTTGTTGTTTGATGCAAGAAACCACTTTACGGCCTTCCGGTGATGCAACTTAGGAAATGGCTGCCTGATTTTTTGTACTGCACATCGGTGTAACGCCCTGGCTCCGGGACTCTGAATATTGAGCCAGGGTTGTTCATTCTTTTGGGTGTATTTCTATGTGTTTGGTCAAGTGACTCCCAATCGGAGGTAACGAGTGTCAGCTGTCGGCTCGTTATCTCTGATTGGGAGCCATATTTAATCTGTTTGTTTTCCGTTGGGGGTTGTGGGTTTTTGTTCATTGTTCAGTAGTTGTCACTGAGGACTTCACGGATCGTGTTTGTTTTGTCGTGTGTTTCAATATTAAAATCATCATGTTCACTCCCAACGCTGCGCTTTGGTCATACTTCATAGGCGATCGTGACAGAAAAACCCACCACAACGAGACCAAGCAGCAGTTGGATAACGAGTGGTGGAGCCAGAAGAGCGAAGGTTGGGAGAGGACTATGGAGGCCTGGTCCACCGAGAGGAGAGACCCCAGAAATTTTTTAGGGGGGGGCTCACGACGTCGGGGCAGAAGGTGTACGGCCCGGAGGAGTGCAAGAGGTTGGCAGATATGGCCGCCAGTTTAAGGGGGCCACTGGTTACGAAGGGGATGGAAAGTGTGGAGGCACGGCGAGAGGTACTGGGGGTGTTTCCAGTCCGGTCCGGCCCGTTCCTGATCCCCGTGTAGGGCCAGGGTGTGTGTCCCCAGTGCGGTTCTGTCTGTCCCTGCTCAACGCACCAAGCCTACGGGGTGCGTCGCCAGCCCAGCTCGGCCTGTTCCTGCGCCCCGCACCAAGTCTGTGGTGCGTTTTGCCAGCCCAGCCCGGCCTGTCCCTGCTCCACGCACCAAGGATACGGTGTGCGTCGACAGCCCAGCCCGGCCTGTCCCTGCTCCACGCACCAAGGATACGGTGTGCGTCGACAGCCCTGCCCGGCCTGTTCCTGCTCCACGCACCAAGGATACGGTGTGCGTCGACAGCCCTGCCCGGCCTGTTCCTGCTCCACGCACCAAGGATACGGTGTGCGTCGACAGCCCTGCCCGGCCTGTTCCGGCCACTCGCACCAGGGATACGGTGCGCGTCGCCAGCCCGACCCGGCCTGTTCCGGCCACTCGCACCAGGGATACGGTGCACGTCGCCAGCCCGGCCCGGCCTGTTCGGCCACTCGCACCAGGGATACGGTGCGCGTCGCCAGCCCGACCCGGCCTGTTCATGCCACTCGCACCAGGGATACGGTGCGCGTCGCCAGCCCGGCCCGGCCTGTTCCTGCCACTCGCACCAAGCCAGGGGGGCGAGTCGTCAGCCTGGTAAGGCCCATTCCTGTTCCACGCACCAAGCCAGGGGCGCGTGTCGTCAGTCCGGCTCCGGCCAGCGGGGCTAGACAGGACCGGGGGACTTTGGGGGTTGGAGAGGGAGTGGGGACCAGGGCCGAGCCGGAGCCGCCGCCGAGGAGGTGTGCCCACCCAGCCCTCCCTTGTGTAGCCCTTGTTGAGCGCGCGGTCGCGGTCCGCGCCTTTAGGGGGTACTGTAACGCCCTGGCTCCGGGACTCTGAATATTGAGCCAGGGTTGTTCATTCTTTTGGGTGTATTTCTATGTGTTTGGTCAAGTGACTCCCAATCGGAGGTAACGAGTGTCAGCTGTCGGCTCGTTATCTCTGATTGGGAGCCACATTTAATCTGTTTGTTTTCCGTTGGGGGTTGTGGGTTTTTGTTCATTGTTCAGTAGTTGTCACTGAGGACTTCACGGATCGTGTTTGTTTTGTCGTGTGTTTCAATATTAAAATCATCATGTTCACTCCCAACGCTGCGCTTTGGTCATACTTCAGGCGATCGTGACAATCGGTTGGGTATTTCCTCCCTAAATTAAATTATTTACTCTGAGCATTATAATAACTTAAACTAAAATGGAAAAGGGGAAAGTAAGAAAAGGTAGTGGAGCTACAATGATAGTCCGTAACAAGAAAGGAGAAGCTAAAATCATCAACAAAACAGACATGGCTAATGCTAGCACAAACAAGCTAGCAGCAGCAAAATAAACTAATTTCGTGAGGTGATAATGGAGGAATTGGGCGAGGCACTTGCTGGCTTTCGAGAGGAACTTCGAGAAGATGCACGAAAATAACTAAATGAGTTCAAGAAGGACATTAACCAGAAACTCTAAGAAAACAAAGAAGAACTTCACAGCATATCTACAAGAATGGGGGATGCAGAACAGCACATTGGAGAAATGGATACATGGAACACTGCGGCCAAGGATGCACTTGTACAGTCTTTGAAAAGCCATCACGCACTACAGGCAAAAGTGACAGAACCTGTAGGTTTTTCACGTCGCACTAACATTATACTTTATTCCGTGGCAGAGGGCGCAGAAAAATACTCGATGCCCAAATCCGTGGAGGGACCATTGAAATAAATACTTGAAGACGACACTGACCTGGGAATCGAGAGAGCACACCGAGCTCTGGCCTCAAAACCCCCCAGCGGCGCCCCACCAAGATCCATAGTTGTATGGTTCCTACAATTCTCAGTCAAAGAGAAAGTCCTCCGTGCTGCCTGGAAACAGCCTGTTAACTTCCAAGGCCAACGAGTGTTCTTTCATCATGACTACGCGGGAGAGATACTGAAAAGAAGGAAGGAATACACCCCTATCAGGAAGGCACTAAAAGAGAAAGGGATTCGCTTTCTAACACCATTCCCGGCAAAAAGGCAGGTATTTCTGGATAATGGCCCTGTTACATACGAGCATGCAGACAAGGCGGCTGAGGACCTGAAGTCGAGGGGCATCCCAATGGCATATACCGCCAGGAGAAAGGAGTCTTCACCGGCGGAAAGACTCAAGCAGGTCCTCCCATGGACCGTGGTCGGCGAGCAGAGTCACAGAGAAAGAGGGAAGTCACTACCTTATGGATAGATTTGGTTTCAACAAAGAAGTGATACAGTGCATCAAAACACCGTATTCATGTCCGACTGCTAGAATAAAGATGAATGTACATTTGTCACGAATGATACGTTTAGAACGAGGGGCAAGACAAGGCTGTAATCTTTCACCCACGCTCTTCTCCTTGTACATCGAGCCATTAGCATAGGCAATAAGACAGGACCCATCTTTGGAAGGAATAACAATAAGAGGCAGTGAACATAATATATGCATGTATGCTGATGATGTTCTCTTATTCCTTAAAGACCCAGGTTCAAGTGTACCTAGATTGATGGATGTTTTGCAAACATTTGGAACATATTCAGGGTATGTGCTTAACGTACAAAAGACCCAAGCCCTAGTATATAATTATACCCCACAGCAAGAGCTGATGAGTAGGTATAACTTCCAGTGGACCTCTTCATCCATTAAATATCTTGGAGTAAATCTACCAAAAGATACACCAAAACTTTATGATATGAATTATGTTCACATCAACAAGAAAGTATATGATGACCTGGAAAGGTGGAATTCACTTCCTTTGGATCTTAGTAGTAGAATTGAAACAATCAAAATGAATATCCTGCCGAAGTTACTGTATTTGTTCCAATCACCGCCCATAGAAATCCCGCCTAAACAGTTTAAATGGATATTAAGGTTTATCTGGAACAGTAAGAGGCCAAGAATTATATATACAGTACAACATTAAAATTGTTGGGGGTATGGCCTTACCAAGCCTAAAATATTATGTGTTGATGCAATTCAGAATACGAATCCAAATGGAAAGACTCATTTCGTGAGGTGATAAAGGAGGAATTGCATGAGACACTCGCTGGCCTACGAGAGGAACTTCGAGAAGATGCACAAAAATAACTGTAATAGAAATATAAAAAATAAAAAAATCAGTGGATTAATTTCTCTCTTAAGACATGGCTTAGGGTAGGGCAAATTCATTTAGATAGAAGTCAACCTGCTGAGTTGGTCCGCATATGACCCCAGCTTCATCAGGATAGCAGATTTAAACAGTGGACACAGAAATGCATCACATCATTTTGTACAATTATAAGGAATGGGGATCTAGGGAACTTCCAAGACCTAAGTAAAAAACATGGCTTAGATAAACAAGATTTTTACAGATACCTACAGGGTCGACATTACTTTTTAAAAGAAATAAAAGTGATTGACCCTCGGGCACCTCAGAAATTGATCCAAGTATTCACTAACACATACAACTTGGGGAGTATCAAAAAAACTATTTCAAATCTTTACTTGGGTATTATATCCTCAAAGAAACACTCTAAAACCTATATTAAACAGAAATGGGAGGAGGAACTTAACATTGAAATAACTGATTAAACATGGTTGAACATATTTGAGACTCAATTAGGCTCTACCAACTCAAGGTCTTGGAGAGAATTCTGTTAGACGAATGTTATACATTTCTTCATAACACCTAAACTGAAATCAAAACAGACTGGCTCCCAACACCCTTGTTGGAGAGAATGCGGGCTATCAAGGGCGGATCACTCTAATATATTTTGGTCCTGCCCCGCAATTGAAACTTACTGGGGAGAAATAATTGGTTTTTGACATTTCTTTTTATTTGGGTGAAATACCTGATAACTTACACAATAGAGAAAAGTACCTGTTGAAGGTCCTACTGGCAGCCAGTAAAAAGGCTATCACTAGGAAATGGCTACCGAAAGACCCTCCCACCGTGACCCAATGGATAGACATTGTTAAAGAAATACTCTATGCTTTCAGAACTCATGAAGAGAGAGGCCAGGAATACTGGGAAAAATGGGTTTCGGACTTGAAAATTGTCTAATTCAAAGATGTTACTGTAACTAATCTGATGAACGTATGATGTGTACTGTACCTGCCAGACCTTTGTTGTTGTTGTTTTATACATATTTGTTGTGTTATTCATAAAATAAAATAAAATAAAAATAAAAAATAAATATATATATATATGTATATACATATATGTACATACAGTGGGGAGAACAAGTATTTGATACACTGCTGATTTTGCAGGTTTTCCTACTTACAAAGCATGTAGAGGTCTGTACTTTTTATCATAGGTACACTTCAACTGTGAGAGACGGAATCTAAAACAAAAATCCAGACAATCACATTGTTTGATTTTTAAGTAATTAATTTGCATTTTGTTGCATGACATAAGTATTTGATACATCAGAAAAGCAGAACTTAATATTTGGTACAGAAACCTTTGTTTGCAATTACAGAGATCATACGTTTCCTGTAGGTCTTGACCAGGTTTGCACAAACTGCAGCAGGGATTTTGGTCCACTCCTCCATACAGACCTTCTCCAGATCCTTCAGGTTTCGGGGCTGTCGCTGGGCAATACGGACTTTCAGCTTCCTCCAAAGATGTTCTATTGGGTTCAGGTCTGGAGACTGGCTAGGCCACTCCAGCACCTTGAGATGCTTCTTACGGAGCCACTCCTTAGTTGCCCTGGCTGTGTGTTTCGGGTCGTTGTCATGCTGGAAGACCCAGCCACGACCCATCTTCAATGCTCTTACTGAGGGAAGGAGGTTGTTGGCCAAGATCTCGCGATACATGGCCCCATCCATCCTCCCCTCAATACGGTGCAGTCGTCCTGTCCCCTTTGCAGAAAAGCATCCCCAAAGAATGATGTTTCCACCTCCATGCTTCACGGTTGGGATTGTGTTCTTGGGGTTGTACTCATCCTTCTTTTTCCTCCAAACACGGCGAGTGGAGTTTAGACCAAAAGCTCTATTTTTGTCTCATCAGACTACATGACCTTCTCCCATTCCTCCTCTGGATCATCCAGATGGTCATTGGCAAACTTCAGACGGGCCTGGACATGCGCTGACTTGAGCAGGGGGACCTTGCGTGCGCTGCAGGATTTTAATCCATGACGGCGTAGTGTGTTACTAATGGTTTTCTTTGAGACTGTGGTCCCAGCTCTCTTCAGGTCATTGACCAGGTCCTGCCGTGTAGTTCTGGGCTGATCCCTCACCTTCCTCATGATCATTGATGCCCCACGAGGTGAGATCTTGCATGGAGCCCCAGACCGAGGGTGATTGACCGTCATCTTGAACTTCTTCCAATTTCTAATAATTGCGCCAACAGTTGTTGCCTTCTCACCAAGCTGCTTGCCTATTGTCCTGTAGCCCATCCCAGCCTTGTGCAGGTCTACAATTTTATCCCTGATGTCCTTACACAGCTCTCTGGTCTTGGCCATTGTGGAGCGGTTGAAGTCTGTTTGATTGAGTGTGTGGACAGGTGTCTTTTAAACAGGTAACGAGTTCAAACAGGTGCAGTTAATACAGGTAATGAGTGGAGAACAGGAGGGCTTCTTAAAGAAAAACTAACAGCCGGAATTCTTACTGGTTGGTAGGTGATCAAATACTTATGTCATGCAATAAAATGCAAATTAATTACTTAAAAATCATACAATGTGATTTTCTGGATTTTTGTTTTAGATTCCGTCTCTCACAGTTGAAGTGTACCTATGATAAAAAATTACAGACCTCTACATGCTTTGTAAGTAGGAAAACCTGCAAAATTTGCAGTGTATCAAATACTTGTTCTCCCCACTGTATAATAATAATTAAAAACACTTTACAAAATAAAATTCCTTATTATTCCCATACCATTATTACAGAGAATCAGACAAATGGTCTACTTAGCTTATTCAAGCCTGTCTCAAAATACAACACTGCCCCTTTAAGACAAAAAAAAGCTCTTCACCTGACTCACTTTTCAAAGATGTCTAGAAATCTACACGTTTTGTGCTCTTGTAGGAAGTAATCACTCCTCTATTGCTGACTACAAATGATCTATAACTGGGCTAATAACTCACTAACTAGCAAAGGATATGAACAAAATGTGCACACGTGGCTACATGCAGCTCTCGCATTGATCTCAAAACAACCGCATCTACTCACGACTGCTCATGCTGTAAACACAGTCCAGTTCAAAGTAAATGGCACACATCCATATATGGCAATGGTCTATTTGCATATAGGCCTACTGCAGCTCTGATTGTTTATGCCGCATCGGTCTGTGTAGGACTGAGTCGTGCATGTCAATTCAATATAATCCTACTCCGATGCGTTCTGCCTACAACAAAATATCTTGCATTGTTCGTTTTGTTTCGGTATGTTGCATTGAAAGTGGCTAATATTGCATTGATTCGATCACAATGCCACAGTAAAGGGAAACGTTGATAGTGTTAACATGGAAAACTCTAGAACAGTGGTCACCAACCTTTTCTGAGTCAAGATCACATTCTGAGTCAAAATGCAAGCCGAGATCTACCGCTCAGATAATTTTTTTACATTACTTAAAAAATTTAAGCCTATGCAACATTAACCAATTAAAAACAGTACTGAAGCAATGACGTAAGCTATTAGGCCCAATACATTATCACCACATATTGGCTGTGCTTGAATTGCCCTGCCAATGCATTGTTGTTCAGGCAATAGATTATTATTTTCAAAATTTGAGGTAGGCTATATGATCACACTGGCAATAGATCCGTTGTTGTATTACTTGTGAGGCACAGCTGAAACTTAAAAAAAAAACAATTCTGGACTGATGGTGCCTGCATCTGATGGTCAGTCTCAGCGGAGGGAGAGAGCAGCAGACTGAGGGTCCGCCGCTCAACATCCCTCCGCTCTCCCTTTCCTCCGCTGACAATTACCAAAAAGGGACAGCATCTTCCAGCTGATGGCGAAACTTGAGTTACACCGCATTATTTCTGCCTCATGCACAAATTCATGTTGTTACTACCATGAACAGAGAAAGTTAAATATTCCTCTATATATATAGCTAGCAAATCCGACTACACAAACTGTGAGTTAACGTTAACTAGCTAATGTTAGCTAAATATTCCTTGCCTGTGGTTTAAGCATTGTTATGGACTTATAACATCCAATTTGTTTGTTTTTCTATAAAATAAAACGGTGATTTTGAGAGTGAAAACCTATAAAATCTATGAAAAATCTGAAACCTGGAAAAACAAATTTGGGAAAAAATTATGTAGAATTTTTGAAAGAATAAAACGGATTTATAGGGGGCCCTAGGGTGAGGTGCGAGGAGGACAGCGGGATGAGAGGCAGGAGGGAAAGGGAAGAAAGGGTGGAAGGGGGAAAAAAAGAGGGAAGAGGAAAAGAGGGGTAGAAGATGAAGGGAAGCGAGAGAAGAAAAGAAGAGAGGGGTATAGGGAAAGAAAGAGAGGAAAATAAGAGACGATAATGAAGGAGGTAGAAGAGAGGAAGGATCGAGAAGAGAGGAGGAGAGAAGTGGAGGGAGAGTACAGAGTATCTAACATGCAGCCACAGTAGCTGTGTCTCGGCCACAGTAGCTGTGTCTCAAGGCATTGATGTTGTCGTTTTGGGGGAACTTCATAAAAAGCTTGTAATGACTTTGCTGGAACATGGTTGATGTCGGCAAACTTGTAATAGATGAGGTGATTCAATTAACTGATTGGACGGGTTACACAACCTCGACTGGCCAATCACATGCCAGCGTGACGTCGCCATCAACTCCAGTGGGTTAGAGAGTTAGAAAAGGGACACACTGTATTTCCTCACAGGACACAAAGTCCTATGCAGTAATTTACAATCCTGAAATGGCATTGATCCATTATGCTAACTTGTATTGCAGCCAAGTTGACAAAGTTATTAGTGTTTTATGTAATATGGATGAGGCAGTGTAAATAAATGAAGAGGTATACAGCGAAACCCTGGGATATTCAATACTGTAATCATATGCAATGTGATTCATAGGCCAGTGGTAAACCATAGCAATCTGCATTGACACCATTTATCGACAAACACAAGTATTACTCATTCATTGTTTGTGTGTGTTGCTTACTGTATGCTGTCATCCCACAGCAGCATATGGCTGATTTATCCATCAGTCAGTGTGAGAGCATTGCAGTATAGGCAGCAAGGCTGGGAAGTGACAGTTAAATACATACATCATGGAGCTGTGCTTTTGGGAAGGCGTTTATCACACTGCCTGACTCAAAGAGAACAGCTACTAACAGGCTGCCTGACAGGCAGCAAGCCCCCTTTCCCTATATGTCTATCCTCATCTATCCTATTTCTCCCTCTCCATCGTCCCTCTCTCCTCATCTTTCCCCCTCATCTCTCTCCTCCACATCCCTCTCTCAGACACTTTGGTCATGGCTTCTGTGTGTGTTTGGGAAGAGAGATAGAGGGTAAGAGAGATGGAGAGAGAAATAGAGAGAGGGGGCCATTACATAGCTATGTGTGTGTGTGTGTGTGTGTGTGTGTGTGTGTGTGTGTGTGTGTGTGTGTGTGTGTGTGTGTGTGTGTGTGTGTGTGTGTGTGTGTGTGTGTGTGTGTGTGTGTGTGTGTGGCTGCCAGTTGTAGTGGCCAGCTGTTCGGCCTTAAAATCTCTGCACATCTGCCAGATTGGTTTGCCTCGAAGTGAAGGGCATCCACCATGCTGTGTTGGAGTGGGGGAGGTGTGGGAAAAGAGGATAGAGGGATGGGGAGAGGAGAGCACTAGGGAGGTGTGTATGGAAGGAGGGAGGGAGGGAGGGGGAGAGGAGAGCAGAAGAGAGTGAGGGGAGAAAAGGAGCGAGGGAGGCTTAGTTACTCAGCAAAAATCCAGAGAATGACTGCAACTTTTACTGTAAAAACCAGACTGGTAAAGAGTAAAGAGAGAGAAAGTAAAAAGAAAAAGAGTTTAAGAGGAGAGGTCAGGAAGAGATGGAGAAGGTCAAAGGTGTAAATAAGGATGAGAGAAAAAGGAATGACAGTTTATAAAAAAGAGGTGGACTTGGCTGCACCTAGGCTTTTAAAGAGGTCAGAGAGCATAAAGCAGGTCAACAGGAGAAGAGCTTATAGGGAGAGGTCAGAACAACAAACACTGGGTTGCACTGATAAAGGCTTTAACACGGACGCTTCAAAACGTTAACAGCTTTTCCGTCTGACCTAAAAAATAAAAGGTAAAAATGAGGGGAAGAATATATTTGTTATATTCTTTCTGGTGGCTCTTCCTTCTGATCTTCTTTTACAGACTATGGAAAGCTAAATATACCTAACCTCATCTTAAAGGGATAGTTCACCCCAAAATCAAAGTTTATCAGATGGTTACAGCACATTTTTTTAAGTTATCTAAAGTAGCCATATGAGCACTGATGGTTATGAATGGTTATACATGCTTATGAATGCTATTAGAGAAACATGACAGAATGGCACCCAGTCATCGCTATGAATCACAGAATATTGCAGTTGTGGGCAAATACTCACTAACTATAGCCCTCTCTTCATGGGCTCGATGGAAGCCATTTTGAAGTCATTTTCAATTTCCTTGGGAATTGAATTGTTTCTGTCTGTCTGTCTGTCTGTGCGTCTGTGTGTCTATCTGTCTGTGTTTCTGTCTGAGTGTCTGTCTGGCTGGCTGCAGTGATAGATTATTGCCAACAATTTATGTCTGCAAAACAGACCCCTGCAACGTGTAAAGTTTCCCAAAATACTTGCAGTTTAAGATTAAATAACATGCAACACATTGTGGGGCTGCTTACTTTAACACTTAAACTGTCGGGCCTTGCTACCCCCCTTACTACACTAATGAGCAGCTATTTTGACTGCAACATTCTAACAGTATAATAAAAACTACTAATACATATATGCTACGGGAATAATTATCCTTTGGTTGTTTATGAAGGTCTTGGGTAACATTAGAATATGGGGGAAAAAAATTATTTCAAAGAAACACAATAGCATTTTCATTAGTTTATGTTACTGTAGGCGATCTGCTGCCACGTGCTCACGTTCGGAGCGCAAACAATGATGTACAGTGCCTTCAGAAAGTATTCACACCCCTTGACTTTTTCCACATTTGGTTGTGTTTAAGCCTGAATTTAAAATGGATTAAATTGAGATTTTGTGTCACTGGCCTACACACAATACCCCATAATGTCAAAGTGGAATTATGTTTTTAGAAATGTTTACATATTAATTAAAAATAAAAAGCTGAAATGTCTTGATCCAATAAGTATTCAGCCCCTTTGTTATGGCAAGCCTAAGTAAGTTCAGGAGTAAACATTTGCTTAACAAGTCACATAATAAGTTGCATGGACTCACTCTGTAGTGCAATAATAGTGTTTAACATGATTTCTTTAATGACTACCTCTTCTCTGTACCCCACACATATAATTATCTGTAAAGTTCCTCAGTCCAGCAGTGAATTTCAAACACCGATTCAACAACTAAGACCAGGGAGGTTTTCCCAATGCGTCGTAAAGAAGGGCACCTATTGGTAGATGGGAAAAAAAAGAAGCAGACATTAAATATCCATTTGAGCAAGTTATTAATTACACTTTGGATGGTGTGTCAATACACCCAGTCACTTCCTTTCAGTTGTCGGAGAGGAAGGAAACCACTCAGGGACTTCACCATGAGGCCAATGGTAACTTTAAAACACTTACAGAGTTTAATGGCTGTGATAGGAGAAAACTGAGGATGGATCAACAACGTTATAGTTACTCCACAATACTAACCTAAATGACAGAGTGAAAAGAAGGAAGTCTGTACAGAATAAAAATATTCCAAAACATGCACTAAAGTAAAACTGCAAATTAAATAAAATTAAATTGATGTCCTGAATACAAAGTGTTATGTTTGGGGCAAATCCAATCACATCACTGAGTACCACTCTTCATATTTTCAAGCATGGTGGTGGCTGCATCATCTTATGGGTATGCTTGTCATCGGGAAGGACTAGGGAGTTTTTTTGGGGGGATAAATATAAACGAAATAGAGCTACTGTGAGCACAGGCAAAATTCTAGAGGAAAACCTGGTTCAATCTACCTTCCAACAGACACTGTGATACAAATGCACTTTTCAGCAGGACAATAACCTAAAACACAAGGCCACATATACACTGGAGTTGCTTACCATGACAACATTTAATGTTCCTGAGTGGCCTAGTTACAGTTTTGACTTAACATCTGCTTGAAAATCTATGGCAAGACCTGAAAATGGCTGTCTAGCAATGATCAACAACCATATTAACGGAGCTTGAATAATTTTTAAAAGAATAATGTGCAAATATTGTACAATCCAGGTGTGGAAAGCTCTTAGAGACTTACCCAGAAAGACTCACAGCTGTAATTGCTGCCAAAGGTGATTCTATCATGTATTGACTCAGGGGTGTGAATACTTATGTAAATTAGATATTTCTGTATTTATTTTCCAAGAAATTAGCACCAAATTTTTTTTACTTTGTCATTATGGGGTATTGTGTGTAGATGGGTGAGATTATTATTATTTATTTATTTTTTAATTCAGGCTGTAACACATATATAAATCATTGAGCGCAAAGGAACAGAGGTTAATCTAGGAAAAGGTGCAATTTTTAAATAGAGCTTGTCTCTTCAATTTTGAGAGATCTTTGGCAAAGGTAAGTGTTTTGGAAACCTCAGAATCTGCTCTTTCTGATACTATATAGAAATCAAAACATCTTACCTTATGTGACTCTGTAGGTTAATTTGAAAAAGTAACTTTTTGGTGCTCCGGGGAAAAAATGACATGTCCTCTTAAAACTGCTTATAACTAAAATGATGTTAATGGTATTGAAATTCTAACAACATTAATGTGTTAAATATACCTATTTTGGAAAAGTCAAGGACAGAGGGGTGCATGACTTAAAAAATTGCAGAGATATTTCAAATTTCAATTCACATGCAGTCAAAATGGCTGCATGTGTTATGTCTGTCTAATCACTGCCTTCTCAACCAATTGAGACTATAAATATTATGAACGATAAGACATTTTGGGGGTTTTCAGTGTTGTTTCGGGACAGAACATTTCAGCCATTGGCCTGGTTTCAGCATACGACACGGATCGACTCAATAAAAAAAAGGGTTGCAAAGAGGAGAGAAAGAAAGAAAGTTTGTGGAGGAGTGAGAGAGAGAAAGTGACCCAACCAGAGACCCGATTGATCCGCTGTTTACAGGTCTTTTTCATAGTTGGCTGGGCCCTGTCAGAACATCCACACACACACACACACACACACACACACACACACACACACACACACACATACACACACCCCCCCTCCTACTGGATTTCCTGTGATTTGGTATCCCTTGGTCTCCACTTACTCTCACCATCCACCCAGCTAACAATTCTAGAACGTTTTTTGTAATGTTACCTGTAATGTTTGAGTGTCCAGTTTTCTGTTAGTTAGGGGAACCTTCTGAGAACCTTTTTAGTACGTTTTGGTGTTCAAGTTAGGAGAACATTCCCTTAATGTCAAGCAGAACTTATCTAGAACGTGATTACAACGTTCTCGGAATATACAACATTAAAGGTGCAATATGCAGAAATCGCTCTGCCATTTCCTGGTTGCAAAAATTCTAATAGTTCGCCTAGTTTCAGTTTCTGTGACAAAACAAGCAGTCATTGTGTAGAATCTGTACCATCTAAACCGGTCTGATATATATTTTCTATAACCCAAAATATTGTATTTTCAGCTGTTTGAAGCTGGTGTACAAAACCAAAGGTAAAAGACGCAAAAACGATACTTAATGTTCTAGACATGTTTCATGAGAACTTTGCAAGAACATTCCTGTGTCCAGTTTTCTGAGGGTTAGGAGAATAGTCCATCAACATCACATCAAACATGCACAGAACATGTTTGCCATGTTCTCAGAATGTAAGATATTAATGTTATAGACACGTTTCATGGGAATGTTGCAAGAATATTTCTGTGTATCAGTCAGGACGTCGCCTGATGGTCCCAAAGAAATTATTTTTTGTTTCATTACATATCACGCCTTGTTACTGTTGCCAAGCCCATCAAGGCCCTGATTGGTGAACCACTGATCCATTCACAGCTATTTCTGTCTGTTGACAAGGTTAGGGAAACTCACACACAGTGATTTTAACATACAGAGTTTTCAACTTACAAATTTGACACAGATGATTACATTGTGCATAATCATTTATACATTAAGGACACTCAGACAGTGCTTTTAACTTACAATGTTTAGGCACCTCCCAGCGGGTAAGTTACAACCTTTACCAGTTCCACAACGACCATAGTCTCACCTAAGTGTTGATTTCCTGACTGATCTTCCCCTCTCCCAAGGTAACACCACCATCCTAGTCGCTGTGGACCGCTTTTCCAAGGCCTGCCGCCTCCTTCCTCTGCCCGGTCTCCCCATGGCTCTGCAAACTGCGGAGGCCCTGTTTACACACGTCTTCCGGCACAACGGGGTACCAGAGGATATAGTGTCTGACCGAGGTCCCCAGTTCACATCCAAGGTCTGGAAGCCGTTCATGGAACGTCTGGTGGTCTCGGTCAGCCTGACCTCTGGGTTCCACCCCGAGTCTAATGGGCAGGTGGAACGGGTAAATCAGGATGTGGGTAGGTTCCTGCGGTCCTACTGCCAGGACTGGCCGGGGGAGTGGTCGGTGTTCTTGCCATGGGCAGAATATGCCCAGAACTCTCTCCGCCACTCCTCTACTAACCTAACGCCATTCCAATGTGTTTTAGGTTACCAACCAGTTCTGGCACTGTGGCACCAGAGCCAGACTGAGGCTCCTGCGGTGGATGAGTGGTTTCGGCCCGCGGAGGGGACGTGGGATGCTGCCCACGTTCACCTCCAACGCGCTGTGCATCGTCAGAAGGCCAACGTTTTAAAAGTACGTACTGAACATACATAATTGTACTTGACATACATTGTGCGTGTTCATTTATACAGTAATTATTATTCAACATGTCCTCACCTGGGATTCTGAACTCAGAACCTCTTGGTTCACGGTACGCCGATCTTCCTGCTACACCACCATGTCCGTGTCAGGTATCGGTTAATTTGACTATACTCTCATCATTGATTTGATTTACTTACTGTATTTCAACAATTTAAGGGCTTTCTGTATAGTTGTCTAATGTTGGTGGGGTATATTAATTTAATGATACTCCTTATTCACTATGATCAATAAAAGTTTTTCTTGAGTGTACTTTTAACAGAGCTGAGATTTACTTCAAAGTGCCTGTCAAGTTGTTTCATTTACATTTACATTTTAGTCATTTAGCAGACGCTCTTATCCAGAGCGACTTACAGGAGCAATTAGGGTTAAGTGCCTTGCTCAAGGGCACATTTACGTCATTTAGCAGACGCTCTTATCCAGAGTGACTCACAAATTGGTGCATTCACCCTATAGGGGGGGGGGGGGGTAGAAGGATTACTTTATCCTATCCCAGGTATTCCTTAAAGAGGTGGGGTTTCAAATGTCTCCGGAAGGTGGTGAGTGACTCCGCTGTCCTGGCGTCGTGAGGGAGCTTGTTCCACCATTGGGGTGCCAGAGCAGCGAACAGTTTTGACTGGGCTGAGCGGGAACTATGCTTCCGCAGAGGAAGGGGAGCCAGCAGGCCAGAGGTGGATGAACGCAATGCCCTCGTTTGGGTGTAGGGACTGATCAGAGCCCGAAGGTACAGAGGTGCCGTTCCCCTCACTGCTCCATAGGCAAGCACCATGGTCTTGTAACGGATGCGAGCTTCAACTGGAAGCCAGTGGAGTGTGCGGAGGAGGGGGTGACGTGAGAGAACTTGGGAAGGTTGAACACCAGACGGGCTGCGGCATTCTGGATGAGTTGTAGGGGCTTAATGGCACAGGCAGGGAGGCCAGCCAACAGCGAGTTGCAGTAATCCAGACGGGAGATGACAAGTGCCTGGATTAGGACCTGTGCCGCTTCCTGTGTAAGGCAGGGTCGTACTCTCCGAATGTTGTAGAGCATGAACCTGCAGGAGGCGGGTCACCGCCTTGATGTTAGCGGAGAACGACAGGGTGTTGTCCAGGGTCACGCCAAGGCTCTTCGCACTCTGGGAGGAGGACACAACGGAGTTGTCAACCGTGATGGCGAGATCATGGAACGGGCAGTCCTTCCCCGGGAGGAAGAGCAGCTCCGTCTTGCCAGGGTTCAGCTTGAGGTGGTGATCCGTCATCCATACTGATATGTCTGCCAGACATGCAGAGATGCGATTCGCCACCTGGTTATCAGAAGGGGGAAAGGAGAAGATTAGTTGTGTATCGTCAGCGTAGCAATGATAGGAGAGGCCATGTGAGGATATGACAGAGCCAAGTGACTTGGTGTATAGGGAGAAAAGGAGAGGGCCTAGAACTGAGCCCTGGGGGACACCAGTGGTGAGAGCACGTGGTGCGGAGACAGCTTCTCGCCACGCCACTTGGTAGGAGCGACCGGTCAGGTAGGACGCAATCCAGGAGTGAGCCGCGCCGGAGATGCCCAGCTCGGAGAGGGTGGAGAGGAGGATCTGATGGTTCACAGTATCAAAGGCAGCAGACAGGTCTAGAAGGACAAGAGCAGAGGAGAGAGAGTTAGCTTTAGCAGTGCAGAGAGCCTCCGTGACACAGAGAAGAGCAGTCTCAGTTGAATGACCAGTCCTGAAACCTGACTGGTTTGGATCAAGAAGGTCATTCTGAGAGAAATAGCAAGAGAGTTGGCTAAAGACGGCACACTCAATAGTTTTGGAAAGAAAAGAAAGAAGGGATACTGGTCTGTAGTTGTTGACATCAGTGGGATCGAGTGTTGGTTTTTTGAGAAGGGGAGCAACTCTCGCTCTCTTGAAGACGGAAGGGACATGGCCAGCGGTCAAGGATGAGTTGATCAGCGAGGTGAGGTAGGGGAGAAGGTCACCGGAGATGGTCTGGAGAAGAGAGGAGGGGATGGGGTCAAGCGGGCAGGTTGTTGGGCGGCCTGCAGTCACAAGTCGCAGGATTTTATCTGGAGAGAGAGGGAGAAAGAAGTCAAAGCATAGGGGTAGGGCAGTGTGAGTAGGACCAGCAGTGTCATTAGACTTAACAAACGAGGATCGGATGTCGTCAACCTTCTTTTCAAAGTGGTTGACGAAGTCATCCACAGAGAGAGAGGAGGGGGGATTCAGCAGGGAGGAAAATGTGGCAAAGAGCTTCCTAGGGTTAGAGGCAGATGCTTGGAATTTAGAGTGGTAGAAAGTGGCCTTAGCAGCAGAAACAGATGAAGAAAATGTAGAGAGGAAGGAGTGAAAAGATGCCAGGTCGGCAGGGAGTTCAGTTTTCTTCCATTTCCGCTCCGCTGCCCGGAGCTCTGTTCTGTGAGCTCGCAATGAGTCATCAAGCCACGGAGCTGGAGGGGAGGACCGAGCCGGCCGGGAGGATAGGGGACACAGAGAGTCAAAGGATGCAGAAAGGGAGGAGAGGAGGGTTGAGGAGGCAGAATCAGGAGATTGGAGGGAGAAGGATTGAGCAGAGGGAAGAGATGATAGGATGGAAGAGGAGAGAGTAGTAGTGGGAGAGAGAGAGCGAAGGTTGCGGCGGCGCATTACCATCTGTGTAGGGGCAGAGTGAGTAGTGTTGGAGGAGAGCGAGAGAGAAAAGGAAACAAAGTAGTGGTCGGAGACATGGAGGGGAGTTGCAGTGAGATTAGTAGAAGAGCAGCATCTAGTAAAGATGAGGTCAAGCGTATTGCCTGCCTTGTGAGTAGGGGGGGACGGTGAGAGGGTGAGGTCAAAAGAGGAGAGGAGTGGAAAGAAGGAGGCAGAGAGAAATGAGTCAAATGTGGACATAGGGAGGTTGAAATCCCCCAAAACTGTGAGGGGTGAGCCATCCTCAGGAAAGGAACTTATCAAGGCGTCAAGCTCATTGATGAACTCTCCAAGGGAACCTGGAGGGCGATAGATGACAAGGATATTAAGCTTAAATGGGCTAGTGACTGTGACAGCATGGAATTCAAATGAGGAGATAGACAGGTGGGTTAGGGGAAAAATTGAGAATGTCCACTTGGGAGAGATGAGGATTCCTGTGCCACCACCCCTCTGACCAGATGCTCTCGGGGTATGCGAGAACACATGGTCAGACGAGGAGAGAGCAGTAGGAGTAGCAGTGTTTTCAGTGGTAATCCATGTTTCCGTCAGCGCCAGGAAGTCGAGGGACTGGAGGTTAGCATAGGCTGGGATGAAGTCAGCTTTGTTGGCAGCAGAACGGCAGTTCCAGAGGCTGCCTGAGACCTGGAACTCCAGGTGTGGGGTGCGTGCAGGGACCACCAGGTTAGAGAGGCAGCAGCCACGCGGTGTGAGGCGTTTGTGTAGCCTGTGCAGAGAGGAGAGAACAGGGATAGGCAGAGGCATAGTTGACAGGCTGTAGCAAATGGCTACAATAATGCAGAGGAGATCGGAATGAAATGAACTAAACATCTGGGAGAGGAGAGAGCAGGGCCTCCCTCACCAAAACTTCCACCTCAGAAACTATAATTGTTTCACTGAACCACCCGAACAAAAACTCTCCCAACTTCCACCTTTAGAAATCAATCTACAAATCTACAAATCCTAGGGAGGAGGGGTTAGGATTTCTTCTGGACAGGGCCTAACTATACTTGCCCAATAAGCACATACCTTAGAGATACCCCTTATTGGGACAGTGGATAGGGTGTTCATCATTGGTGCTGGTGGCCTGGGTTCGGGACCCACTAAAGGAGTCACCCTACTCTCACATTTTTTAGCAATATACAGTATGTTAAATTATTTTTATCTGTAACATTCCTAATTCAAAGAAAGATGGGAGCTGTGTTGTTATCCTGCTTAACCTTTTCCTTGTGGAAATGCTCCCATTATTTTGAGTTAATCGAGGAGAAAGAGAACAACATTTTAGTCAAATGCAAACTCTGTAAAGGCAGCATTAATTTCTTCGTCCAGAAACACATCAAACCTGAAAAAGTATCTGGAGGTCGTGCACAAAGGCACAAAGCTGGTAGCCAAAGTTAATAGGAAAAATCTATACACATTATGATAATAAACAAAGATGCATAAATAATATTTCCAAGTGTTCTAAATGTTCATGTGAACAATCTAAATGTTTGATAAATGCATTAAATAATAAAGACATTAACATACAAGAAAATAAGTATTCATACCCCTTGACTTGCACATTTTGTTGCGTTACAGCCTGAATTCAAAATGGATTAAAACAATTATAAGCTCACCCATCTACACACAATACCCCATAATGAAAAACATGTTTTTAGCAAATGTAGCAAATGTATTGAAAATTATATGCAGAAATATAACATTTACGTAAGTATTCACACTCCTGAGTCAATACTTTGTAGAGGCACCTTTGGCAGCCATTTCAGCTGTGAGTCTTTCTGGGAAAGTCTCTAAGAGCTTTCCACACATGGATTGTGCAACATTTGCCCATTAGTATTTTCAAAATTCATCAACCTCTGTCAAATTGGTTGTTGATCATTGCTAGGCAACCATTTTCAGGTCTTGCCATAGATTTTCAAGTAGATTTAAGTCAAAACTGTAACTTGGCCACCCAGGAACATTCACTGTCTTCTTTGTAAGCAACTCCAGTGCAGATTTGGCCTTGTGTTTTAGGTTATTGTCCTGCTGAAAGGTGAATTAATCTCCCAGTGTCTGGTTGAAAGCAGACTGAACCAGGTTTTCATCTAGGATTTTACCTATGCTTAACTCCATTCAATGTATTTTTTATCCTGAAAAAATCCCCAGTCCTGAAAGATTACAAGCATACCCATAACCCCCTAAGGTTGATGTCTGCGCCCCGTGAAAATCGAATTAACATAATAAAAAAATCCCCATAAAAATCCATCAGTTTGCTGGAGATATCAGATTTTTTGCATTGAATGCCTCTCAATCCACCACATCCACCTCTGTCTTACTTCCATATCTGAGGTGAAAGGTGACAGAGCTAGAATTGTGTTTGTCAGACCATGAGAAAATCGGTCTTCTCACAAAATTGTCTGTAGCGTCCGAATGGTTTGGCCTATAAAACTATTATGACCCCTCTATGGAAAGATGAGACTCTCACGAACACTCTCCCTTTTGCTCTACGACCCCCACAAGCATCTTGGGACTCGTCTGAAGTCGGTACAGCCGATCTGCCAACTTCTGTCTGTAGTGTCCGAACAGTTTGGTCTACACACTAACATGGAAAGGTGAGACTCTCACGAACACGTACATGTCGGTTGTTTTGCTCTAGGATGCCCACAGGCCTCACAAGACTCGTCTGAAGGTCCCCTGGTACCAGTAAAAAAAAGTATATGGAAGTACAGCATATATGAAGACTGTTTAGTGCCAAAATTAAGAGGTTTTAAATACATTAATAACAAATGTTTCCTGATCTTTGTTATATCTCTCAGATATAGGAGATATACTTCAGAACAAACTTCCTTTAGATTTTTTGGGGGAGACTAACTGTTGTTCCATGTAGTGAATCTGTCATTCAATCCATTTGTATGGGCTAATAGCAGTAACGCCAAATAAATATGGTATGTATATTTTTTTATACTTCAAGGGGTCTTAAAATTCCAACTCAAATAGCAAAATGATCCTTGGTATGACCTTCTTAAAACATTACCCATCTACCCTTCTTTGCGAGACACTGGAAAACCTCCTTAGTCTTTGTGGATGAATCTGTGTTTGAAATGCACTACTCGACTGAGGGACTTACAGATCATTGTATGTGTGGTGTACAGAGATGAGGTAGTCATACACAAATCATGTTCAACCATATTATTGCACAGACTGAGTCCATACAACTTATTATATGACTTGTTAAGCACATTTTTACTCCTGAACTTATTTAGGCTTGCCATAACAAAGGGGGTTGAATACTTATTGACTCAAGGCATTTTAGCTTTTCATTTTTAATTAATTTGTGAAATAAATGTTGAAAAACATAATTCCACTTCGACATTATGGGGTATTGTGTGTAGGCTAGTGACAAAAAAATCTCAATTGAATTCATTTCAAATTCAGGCTGTAGCACAACAAAATGTGGAAAAAGTCAAGGGGTGTGAATACTTTCTGAAGGCATATTGCTAAGAATGTGAGAGTAGGGTGACTACCCTAGCAGGTCTCGAAACCCAGGCCACCAGCACCAATGAGATCTGAAACAACTTGATAGGTGTAGGCAGTGCAGATCTGAAACAACTAGATAAGTGTAAACAATAGGGTGAATTCACTTTGAAGTAAATCTCAGCTCTGTTAAAAGTGCACTCAAGAAAATATTGTATTGATCATAGTGATTCTGCAGTATCATTAAAACAGCTTAATATGCCCCACCAACATTAGACAACTATACAGAAAGCCCTTCAATTGCTGAAATAAGTAAATACAATCAATGATGAGAATAGTCAGATTAACTGATACCTGAAATGGACATGGTGGAGTAGCAGGAAGTGCAGAGTACCGTGAATCAAGAGGTTGTGAGTTCAAGTCCCAGGTGAGGACATGTTGAGTAATAATTACATTTACATTTACATTTACATCATTTAGCAGACGCTCTTATCCAGAGCGACTTACAATACTCTCTCTCTCTCTCTCTCTCTCTCTCTCTCTCTCTCTCTCTCTCTCTCTCTCTCTCTCTCTCTCTCTCTCTCTCACCTGTTCAGCTTCCCATGCCTTGCCACCATGCAGAATAACAAACATCAATTCATATGAACTCCATTAGATTTGTAAAACCTCCATATACAACTGCAGAATACCATCCATGTGGGCTCACGGACATAACTTTACAGATACTTGAACTCATAAGAACTCTGTGCATACATGCCTGTCAATACATGCAGATAAATGCAAAATAGAAACACTCACTGACAATGGCGTGCGTTTGGCATTTAATGAGCAGAGTTTCAATTCATTGCATAGAGTGGAATGGAAAATGTAATGGAAATTACCTCCCACACTGCCTACATAGCCAAGGCATAAAGGGGTATGTTGTTTTGGAGAAAGAGATAGAGAGAGATGGAGAGAAAGAGAGCTGGAGATAGAACAAGAGGAGTATTGTGAGTCCAGGCACAGGACACACATTTCCCTCCTCCTCTCTACTCTCCCCCAGCTCTGACATTGAAGGGACTTAATGAGAGAAAAGTGTCTGTATCGATTCGCCTGTATTCTACTGCTCCGGGATCGAAGAACAAAAGAGAAAGAGAGAGAGAGAGAGAGAAACAGACAGAGAAAAAGAGTTTGGGTGCAGCAGTGTGTGTGTGTGTGTGTGTGTCAGCTGCCCTCTCACTGCTGTCAACATTCTAAACTTCAGAATCCTTTCATGACGCAGCGAACAAGGCAAAAGGCCAAACAAACTAAAACAATCTGACACACCCAGTGTTTCTCCTAGGAGTTTTTTCAGCAGCCGTGGCAAACTTAGCATAGGGGGGACTGGGTTGGGGGGCGTGGGGAATGGCACAGTTTTAGAGGACCTCCTCTTGGCCGCAGAGACAAATATAATCAATTTTAAGCTAATTTTCTGTAAATGTAAACATTTTCCCATGGAGCTGAGATTTTTAACAGGGAAGACCAATGATTATTTCCCAAGTGCGCCCTGTATAATACAATATAAATATATACATTATATACATTATATACATACAGTACCAGTCAAAAGTTTGGACACACCTACTCATTCAAGGGTTTTTCTTTATTTTTGCTGTCATCAAGGAAAAGAGTGGCTATTTGAAGAATCTCAAATATAAAATATATTTTGATTTGTTTAACACTTTTTTGGTTACTACATGATTCCATATGTGTTATATCATTGTTTTGATGTCTTCACTATGATTCTACAATGTAGAAAAAAGAATAAAGAAACCCCCTTGAATGAGTAGGTGTGTCCAAACTGGTACGGCATATATACAGACAATCATGAAACCATGAACTGGCGTCTGAGCTCAGGCCTACCGAGGACAACTTATTTAATAAACTAGCATGACAGTATCAAAATCTTTTGACAGGTCCACAAACGAAGCAACACGGTTCATTTTAGTGTCTAAAGCATTTACAAGATCATTAACAACTATGGATATCTGTAATAGTGCTATGCTCAGGCCTAAACCCTGATTGGTTTACATTCCAAATAAATGTGTTGTTCATTTACCAAGGATTCAAGAATCTTAGCTAGACAAGGAAGCCTTGAAATGGGGCGATATTTAATAAGATCACTACTATCCCCGTCCTTATGGAGTGGCAGCACAAGAGCTGATTTCCATACTTTTTGAATATTTCCTGATAACAATGTTAAATAGAAAATGTGGGTTATTGAGCAAACAATGATGGGTGCTGCACACTTAAGCAGACCAGGATCCAATTGGCCGGCCCCTGTAGATTTCTTGTTGTCTGTTGCTAGCAAAGCATCCAGGACTTATTTTTCTGTAAATAGCCTAAAAGAAAAGCTTTTACTATAATTTCTTTGATCATTCAGCAAGTTTCTGCTATCAGCATCCAGCCCAATATCAATGTGAATAGGCTTAGAAGTTCTTTCAAACAGATAAAATGGTGATTAAATGCATCAATGATGGCATTTATTTACGTAATGAGGCCAGTGTCTGAATTAATTTGTTGTGACAGAGAGGAGGAAGTAGAACCCTTCAGGGATTTGACAGTTTTCCAGAATTTAGCTGGGTTCCCATTACAATCCAAAAGAGCGGTTACATAATATTCAGATTTAGCCTTTCTGATTCCTCAGTTGCTGAAAAGCTTGCCAGTCCGGGCCGAAGCCTGTGTTCCTTGCCTTGACCCAAGTATCATCTTTTTTATGAATGACTTCTGATAATTCCGGAGTGTACCAGGCATTCGATCTACCTTTAACCCTTAATTTTTTTAAAGGAGCATGATTATCCACAATAGCATTGAAGATATCTGCAAAAAGGCTCAAAGCTAAATCAGGTTCAGGGATAGCTGAAATACAATCAAGGTAACTAAAATAAAGATAGTAATAAAAAAAAAGCTTGTTCACTTAAGTTTTTTAAGTTCCTCTTTGTGATGACACGAGGCTTAGATTTTTGTATTCTCACAACTCTGATAAACACTTTTTGATATCATTTGATCCGACATGCACAACGACAGCAGCACCCCTTGGCTGCTGATGTAGGACGGACATCATTTTCCGGCCTTTTCTGAGCCTCCTTGAGGACCGACGGGAGATGGGGGACAGAGGACCCACATCAGGGAGTGGTGCAAATCAATTTATAAAATGTTGTTGAGCACACACCCTTGTGGGGCCCCAGTGTTGAAGATCAGCGAAGTGGAGATGTTTTTTTCTTTTTTTCTTTAAGGAGGTAGATCAGCTTAATATTGCAGATAGATTGTAACTTCCATCAATGTAATTGTCTGCATCACTTCCAATCCCCCATGTTTTTTTTATATATATATACAGTGGGGGAAAAAAGTTTTTAGTCAGCCACCAATTGTGCAAGTTCTCCCACTTAAAAAGATGAGAGAGGCCTGTAATTTTCATCATACGTACACGTCAACTATGACAGACAAAATTAGAGAAAAAAATTCCAGAAAATCACATTGTAGGATTTTTTATGAATTTATTTGCAAATTATGGTGGAAAATAAGTATTTGGTCAATAACAAAAGTTTCTCAATACTTTGTTATATACCCTTTGTTGGCAATGACACAGGTCAAACGTTTTCTGTAAGTCTTCACAAGGTTTTCACACACTGTTGCTGGTATTTTGGCCCATTCCTCCATGCAGATCTTCTCTAGAGCAGTGATGTTTTGGGGCTGTCGCTGGGCAACACGGACTTTCAACTCCTTCCAAAGATTTTCTATGGGGTTGAGATCTGGAGACTGGCTAGGCCACTCCAGGACCTTGAAATGCTTCTTACGAAGCCACTCCTTCATTGCCCGGGCGGTGTGTTTGGGATCATTGTCATGCTGAAAGACCCAGCCACGTTTCATCTTCAATGCCCTTGCTGATGGAAGGAGGTTTTCACTCAAAATCTCACGATACATGGCCCCATTCATTCTTTCCTTTACACGGATCAGTCGTCCTGGTCCCTTTGCAGAAAAACAGCCCCAAAGTATGATGTTTTCACTCCCATGCTTCACAGTAGGTATGGTGTTCTTTGGATGCAACTCAGCATTCTTTGTCCTCCAAACACGACGAGTTGAGTTTTTGCCAAAAAAGTTATATTTTGGTTTCATCTGACCATATGACATTCTCCCAATCCTCTTCTGGATGCACTCTAGCAAACTTCAGACGGGCCTGGACATGTACTGGCTTAAGCAGGGGGACACGTCTAGCACTGCAGGATTTGAGTCCCTGGCGGCGTAGTGTGTTACTGATGGTAGGCTTTGTTACTTTGGTCCCAGCTCTCTGCAGGTCATTCACTAGGTCCCCCCGTGTGGTTCTGGGATTTTTGCTCACTGTTCTTGTGATCATTTTGACCCCACGGGGTGAGATCTTGCGTGGAGCCCCAGATCGAGGGAGATTATCAGTGGTCTTGTATGTCTTCCATTTCCTAATAATTGCTCCCACAGTTGATTTCTTCAAACCGAGCTGCTTACCTATTGCAGATTCAGTCTTCCCAGCCTGGTGCAGGTCTACAATTTTGTTTCTGGTGTCCTTTGACAGCTCTTTGGTCTTGGCCATAGTGGAGTTTGGAGTGTGACTGTTTGAGGTTGTGGACAGGTGTCTTTTATACTGATAACAAGTTCAAACAGGTGCCATTAATACAGGTAACGAGTGGAGGACAGAGGAGCCTCTTAAAGAAGAAATTACAGGTCTGTGAGAGCCAGAAATCTTGCTTGTTTGTAGGTGACCAAATACTTATTTTCCACCATAATTTGCAAATAAATTCATAAAAAATCCTACAATGTGATTTTCTGGATTTTCTTTTCTCAATTTGTCTGTCATAGTTGACGTGTACCTATGATGAAAATTACAGGCCTCTCTCATCTTTTTAAGTGGGAGAACTTGCACAATTGGTGGCTGACTAAATACTTTTTTTCCCCACTGTACCCTTTGTTGGCAATGACACAGGTCAAACGTTTTCTGTAAGTCTTCACAAGGTTTTCACACACTGTTGCTGGTATTTTGGCCCATTCCTCCATGCAGATCTTCTCTAGAGCAGTGATGTTTTGGGGCTGTCGCTGGGCAACACGGACTTTCAACTCCTTCCAAAGATTTTCTATGGGGTTGAGATCTGGAGACTGGCTAGGCCACTCCAGGACCTTGAAATGCTTCTTACGAAGCCACTCCTTCATTGCCCGGGCGGTGTGTTTGGGATCATTGTCATGCTGAAAGACCCAGCCACGTTTCATCTTCAATTCCCTTGCTGATGGAAGGAGGTTTTCACTCATGCTGTGGTCCTCTGTAGCTCAGCTGGTAGAGCACGGCGCTTGTAACGCCAAGGTAGTGGGTTCGATCCCCGGGACCACCCATGCACAAAAAATTTATGCACGCATGACTGTAAGTCGCTTTGGATAAAAGCGTCTGCTAAATGGCATATTATTATTATTATTATTATTATTACTCAAAATCTCACGATACATTGCCCCATTCATTCTTTCCTTTACACGGATCAGTCGTCCTGGTCCCTTTGCAGAAAAACAGCCCCAAAGCATGATGTTTCCACCCCCATGCTTCATAGTAGGTATGGTGTTCTTTGGATGCAACTCAGCATTCTTTGTCCTCCAAACACGACGAGTTGAGTTTTTACCAAAAAGTTATATTTTGGTTTCATCTGACCATATGACATTCTCCCAATCCTCTTCTGGATCATCCAAATGCACTCTAGCAAACTTCAGACGGGCCTGGACATGTACTGGCTTAAGCAGGGGGACACATCTGGCACTGCAGGATTTGAGTCCCTGGCGGCGTAGTGTGTTACTGATGGTAGGCTTTGTTACTTTGGTCCCAGCTCTCTGCAGGTCATTCACTAGGTCCCCCCGTGTGGTTCTGGGATTTTTGTGATCATTTTGACCCCACGGGGTGAGATCTTGCGTGGAGCTCCAGATCGAGGGAGATTATCAGTGGTCTTGTATGTCTTCCATTTCCTAATAATTGCTCCCACAGTTGATTTCTTCAAACCAAGCTGCTTACCTATTGCAGATTCAGTCTTCCCAGCCTGGTGCAGGTCTACAATTTTGTTTCTGGTGTCCTTTGACAGCTCTTTGGTCTTGGCCATAGTGGAGTTTGGAGTGTGACTGTTTGAGGTTGTGGACAGGTGTCTTTTATACTGATAACAAGTTCAAACAGGTGCCATTAATACAGGTAACGAGTGGAGGACAGAGGAGCCTCTTAAAGAAGAAGTTACAGGTCTGTGAGAGCCAGAAATCTTGCTTGTTTGTAGGTGACCAAATACTTATTTTCCACCATAATTTGCAAATAAATTCATAAAAAAATCCTACAATGTGATTTTATGGATTTTTTTTTCTCAATTTGTCTGTCATAGTTGACGTGTACCTATGATGAAAATTACAGGCCTCTCTCATCTTTTTAAGTGGGAGAACTTGCACAATTGGTGGCTGACTAAATACTTTTTTTCCCCACTGTATATATACATACATACATACATACATACACATACACGTACACATACACATACATATACATATATATACACATATACACACATACATACATACATACATACACATATATACATACATACATAAATACACATACATATCCTTAACAAATATATATATATTCCCCTTTATTACTTTCCAACCCCACCACCCTTTCCCTACTTGGAGTAAACTAGTGAACAACAATGTTTAGGCCTCTACTTCCAGCTTATACTTACTATCTACATTTTATGGACACAGTCAATTTTACAATAATTATATTTTGTTTGTTTTTTCTCCTGAACTTCTTCTGCTCTCAACCTCTCAATCATTTTCATGATGTCCATCCGGTTTGCTTCCATATGCCATATCTTTCTAACTGTGCTCTTTCACAAAAGCTCCCAACCTACAACCTATATACTTATTATGGACACAGTATGCTTACATTATTAGTTATCTTGTTATTATTTGTTGATAGTTGTTATTAGTTCCATCCTTCAACTCCATTCAACACCACCCATCTATCTCTTAACACCATCCATATTGGATTTCTATTTGCCACTGTACTGTGATGTTTTACAAAAGTTCTGAACCTTTCTATTCTCATTGCTTCTACAGATTGTGAATTGAAAATAAACATTTTTGCTAAAAGTATTATTATGTTATTGATCGATTGACTATGACTTTTCAGATCACCCAGTAATGCTATCTGCAAGGTTAGCTCCAGGTAAATATTGCAATCCTTTAGCCATTCCTGGACCTGTGTCCAAAAACAAGCTACAAATGGACAGTACCAAAACAAATGATCTAATGATTCTGTCTCTTCGCAGCAAAATCTGCAGAGCTGGGAAGATTGTATCCTCAATATAAATAACATCCTATTGGTAGCAAGAATTTTATATAATAATTTAAATTGAAAGATTCTATGTTTTGAATCCGGTGTCGTTTTGCGTATCAGTTCATAAAGAATATGCCATGGGATCGGTACGTCAAAAATCTCTTCCCAACTATTTTGCAATCTATATGGGACGGCTGTCAATCCTTTGGTCCTTAAATGAAACTGGTATACTTTTTTATTTATCACAGTTTTCCTTAACCAATTATGTTCTTTAATGCAAGGCCGACAGACAAGTTCCTTACTTTCTCCCCCTTCCACTTTCCTCTTCCATTTTTGCGGTAAGGCTGCAATTATTTGGTTGTAATTTTGGGTAGAGCAGACATTTCCATATGTTTTTGATAGCTGCATGTGCGACATAACTCCACCTGTCCTACTGATGATGTCATTTACAAAGATTATACCTTTTTTTTAAAAAAATTTTTGTCAATTAGTATATTTGACTTTAACCACAATATTTGTTGCATTATTTGTTCTGTAATTTCTGGAGGATTAAATTGAAATTGCAACCAACTTTCTATGGCTTGTTTTAGAAATAGTGATATTTGGGAGATTATTTCCCTTTCAAATAACTGAAAGTGAGAGGTTGTAATCTGAATAAAGGGAAAAAGGCCATTCTTGAACATTGGGTGAGACAATCTTACTAATTTGCTAGAGAACCAGTTCGGATTTAAATATAACTTTTGTATGACTGAAGCTTTTAGTGATAGGTCTAATGCTTTAATATTTGATAAATTCTGTCCTCCGAATTCATATTCATTATATAAATAGGCCCGTTTAATTTTGTCTGGCTTGCCGTTCCAAATAAAATGGAATATGTTTTTCTCATATAATTTAAAAAACGTTTCGCTAGGCGTAGGCAAGACCATAAGCAAATAGGTAATCTGGGATAATACTAAAGAGTTAATCAGGGTGATTTTTCCACAAATTGACAGGTATTTACCTTTCCATGGTAGCAAGATCTTTTCTATTTTTTCTAACTTTCTATTCAAATGTATTGAAGTGAGATCATTTATTTCCTTTGGGATATGTATTCCGAGTATATCCACATCACCATCAGACCATTGTATTGGTAAACTACATGGTAATGTAACATTTTTATTTTTTAGTGATCCAATACGTAATATAGTACATTTGTCATAATTTGGTTGTAATCCAGAGAGGTATCTAGAATGTATCTAGATCCTCTATGAGGCTGTGGAGGGATTCTAGTTGTGGATTTAAAAGAAAACATGAATCATCAGCGTACAATGACACCTTTGTTTTTAAGCCCTGGATTTCTCATCCCCTGATATTATTGTTGGATCTGATTTTAATAGCTAACATCTTGATGGCCATATCGAGTGGAGATGTTGTTTCCTACCTTCACCACCTGGGGGCGGCCCATCAGGAAGTCCAGGACCCAATTGCACAGGGTGACCCAGGGCCTCAAGCTTGATGATGAGTTTGGAGGGTACTATGGTGTTGAATGCTTAGCTATAGTCAATGAACAGCATTATTACATAGGTATTCCTCTTGTCCAGATGGGATAGGGCAGTTTGATGACGATTGCATCGTCTGTGGACCTATTGGGGCGGTATGCAAATTAAAGTGGGTCTAGGGTGACAGGTAAGGTGGAGGTGATATGATCATTGACTAGTCTCTCAAAGCACTTCATGATGACAGAAGTGAGTGCTACGGGGCGATAGTCATTTAGTTCAGTTACCTTTGCATTCTTGGGTACAGGAACAATGGTGGCCATCTTGAAGCATGTGGGGATAGCAGACTGGGATAGGGAGAGATTGAATATGTCCGTCTGGGCCGGCAGCCTTGCGAGGGGTAACATGTTTAAATGTCTAACTCACGTCGGCTACGGAGAAGGAGAGCCCACAGGCCTTGGGAGCTGGCCGCGTTGGAGGCACTGTGTTGTCCTCAAAGCGGGCAAAGAACTTGTTTAGCTTGTCTGGCAGCAAGACGTCGTGTCTGCGACGTGGCTGGTTTTCCTATTGTAGTCCGTGATTGTCTGTAAACCCTGCCACATACGTCTTGTGTCTGAGCCATTGAATTGCGACTCCACTGTCTCGATATTGACGTTTTGCCTGTTTGATTGCCTTGCGGAGGGAACGATCACTCTGTTTGTAGTCTGCCATATTCCCCGTCACCTTGCCATGGTTAAATGCGGTGGTTCGTGCTTTCAGTTTTTCGCTAATGCTGCCATCCATCCATGGTTTCCGGTTAGGGTAGGTTTTAATAGTCACAGTGGGTACGACATCTCCTATACACTTCCTTATAAATCCACTCACCGAATCAGCGTGTACGTTTATATTGTTCTCGCTACCCGGAACATATCCCAGTCTGCGTGATCATAACAATCTTGAAGCGTGGATTCCGATTGGTCAGAACAGCGTAGAATAGTCCTAAGCATGGGTGCTTCCTGTTTGAGTTTCTGCCTATAGGAAGGGAGGAGCAAAATGGAGTTGTGGTCAGATTTGTCAAAAGGAGGGCTGGGGAGGGCCTTGTATGCATAGCGGAAATTAGTGTAAGAATGGTCCAGCGTTTTTCCAGCTCGAGTGCTACAGTCAACATGCTGATAGAATTTAGGTAGCCTTTTTCTCAAATTTGCTTTGTTAAAAATCCCCAGCTACAATAAATACAGCCTCGGGATATATGGTTTCCAGTTTGCATAAAGTCCAGTGAAGTTCCTTGAGGGCTGTCGTGGTATCGGCTAGGGGGGGATATACACGGCTGTAACAATAACCGAAGAGAATTCTCTTGGGAGATAATACTGTCAGCATTTGATTGTGAGGAATTCTAGGTCAGGTGAACAAAATGACTTGAGTTCCTATTTGTTGTTACAAAAACACCATGAGTCGTTAGTCATGAAACATACCCCCCCACCCTTCTTCTTCCCGGAGAGATGTTTATTCCTGTCGGCGCGATGCACTGAGAACCCAGATGGCTGTATGGACGGGGACAGTATATCCCGAGAGAGCCATATTTCCGTGAAACTCTCTGGAAAGCAACCCTTGCCCTGATCTCGTCCACTTTGTTGTCTAGGGACTGGACATTAGCGAGTAAAATATTTGGAAGCGATAGATGGTGTGAGCGCCTCCTATGTCTGACTAGGAGACCGCTCCAGTTCCCTCTCCTCCGGCGGCGCTGTTTTGGGTCGGACTCTGGAATCAGTTCAAATGCCCTGGGTGGTGCGAACAAAGGATCCGCTTCGGGAAAGTCGTATTCCTGGTCGTAGTGCTGGTAAGTTGACGCCGCTCTGATATCCAATAGTTCTTCCCGGCTGTTTGTAATAACACTTAAGACTTTCTGGGCTAACAATGTAAGAAATAATACATTAAAAACTAGAAGCGAGGCAGCCCTCTCTGACGGCGCCATCATGGTGGTCCTCATGAGAGCCAGTTTCATCATAGCGCTTGATGGTTTTTGCACAGCTGACATGAAGGCAAAGGGAGGCTATTTGAAGAATCTAAAATATAAAATATATTTTGATTTGTTTAACACTTTTTTGGTTACTACATGATTCCATATGTGTTATTTCATAGTTTGGATGTCTTCACTATTATTCTACAATATAGAAAAATAGTAAAAATAAAGAAAAACCCTGGAATGAGTAGGTGTGTCCAAACCTTTGACTGGTAGTGTACTTTTAACCTTTGACTGGTAGTGTACTTTTAAAGAGATGAAGCAAGTCACACAACTTTACTTCATGTAAAATTACCTTTCTAGTTGACATTGCAATTGATATAAATATGGATTGTGTGTGAGTGTGTGTGTGTGTGTGTATGTGTGTGTGTGTGTGTGTGTGTGTGTGTATGTGTGTGTATGTGTGTGTGTGTTTGTGTGTGTGTGTGTGTGTGTGTGTGTGTACATGCACGCACACACGTGTGTGTAGTCCCATTGAGCCCAAAGGGGTTAGTGTGTAACAGTAACCCATAAGGAAGGTTACAGTAGGGTCCCCTCCGTCACTGTGGCCTACATTGTTTTGCCACACAAACTCTGTTTAGATGGGGAACTCCCTCCATTACACCAGAGAGTTGAGAAAGCAGCCCATCCTGACACAGGGCTTCTGCTGGCTTCCACAAGGCTCAGGCAAGGGAAGAAGGTACACAGGTGGCAGACAGGCAGGCAGGCACTTAAACATAGTCTGTCTTTATGTCTGTCTTTCAGTGTGTGTGTGTCCATCTGTATTTCTGCCTCATTAAAACACAGCAGTAACTTGCAAGAGCTCACTAAGACAAATAAATCACACATTTCTTCTCCCTCTGTCCATCGTTCCATCTCTCTTTTCTCTCCCTCTGTCTCGCTCCATCTCTCTTTTCTCTCCCTCTATCCATCTATCCATCTCTCTTTACATCTGTCTGTGTCTGTATCAGTCTCTCCTTCCTTCAATTTAGTTTGTCCCTCTCTCTCTCATTCCAATTAATGATCCTCCCCCCTTTAGGCATCCGGTGTTTCCATAGTAACTTCGCTCTGCAGTCGATACAGAGATGCTGGTCGTCTAGGCAACGGCGAGCCAGGCTGGATGTTCTGTATGTGTTTGATTTGGGTTTGCCCGTGCACTAGCAGCAATGTTTTGTCTGAGTGAGAGTGTGTGTCTGTTTGTGTGTGTGAGCTAGTGAGTTTATTTTGCACCTGCACTGGCACGTTTGTGCATAGACTGCGTACTAATTTGTACGAGTGTGTATACAATGTTCTGTCAGTGTTTCAATTGGGCACTGAACGGGATGCTTATCTCTCTGTTTCAGTAAAGTACAGTGAGGGAAAAAAGTATTTGATCCCCTGCTGATTTTGTACGTTTGCCCACTGACAAAGAAATGATCAGTCTATAATTTTAATGGTAGGTTTATTTGAACAGTGAGAGACAGAATAACAACAAAAAAATCCAGAAAAACGCATGTCAAAAATGTTTTAAATTGATTTGCATTTTAATGAGGGAAATAAGTATTTGACCCCTCTGCAAAACATGACTTAGTACTTGGTGGAAAAACCCTTGGCAATCACAGAGGTCAGGCGTTTCTTGTAGTTGGCCACCAGGTTTGCACACATCTCAGGAGGGATTTTGTCCCACTCCTCTTTGCAGATCTTCTCCAAGTCATTAAGGTTTCGAGGCTGACGTTTGGCAACTCGAACCTTCAGCTCCCTCCACAGATTTTCTATGAGATTAAGGTCTGGAGACTGGCTAGGCCACTCCAGGACCTTAATGTGCTTCTTCTTGAGCCACTCCTTTGTTGCCTTGGTCGTGTGTATTGGGTCATTGTCATGCTGGAATACCCATCCACGACCCATTTCCAATGCCCTGGCTGAGGGAAGGAGGTTCTCACCCAAGATTTGACGGTACATGGCCCCGTCCATTGTCCCGTTGATGCGGTGAAGTTGTCCTGTCCCCTTAGCAGAAAAACACCCCCAAAGCATAATGTTTCCACCTCCATGTTTGACGGTGGGGATGGTGTTCTTGGCGTCATAGTTGAGTTGATGCCAAAGAGCTCCATTTTGGTCTCATCTGACCACAACACTTTCACCCAGTTCTCCTCTGAATCATTCAGATGGTCATTGGCAAACTTCAGACGGCCCTGTATATGTGCTTTCTTGAGCAGGGGGACCTTGCTGGCGCTGCAGGATTTCAGTCCTTCACGGCGTAGTGTGTTACCAATTGTTTTCTTGGTGACTACGGTCCCAGCTGCCTTGAGATCATTGACAAGATCATCCCGTGTAGTTCTGGGCTGATTCCTCACCGTTCTCATGATCATTGCAACTCCACGAGGTGAGATCTTGCATTAAGCCCCAGGCCGATGGAGATTGACAGTTCTTTTGTGTTTCTTCCATTTGCGAATAATCGCACCAACTGTTGTCACCTTCTCACCAAGCTGCTGGGCGATGGTCTTGTAGAACATTCCAGCCTTGTGTAGGTCTACAATCTTGTCCCTGACATCCTTGGAGAGCTCTTTGCTCTTGGCCATGGTGGAGAGTTTGGAATCTGATTGATTGATTGCTTCCATGGACAGGTGTCTTTTATACAGGTAACAAGCTGAGATTAGGAGCACTCCCTTTAAGAGTGTGCTCCTAATCTCAGCTCGTTACCTATATAAAAGACACCTGGGAGCCAGAAATCTTTCTCATTGAGAGGGGGTCAAATACTTTTTTCCCTCATTAAAATGCAAATCAATTTATAACATTTATGACATGCGTTTTTCTGGATTTTTTTGTTGTTATTCTGTCTCTCACTGTTCAAATAAACCTACCATTAAAATGATAGACTGATAATTTCTGTCAGTGGGCAAACGTACAAAATCAGCAGGGGATCAAATACTTTTTTCCCTCACTGTACCTGTTTGTTTGTGTGTGTGTGTGTGTGTGTGTGTGTGTGTGTGTGTGTGTGTGTGTGTGTGTGTGTGTATTTGTGTGTCGGATTTGGACCCTCTAGCTGCAGTGAAGCTTAGCCATTCTCAATCAAAGACTGTGAAGCTCGTTAAGAGAGGGAGACTGTAACGAACCTAACAGCCTGGACACTGATTAAAGCACAGTTGCCTACAGTCAACTTGACACACACACACGAGCACATGCACAAACACACACACATCAGAAACCTCCTCGCATCTCTCTCTTTTCCTTCCCTCTTTTTTATCCTCTCTCTCTCTTGCTCTCTCTGTCTCTCTCAGCGACCCTCTCATCTGAACTTTTAATCTCTTCAGTATAAAACTTCCTCACATAATCAGGACAAGCAGTTTGATGATAAGGCTCACAAAATGTCCTCTTCCATACCAAACGGAAGGGTACACAGAGGATTCTTACCGTCGACGTTTCCATGTTAATTTTAATGAAAAATATTTTAACCTTGACTATTTAAATGTGAGTTTTACTATACTACCACCCAAATATTGGACACATGAAAATCAAATTCAACAATGCAATGTTTTTAATTCAACTTTTGCTTTCAAAAGCAGCTCAAACATAAAACATGTAAGAATGAACTTAATAGCCATTGAATTATACCATGTATTATAAATAGTATTCAATGCCATGGTATTAATATACAGTCAGGTCCATAATTATTGGCACAATTGATAAAAATGAGCAAAAAATACTGTATAAAATAAATAATACAAATACTGAGCTTATTGCATCCAAAAAAAGTGAAATTATATTATTTTATATTAATACAATTGCTCAGAGAAAGATATTTTGTTTTAAGAACATTAATAGATAAGGGTCTCTTTCTCTGAGCAATAAATAATATCATTTCCCAATTTTTTTTAGCTCAATATTAGTTTTATTTATTTTATACAGTCCTTTATCAAGGGTGCCAATAATTATGGACCTGACTGTATACACTGAGTGTACAACACATTAGGAACAACTTCCTAATAATGAATTGCACCCCCTTCTGCCCTCAGAACCTCCTCAATTCGTTTACCATGGACTCTACAAGGTGTCGAAAGCGTTCCACAGGGATGTTGGCCCATGTTGACTCCAATGCTTCCCACAGTTGTGTCAAGTTGACTGGATGTCCTTTGGGTGATGGACCATTCTTGATACACACAGGAAACTGTTGAGCGTGAAAAACCCAGCAGAGTTGCAGTTCTTGACACACACAAACCGGTGCGCCTGGCACGTACTACTATACCCCGTTCAAAGGCACTTAAATATTTTGTCTTGCCCATTCACCCTCTAAATGGCACACATACACAATCCATGTCTACATTTTTGTCTCAAGGCTTAAAAATCCTTCTTGAACCTGTCTCCTCCCCTTCATCTACACTGATTTAAGTGGATTTAACAAGTGACATCAATGAGGGATCTTAGCTATCACCTGGATTCACCTGGTCAGTCTATGTCATGGAAAGAGTAGGTAAGTAATTATGTCTACAATAGTTCCCCTCACAAGCAGTAAACTAACTTCCCTTGTATCCTTATAAACAGGGAATGTCATTTTAAATGTTCTCATATTTTAGGTCAGGAGCTTTTGGAAAAACAAGTAAAAAAATAAAAAATATTAAGGATCTAAGAAAGTAACAGACATCGTGCACTATGGCAAAGCAAATGGGGCATAAACAGTTTTCCACTAGAGTTGGTCTCTGTAGATTATAATCCCAATCCTGGCCACAGATTGAAGGGTTGTGCCGTGAGACGAGGAGGAAAATCTGTCAGCAGTGTAATTTCAGACGACTTCCCCCCCACAGTAATCAGGTACACAGATGAGATGACAGGGAGCTAAGGGATTGACTGGGTGTGTGTGTCGCATTATATGCCCGCATGAAATGTGTGTGTTCTCTTAAATTTGTGTGAGTGCGCATGCGTACATGTGTATATATGTCGGTGTGCATGTGACCGTGTCAGCCTGTATGTCCATGTACCCATGTCTCTTTTGTGTGTGTGTGTGTGTGTGTGTGTGTGTGTGTGTGTGTGTGTGTGTGTGTGTGTGTGCTTGTGTTTGTTTGAGATGGGGAAAATAAGGATTTTGTCTGGCTCCTGGGAATATTTATGCACTGTGCTCTCCAGCCAGGACAAACCCTAATGCTAGATTTAACAGTAAGAACAGAGAGAGAGAGAGAGAGTGAGAGAGAGAGAGGAGGAGACAGACAGAGACAGAGAGACAGAGAAAGAGGGGGAGCAAGAAGGGTGGGGAAGAGAAAAGGAAGAGGGGGGAGAAAGAGGTGAGAAAGGGAGAGAGTGGAGAACGGAAGAGCGAAAGAGGAAGGCAAAATTAAGAGAGAGAAACTCATATCCTATTGACTTAAGCGACCAACATTAAACATGTTCTCACTAATGCCAGAACCATGAGACTATACGTCAGCGTGGCAGATGTGTTGTTACCTACCCTTACCACCTTGGGGCGGCCCGTCAGGAAGTCCATGATCCAGTTGCAGAGGGAGGTGTTTAGTCCCAGGGTCCTTAGCTTAGTGATGAGTTTGGAGGGTACTATGGTGTTGAATGCTGAGCTATAGTCAATGAATAGCATTCTCACGTAGGTGTTCCTCTTGTCCAGGTGGGAAAGGGCAGTGTGGAGTGTAATAGAGATTGCATCATCTGTGGATATGTTGGGGCGGTATGTAAATTGGAGTGTGTCTTGAATTTCTTGGATAATGGTGTTGATGTGAGCCATGACCAGCCTTTCAAAACCCTTTATGGCTACAGATGTGAGTGCTACAGGTCGGTAGTCATTTAGGCAGGTTATCTTAGTGTTCTTGGGCACAGGGACTATGGTGATCTGCTTGAAACATGTTGGTATTACAGACTCAGTCAGGCAAATGTTGAAAATGTCAGTGAAGACACTTGCCAGATGGTCAGCGCATGCTCGGAGTACACGTCCTGGTAATCCGTCTGGCCCTGCGGCCAGAATGTAGACCTGCTTAAAAATCTTACTCAAATCGGCTACGGAGAGCGTGATCACATAGTCATCCGGAACAGCTGGTGCTCTCATGCATGCTTCAGTGTTGCTTGCCTCGAAGTGAGTATAGAAGTGATTTAGCTCGTCTGGTAGGCTCGTGTCACTGGGCAGCTCGCAGCTCTGCTTCCCTTTGTAGTCTGTAATTGTTTGCAAGCCCTGCCACATTCGACGAGCATCAGAGCCGGTGAAGTATGATTCAAACTTAGTCCTGTATTGACTATTTGCCTGTTTGATGGTTCGTCGGAGGGCATAGCTCCTTGAAAGCTTTAGCTCTACCTTTTAGCTCAGTGCAGATGTTGCCTGTAATCCATGGCTTCTGGTTGGGGTATGTATGTACGGTCACTGTGGGGACGACGTCATCGATGCACTTATTGATGAAGCCAGTGACTGATGTGGTGTACTCCTCAATGCCATCGGAAGAATCCCGGAACATGTTCCAGTCTGTGCTAGCAAAACAGTCCTGTAGCTTAGCATCTGCTTCATCTGACCACTTTTTTATTGAGTCACTTGTGCTTCCTGCTTTAGTTTTTGCTTGTAAGCAGGAATCAGAGGATAGAATTATGGTCAGATTTTCCAAATGAATGGCGAGGGAGAGCTTTGTACGCGTCTCTGTGTGTGGAGTAAAGGTGGTCTAGAGATTTTTTCCCTCTGGTTGCACATTTAACATGCTGGTAGAAATGAGGTAAAACGGATGTAAGTTTCCCTGTATTAAAGTCTCCGGCCACTAGGAGCGCCACCTCTGGATGAGCATTTTCCTGTTTGCTTATGGCCGTATACAGTTCATTGAGCACGGTCTTAGTGCCAGAATCGGTTTGTGGTGGTAAATAGACAGCTACGAAAAATATTGAAGAAAACTCTCTTGGTAAATAATGTGGTCTACAGCTTATCATGAGATACTCTACCTCAGGCGAGTAAAACTTTGAGACTTCCTTAATATTAGATTTTGTGCACCAGCTGTTGTTTACAAATATACAGAGACCGCCACCCCTTGTCTTACCGGAGTCAGCCGTTCTATCCTGCCGATGTAGCGTATATATCCCGCCAGCTGTATGCTATCCATGTCATTGTTCAGCCACGACTCGGTGAAACAGAAGATATTCCAGTTTTTAATGTCCCGTTGGTAGGACATCCTTGATCGTAGGTCATCCATTTTGTTTTCCAATGGTTGTGCGTTGGCTAATAGGACTGATGGAAGAGGCAGATTACTCTCTCGCCGTCAGAATCTTACAAGGCACACCGACCTACGTCCACGATATCTCTGTCTCTTTCTCATGTGAATGATGGGGATTTGGGCCTTGTCGGGTGTCTGTAGAATATCCTTTGCGTCCGACTCATTGAAGAGAAAATCTTCGTCCAATACGAGGTGAGTAATCGCTGTCCTGATATCCAGAAGCTCTTTTTGGTCATAAGAGATGGTGCCAGAAACATTATGTACAGAATAAATTACAAATAACCCGAAAAAACACACATAATAGCAAAATTGGTAAGGGGGCCGAAAAAACATCAGCCATCTCCTCCAGCGCCATTGATTGTTCATCAGCAGGGACTGGGGAGTTTGTCAGCATCAAATAAAATATGAATGGAGCAAAGCCCAGATAAAAAGTTAGAGGAAACCCTGCCTCAGTCTTCTAAATACCAAAACCTGGGATAGAGTTGTATTTTGTAGCGGTACAATTACACACATTTTAATGCCAAAGACACACCAGAATGGCTTTCCAAGAGGTGTTGAGATTTCCTGAATGGTCCAGTCTCAGTCCTGACTTAAATCTGCTTGAAAATCAGAGACAAGGTTTGAATATTGCAGTACATCAGTGACTCACAAGCAAATGTACTAAGCAAGAGCAATTTTGACAAAACACAATGGAAAGTGCATTCGGAAAGTATTCAGACCCCTTGATTTTTTTTCCACATTTTGTTACGTTACAGCCTAATTTTACAATGGATTATTTTTTTTATCCTCATCAATCTACCCACAATACCCCATAATGACAAAGTTAAAACAGCTTTTTAGACATTTTTGCGAATGTATAAAACTAAAAAACAGAAATACATTATTTACATAAGTATTCAGACCCTTTGCTATGAGACTCGAAATTGAGCTCAGGGTATTCATGTTTCCATTTATCATCCTTGAGATGTTTTTACAACTTGATTGGAGTCTACCTGTGGTAAATTCAATTGATTGGACATGATTTGGAAAGGCACACACCTGTCTGTATACGGTCCCACAGTTGACTGTGTATGTCAGAGCAAAAACCAAGCCATGAGGTTGAAGGAATTGTCCGTAGAGATCCGAGACAGGATTGTGTCAAGGCACAGATCTGGAGAAGGGTACCAGAAAATGTCTGCAGCATTGAAGGTCCCCAAGAACACAGTGGCCTCCATCATTCTTAAAAGGAAGAAGTTTGGAACCACCAAGACTCTTCCTAGAGCTGGCCGCCCGGCCAAACAGCAATGGGGGGAGAAGAGCCTTGGTCAGGGAGGAAACCTGGCACCATCCCTACGGTGAAGCATGGTGGGTGGCAGCATCATGCTATGGGGATGTTTTTCAGCGGCAGGGACTGGGAGACTAGTCAGGATCGAGGGAAAGATGAACGGAGCAAAGTATAGAGAGATCCTTGATGAAAACCTTCTCCACCGCGCTCAGGACCTCCAACTGGGGCGAAGGTTCACCTTCCAACAAGACAGCGACCCTAAGCACACAGCCAAGACAACGCAGGAGTGGCTTCGGGACAAGTCTCTGAATGTCCTTGAGTGGCCCAGACAGAGCCCGGACTTGAACCCGATCGAACATCTCTGGAGAGACCTGAAAATAGCTGTGCAGCGACGCTCCCCATCCAATCTGACAGAGCTTGAGAGGATCTGCAGAGAAGAACGGGAAAAACTCCCCAAATACCAGTGTGCCAAGCTTGTAGCGTCATACCCAAGAAGACTTGAGGCTGTAATCGCTGCTTCTTACAATAAGTGCCATGGTATCTTTAGAGCCACAGAGAGTCAGGACACCCGTTTAACAAGCCATCCGAAAGACAGCACCCAACACAGGGCAATGTCCCCAATCACTGCCCTGATATATACTGTATATATAAACACCACTTCCAGCAGCATCTGGCAGCAAGACTTTCACTAGGCACTGTATACACACACGCATATGTGACTTGTTTCAGGAAAATAGGAGTATGTCACGCGTCACTACTTCACAGGAGAGCCATTTGAACGTAAACTTTTTTTTAAAATATTTTTTGGGGCAGAAATGCCTTGTGGAACATGTGATCTTTCATGTGCCTTAATAACAAACTTGTATGCCATCTGTAAATATGAATAAAATGGTTAAATTACGAGCCTAGTTGGTTTAGCCACAGAAAAAGACAGCAACCTTCCCGCTAGCCATGATTGGCTGAGATAATGAGTGGGCTGGAGATGCCGAGAGATGAGTTTGGATTGGTCTGCCATGTAGCACGTTTCTGTCTATTTGAGCTGATCAGTATGTGTAGGTAATCCTGTCTAACGCAGCTTTAAAATATATATGTATAGCGTAATAGAACTGCATAAGTGTTGCTCTCCACTTTCTGGAGGACAGAGTTTTGAAATCAGTGGAATTAAAATATGATAGCTAAGGAGATGGAGAAAACACCTATATCCAGATTACTTCTTCAAACTAAGGGCAACCATGGCATCCGTGAGAGAGGCAGAAGCGTCCATCCATTTTTACGGGTAAGATAGTCTAGCTAGCTACATTTTCAGAAATGTGTTTTAATTTCTAGTTAAAGTGTACTGTTAGCTAGCTAGCTAACATTAGCTGGCTGGCTCGCTAGCTAATGTTACGTGTATGATCTGTGTAGTAATATTATTCGTATCTCAGAGCCATTGGCTTTGCTAGTTATAGCCTAATGTTAGCTAGCTAACATTGAACCTGGTTGGTTAGCTACCTGCAGATTCATGCAGGGTAGTAACATTATGAGTTGGAATTATGGTTCATTGTTTAGCTAGCTAGCCACATGTCTTAACAAAAGACTCCATTCAACACCATTTGAAGACATTCAAAGGCCATTTTCTCAAAAGTGAGGTTACAAGTTTATCAACTTTCAAAGCAGATTTACTTTCCCAATGTTCCAATGTGACCTGTACGCTCTTGTTGGCTGGTCCTCACTACATGTTCGTCGTCAAACCCACTGGCTCCAGGCCATCTATAATATCACTGCTAGGCAAATCCCCGCCTTATCTTAGCTCATTGGTCACCATAGCAGCACCCACCCGTAGTCTGCGCTCCAGCAGGTATATCTCTCTGGTCATTCCCAAAGCCAACACCTCCTTTGGCCGCCATTCCTTCCAGTTCTCTGCTGCCAATGACTGGAACGAATTGCAAAAATCTCTGAAGCTGGAGACTCTTATCTCCCTCAATAACTTTAAGCATCAGTTGTCAGAGCACCTTACCGATCACTGCACCTGTACACAGCCCATCTGAAATTAGCCCACCCAACTACCTCATCCCTATATTGTTATTTATTTTGCTCTTTTGCACCCCAGTATCTCTATTTGCACATAATCTCTTGCACATCTAGCATTCCAGTGTTAATACTATTGTAATTATTCTGCACTATAGCCTATTTATTGCCTTACCTCCATAACTTGCTACATTTGCACACACTGTATATATATTTTCTGTTGTATTTCTGACTTTATGTTTTTTTTTTACCCCATATGTAACTCTGTGTTGTTTTTATTGCACTACTTTGCTTTATCTTGGCCAGGTCGCAGTTGTAAATGAGAACCTGTTCTCAACTGGCTTACCTGGTTAAATAAAGGTGAAATAAAAATAAAAATAAAAGTTCCTCAACTGTAGTGTATGATTATACAATTTTCTAGCTCTGAGTCTCTACTTTTATCAATGTAAAAAACACAATTTCAAATTTTGCTACATAAGATCGAGCCGGTCGGTAACAATACACAAGAACACACACTCTCACATAAACAGAATAGCAATCCCCACCATCCCACTCCCTCACGTGTGCTCCAGTCAAAGCGCTCCTGGAGATGAAGAAGAGGAGTGGAATCATCACAGGAGACCCACTGGTTGCCCTCTAGGTTACAGAGAGCTGGTAGTCCCATCCACCAAACTACCAGGTGTGAAACAGGGAAGAGACTCAGGGGGTATGCTAATTTGATATAGAGCAGATCTAACCCACTCTATTAAATTAGTCAAAACAGGAACATTTTACATCTGGCTAGAAATGAATAAGGAAATGATCTCAACAGAGAAAAATGTCCTCATGTGTGCTACCTATATCCCCCCCAATAGAATTCCCATACTTTAACGATGACAGCTTCTTCACCCTAGAGGGGGAGATCAACCATTTCCAGGCCCAGGGACATGTACTAGTCTGTGGCGACCTAAATGCCAGAACTGGACAGGAACCTGACACCCTCAGCACACAGGGGGACAAACACCTACCTGGAGGTGACAGCATTCCCTTCCCCATATGCCACCCTAGACACAACTACGACAACATAACCAACAAAAACGGGTCACAACTCCTGCAGCTCTGTCGAACGCTGGGTATGTACATAGTCAATGGTAGCCTTCGAGGGGACTCCTACGGTAGGTACACATATAGCTCATGTCTTGGCAGTAGTACTGTAGACTACTTTATCACTGACCTCAAACCAGAGTCTCTTAGAGCATTCACAGTCAGTCCACTGACACCCGTATCAGATCACAGCAAAATCACACTCTACTTGAACAGAGCTATGCTCAATCATGAGGCATCAAAGCCAAAGGAACTGAACAATATTAAGAAATGCTATAGATTGAAGGAAAGTAGTGTGGAAATCTACCCCAAAACGATTAGGCAACAACAAATTAAATCCCTTCTAGACAATTTCCTGGTAAAAATGTTTCACTGTAATAGTGAAGGTGTAAACTTGTCAGGAGAAAACCTAAACAGTATATTTGACCTCTTAGCTTCCCTATCAAATCTAAACATTTCAAGCAGACAACCTAAGAAAATTAACAACAATGACAAATGGTTTGATGAAGAATGCAAAAACCTAAGAAAGAAATTGAGAAACCTATCCAACCAAAAACATAGAGACCCAGAAAACCTGAGCCTATGCCTTCACTATGGTGAATCACTAAAACAATACAGAAATACACACAAAAAAAAAAAGAACAGCACGTCAAATCAGCTCAATGTAATTGAAGAATCCATAGAATCTAACCATTTCTGGGAAAATTGGAAAACTCTAAACAAACAACAACACAAAGAGTTATCTATCCAAAACGGAGATGTATGGATAAACCACATCTCCAATCTTTTTGGCCCTAAAACAAAGAACAAACAGCAAAAATATATACATGATCAAATACAAATCTTAGAATCAATTATTAAAGACTACCAGAACCCACTGGATTCTCCAATTACATTGAATAAAATACAGGACAAAATACAAACCCTCCCAGCCAAAAAGGCCTGTGGTGTTGATGGTATCCTAAATGAAATGATAAAATATACAGACCACAAATTCCAATTGGCTATACTTAAACTCTTCAACATCATCCTCAGCTCTGGCATATTCCCCAATATTTGGAAACAAGGACTGATCACCCCAATCCACAAAAGTGGAGACAAATTTGATCCCAATAACTACCATGGGATATGCGTCAACAGCAACCTTGGGAAAATCCTCTGTATTATCATTAACAGCAGACTCATACATTTCCTCAGCGAAAACAATGTACTGAGCAAATTACAAATTGGCTTTTTACCAAATTACAGTACGACAGATCACGTATTCACCCAGCACACCCTAATTAACAAAAAAACAAACCAAATCAAAGGTAAAGTCTTCTCATGCTTTGTTGATTTCAAAAAAGCTTTTGACTCAATTTGGCATGAGGGCATGCTATAGAAATAGATGGAAAGTGGTGTTGGGGGGGAAACATACGACATTATAAAATCCATGTACACAAACAACAAATGTGCGGTTAAAATTGGCAAAAAACACACATTTATTTACACAGGGCTGGGGGGTGAGACAGGGATGCAGCTTAAGCCCCACCCTCTTCAACATATACATCAACGAATTGGCAAGGGCACTAAAAAAGTCTGCAGCACTCGGCCTCACCCTACTAGAATCTGAAGTCAAATGTCTACGGTTTGCTGATGATCTGGTGCTTCTGTCCCCAACCAAGGAGGGCCTACAGCAGCACCTACAGTTGAAGTTGGAATTTTACATACACTTGGGTTGGAGTCATTAAAATTTGTTTTTCAACCACTCCACAAATTTCTTGTTAACAAACTTTAGTTTTGGCAAGTCAGTTAGGACATCTACTTTGTGCATGACACAAGTAATTTTTCCAACAATTGTTTACAGACAGAATATTTCACTTATAATTCACTGTATCACAATTCCAGTGGGTCAGAAGTTTACATACACTAAGTTGACTGTGCCTTTAAACAGCTTGGAAAATTCCAGAAAATGATGTCACGGCTTTAGAAGCTTCTGATAAGCTAATTTACATCATTTGAGTCAGTTGGAGGTGTACCTGTGAATATTTCAAGGCCTACCTTCAAACTCAGTGCCTCTTTGCTTGACATCATGGGAAAATCTAAATAAATCAGCCAAGACCTCAGAAAAAAAATTGTAAACCTCCACAAGTCTGGTTCATCCTTGGGAGCAATTTCTAAATGCCTGAAGGTACCACGTTCATCTGTACAAACAATAGTACGTAAGTATAAACACCATGGGACCATGCAGCCATCATACCGCTCAGGAAGGAGACGCGTTCTGTCTCCTAGAGATGAACGTACTTTGGTGCGAAAAGAGCAAATCAATCCCAGAACAACAGCAAAGGACCTTGTGAAGATGCTGGAGGAAACAGGTACAAAAGTATCTATATGCACAGTAAAACGAGTCCTATATCGACAAAACCTGAAAGGCCACTCAGCAAGGAAGAAGCCACTGCTCAAAACCACCACAAAAAAGCCAGACTACGGTTTGCAACTGCACATGGGGACAAATATCGTACTTTTTGGAGAAATGTACTCTGGTCTGATGAAACAAAAATCTAAAACTGTTTGGCCATAATGACCATCGTTATGTTTGGAGGAAAAAGGGGGTCACTTGCAAGCCAAAGAACACCATCCCAACCGTGAAGCACGGGGGTGGCAGCATCATGCTGTGGGGGTGCTTTGCTGCAGGAGGGACTGGTGCATTTCACAAAATAGATGGCATCATGAGGAAGGAAAATTATGTGGATATATTGAAGCAACATCTCAAGACATCAGTCAGGAAGTTAAAGCTTGGTCGCAAATGGGTCTTCCAAATGGACAATGACCCCAAGCATGCTTCCAAAGTTGTGGCAAAATGGCTTAAGGACAACAAAGTCAAGGTATTGGAGTGGCCATCACAAAGCCCTGACCTCAATCCTATAGAAAATGTGTGGGCAGAACTGAAAAAGCGTGTGCGAGCAAGGAGGCCTACAAACCTCACTCAGTTACACCAGCACTGTCAGGAGGAATGGGCCAAATTTCAACCAACTTATTGTGGGAAGCTTGTGGAAGGCTACCCAAAACATTTGACCCAAGTTAAACAATTTAAAGGCAATGCTACCAAATACTAATTGAGTGTATGTAAACTTCTGACCCACTAGGAATGTGATGAAAGAAATAAGAGCTGAAACAAATCATTCTCTCTACTATTATTCTGACATTTCACCTTCTTAAAATAAAGTGGTGATCCTAACTGACCTAAGACAGGGAATTCTTACTAGGATTAAATGTCAGGAATTGTGAAAAACTGAGTTTAAATGTATTTGGCTAAGGTGTATGTAAACTTCCAACTTCAACTGTACATCTTCTGCATAGATTCTGTCAGACCTGGGCCCTGACAGCAAATCTCAGTAAGACAAAAATAATGGTGTTCCAAAAAAGGTCTAGTTGCCAGGACCACGAATACAAATTCCATCTAGACACCGTTGCCCTAGAGCACACAGAAAACTATACATACCTCGGCCTAAACATCAGCGCCACAGGTAACTTCCACAAAGCTGTGAATGATCTGAGAGACAAGGCAAGAAGGGCCTTTTATGCCATCAAAAGGAACATAAAATTCGACATACCAATTAGGATCTGTCAAAAAATACTTGAATCAGTTAAAGAACCCATTGCCCTTTATGGTTGTGGGGTATGGGGTCCGCTCACCAACCAAGAATTCACAAAATGGGACAAACACCAAATTGAGACTCTGCACATAGAATTCTGCAAAAATATCCTCAGTGTACGACGTAAAACACCAAATAATGCATGCGTAGCAGAATTAAGCCGGTACCTTCTAATTGTCAAAATCCAGAAAAGAGCTGTTAAATTATACAATCACTTAAAAGGAAGCGATTCCCAAACCTTCCATAACAAAGCCATCACCTACAGAGAAATGTTGATAAACTCACCATATCTATTCGGTGAAATACCACAGTGTGTAATCACAGCAGCAAGATTTGTGACCTTGTTGCCACAAGAAAAGGGCAACCAGTGAAGAACAAACACCGTTGTAAATACAACCTTTATTTATGTTTATTTATTTTCCCTTTTGTACTTTAACTATTTGCACATCATTACAACACTGTATATACAGTGGGGGAAAAAAGTATTTAGTCAGCCACCAATTGTGCAAGTTCTCCCACTTAAAAAGATGAGAGAGGCCTGTAATTTTCATCATAGGTACACGTCAAATATGACAGACAAAATGAGGAAAAAAAATCCAGAAAATCACATTGTAGGATTTTTAATGAATTTATTTGCAAATTATGGTGGAAAATAAGTATTTGTTCAATAACAAAAGTTTCTCAATACTTTGTTATATACCCTTTGTTGGCAATGACACAGGTCAAACGTTTTCTGTAAGTCTTCACAAGGTTTTCACACACTGTTGCTAGTATTTTGGCCCATTCCTCCATGCAGATCTCCTCTAGAGCAGTGATGTTTTGGGGCTGTCGCTGGGCAACACGGACTTTCAACTCCCTCCAAAGATTTTCTATGGGGTTGAGATCTGGAGACTGGCTAGGCCACTCCAGGACCTTGAAATGCTTCTTACGAAGCCACTCCTTCGTTGCCCGGGCGGTGTGTTTGGGATCATTGTCATGCTGAAAGACCCAGCCACGTTTCATCTTCAATGCCCTTGCTGATGGAAGGAGGTTTTCACTCAAAATCTCATGATACATGGCCCCATTCATTCTTTCCTTTACACGGATCAGTCGTCCTGGTCCCTTTGCAGAAAAACAGCCCCAAAGCACGATGTTTCCACCCCCATGCTTCACAGTAGGTATGGTGTTCTTTGGATGCAACTCAGCATTCTTTGTCCTCCAAACACGACGAGTTGAGTTTTTACCAAAAAGTTCTATTTTGGTTTCATCTGACCATATGACATTCTCCCAATCCTCTTCTGGATCATCCAAATGCACTCTAGCAAACTTCAGACGGGCCTGGACATGTACTGGCTTAAGCAGGGGGACACGTCTGGCACTGCAGGATTTGAGTCCCTGGCGGCGTAGTGTGTTACTGATGGTAGGCTTTGTTACTTTGGTCCCAGCTCTCTGCAGGTCATTCACTAGGTCCCCCCCGTGTGGTTCTGGGATTTTTGCTCACCGTTCTTGTGATCATTTTGACCCCACAGGGTGAGATCATGCGTGGAGCCCCAGATCGAGGGAGATTATCAGTGGTCTTGTATGTCTTCCATTTCCTAATAATTGCTCTCACAGTTGATTTCTTCAAACCAAGCTGCTTACCTATTGCAGATTCAGTCTTCCCAGCCTGGTGCAGGTCTACAATTTTGTTTCTGGTGTCCTTTGACAGCTCTTTGGTCTTGGCCATAGTGGAGTTTGGAGTGTGACTGTTTGAGGTTGTGGACAGGTGTCTTTTATACTGATAACAAGTTCAAACAGGTGCCATTAATACAGGTAACGAGTGGAGGACAGAGGAGCCTCTTAAAGAAGAAGTTACAGGTCTGTGAGAGCCAGACATCTTGCTTGTTTGTAGGTGACCAAATACTTATTTTCCACCATAATTTGCAAATAAATTCATAAAACATCCTACAATGTGATTTTCTGGATTTTCTTTTGTCAATTTGTCTGTCATAGTTGACGTATACCTATGATGAAAATTACAGGCCTCTCTCATCTTTTTAAGTGGGAGAACTTGCACAATTGGTGGCTCACTAAATACTTTTTTCCCCCACTGTAGACATAATATGACATTTGAAATGTCTTTATTCTTTTGGAACTTTTGTGAGTGTAATGTTTACTGTTAATTTTTTATTGTTCATTTCACTTTTGTTTATTATCTATTTCACTTGCTTTGGCAATGTAAACATGCCAATAAAGCCCTTCAATTGAATTGAATTGAGAGTAGGCGGGAAGAGAGGAACGAGGACAGAGAGCAAAGCAGGAAGAGTCTCTCCCTCCAAGGCTTCTGTAAGCCCATGAAAATACAAAGCCCTGTCTTCAACAAGCCCCTAAACACACAGAGACAATGTGTGTGTGAAACAGAGACCCCTCAACATACAAGGGAAAGCAAACCCCTGAACACTATATCTAGGGAGGACAGGACACATTTAGAAGCCAGAGTTGAGGTCAGTTTTGTATTTCTCTTTCCATTTTTGCAATAAGAACCGCCACTTGTAAATGCAATGCCTACTACATCTACACATGAACACATAAGACCAGTCCTGAACAGCCCTAATCATGTGAAGACCAGTTGTAAACATGCTAAACGTGAAAACCAGTTGGAAACATACTAAACATGCGAAGACCAGTTTTAAACATACTAAACATATGAAGACCAGTTGTAAACATACTAAAAGTGAAGACCAGTTGTAAACATACTAAACATATGAAGACCAGTTGTAAACATACTAAACATATGAAGACCAGTTGTAAACATACTAAACGTGAAGACCAGTTGTAAACATACTAAACATATGAAGACCAGTTGTAAACATACTAAACATATGAAGACCAGTTGTAAACATACTAAACGTGAAGACCAGTTGTAAACATACTAAACGTATGAAGACCAGTTGTAAACATACTAAACATTTGAAGACCAGTTTTAAACATACTAAACATGTGAAGACCAGTTGTAAACATAGTAAACGTGAAGACCAGTTGTAAACATACTAAACATATGAAGACCAGTTGTAAACATACTAAACATATGAAAACCAGTTGTAAACATACTAAACATGTGAAGACCAGTTGTAAACATACTAAACGTGAAGACCAGTTGTAAACATACTAAACATATGAAGACCAGTTGTAAACATACTAAACATATGAAGACCAGTTGTAAACATACTAAACATATGAAGACCAGTTGTAAACATACTAAACATATGAAGACCAGTTGTAAACATACTAAACATATGAAGACCAGTTGTAGACATACTAAACATGTGAAGACCAGTTGTAAACATACTAAACGTGAAGACCAGTTGTAAACATACTAAACATATGAAGACCAGTTGTAAACATACTAAACATATGAAGACCAGTTGTAAACATACTAAACATATGAAGACCAGTTGTAAACATACTAAACGTGAAGACCAGTTGTAAACATACTAAACGTATGAAGACCAGTTGTAAACATACTAAACATGTGAAGACCAGTTGTAAACATACTAAACGTGAAGACCAGTTTTAAACATACTAAACATGTGAAGACCAGTTTTAAACATACTAAACATATGAAGACCAGTTGTAAACATAGTAAATATGTGAAGAGTAGCCCTGAACAAACTAAGCAACAACACTACTTGACAAGTCATCCCTAATGGGGACAAATATAGTATACTTAGACCAGAGGGACAATATGTCTTTATAGAGACAGAAAAAATAAAGAAAAACCCTTGAATGAGTAGGTGTGTATGTATATACAGTACCAGTCAAAAGTTTGGACACTTACTCATTCAAGGGTTTTTCTTTATTTTTACTATTTTCTACATTGTAGAATAATGGTGAAGACATCAAAAATATGAAATAACACATGTGGAATCATGTAGTAAAAAGTGTTAAACAAATCAAAATATATTTTATATTTGACATTCTTCAAATAGCCACCCTTTGCCTTGATGACAGCTTTGCACACTCTTGGCATTCTCTCGACCAGCTTCATGAGGTAGTCACCTGGAATGCATTTAAATTAACAGGTGTGCCTTCTTAAAATATAATTTATTTCCTTCTTAATGCGTTTGAGCCAATCAGTTGTGTTGTGACAAGGCAGGGGGGGTATACAGAAGATAGCACTATTTGGCAAAAGAGTCCATATTATGGCAAGAACAGCTCAAATAAGCAAAGAGAAATAACAGTCCATCATTACCACTACTTTGACACTTTTTTGGTTACTACATGATTCCATGTGTGTTATTTCATAGTTTTGATGTCTTCACTATTATTCTACAATGTAAAAAACTGTAAAAATAAAGAAAAACCCTTGAATGAGTAGGTGTGTCTAAACATTTGACTGGTAGTGTATTTATATTATATATACTTACTGTTTAGAGTTAGAATAATAGAATACACAAGGTGTATTTTCGAAATTTGTTTGTGCATCAGCAGTCACTCAATTAGCCCATTTCAGCAAAAATGTTGTTGGTAGGTTAGTCTAGCAGCCAGCTATCTAAACTTGTAGTAAGCATGGTCGAATTACCGAGCAGGGTGGGACCAGTGGAGGCTGCTGAGGGGAGAACGGCTCATAATAATGGCTGGAACAGAGTAAATAGAATAGCATCAAACATATGGAAACCATGTGTTTGATGTGTTTGATACCATTCCACTGATTCCGCTCCAGTCATTACCACGAGCCCATTCCCTCCAGACAGTGGCTCTGAGTAGCAACAGGGAGGGCTGTGTGTGTGTGTGTGTGTGCATGCATGTGTGTGTGGTCGTGCGTGTGCTCTTACTGTTGTTTACAAATATCTTCTCTGATCCGTATGAAATGCACACAGCCACGCTAGGGAAAAAACAAGGACGGCCTCAAAAACTCCTGGACTTGCTCCCGTAATAATATCAAAACGTTTTGGAATAGGAGCCTCTTTACTTGTCAGAACATGATGTAAAATAGCTAATACACTAATACAGAACATGATATAACATAGCTATTACACTACTACAGCTATAGTTACCATCCGACAAGCTATGTCATAATGACATAAGTTTGTTATGACTGCTTATAGCATCTACCATGCGATAACAACATAACGGGGGCTGGAAACCAAGATAGAAACTGTATTGCCTCAAAACGATATACAATAATACACAATTGTATTTTATTGACTATATACAAACGATTGTAGCTTATACAGTATAGTTCAGGTGTTCAGGTGAAGTAATGTACATCCCATTAGTGGTAGTGTCTCCCTCAGAATGGTGAATATTTGATGAAGGTCTGGACTCTCATATGACGGTGTGTGTGTGTGTGTGTGTCCGTAGGGCGAGAGAGGATATATCCTGTTCTTTCTCTGAGTGGTTCCTACTGTGTGTCCAGATCTCTACAGTCCTTTACCTGGAAGGCAGAGCTCCTGCTGTGATGATGGGAGACTCACCATTCACACAGAAAAGAGGAACATAGAAACACACACACACACACACAAGTAATACAAGCCCACCCACCATATGTTGTACTATCCTTATTGTAACCCTAACCTAATTATAACCCTAAGCCCTAACCCCTAAGCTTAAAAAAAGTATTTGTCCTCATGGGAAGCGGGAAATGTGCCCATGAGGGAGCATTTTTACTATCCTTGTGGGGACTTTTGGGGATTCCCGGTACACACGAGGATAGTAATACAAGCCCACACACACACACACACACACGCACAAACGCACACACACACACACACACACACACACACACACACACACACACACACACACACACACACACACACACACACACACACACACACACACACACACACACACACACACACACACACACACACACACACACACACACACATAAACACCTGTTACATCATCAAAAGGACTCTTCAGAGGAAACACAATTGCTGTCTTCTAAGCCAAAAATAATTGAACACAAACATAGGTTTGACACAGCACAGCCAGGTCACCCATGATACAAGTAAGTATTCGACGTCCATCTATGTCTGAGGATGTCAGGAGATGACGTGGAAACCGGCCACTAGGGGCAACAGTGAGCGCTGTTTCCTTCAAGTAGGTTTCTGTTTTGCTAGGCTTTTGTGGACGGGGATGGCGGATGGGCGTAAGCATCAGCCTTTGGTGTCAAAACAACTTTCTATTGCTGGATTCGAACATGAAACCTTTGGCACCAGAGGCAGACGTTTACGCCCATCTGAGAGATGATGTTGAAAACTGGGCACTAGGGGCAAAAGTCAGCGCTGTTACCTTCGTAAGCACCTGCCTCCAGTGCCAAAGGTTGCATGTTTGAATCCAGCAATAGAAAGTTGTTTTTGAGGAAAGAAAAACAACTATCCCAAACCTTGACCATTCAGAGTTAAGACCTAACCTTGGAACAACTTTGACATTTGACCTGCCTAAGCACCTGCCTCCGGTGCGAAAGGTTGCATGTTCAAATCCAGCAATAGAAAGTTGTTTTTGAGATAATTTTGTTTAACTCTCCCAAACCTTAACCCTTATCTCAAACCTTAACTCTGAATGGTGAAGGGAAGGGTTAAGGTTTGGGATAGGCTTAACTCAAAACAAAAAATCTAACACTGAATATGAACATGCAACCTTAGAGCCAGATGCTTACACCCATCCACCATCCTCATCCACAACACCCTAGCAAAACCGAAACCTACTTGAAGGTAACAGCGCTGACTTTTGCCCCTAGTGGCCGGTTTCCACGGCATCTCCTGACGTCCTTAGACATGGGTGGATGTCGAATACTGACTCGTATCACGGGTGACCTGCATGGACACTCTATAGATCAGTCCCTTGATGGTTCACTGGTTCAGTATGACATCATCACACCAGACACTCCAAGCGGGGTAGATCATGTAACACTATGATGTAATAACGTCTATGAATAGAGTCAGTGTTCCTCATCTCCTTCTCTTCCTCCCAGCATCCAATTTCTCTGATTACCTATTCTCTCTTTCATTCTGCCTATGACCTCCCTCTCCCCTTTCATTGATCAAGAGTGGCAGAGAGAGAGGGAGAGGGAGAGGGGGAGGGAGGTGACAGTATTAGTAGTGAAGGTGCAGGTGCAGGTTGTTCTATCTAGAGGTTGAAGTGTTGCATTAGTGACAGTGTTACGTAAGGGGTCCATCAGGACCCTGTAGCTCTGATCTGTTCAATGCTGGGCTTAGGTGCCAACACAAGACATACACACAAGCCACATTAACACACACATACAGTGCATTTGGAAAGTATTCAGACCACTTGACTTTTTCCACATTTTGTTACGTTACAGCCTTATTCTAAAATGGAATAAATAAAACAATTCTACACACAATACCCCATAATTACAAAGCAAAAACAGGTTTTTAGAAATCTTTGCAAATGTATTACAAATAAAAAACAGAAATACCTTATTTACATAAGTATTCAGACCCTTTGCTTTGGGACTCGAAATTGCGCTCAGGTGCACCCTGCTTCCATTGATCATCCTTAAGATGTTTCTACAACTTGATTGGAGTCCACATGTGGTAAATCCAATTGATTGGACATGATTTGGAAAGGCACACACCTGTCTATATGAGGTCCCACAGTTGACAGTGCATGTCAGAGCAAAAACCAAGCCATGGAATTGTCCATAGAGCTCTGAGACAGGATTGTGTTGAGGCACAGATCTGGAGAAGGGTACCAAAAAATGAGTGCAGCATTGAAGGTTCCCAAGAACACAGTGGCCTCCATCATTCTTAAATGGAAGAAGTTTGGAACCACCAAGACGCTTCCTAGAGCTGGCCGCCCGGCCAAACTGAGCAATCGGGGGAGAAGGGCCTTGGTCAGGGAGGTGACCAAGAAGCCGATGGTCACTCTGACAGAGCTCCAGAGTTCCTCTGTGGTGATGGGAGAACCTTCCAGAAGGACAACCATCTCTGCAGCACTGTCACGATCGTCTGAAGGAGGAGACCAATGCGCAGCGTTGCGAGTGAACATGATGACTTTATTAACTTAAAGCAACCACGAAGAAAACAACAAATGACGATACGTGAAGTTCTAAACTGAAATACGACTAACAGCAACAAAGAAACAATAACCCACCAAACAAAGGAGAAAACACACAGAATATATATGGCTCCCAATCAGAGATAACGAGCCGACAGCTGACACTCGTTACCTCCGATTGGGAGTCATCGACCAATCACCACATGACACAAACAAACTGAAACTCACCCATCCCCAACACCACCAAATGAAATACACCCAAACACAAGAAAATGAACAACCCTGGCTCAATATAAACGTCCATAGAGCCAGAGTGTTACAGTACCCCCTAAAGGTGCGAACTCCGGGCGCACCAACATCAGGACTAGGGGAGGGTCTGGGTGGGCGTCTGTCCATGGTGGCGGCTCTGGCCCCGGTCGTGATCCCCACCCCACCACAGTCACAACCTGCTTCGGTAGCCTCCTCCCAATGACCACCCTCCACCTAACCCCACCTGGACTAAGGGGCAACCCCGGACTAAGGGGCAGCATCGGCCTAAGGGGCAGCACCGGGATAAGGGGCAGCACCGGGATAAGGGGCAGCACCGGGCTAAGGGACAGCACCGGACTAAGGGGGCAGCACCGGACTACGGGGCAGTACCGGACTAAAGGGCAGTACAGGACTAAGGGGCAGCACCGGGCTAAGGGGCAGTACCGGACTACGGGGCAGCACCGGGCTAAGGGGCGGCACCGGACTCAGGGGCAGCACCGGACTAAGGGGCAGCACCTGACTAGATGGCGGATCCTGGCTGGCTGGCTCCGGCGGATCCTGGCGGGACGGCTCTGGCGGATCCTGGCGGGACGGCTCTGGCGGATCCTGGCGGGACGGCTCTGGCGGATCACGGCTGGACGGCTCTGGCGGATCCCGGCTGGACGGCTCTGGCGGATCTCGGCTGGACGGCTCTGGCGGATCCCGGCTGGGACGGCTCTGGCGGATCTCGGCTGGACGGCTCTGGCGGATCCCGGCTGGACGGCTCTGGCGGATCTCGGCTAGACGGCTCTGGCGGATCCCGGCTGGACGGCTCTGGCGGATCCCGGCTGGGCGGCTCTGGCGGATCCCGGCTGGGCGGCTCTGGCGGATCCCGGCTGGACGGCTCTGGCGGATCCCGGCTGGACAGCACTGGCGGATCCCGGCTGGGCGGCTCTGGCGGATCCCGGCTGGACGGCTCTGGCGGATCTCGACTGGACGGCTCTGGCGGATCCCGGCTGGACGGCTCTGGCGGATCTCGGCTGGACGGCTCTGGCGGATCCCGGCTGGACGGCTCTGGCGGATCTCGGCTGGACGGCTCTGGCGGATCCTGTCTGGCGGAAGGCTCTGGCTGATCCTGTCTGGCGGAAGGCTCTGGCTGATCCTGTCTGGCGGAAGGCTCTGGCTGATCCTGTCTGGCGGAAGGCTCTGGCTGATCCTGTCTGGCGGAAGGCTCTGGCTGATCCTGTCTGGACGGCTCTGGCGGATCCTGGCTCGACGGCTCTGGCGAATCCTGGCTGGATGACGGATCTGGCTGCTCATGGCTGGCTGACGGATCTGGCTGCTCATGGCTGGCTGACGGATCTGGCTGCTCATGGCTGGCTGACGGATCTGGCTGCTCATGGCTGGCTGACGGATCTGGCTGCTCATGGCTGGCTGACGGATCTGGCTGCTCATGGCTGGCTGACGGATCTGGCTGCTCATGGCTGGCTGACGGATCTGGCTGCTCATGGCTGGCTGGACGGATCTGGCTGCTCATGGCTAGCTGACGGATCTGGCTGCTCATGGCTGGCTGACGGATCTGGCTGCTCATGGCTGGCTGACGGATCTGGTTGCTCATGGCTGGCTGACGGGTCTGGCTGCTCATGGCTGGCTGACGGATCTGGCTGCTCATGGCTGGCTGACGGGTCTGGCTGCTCATGGCTGGCTGACGGATCTGGCTGCTCATGGCTGGTTGACAGATCTGGCTGCTCATGGCTGGCTGACAGATCTGGCTGCTCATGGCTGGCTGACGGATCTGGCTGCTCATGGCTGGCTGACGGATCTGGCTGCTCATGGCTAGCTGACGGATCTGGCTGCTCATGGCTGGCTGACGGATCTGGCTGCTCATGGCTGGCTAACGGGTCTGGCTGCTCATGGCTGGCTGATGGTGCTGGCTGGGCGGCTAGCGGTGGAGGCGGACCCCAGCCTCGGATTGCAGTCATCACCTCCAGCAGGACGGCTCCCATCCGCATGAGCCGCTCCTGCCGGTCACGAACCCGAGCCTCCAGTCCAGCATAGGCTGCGTCGGCTCCTGCTGATTCCATAGCAGGTGTATGATTCTGTCTGGCGGACGGCTCTGAAGGCTCATGGCAGACGGACGGCTTTGCAGGCTCAGTACAGACGGGCGGCTTATGCAGCGCTTGGCAGACGGGCAGTTCAGACGCCCTAGGGCAGACGGCAGACTCTGGCCGGCTGGCGACGCACATCGTGGACCTGGTGCGTGGAGTAGGAACAGACCGGTCCGTACCGGGAACACCCACCACTGGCCTTAACTGGGGATCAAGAACGGACCGGACCAGACTGGGAACACACTTCAGTCTCTCATGCCGTGCCACAACAACTTCCCTCCCTCTACTCGCCAATGGCTCCCGTAATCCGATAGCCTTCTCTCCAGCTCTACCTGTGGCAGCCTCCTGCTGCCCAGGCGCCCAAGCCATGTGCCCCCCCCCAAAAAATTTTTGGGGAGTAACCACGGGCTTCCAGCCTCGACTCCGCGCTTCCTCTTCATACCACCTCCTCTCGGCTGCAGCTGCCTCCAGCTCTTCACGAGGGCGGTGATATTCCTCCTCATACCACCTCCTCTCGGCTGCAGCTGCCTCCAGCTCTTCACGAGGGCAGTGATATTCCTCCGGTTGTGCCCAAGGACCCTTTCCAGCCCGAATCTCCTCCCATGTCCAAAAATCCTTAGGAGGCGTCCATAAATCCTGCGTAGGTAGGTCCTGTTGCCGCTTGTTACGCCGCTTGGTCCTCTTGTGGTGGGTTATTCTGTCACGATCGTCTGAAGGAGGAGACCAATGCGCAGCGTTGCGAGTGAACATGATGACTTTATTAACTTAAAGCAACCACGAAGAAAACAACAAATGACGATACGTGAAGTTCTAAACTGAAATACGACTAACAGCAACAAAGAAACAATAACCCACCAAACAAAGGAGAAAACACACAGAATATATATGGCTCCCAATCAGAGATAACGAGCCGACAGCTGACACTCGTTACCTCCGATTGGGAGTCATCGACCAATCACCACATGACACAAACAAACTGAAACTCACCCATCCCCAACACCACCAAATGAAATACACCCAAACACAAGAAAATGAACAACCCTGGCTCAATATAAACGTCCATAGAGCCAGAGTGTTACAAGCACTCCACCAATCAGGCCTTTATGCTAGAGTGGCCAGACGGAAGCCACTCCTCAGTAAAAGGCACATGACAGCCCGCTTGGAGTTTGACAAAAGGCACCTAAAGGACTCTCAGACCAAGAGAAACAAGATTCTCTAGTCTGATGAATCCAAGATTCAATTATTTGGCCTGAAAGCCAAGCGTCACATCTGGAGGAAACCTGGCACCATCCCTACGGTGAAGCATGGTGGGTGGCAGCATCATGCGGTGGGGATGTTTTTCAGCGGCAGGGACTGGGAGACTAGTCATGATCGAGGGAAAGATGAACGGAGCAAAGTACAGAGAGATCCTTGATGAAAACCTGCTCCAGAGCGCTCAGGACCTCAGACTGGGGTGAAGGTTCACCTTCCAACAGGACAACGACCCTAAGCACACAGCCAAGACAACGCAGGAGTGGCTTCGGGACAAGTCTCTAAATGTCCTTGAGTGGCCCAGCCAGAGCCCGGACTTGAACCCGAACGAACATCTCTGGAGAGACCTGAAAATAACTGTGCAGCGACGCTCCCCATCCAACCTGACAGAGCTTGAGAGGATCTGCAGAGAAGAATGGGAGAAACTCCCCAAATACAGGTGTGTCAAGCTTGTAGCGTCATACCCCAAAATTCTAAAAACCTGTTTTTGCTTTGTCAATATGGGGTATTGTGTGTAGATTGATAAGGAAAAGAACGATTGAATCCATTTTAGAATACGTTTGTAAAGTAACAAAGTGTGGAAAAAGTCAAGGGGTCTGAATATTTTCCGAATGCACTGTACATACACCCACACACACACAAACACAGTGACAATGGCGTATGCAGTCAAGCCAGGCATACAGTATACACAAAGATAATGGATTTGTAGTCTGAATTTCACATTCTTCTTTTTCTCTGTGTTTCCTTCTGCTTGCCAAGGGCCTTCTGCTGAGGTGATAAATGTTTGAAATGGTCTGGGCTGCAGACATCATTCCAACAAGAACAACTTCAGACTGTATGATACCAAGTTTCACGAAAGGTAGCAATACTGAGTTAACACTTTAAACCGTAACTAAAGACACTCTGTCTTCCTTATTTTAGTGCACTTTTAAATGGACTGAAGACAATGTCCCAGCCATGGCACACTTTAAAGTGTACTAAAGGTTAGAGATTAAAAGTGTTAGTCGGAGCCGATATCCCACCAAATGGTTGCTAAAGCAACGGCGAGAGTGATTCATGGAGCGTGTCGAGCTGTGAAATACATTTCACACCTCAGCACGCCCGTGGCCTCTCTCTGCTGTGTGTGTGTGTGTCTGTGTCTGTGTGTGAGAGAGAGAATGAGAGAGAGAGAGAAAGAGTGAGAAGGACAGGAGTGTAAAATGTTTGAATGATACATCTGTGAGTTAGTGTGTGTGTACAGTGTGTGTGTGTGTGTGTGAAAGGAGTGTGAAGGCATCGTGTACTCAACCAATATGTTCATGTTTAGATGAATTCCATGTCTTACTATCCCCCCCCCCAACCAGTCTCCTCTCTGTCTGTGCATTTAGTTCTTGCAGACTGTAAGCTGACATGCACAAAGACAGTAGAGGACTCAATACTATACCGATACCCAGGGGCACAACTTTGGTTTTAGAAGTGGGGGGGGACATAACTTGGCGGGGGTCTGAGGGTCCTCCCATTTCTGGGGGCATCTAAAACTCATTCCCTGAATTTCTACACAATCTACTATGACCCATGGCCCTTCTAGCCATCTCTATTTAGAACAACAAAAAGTAATCAAAAATGCCCACAGTCATCAAGCTGGGTAAGAGACCCTCATTTAATATGTTTAAGCGATTGATAAGACTGAACTAGATCAATGATAATGAAATAATCAATATTGTGTTGCACCTTTAACCAATAGCCTAACAAATGAACAACTCTTACAAATAAAGTACAAAGATTTAACTTTTGATTGTCTTTATTAAGACACCCTCTATATAAAATTTCAGCCAGACCGCCCAGCCAACCCGAGCCACCTGCACGCCCGACCGTCATCAGACTAGTCAATAACTCAACTCTCTCCCCAACACAACTTCTTTCCCTTTTCTATGTCTCAAGGGAATGCAAACACACATTCCCTCCAACACATTAACACACAGACACAGTACATCCTCCATGTCATAGGCCTAATAGTACGGTAGAGCTCTTTTTACTTGAACAATACACAGTGCATTCGGAAAGTATTTAGACCCCTTGCCTTTTTCCACATTTTGTTACGTTACAGCCTTATTCTAAAATGGATTAAATAAAAATGTTTACTCATCAATCTACAAAAAATACCCCATCATCACAAAGTGAAAACATGTTTTTAGTATTTTTCGCAAAGGTATTACAAATAAAAAACGGAAATACCTTATTTACATAAGTATGCAAACCCTTTGCTATGAGACTCAAAATTGAGCTCAGGTGCATCCTGTTTCTATTGATCATCCTTGAGATATTTCTACAACTTGATTGGAGTCCACCTGTGGTAAATTCAATTGATTGGATATGATTTGGAAAGGCACAAACCTGTCTATATATGGTCCCACAGTTGACAGTGCATGTCAGAGCAAAAACCAAGCCATGAGGTCGAAGGAATAGTCAGTGGGGCGCCGAGACAGGATTGTGTCAAGGCACAGATCTGGGGAATGGTACCAAAACATTTCTGCAGCATTAAAGGTCCCCAAGAACACAGTGGCCTCCATCATTCTTAAATGGAAGAAGTTTGGAACCACCAAGACTCCGAGCTAAACTGAGCAATCGGGGAAGAAGGGCCTTGGTCAGGGAGGTGATCAAGAACCCGATGGTCACTCTGACAGAGCTCCAGAGTTCCTCTGTGGAGATGGGAGAACCTTCCAGAAGGACAACCATCTCTGCAGCACTCCACCAATCAGGCCTTTATGGTAGAGTGGCCAGACGGAGGCCACTCCTCAGTAAAAGGCACATGACAGCCCGCTTGGAGTTTGATAAAAGGCACCTAAAGGACTCTCAGACCAAGAGAAACAAGATTATCTGGTCTGATGAAACCCAGATTGAACTCTTTGGCCTGAATGCCAAGCGTCACGTCTAGAGGAAACCTGGCACCATCCCTGCGGTGAAGCATGGTGGGTGGCAGCATCATGCTGTGGGGATGTTTTTCAGCGGCAGGGACTGGGAGACTAGTCAGGATGGAGGGAATGATGAACGGAGCAAAGGACAGAGAGATCCTTGATGAAAACCTGCTCCAGAGCGCTCAGGAGCTCAGACTGGGGTGAAGGTTCACCTTCCAGCAGGACAACGATCCTAAGCACACAGCCAAGACAATGCAGGAGTGGCTTCTGGACAAGTCTCTGAATGTCCTTGAGTGGCCCAGCCAGAGCCCGTACTTGAACCCGATCTAACATCTCTGGAGAGACCTGAAAATAGCTGTGCAGCGACGCTCCCCATCCAACATGACAGAGCTTGTGAGGATCTGCAGAGAAGAAACTCCCCAAATACAGGTGTGCCAAGTAGTGTCATACCCAAGAAGACATGAGGCTGTAATAGCTGCCAATGGTGCTTCAACAAAGTACTGAGTAAAGGGTCTGAATACTTATGTAAATATGATATTTCTGTTTTTTATTTTTAATTCATTTGCAACCATTAAAAAAAATTAACAGTTTATGCTTTGTCAATACGGGGTATAGAATGATGAGAGAATAAAACAATTTAATCCATTTTAGAATAAGGCTGTAACATAACAAAATGTGGAAAAAGTCAAAGGTTCTGAATACTTTCCGAATGCACTGTATGTTTGTGCTTTTCTAATAACCAATTTCTGTGTTCATGCAAGTAACTGATTGAACGAATCCTCACTATCAGAGTCTGCAATTTGGCAGTATGCCCAGAACCTTGTTTTGAGAATGAAGGGATATCTCAGTTTCAAGGTCTCAGCTTGGAGAGAAGAAGCCTCGTGAGGTATTGGTCATTCACATGCATGAACCAAAATGTTAATGATGAATTAATTATGAATAATGAATAAGCTAAATCATGCAAATATACACTACCAGTCAAAAGTTTGGACACACCTACTCATTCAAGGTTTTTCTTTATTTTTACTATTTTCTACTTTGTAGAATAATAGTCAAGACATCAACACTATGAAATAACACATATGGAATCATGTAATAAACAAAAAGGTGTTAAACAAATCAAAATATATATTATATTTGCGATTCTTCAAATAGCCACCCTTTGCCTTGATGACAGCTTTGCACACTCTTGGCATTCTCTCAACCAGCTTCACCTGGAATGTTTTTCCAACAGTCTTGAAGGAGTTCCCACATATGCTGAGCACTTGTGGGCTGCTTTTCCTTCACTCTGCGGTCCAACTCATCCCAAACCATCAAAATTGGTTTGAGGTCGGGGGATTGTGGAGGCCAGGTCATCTGATGCAGCACTCCATCACTCTCCTTCTTGGTAAAATAGCACTTACACAGCCTGGAGGTGTGTTGGGTCATTGTCCTGTTGAAAAACAAATGATAGTCCCACTAAGCCCAAACCAGATGGGATGGCGTATCGCTGTAGAATGCTGTGGTAGCCATGCTGTTTAAGTGTGCCTTGAATTCTAATTCACAGACAGTGTCACCAGCAAAGCACCCCCACACCATAACATCTCCTCCTCCATGCTTTACAGTGGGAAATACATATACGGAGATCATCCGTTCACCCACACCGCCTCTCACAAAGACACGGCGGTTGGAACCAAAAATCTCAAATTTGGACTCCAGACCAAAGGACAAATTTCCACCAGGCTAATGTCCATTGCTCGTGTTTCTTGGCCCAAACAGGTCTCTTCTTCTTATTGGTGTCCTTTAGTAGTGGTTTCTTTGCAGCAATTCGACCATGAAGGCCTGATTCACACAGTCCCCTCTGAACAGTTGATGTTGAGATGTGTCTGTGACTTGAACTCTGTGAAGCATTTATTTGGGCTGCAATTTCTGAGGTGGGTAACTCTAATGAACTTATCCCCTGCAGCAGAGGTAACTCTGGGTCTTCCATTCCTGTGGTGGTCCTCATGAGAGGCAGTTTTATCATAGAGCTTGATGGTTTTTGCGACTGCACTTGAAGAAACTTTAAAAGTTCTTGAAATTTTCTGGATTGACTGACCTTCATGTCTTAAAGTAATGATGGACTGTCGTTTATCTTTGCTTATATGAGCTGCTCTTTCCATAATATGGATTTGTTATTTTACCAAATATGGCTATCTTCTGTCTACCCCTCCACCTTGTCGCAACACAACTGATTGGCTCAAATGCATTAAGAAGGAAACAAATTCCACAAATTAACTTTTAAGAAGGCACACCTGTTACTTGAAATGCATTCCAGGTGACTACCCCATGAAGCTGGTTGAGAGAATGCCAAGATTGTGCAAAGCTGTCATCAAGGCGAAGGGTGGCTATTTGAAGTCAAATGTCAAATATAAAATATATTTTAATTTGCTTAACACTTTTTTGGTTACTACATGATTCCATAGGTGTTATTTCATAGTTTTGATGTCTTCACTATTATTCTACAATGTAGAAAATATTAAGAATAAAGAAAAACCCTGGAATGAGTAGGTGTGTCCAAACTTTTCACTGGTACTGTAACTTGTGTGCGTAAGTATATAAGAGAACTAACGGGACTGCCCCGAGGGAGCTCCTGACAGACGTGTACTATGGTGCATCAAGTTTGTTGGAACCTCTCCAGTTAACTTTTAATAAACAATGATTAATTTAAGATTGACTTTGAGTGTCCCTTGTGTAGAATTTCCACGACACTCTCATGCATGCTTCAGTGTTGCTTGCCCCTAAGCGCGCATAGGAGTAATTTAGCTCGTCTGGTAGGCTCGTGTCACTGGGTAGCTCGCGGCTGGGCTTCCCTTTGTTGTCTGTAATAGTTTGTAAGCCCTGCCACATCCTACGAGCGTCGGAGCCGGTGTAGTAGGATTCAATCTTAGTCCTGTATTGACGCTTTGCCTGTTTGATGGTTCGTCGGACAGCATAGCGACATTTCTCATAAGCGTCCGGGTTAGAGTCCCGCTCCTTGATAGCGGCAGCTCTACCCTTTAGCTCAGTGCGGATGTTGCCTGTAATCCATGGCTTCTGGTTGGATATGTACGTACAGTCACTGTGGGGACGACGTCATCGATGCACTTATTGACGAAGCCGATGACTTATGTGGTATACTCCTCAGTGCCATCGGATGAGTCCCGGAACATATTCCAGTCTGTGCTAGCAAAACAGTCCTGTAGCTTAGCATCTGCGTCATCTGACCACTTCCGTATTGAGCGAGTCACTGGTACTTCCTGCTTTAATTTTTGCTTGTAAGCAGGAATCAGGAGGATAGAATTATGGTCAGATTTGCCAAATGGAGAGCGAGGGAGAGCTTTGTACGTGTGTCTGTATGTGGAGTAAAGGTGGCCTAGAGTTTTTTTTCCTCTGGTTGCACATGTAACATGCTGGTAAAAATGAGGTACAATGGATTTAAGTTTCCCTGCTTTAAAGTCCCCGGCCACTAGGGGCGCCACCTCTGGATGAGCATTTTCTTGTTTGCTTATGGCCTTATACAGCTTGTTGAGTGTGGTCTTAGTACCAGCATCGGTTTGTCGTGGTAAATAGACAGCTACAAAAAATATAGATGAAAACTCTCTTGGTAAATAGTGTGGTCTACAACTTATCATGAGATAATCTACCTCAGGCGAGCAAAACCTCAATATATTAACGTTCCTTAATATTACATTTCGCGCACCAACTGTTATTGACAAATAGACACAGACCGCCACCCCTTGTCTTACCGGAGGCACGGAAAATCCAGCCAACTGTAATTTATCCATGTCGTCGTTCAGCCACGACTCTGTGAAACATAAGATATTACAGTTTTTAATGTCCCTTTGGTAGGATAGTCTTGAACGGAGCTCATCCAGTTTATTCTCCAATGATTGTACGTTGGACAATACGACGGATGGTAGAAGCGGGTTACCCACTTGCCGACGAATTCTCACAAGGCACCCGGACCTGCATCCCCTGTATTCTTCACACGAATGATGGAGATTTGGGCCTGGTCCTGTATCTGCATTAAATCCTTTGTGTCCAACTCGTTAAAGATATAATCTTCGTCCAGTTTGAGGTGAGTAATCGCTGTTCTGATGTCCAGAAGCTCTTTTCGGTCATAAGAGACGGTGGCAGAAACAAGTTACAAACAACGCGGAAAAAACACATAAAATAGCACTATTGGTTTGGAGCCAGTAAAACGGCAGCCATCTACTCCAGCACCATAAGTGTCCAATGGCTGCAAGCTTTACATCACTCCAGCCGATGCTTGGCATTGCGCATGGTGATCTTAGGCTTGTTTGAGGCTGCTCGTCTATGGAAACAAATTTCATGAAGCTCCCAACGAACAGTTCTTGTGCTGACGTTGCTTCTAGAGGCAGTTTGGAACTCCGTAGTGAGTGTGTTGCAACATAGGACAGACGATTTTTATGCGCTACTCGCTTCAGCACTCGGCGGTGCCGTACTATGGCCTACCACTTCGTGGCTGAGACGTTGTTTCTCCTGATGTTTCCACTTCACAATAACAGCACTTACAGTTGGCAGTTTACCAGGGCAGCTCTAGCAGGGCAGAAATGTGGTCCTCTGTAGCTCAATTGGTAGAGCATGGCGCTTGTAACGCCAGGGTACTGGGTTCAATCCCCGGGACCACCCATATGTACAAATGTATGCACACATGACTGTAAGTCACTTTGGATAAAAGCGTCTGCTTAATGGCATATTATATTATATTGTAATGGTGACATCCTATGACGGTGCCATGTTGAAGGTCACTGAGGTCTTCAGCAAGGCCATTCTACTGTCAATGTTTGTCTATGGAGATTACATGGCTGTGTGCTCGATTTTATACACGTGTCAGCAATGGGTGTGGCTGAAATAGCCGAATCCACTAATTTGAAGGGGTGTTCACATACTTTGTATATTTAGTGTATGTTTTAACCATGTTGTTCGACCAGTGGTCATGAAGAGAGGGAGATGAGAAGCTGAAGCTTGTTAAGACTATTGGGACAGCATAGCTTTCCCCATATCCCCATCTCTTTATCCCTTATAATTTCTCTGGATCCCTCCGCCTCTCTTTCCTGTGCTGGTATAGTCTATTCTGTTTTGCCCGCTCTCTTGCTGACGCCATTTTGTGAATTTCCACTTGCTTTAAGATTCTTTTTGCTTTTATGATGAAACATTCTCAAAGCAGACTCTAGATGAAAGTGTGCTGCTCTCCCTCTCTCCCTCCCTCCCTCTCTCCCTTGCTACCTCCCTATCACACTGGCGCACTGCTCATTAGCTTTCTGTCAGTCTTGGTTTCTGTCTCCCACTTGCTCTCTCTCTCTTTCTCTCCCTCGTTCTCTCTCTCTCTCCGTCTCTCCCCTTTTCTCTGTCTGCAGCCTCCTCTTTGTCACACTGTATCACTCTTTCCCCTCCATCTCTCCCACTCTCTCTCTCTCCCCACTCCATCTCTCTGTCTCTCCCTCCATCCATACTCTGTGAGTGTCAGTATGATATGAGAGTCTTCTTTGGGGGTCTCTCACTGAGTCCCTGTGATGTGCATAATCACGTCTCTTTCAGGAATAGGCATATTTACTATTGCACATATACTCTTCCATCTATCCTTTCTCTCTCTTCCCATCTCTATCTTAGGCTTTCTCCTTCTCTCTATCCCCCTTTCCATGTTTTCCTCAACTGCCCCTGACATCCGTCCTCTCGGTCTCTTGACATCTCTTCTACCTTTCTCTCTCGCTTTCCCAATTCTGGTGATTCTCTCCCCTCTTTGACAATGTCCACCTCTCTCCCTCCATCTTTCACTCCCTCGCTTTCTCTCTCACCCCACGCTCTTTGTGAGGGGTGTTTGTGCTCCACTATGATCAAAGCACATTCTATGCAGCCACCCACACAAACTCCCACCCCCATGTATACACACAATAACACATACACACAGCATACACACACAGGAGTATACACACTCATTACCAAGCTCTCACAAGTACACACACACATTTGGGTTGAATTGTGACAGCTGTGGTGCTGCAGAGGGATGGTTGAGCTAGAGGGAAAACAAAAAGAAAGAGACAGACAGGAAGGCATGATGTGGAGAGGAGCAGAGAAAGTGCACTGCACCTTCACTAACCCTGCTCAAATGACACACCGCATACAGTACACAGATGAAGAAACAAACACACACAGACACACACTGTGTACACACACACACACACACAATGCTAACACGAATGAGGGACGTAGGAAGAGTAGAGTAGGGAGGTGAGAGAGGTAGTAAATAACTGTGAAGAAGGAAAGGGGCTGAGAGAGGAGGTGAGAGAAGGAATGGAAAAGTGGAACGAGGGAAGGTGAGAGAGTAGGGAGAGCTGAGGCAGGTCAGAGGACATGAGAGAGAGGAGGTGAGTGAGGAAGAGAGAGAAGGAATGAAATAGTGGAGATAGGGGAGGGAGGTGAGAAAGGGAGTGAAAGAGGAAGCGATCAAATAGAGGTTTATTATTCTGACTGCACCATTATAATCTGGGCAGTTGGAAACAGGCCCTGTGAGTGACTGAGTTCAGAGGAAGGTTGTCTAAAAGAGGAGAGAGTGACGATCCTCCCATCTGTCCTTCCAGTCCTCCATTTCATCCTCACTTAATTTGCCTGCTGTCTGAACAGACAGGCTAATGACTCAGGTCTCTGATAAAAACATTGTGTGTGTGTGTGTGTGTGTGTGTGTGTGTGTGTGTGTGTGTGTGTGTGTGTGTGTGTGTGTGTGTGTGTGTGTGTGTGTGTGTGTGTGTGTGTGTGTGTGTGTGTACGCATGCATGCATGTTCTAGATTTCTCTGGAAACAACCCCCTGCTGTCAACTCAGGCAGGACGAACATCCATCAACTGATAAGTGATAACCTGATCCTGTCTTTCATACTCAACTATATAATACAATAGATGTCAGATTCCTGTACACCATGAGGGTATCATTTACTCAGGGTGGCCCAAGACAATGATAGGCCACACGGTCAGGTATTGGGGGTGGGGTGGTGTGTGTTGTGTGTGTGTGTGTTTGGGTGGGGGGGATGAGGGCTCACCTACTATTAGACTCTGTTGTGAGATGCTGTTAAATGCATAATCCTACACCCCTCTGGGCTGTGGACTGAGTGTACTGACGTGTGGCTACTGGCATGCCCAAATGGTGGAACAAACTTCCCCCTAACGTCACGACTTTGCTGGTAACTACTTTATTCAGGAATAATTACTTACTATGATTGTGATATGTGGTTGTCTCACCTAGCTATCTTAAGATGAATGGACTTACTGTAAGTGCACATGCGCCAAATCCACGTCTTCTGCACCTCCGATAAAATCACTAATTACTGCCACGTACAGGTCGGCTGATCCAGCAGCAGTAAAGGTGATTGATTTTATCACCTACAACAGTGTGTGAACATCATATAAATCTGTTGTTTCACCTGCGCTACACAGATTGCAATAGTATTTAATGTACTGTAGATTAAGTAGACAATATAGGATACATTTGTACATTTTTTTTTTTTTTTACATTTTAGTCGTTTAGCAGACACTCTTATCCAGAGCGACTTACAGTTAGTGAGTGCATACATTTTTCATACTGGCCCCTTTTTAACACTGTGTTACAATTGCCCCCAACCCTAGCAGCCATGACAAAACCTCATGTGCCTAGCAAGAGACAACAATAGTGACAAAATGAATGTAAATCATGTCAATGTTCAGCCAACATATAGTGATGAAAATAATGCTAGTTTAAATTCTTTGATATTTATGCTCAGGACAATATAAGAAAAATACAGCCAGTGGAAAAAAATACTTTCACACCTAAAAAGCAAACCTGTCAAAAGTGAAACATGTCAAGCAGGGAGAGAACCTAAATGGGCATGTACTGAGTGAGTTTCATCACTGTAGCTTTTTTTTTTTTTTATCAGGCCTATATTATTATTATTTTTTTTTTTTTTTGGGGGCAATCCCTCTTCAGAGGACAAAAATAAACGTTGCTTTTACAGCTTTTCCTTTTGTTGTTACATGTACATTCTACACACATTTTTTACAGTAGTTACATAGCAAGAATAAAGTAATTTTATATTTGTATATACATTACATCTAGATACAGTGGGGAGAACAAGTATTTGATACACTGCCAATTTTGCAGGTTTTCCTACTTACAAAGCATGTAGAGGTCTGTAATTTTATCATAGGTAGACTTCAACTGTGAGAGACGGAATCTAAAACAAAAATCCAGAAAATCACATTGTATGATTTTTAAGTAATTAATTTGCATTTTATTGCATGACATAAGTATTTGATACATCAGAAAAGCAGAACTTAATATTTGGTAAAGATACCTTTGTTTGCAGTTACAGAGATCATACGTTTCCTGTAGGTCTTGACCAGGTTTGCACACACTGCAGCAGGGATTTTGGCCTACTCCTCCATACAGACTTTGTCGCTGGGTAATACGGACTTTCAGCTCCCTCCAAAGATTTTCTATTGGGTTCAGGTCTGGAGACTGGCTAGGCCACTCCAGGACCTTGAGATGCTTCTTACGGAGCCACTCCTTAGTTGCCCTGGCTGTGTGTTTCGGGTTGTTGTCATGCTGGAAGACCCAGCCACGATCCATCTTCAATGCTCTTACTGAGGGAAGGAGGTTGTTGGCCAAGATCTCGCGATACATGGCCCCATCCATCCTCCCCTCAATACGGTGCAGTCGTCCTGTCCCCTTTGCAGAAAAGCATCCCCAAAGAATGATGTTTCCACCTCCATGCTTCACGGTTGGGATGGTGTTCTTGGGGTTGTGCTCATCCTTCTTCTTCCTCCAAACACGGCGAGTGGAGTTTAGACCAAAAAGCTCTATTTTTGTCTCATCAGACCACATGACCTTCTCCCATTCCTCCTCTGGATCATCCAGATGGTCATTGGCAAACTTCAGACGGGCCTGGACATGTGCTGACTTGAGCAGGGGGACCTTGCGTGTGCTGCAGGATTTTAATCCATGACGGCATAATGTGTTACTAATGGTTTTCTTTGAGACTGTGGTCCCAGCTCTCTTCAGGTCATTGACCAGGTCCTGCCGTGTAGTTCTGGGCTGATCCCTCACTTTCTTCATGATCATTGATGCCCCACGAGGTGAGATCTTGCATGGAGCCCCAGACTGAGGGTGATTGACCGTCATCTTGAACTTCTTCCATTTTCTAATAATTGCGCCAACAGTTGTTGCCTTCTCACCAAGCTGCTTGCCTATTGTCCTGTAGCCCATCCCATTCTTGTGCAGGTCTACAATTTTATCCCTGATGTCCTTACACAGCTCTCTGGTCTTGGCCATTGTGGAGAGGTTGGAGTCTGTTTGATTGAGTGTGTAGACAGGTGTCTTTTATACAGGTAACGAGTTCAAACAGGTGCAGTTAATACTGGTAATGAGTGGAGAACAGGAGGGCTTCTTAAAGAAAAACTAACAGGTCTGTGAGAGCTGGAATTCTTACTGGTTGGTAGGTGATCAAATACTTATGTCATGCAATAAAATGCAAATGAATTACTTAAAAATCATACAATGTGATTTTCTGGATTTTTGTTTTAGATTCCGTCTCTCACAGTTGAAGTGTACCTATGACAGACCTCTACATGCTTTGTAAGTAGGAAAACCTGCAAAATCGGCAGTGTATCAAATATTTGTTCTCCCCACTGCAGATAGTACCTATACATTATAAATCGTGTTTTCAGTCATAACTATTAAAGAACATGAGCTTTTAAACCCACCCCTCAGCTACTCTCAATCCATCCCACCTTGTCTAGCTTGTTTCTGTTTGGAGAAATTCAAGGTGTTAAAATTGACCCTGGTTACAATTGCCCCCGGTCTCCCCTATCTCTATTCAACATATTAACATGAATAGTAATACTGTTTTTTTTACAACAGTTGTGACATTCAATGTCATGCTACCTTTCTCCTCATTCTACCGACTCATGATATGATCTGTGACCTGGTCCAACGATAGTACCATGTTAGCGTTATACTTGGCACATTACAGAGCTGAGCATTCAGTCGTCACAGCAGAAAGCATTTTCAACCAGAGAACAAAAATCATCACTGTTATTGGACAAATTCAGGTGCCATCTTCTCCATTTCAAAATGTTTTTCTCACATACCGACACTCCTCTAGTAAGTCAGCATCAAGTGCTTGTGTGTGTGCGTGTGTGTGTGTCAAGTGCTGAGATTGTCATAACATCCCAGTGTAAAGTACCTGCTGAATGGTGCTTCACATTGACTGGTTAGAGTGAAGTGCTTTAGTGACACTATATGAATACAGGGGACCACTATCTCTGATATCCTCACCAGGAGAGGAGGAATATGTTACAGTCTAGCCTATCGGTACTCTGTTTTAGTGCAATCACATTGCTAGGGTTGGTTGTCTGACAGTAATGCAACCTTGCATTACTACAATGTGGCCGTGAGTGTGTGTGAGTGTGTGTGAGTGTGTGTGTGTGTGTTTGTGTGTGTGGAGCCTTGTAGCCTTGCCTAGAGTAATGTGGTCTTGTGACCGAATGACAGATGGCTAGCCTTTAGCTCAGTGAGCTAACATTGTCCTTTAAAACTAGAGTCCTTAATTGAAACAATAACAAAGTGGTCACCCCACTTCTGTTTCAGTAAAAAGCTGAGGGATGGGCCTGGAGAAATGTAACCACTCTCAAATACATAGACAGGACTATGGATGCAAGGACTGACCATCCATGACATCAACATTTATAGTTTTAACCATGTTTTGAGGCTATATAGTGTTTGCTTACATTTACATTGTTCACAAACAGTGGAGTAAAACAAGCTTATATTTTGGGTTCTGATGGTGTGCGACAGTTGAACAAAGCTCATGAGGCATTTATAAGTTGTATTCTTCAAGAATCAACGGGTATATATAATTGATTTATAAGTCCAAAAAACGGATGTAGCAACTAAGGATTCTAGCTTTAAGGTGTGTACCGGTACTATACTGAGACGACCTGGGTTTGATTCCAGACCAGTTAACACGGACAGGAGATGAGGATATGAGGCCTCCTGTAGCTCAGTTGGTAGAGCATGGCGCTTGCAACGCCAGGGTTGTGGGTTCGATTCCCACGGGGGGCCAGTATGGAAAATGTATGTTCTCACTAACTGTAAGTCACTCTGGATAACAGCGTCTGCTAAATGACTAAAAATGTAAATCTATTAAACCTGTGTGTATAGTTCCTCGTAACTCCTTCAGCACCTGTCAATAGGGACACCTACTAGGACACCTTCCTGGGGTCGTTCTGCTCTACCAGCGTGGCGTCCTGGGTGCCCTCCTCCAGGACCAGGTTGTACGAGGTGTCTGGGATGGAGAGCTGGCGCTTGTCTATCTGGTGGCAGGTCATGCCCGGGCATGTGGCATCATGCCTGGCACTCATGGTGTCGATGCACACAGAGGAGTAGTCTAGGTTGGTAATGGAGTGGTAGCCAGCGCATGTCATTGCTCATAGAGCTGTTACCACAACCTGGGAGAGGAGAGGAGCGGGGAGAGGCAATCATCTATTTCCTGATCAGTTAAGCCTAATCAGTAAAACACCATGGGAACGTGAGCAGGAAGTCATAAAACGCACCATCACATTGGTCTGAAGACCAGAGGAATCAATGACATGCTGTAGGTTGATTAAAAACATGCACTCAGTCAATCCATCACTTGTGATGGGAGGGATATTATCAATCTAACCATCACATGGCTTATGGTAGGAGGGAGGCAGGGAGGTGTGTAGGAACAGGGAAGTGTGTGTGTGCGTGCATGGTTTTGTGCGTGTAGTGGAAAGGGATGGGAGGCAGGAAGGACTGGGGGTAGTCTCCATCACTAGCTCTATGTTCGACAACACAACACTACTGCATTATAGAAGAGCCTAGAGGCAGACAATGTAAGGCTGTGGGGACACAGAGGAAATTCAGGGGCATCACAGTTAAGCCAAAGTAAGAGAGTGAGAGATCTCTCTAGCGGTCTTTCTACTACAACTTTTGCCAGAAAGACATTACCTTAATCGAACACACACACCTAAGGTGCTTTAAAGAAACACTGGCACACACTTTACCCAAAAGATGTCACACACACACACACTACCTAAGTCCCTTAAAGAATGAATGACTCACACTCCCAAACTTCAAAAGAATCCCTGACACACTGTTTCTGCACCCTGTGTTCTTAAAGAAGACCTGACACACACACACACACACACACACAAACCTTGACTGCATCATGCTGGGGACACACACGTCCACACACTCCCAGGGGCAATGTGGTGTGTGTGACCCTGACTGTCAGCCTTACTGACGCAGAATCATCGACGGCTTCGATCATTACAGGAAGGCCAGGCTTCCCCGTGATGGATCATCTAAAGATCTGTTCATTAACTAGAGCTAGGCCCTCCCCTCCTGGAGGTATGGAAAGGGGGGAGAGAGAGAGAGAGAGAGAGAGAGAGAGAGAGAGAGAGAGTATTTGAGAGAGGTTGCATGACAAATAGGTAAATAGAGGGTAAAGAGTGAAACTGTGTTACTGGAAGGGGAATGGAGGCATAACGTTAGGCCATCCCTGCTGTTCTGTTCTGACTGCAGTGAACTGAACAGCACAAAGTCTACTCTCAGTGATTAGTGAACACCAGGGGGTTGGCTGGTCTGGTGCTTGGCTGGCTCTGTAGTCTGTACAGCTACATCTTCTCCTCTCCTCTGACTCTGCTCTGCGGGCACCTCCAGGCTTAGCTCAGTTTGGTTTGGTTTGGTGTGGTGGAAAAGAAAAGACAAGGGCAAAGCTGAGAGCTGTTAGGAGGGGGAGGGGGGTTGGGTGTGTGTGTATGTGCTGGAGGAAGGATTGTGTGTATGTGTGTGTGTGTGTGTGTGTGTGTGTGTGTGTGTGTGTGTGTGTGTGTGTGTGTGTGTGTGTGTGTGCCAGAGAAGGGGGCTATTTCAGGTAGCACATTGGAATCTGCAGCACCTTCATTTTAAACCTGTGGCAGATGCTCGTTATCCCCTTACTTCTACAACTAATTAAACACTGCCTTCCAGATGGGTGCGTGTTTGAGTGTGTGTGTGTGTGTGTGTGTGTGTAAAAGAGAGAGGGTGTGCGTATTTTAATAGCTGATCTTGTTATCACCCTCACACTTCAAACAAACAAACAACACCTATAGTATGTCACCTCATCTAACCTAAGGCATTTATACCAGGCCCTCTATAACTCAACCAAACAAACACCTATAGTATGTCACCTCATCTAACCTAAGGCATTTATACCAGGCCCTCTATAACTCAACCTCTGGTGTGTGGTGGTAAAGATCAGGGGTGCCTTCTCTCTCCTGAACACATTTCTATCTAATATAAGAGCAGCATACAAAGCAGGGTTGGGGTCAATTCCATTTCAATTCCAGAAAGTAAATCCAATTCTAAAATTCCCTAATTGAAAATCATTGAGTAGAATTGTAATTGTAATTTCTGTCTACTTTCTGACTTGACTGGAATTGAAATGGAATTGACACCAACCCTTACAACCTTTAAAGAGGATGGGGCCATTAGAGAGGAAGGAAGAGGATGGGACTGGTCATGATTATTATAATGGCATTTAGTGATACTTTTGAGTGATGGATGGGGGGATGCACTAGGCAGAGTGTCACGATCGTCTAGTAGCGAAGTAGACCAAGGCGCAGCGTGTGAACCAAACATGACTTTATTAAATTAAAGTAACAAACAAAACACGATTCGTGAAGTCCACGGTTAAACATACCGACACGGAACAAAAACCCACAACACCCAAAGGAAAACATACAGATTAAATATGGCTCCCAATCAGAGACAACCAGCCGACAGCTGACACTCGTTGCCTCTGATTGGGAGTCATACAGGCAAACATAGAAACAGAACAACTAGAATACCCAACATAGAAAACGAACACATAGAATGCACACACCCTGGCTCAACATATAGAGTCCCCGAGCCAGGGTGTGACAGTACCCCCCCCTAAAGGCGCGGACTGCGACCGCGTCTAAACACCCCAAACAGGGGAGGGCTGGGTGGGCATTCCTCCTCGGAGGCGGCTCCGGCTCCGGCTTTGACCACCACCCCTCCATACTACCCCCGTAGCGCCCTGGTCCGGTCTGACCCCGCTGGCTGGATCTGGACTGGACATTGACGGAGCGGATTGCTTACGCTCCGTTGTGGAGCAGCTGACCGGTCTTACCAGGCTGACGACTCGCACCCCGGGCTTGGTGCGAGTAGCAGGAACGGGCTGAACCAGGCTGACGACTCGCACCCCCTGGCTTGGTGCGAGTGGCAGGAACAGGCTGGACCAGGCTGGCGACTCGCACCCCTGGCTTGGTGCGAGTGGCAGGAACAGACCGGGCCGGGCTGGCGACTCGCACCCCTGGCTTGGTGCGAGTGACAGGAACAGGCCGGGCCGGGCTGGCGACGCGCACCGTAGGTTTGGTGCGAGTGGCAGGAACAGGCCGGGCCGGGCTGGCGACGCACACCGTAGGTTTGGTGCGTGGAGCAGGGACAGGCCGGGCTGGGCTGGCGACGCACACCGTAGGTTTGGTGCGTGGAGCAGGAACAGGCCGGGCAGGGCTGGCGACGCACACCGTAGGTTGGGTGCGTGGAGCAGGAACAGGCCGGGCAGGGCTGGCGACGCACACCGTAGGTTGGGTGCGTGGAGCAGGAACAGGCCGGGCTGGGCTGGCGACGCACACCGTAGGTTTGGTGCGTGGAGCAGGAACAGGACGGGCAGGGCTGGCGACGCACACCGTAGGTTTGGTGCGTGGAGCAGGAACAGGCCGGGCAGGGCTGGCGACGCACACCGTAGGTTGGGTGCGTGGAGCAGGAACAGGCCGGGCTGGGCTGGCGACGCACACCGTAGGTTTGGTGCGTGGAGCAGGAACAGGCCGGGCAGGGCTGGCGACGCACACCGTAGGTTTGGTGCGTGGAGCAGGGACAGGCCGGGCTGGGCTGACGACGCACCCCGTAGGCTTGGTGCGTGGAGCAGGAACAGGCCGGACTGGGCTATGGAGACGGATAGGAGACCTGGAGTGAAGAGCTGCCACAACCCGTCCTGGCTGAATGCCTACCTTCACCCACTCTGTGTGAGGCATCAGCACAGGACGTACAGGGCTGTGTACCCGTACTGGCATAACAGCACATGACACTGGCTCAGGATATCCGGGACCGAGGAGAGGCACTGGAGGCCGCGAGCGCTGAGCCGGCACACTCCGTCCTGGCTGCATGCCCACCTTCGCACAACACGTGCGGGGTGCTCGCACAGGACGTGACGGACTATGCCGGACCACTCGCGGCACAGTGCGCATCTCCGCATACCGCGGAACCTGCCCAGTCTCATGCTGCCATGCCTGAGTACGGGGAGTTGGCTCTGCTCTCCATCCAGGCTCCGCCAACCTGCCTTCTGGCCCCCAAAAGCCGGTGGCCTCCTCTCTTAATCTCCCGATTCGCCCTGTGGCAGCCTCCTGCTGCCCAGTCGCCCCATGCCGTGTGCCCCCCCCTAAAAAATTATTGGGGGTGCCTCTCGCCTTTCCGACCACGGCCCGGTTGACGCCGCTTCTCCACTCCTGCCTGGGTCTCCCCCTTCATCGCCTTCCGGTACCGGACGGCCTCCTCCTCGGTAATCTGCCCCCAACCGAGGAGGACATCCACCAGCGTCACCTCCTGCGTGTGTTCCTGGACACGCTGCTTGGTCTTTGTATGGTGGGTTTTTCTGTCACGATCGTCTAGTAGCGAAGTAGACCAAGGCGCAGCGTGTGAACCAAACATGACTTTATTAAATTAAAGTAACAAACAAAACACGATTCGTGAAGTCCACGGTTAAACATACCGACACGGAACAAAAACCCACAACACCCAAAGGAAAACATACAGATTAAATATGGCTCCCAATCAGAGACAACCAGCCGACAGCTGACACTCGTTGCCTCTGATTGGGAGTCATACAGGCAAACATAGAAACAGAACAACTAGAATACCCAACATAGAAAACGAACACATAGAATGCACACACCCTGGCTCAACATATAGAGTCCCCGAGCCAGGGTGTGACACAGAGAGAATAGAAAATAATGTGTGAGAGAAAAATCAGACAGAGAGAGTGAGGAAAAGTGTCTGTGTGTGTGTTTTGGAGCACTCCAATGAGCCAGGGGTTAGGGTTAACGTTAGGGTTTACGGTTAGTGGTTAAAGAAAATAGGATTTTGAATGGGAATCAATTGTGTGTCCCCACAAGGTTAGTTAAACACGACTGTGTGATGTGTGTGTGTGTGTGTTCTGGAGGTCAGTGTGACAACCTCTCAGTCTTACCCCTGATGACTCTCTCTATGACGTTTGCTACAGTGAGAGGACCAGCACATACTGTAGTTATTGTACACTTTTATTTAATCTCAGCGGAAATGGAGAAAAAAAAAAGACTTTCAGGCATCTGTTTGTTGATGCTTAAAATCAGTGTGGTTGGTAACACTTTTTTCATAATTTTTCATAGCCACTGTGCTTCTGCCTTGGCATTGCTTGCTCTTTGGGGTTTTAGGCTGGGTATCTGTAAAGCACTGCTGATGTAAAAGGGCTTTATAAAAATACATTTGATTGATTGATTGATAGCATTCTTTAAAGTCTTGGTGTCTCTATAGAGCCCAGTGTGACTACAGTCCAGTGTTGATTTTGGCAGCTATTTTAGATTTAGTTTTAGTCTTAGTCTTTTGACTAAAATAGCTTTTAGTCTTAGTCACATTTGAGTTATTCCATCCTCTTTAGTTTTAGTTATTATCAGTCGACTAAAACTCTGGACAATTTTAGTTCTAATTTTAGTCACAGTCATTTTAGTTATTTTAGTCATATAGTCAATGCATTTTCTATTAAATAATTAATATCTACCTCTAACTTCAATCATGTGCACATTCAGTCTTGTCCAACTAGACCTACTAGTATACATAACCTCCTATACCTTAGCTGGGAACATTGCTATTGTGGCATACAGTCATGATTAAGCATGTTCTACAAAGCCTTGACTACAGGTTAAACAGTATCAACAGTAAGCCTAGGCTACATTTTGCTTATTGAGAACGTTCCTCACACATATAATACAATTTACAGGAGCCTGTATTTTTTATTTTAGGAGAAGTGCGATGCGTAAAGACATGTAGGATAGGGGTTAGGCTCATTGAATCCAATTACAACAATGTTAACTGTCAACACTCCAAACATAGGCTATTGAGCAAACACTGGATGTTATTTTTTTTACTGTTGCTATTCCTCGTAACTGTAGCCTATGCCGTCAATAGCCTACAACACATGCAGTTTTAAGCCATGGAACACGTTGATTGGCCAGTGAGTGTCCAAGCCCTCGTCACACCTACAACTTGTTTATGAATTCAAACCAGCCCTTTCGTGCCACTGCCAGCTACTGTATTGCACTCAAAATTGGCACTGAAACTATACTTCTAGTGTACTGAATCACTCACAAGCAGAGTTTTCATAAAAAAAATATATATGTTTCAACTTAAAAACAACTCCAAATGTTATGCCATAATTATTTCTATTAGGCTAGATATTTTTGTAAATGTAATCCCTGTGCCTTTTCATGTTGAACTAGTCTACCCTAATGTTGATGTTATGCTGGCACTGTTTAACTGTCGTTCAAACTGTACAATAGAGTATAATGTATTATTTATTTATTGTCTTACAGACAATACCGTGTGGTGCATGGGCTTCTTCCTGGAGTGGATACGGAAACATAATTCCTATGCCTGTATCCCGTGAACTGTATCCCTCTCAAGGGATTAGACATTATGCTGGATTTCAAGGAGATGAATCAAGAGGAGCTGAATGGCAGTTTGATCATGACAACACTCCTCCCACAGCTTTATAAGCATTCCCTGAACTTTACTACACTGATCATACAGTATTTTCTTACTGTATGTTTCTTTATGAATGACAATTTCATCATGACCACCAGTTCTCTTAGATACAGATTGTTAAACCAGAAAATGTGATTTAACCAAAGATTTTTGGTATCCATTACTGGGAGTTACTGGATAGGTACTGTTTGGTGTAGCACAGAGAATCTTCGACCAACCTTAGCGATGCTGTCTTCGTCCTCGATTCGGGGAAACAGGAGTCTCATAAAATGTCCAGGTCCAGTTGCAGGGTGTTAGTTTGAATTGAGAAAATGCTCCGTTATTAAAATAAATACCTTTTTGCTCCATTAAATAATCCAACAATGTGTATGCGGCCATTTTGTCTATTTCAAGTCTTCTCTCATTGAAGAAGGTCAACAAGAAAGTCAACAAGAAGGTCTGATTTCATTATTACTGAAACAGGATCCAAGGGGTAAATATAAAGATCCAGTCCATTAAAAAAAATTGGAGGCCTCTTCCACTTCTGTATTGTGATGCAAAAAATCTAGCAAAATACACAGTGCATAGAATTAAAATTTTATTGTTGGATATTATTAATCCTAATCAGACAGGTTTTTTACATGGATGATACATTGGAGATAATATAAGACAAGTATTGGAAACAATATGACACTATGAAAAATCTGGGAAACCAGGCCTGGTATTCATAGCTGACTTTCAAAATGCTTTTGATAAAGTACGACTGGAGTTTATATATAAATGCCTTGAATATTTCAATTTAGGAGAATCTCCTATAAAATGGGTTAAGGTTATGTATAGGAACCCTAGGTGTAAAATAGTAAATAATGGATGCTTCTCAGAAAGTTTTAAACTGTCAAGAGGACTAAAACAAGGTTGTCCACTATCGGCATATCTATTTATTATTGCCATCGAAATGTTAGCTGTTAAAATCAGATCCAATAATAATATCAAGGAGTTAGAAATCCAGGGCTTAAAAAGAAAGGTGTCATTGTACGCTGATGATACACTTTTTCTTTTAAATCCATTGGATCCCTCCATAGCCTCATAGAGGATCTACAGTATATACTTATTCTAACCTCTCTGGATTACAACCAAATTATGATGTGTATTATATTACGTATTGGATCACTAAAAAATACAACTTTTACATTACCGTGTAGTTTACCAATAAAATGGTCTGACGGTGATGTGGACATACTCGGTATACATATCCCAAAAGAAAGAAATGATCTCACTCCAATAAATGTTAATAGAAAGTTAGCAAAAATAAGGGAAAGGAAAGGGAAAGGGGGATACCTAGTAAGTTGTACAACTGAATGCATTCAACTGAAATGTGTCTTCTGCATTTAACCCAACCCCTCTGAATCAGATATGTGCGGGGACTGCCTTAATCGACATCCATGTCATCAGCACATAGATAAGATCTTGCTACCATGGAAAGGAAAATACCTGTCTATTTGTGGAGAAATCACCCTGATTAACTCTTTAGTCATATCCCAGTTTACCTATTTGCTTATGGTCTTGCCTACACCTAATGACCTGTTTTTTATTTTTATTATATGATCAAAATATATTCCATTTTATTTGGAATGGCAAGCCAGACAAAATTAAAAGGGCCTATTTATATAATGAATATGAATTCGGAGGGCAGAAATTATTAAATATTAAAGCATTAGACCTCTCACTAAAGGCGTCAGTCATACAAAAGTTATACTTAAATCCGAACTGGTTCTCTAGCAAATTAGTAAGAATGTCTCACCCCATGTTGAAGAATGGCCCTTTTCCCTTTATTCAGATTACAACCTCTCACTTTCGGTTATTTGAAAATGAAATCATCTCCAAAATATTGCTATTTTTATTTTTCAATAACATGTTTAAAAAATGTATAATCTTTGTAAATGATATCATAAATAGGACTGGTGGACATATGTCACACATGCAGCTAATAAAAATATATGGAAATGTCTGAGCTACCCAAAATTACAACCAACTAATTGCAGGATTGCTGCAAAAAAGGAAGAGGCAAGTGGAAGGGGGAAAAAGTAAGGAACTTGTCTGTCGGCCCTGCATTAAAGACCAAAATCGATTAAAGAAAATTGTGATAAATAAAAAAGTATACCAGTTTCATTTAAGGACCAAAAAATTGACAGCTGTGCCATATAGATTGCAAAAAAGTTGAAAAGAGATTTTTGATGTACCGATTCCATGGCTGATACGTAAAACAATGCCAGATTCAAAACTTATAATTGTTTTATTTAAATTATAATATACAATTCTTGCAACCAATAGAATGTTATCTATACAGTTGAAGTCGGAAGTTTACATACACTTAGGTTGGAGTCATTAAAACTCGTTTTTCAGCCACTCCACACATTTCTTGTTAACAAACTATAGTTTTGGCAAGTTGGTTAGGACATCTACTTTGTGCATGACACAAGTAATTTTTCCAACAATTGTTTACAGACAGATTATTTCACTTATTATTCATGATATCATAATTCCAGTGGGTCAGAAGTTGACATACACTAAGTTGACAGTGCCTTTAAACAGCTTGGAAAATTCCAGAAAATTATGTTATGCCTTTAGAAGCTTCTGATAGGCTAATTGACATAATTTGAGTCAATTGGAGGTGTACCTGTGGATGTATTTCAAGGCCTACCTTCAAACTCAGTGCCTCTTTGCAAAATAAATCAGCCAAGACCTCCACAAGTCTGGTTCATCCTTGGGAGCAATTTCCAAACGCCTGAAGGTACCACGTTCATCTGTACAAACAATAGTACGCAAGTATAAACACCATGGGACCACGCAGCCGTCATACAGCTCAGGAAGGAGACACGTTCTGTCTCCTAGTGATGACCGTACTTTTGTGTGAAAAGTGCAAATCAATCCCAGAACAACAGCAAAGGACCCTGTGAGGATGCTGGAGGAAACAGGTACAAAATTATCTATATCCACAGTGAAACGAGTCCTATATCGACATAACCTGAAAGGCCGCTCAGCAAGGAAGAAGCCAAAATCGCCATAAAATAGCCAGACTACAGTTTGCAACTGCACATGGGGACAAAGATCGTACTTTTTGGAGAAATGTCCTCTGGTCTGATGAAACAAAAATAGAACTGTTTGGCCATAAAGACCATCGTTATGTGTGGAGGAAAAAGGGGGTATCTTGCAAGCCGAAGAACACCATCCCAACCGTGAAACACGGGGGTGGCAGCATCATGCTGTGGGGGTGCTTTGCTGCAGGAGGGACTGGTGCATTTCACAAAATAGATGGCATCATGAGGAAGGAAAATTATGTGGATATATTGAAGCGACATCTCAAGACATCATTCAGGAAGTTAAAGCTTGGTCGCCAATGGGTCTTCCAAATGGACAATGACCCCAAGCATACTTCCAAAGTTGTTGCAAAATGGCTTAAGGACAACAAAGTCAAGGTACTGGAGTGGCCATCACAAAGCTCTGACCTCAATCCTATAGAAAATGTGTGGGCAGAACTGAAAAAGCGTGTGCGAGCAAGGAGTCCTACAAACCTGACTCAGTTACACCAGCTCTGTCAGGAGGAATCGGCCAAAATTCACCCAACTTATTGTGGGAAGCTTGTGGAAGGCTACCCGAAACGTTTGACCCAAGTTAAACAATTTAAAGGCAATGCTACCAAATTCTAATTGAGTGTATGTAAACTTCTGACCCACTAGGAATGTGATGAAAGAAATAAAAGCTGAAATAAATAATTCTCTCTACTATTATTTTGACATTTCACATTCTTAAAATAAAGTGGTGATCCTAACTGACCTAAGACAGGGAATTTTTACTAGGATTAAATGTCAGGAATTGTGAAAAACTGAGTTTAAATGTATTTGGCTAAGATGTAAACTTCCGACTTCAACTGTATGTGGGAGACAACCTTCCCAGCTCTGCAGATTTTGCTGCGAAGAGACAGAGTCATTAGATCATTTATTTTGGTACTGTCCATATGTAGCTTGTTTTTGGTCACAGGTCCAGAAATTGCTGAAGAATTGCAACATTTACTTGGAGCTAATTCTGCAGATAGCACTACTGGGTGATTTGAAAAGTCATAGTCAATCGTTCAATAATATAATAATACTTTTAGCCAAAAAATATGTATATAATTTACAATCTGTAGAAACGACGAGAATAGAAAGGTTCAGAACTTTTGTGAAACAGCACAGTAAAAAATATATGGCAAATAGAAATCAAACTGGATGGGAGAGGTTGACGGTAGAGGAAGGAAAGGACTAAACACAAACAAAATATAACTATTGTAAAATAGATTGTGTCCGTAAAATGTATATAGTATGTATAAACTGGAAGTAGAAAAAGTGTTAAACAAATCAAAATATTGTCATGAGCCCTCTCACTCCACCGGGTTACCACCTTAATTTTCTTCCACTCTGCTCACCACTCTCTCTACTCAGCCTAACTAGCTCCACCTGTCCCTGCTCTGCTCGGCTCTAATTACTCTGCCAGCTGCGCTGCATTACCCACTAACCTCTCCCAGTATTTATAGCCCTGTCTTTCAGCTCTCCTTTGTCAGATCGTCTGCAAAGCTCACACCCGGAACCTGTTTGCTCGCGCTTCTGGCTCACCCTGGTTTTGTGACCCCGGACCTGCCTGGTTTTTGGATACTCTTCTGCCTCAGGAGATCCAGACCTGCTTCTGCCATTACGACTCCTGACTACTCTTCAATCCCGGTAACTCTGACCAGCCTTCTGCCTTGCTACTACGTATTTTGGATTTCCCTTGAACTGTACTGCTGCCTGGTTTCATTCCGCCCCGTTGTGTCTGTGTTTCCTCCCCCAGGACTTCTGGACCACCAACCACCGGCGTCATCGGACGCATCGCTGCCACTGGGGGAGGCACAGACCCAGCACATCGGACGGGATAACCCCTGGAGCCTTCACTCACTCCCTACATCCCTTTCCCCTTAAGTTTAAATAAACTTTCTGGTGTGACGCAATTGTGGTCCTCTTGTCGTCTGTCTGAACCGTGACAGTACGATCTGACCATCATCGACTCAGCGCACACTTCCCCCGACATGGAAACCGAAGAGCCTGAGCAACCCACCGCCATGCTACGCCTGGAACACACTGAGAGAGAGCTAGGCCGCATGAGCGGCGTCATCTCCTCTCTGCTTCAGGTCGGCCACCAACAGCATCAGCAGTTCCAGCAGCACCAGCAGCAGTCCCAGCAGCAGCAACAACAACTCGCCATGATCATTCAACTCCTCACCAACCTGACCCCAGCCAGTCTGCCCACCAGCCCTGCCCCCCGAGTCACCTGCCCCGGTCATTGCAGCCGCTGCTCGGAACCCAAGATTGGAAACCCCGAGCGGTTCAACGGCGATTCAACCCAGGTCCGGCCATTCCTGACTAGCTGCCGACTTCAGTTCTCCTTGCAGCCAAGGACCTTCGCCACGGAGGGGGCTAAAGTTGGGTATGCCATCACTCACCTGACGGGCCGAGCTCGACTCTGGGGAACAGCAGAGTTCGAACGTCAAACCCCCGCATGTGCAACCTTCGACCTGTTTGCTGAGGAGATGCTGAAGGTGTTTGACCTGGATTCCCCAACCGCAGAGGCGTCTCGTGAACTGTTCAGTATTCGACAAGGCAGACGTACAGTCGCAGACCATTCCATCGACTTCCGAACCCTGGCTAGACGAAGTTCTTGGAACACACCATCGTTGGTGGACGCGTTCTTCCATAGTTTGGCTGACTATATCAGGGACGAGTTGGTCTCTCATGAACTGCCTTCCACTCTTGATGAAGCCATCGCACTGACTGTCAGGATCGACAGTAGGATACAGACCCGTCGTCGTGGGAGGGGGGCGCCAAGGTCCACCTACTACCGGCATTCGGAGAGATCCGACTGGGCTCCTGTCATCTACTGCCACTCACCCAGGTCAGCTTGATCAGTCTGAGCCTATGGAGATTGGGCGAGCCTCTCTCACTCCTGCAGAGCGCCAGCGACGCTTCACCTCAAACCTCTGCCTCTATTGTGGAGGTGATGGACATCGTGTGGTAACCTGCCCTTTAAAGGGCCGAAGCTCACCGGGCATAGGGGGAGTCCGGTTGAGTTCAATGACCATCCAGTCCTCCGACCGCAAACCCCTGCTGCAAGTTCACCTCCGCCTCCCTGACTCAACTCACACCCTGGCTGCTCTGGTGGATTCTGGCGCCGAAGCCAACATAATGGACATCAAGCTGGCACGCCAACTGGGACTGGAGAACCTCCGTTTGACACCTCCTATTCCTGCCCGGGCACTGGACGGACACTTACTCGGATCGGTCACTCATGTCACGGCCCCGGTCTCGATGGGTCTGTCCGGAAACCATCAAGAAACTATCCAGTTTCACCTGCTCCCCTCTCCAGGCCAACCCCTCATCCTGGGTTACCCATGGCTCCGCCCGGCACAACCCTCAGCTCGACTGGGTGACCGGGGTGATCAGGGAGTGGGGAGAGGACTGCCACCGAACCTGCCTGCTTGCCGCCGCACTACCCCCTCGGCCAGTACCTACTAACTCCGCTCCTGACCCTCCAAGGACCCTGTGTCGATTCTGCCAAGTCCCTGCATCGTTGCAGCTTTGACCTGGGCTGTTGAGGAACAGGTGCTGGAGGCTCTCCGTAACCAGCCAGGTCCCAGCACTTGCCCAGCTGACCGCCTTTTTGTCCCCGAAGACCTGAGGTCCCAGGTCGTTCAGTGGGGACATGACTCCCGCCTAGCTTGTCACCCTGGCTCCACCCGCACTTACAACCTGCTCGCCCAGAGGGTCTGGTGGCCCTCTCTGAGGAAGGATGTACGGGAATTCGTCCAAGCCTGCCCCATCTGCAACCAACACAAGTCGTTCTGCCAGCCCCCAGCCGGATTGCTGCAGCCCCTGCCTGTGCCCAGGAGTCCGCTGGTCCCTGCTGCGCCTTGTCCTCCTCCCCCACGGCTCGTCGATGGTGGTCTGGTTTACACCGTCCGCCGCCTGCTTCGGTCCAGACGGAGGGGTAGGGGTCTCCAGTACCTCATTGACTGGGAGGGCTATGGACCTGAGGAAAGGACCTGGGTGCCAGCTAGTCGGATTGTGGATAGGACTCTCATCACCGCTTTCCACCAACGGCATCCTGATCAACCTGCAATCCGTAGGGGCCGCCCCAGAGGGATCCCTAACCGTCCGGCCCGCTCGGCTTCCTGTCCTGTGCCTGATCCTGTCTCGGGACCTGTCCCATCTCCCGACCACGGCCCTCCGGCTTCCTCCGAGGATGAGGACGTTCACTCGGACCGTTCGGAGGAGTTCTAGCCCTCCTCCGGCTCCCCTCCTCCCGCCCGGCGTGGTGTTGCTCTTGGGACTTCTGGGGCCGTCCCTTGGGGGGGGGGTTCTGTCATGAGCCCTCTCACTCCACCGGGTTACCACCTTAATTTTCTTCCACTCTGCTCACCACTCTCTCTACTCAGCCTAACTAGCTCCACCTGTCCCTGCTCTGCTCGGCTCTAATTACTCTGCCAGCTGCGCTGCATTACCCACTAACCTCTCCCAGTATTTATAGCCCTGTCTTTCAGCTCTCCTTTGTCAGATCGTCTGCAAAGCTCACACCCGGAACCTGTTTGCTCGCGCTTCTGGCTCACCCTGGTTTTGTGACCCCGGACCTGCCTGGTTTTTGGATACTCTTCTGCCTCAGGAGATCCAGACCTGCTTCTGCCATTACGACTCCTGACTACTCTTCAATCCCGGTAACTCTGACCAGCCTTCTGCCTTGCTACTACGTATTTTGGATTTCCCTTGAACTGTACTGCTGCCTGGTTTCATTCCGCCCCGTTGTGTCTGTGTTTCCTCCCCCAGGACTTCTGGACCACCAACCACCGGCGTCATCGGACGCATCGCTGCCACTGGGGGGAGGCACAGACCCAGCACATCGGACGGGATAACCCCTGGAGCCTTCACTCACTCCCTACATCCCTTTCCCCTTAAGTTTAAATAAACTTTCTGGTGTGACGCAATTGTGGTCCTCTTGTCGTCTGTCTGAACCGTGACAAATATATTTTAAAATCCTCAAAGTACCCACCCTTTACCTTGATGACAGCTTTGCACAATCTTGGCATTCTCTCAACCAGCTTCACCTGGAATGCTTTTCCAACAGTCTTGAAGGAGTTCACACATATGCTGAACACTTGTTGGCTACTTTTCCTTCACTCTGCCGTCCAACTCATCCCAAACCATCTCAATTGGGTTGAGGTTGGGGGATTGTGGAGGCCAGGTCATCTGATGCAGCACTCCGTCACTCTCCTTCTTGGTCAAATAGCCCTTACACAGCCTGGAGGTGTTGGGTCATTGACCAGTTGAAAAACAAATGATAGTCCCACTAAGCGCAAACCAGATGGGATGGTGTATCGCTGCAGAATGCTGTGGTAGCCATGCTGGTTAAGTGTGCCTTGAATTCTAAATAAATCACTGACAGTGTCACCAGCAAAGCACCCCCACACCATCACACCTCCTCCTCCATGCTTCACAGTGGGAACCACACGTGCGGAGCTCATCCGTTCACCTACTCTGCGTCTCACAAAGACACAGCGGTTGGAACCAAAAATCTCAAATTTGGACAGATTTCCACCGGTCTAATGTCCATTGCTCGTGTTTCTTGGCCAAAGCAAGTCTCTTCTTCTTATTGCTGTCCTTTAGTAGTGGTTTCTTTGCAGCAATTCGACCATGAAGGCCTGATTCACCCAGTCTCCTCTGAACAGTTGATGTTGAGATGTGTCTGTTACTTGAACTCTGTGAAACATTTATTTGGGCTGTAATCTGAGGTGCAGTAAACTCTAATGAACTTATCCTCTTCAGCAGAGGTAACTCTGGGTCTTCCTTTCCTGTGGCGGTCCTCATGAGAGCCAGTTTCATCATAGCGCTTGATCGTTTTTGCGACTGCACTTAAAGAAACTGTAGTGTATTAAGATTATAACTTTGATAAGGTTTTAAGTGGAACCTGAGAGGATGTTTATTTAGAAGAAAGGGAGCCGTTTTTAGGGTGACGCCCCATAGAAGACAGGGGATTGGACAGTAGAGGGAGCCACCTATATTTTGGGGAAGGTTATATATACTGGGTAAAGACAAAGAAGAGCAGAGCGGCCATTGCAATTTGGGAAACACTGCTCTCCGGATGCTATATACATCTGTACACTTATGCTGAAATCTTGTGATATGAATAAAACGTATGATCAAAGTTCAGTATAAGCGGACTCCTTTGTTTAACAGCATCATTAGCAACATTGACTCGACACTACAAAACTTTCACAGTTCTTGAAATGTTCTGGATTGACTGACCTTCATGTCTTAAAGTAATGATGGACTGTCATTTCTCTTTGCTTATTTGAGCTGTTCTGGCCATAATATGGACTTGGTATTTTACCAAATAGGGCTATCTCCTGTATACCCCCCTCCTTGTCACAACACAACTGCTTGGCTCAAACGCATTAAGAAGGAAAGAAATTCCACAATTTAACTTTTAACAAGGCACACCTGTTAATTGAAATGCATTCCAGGTGACTACCTCATGAAGCTGGTTGAGAGAATGCCAAGAGTGTGAAAAGCTGTCATCATTTAGTTTTCATGTCTTCACTATTATTCTATAATGTAGAAAATAGTAAAAAAATAAAGAAAAACCCTTGAGTAGGTGTTCTAAAACTTTTGACCGGTATATACAGTGAGGGAAAAAAGTATTTGATCCCCTGCAGATTTTGTACGTTTGCCCACTGACAAAGAAATGATCAATCTATCATTTTAATGGTAGGTTTATTTGAACAGTGAGAGACAGAATAACAACAACAAAAAATCCAGAAAAACGTATGTCAAAAATGTTATAAATTGATTTGCATTTTAATGAGGGAAATAAGTATTTGACCCCCTCTCAATCAGAAAGATTTCTGGCTCCCAGGTGTCTTTTATACAGGTAATGAGCTGAGATTAGGAGCACACTCTTAAAGGGAGTGCTCCTAATCTCAGTTTGTTACCTGTATAAAAAGACACCTGTCCACAGAAGCAATCAATCAATCAGATTCCAAACTCTCCACCATGGCCAAGACCAAAGAGCTCTCCAAGGATGTCAGGGACAAGATTGTAGACCTGCACAAGGCTGGAATGGGCTACAAGACCATCGCCAAGCAGCTTGGTGAGAAGGTGACAACAGTTGATGCGATTATTCGCAAATGGAAGAAACGCAAAAGAACTGTCAATCTCCCTCGGCCTGGGGCTCCATGCAAGATTTCACCTCGTGGAGTTGCAATGATCATGAGAACGGTGAGGAATCAGCCCAGAACTACACGGGAGGATCTTGTTAATGATCTCAAGGCAGCTGGGACCATAGTCACCAAGAAAACAATTGGTAACACACTACGCCGTGAAGGACTGAAATCCTGCAGCGCCCGCAAGGTCCCCCTGCTCAAGAAAGCACATATACAGGGCCGTCTGAAGTTTGCCAATGAACATCTGAATGATTCAGAGGAGAACTGGGTGAAAGTGTTGTGGTCAGATGAGACCAAAATCGAGCTCTTTGGCATCAACTCAACTCGTGTTTGGAGGACGAGGAATGCTACCTTTGACCCCAAGAACAACACCCCCACCTTCAAACATGGAGGTGGAAACATTATGCTTTGGGGGTGTTTTTCTGCTAAGGGGACAACTTCACTGCATCAAAGGGACGAGGCCATGTATTGTCAAATCTTGGGTGAGAACCTCCTTCCCTCAGCCAGGGCATTGAAAATGGGTCGTGGATGGATATTCCAGCATGACAATGACCCAAAACACACGGCCAAGGCAACAAAGGAGTGGCTCAAGAAGAAGCACATTAAGGTCCTGGAGTGGCCTAGCCAGTCTCCAGACCTTAATCCCGTAGAAAATCTGTGGAGGGAGCTGAAGGTTCGAGTTGCCAAACGTCAGCCTCAAAACCTTAATGACTTGGAGAAGATCTGCAAAGAGGAGTGGGACAAAATCCCTCCTGAGATGTGTGCAAACCTGGTGGCCAACTACAAGAAACGTCTGACCTCTGTGATTGCCAAGGGTTTTGCCACCAAGTACTAAGTCATGTTTTGCAGAGGGGTCAAATACTTATTTCCCTCATTAAAATGCAAATCAATTCATAACATTTTTGACATGCGTTTTTCTGGATTTTTTTGTTATTATTCTGTCTCTCACTGTTCAAATAAACCTACCATAAAAATTATAGACTGATCATGTCTTTGTCAGTGGGCAAACGTACAAAATCAGTAGGGGATCAAATACTTTTTTCGCCTCACTGTATATCAGGGCTCTCCAAACCTGTTCCTGGAGAGCTACCGTCCTGTAGGTTTTCACTCCAACCCTAATCTAGCACACCTGATTCAAACAATTAGCTGGTTAATAAACTGAACCAGGTTAGTTACAACTGGGGTTGGAGCGTTAACCTACAGGAGGGTAGCTCTCCAGGAACACGGTTGGAGACCCTTGTTCTACATTGTCTGATGCTGAGCCACACTGGCTATGTTTGCACAGGCAGCCCAATTCAGATATTTTTACACTAATTGGTCTTAATCCCATCAGATCTTTTAACATGAGATCTTTTTAAGAACTGATCTGATTGGTTAAAAGACCAATTAGTGAAAAAAAAGATCAGACTTGGACTGCCTTTGAAAACGCAGCCATAGTCATTTATCCTGCTTCGGTACACTGGTAATGGATTTCTGCATGGTGGGTTGGGGAAGCTGAGACTCTTTGTGCTTATGGCGAAAGGTCTTGTCGCGTCTGCGGTGAATGGCCAGCTGGATAAGACTCTGCCGAATGTGGTATAGGGTTTCCTAACCCCCAACTGTTTGGTCCACTTGCAGAATATTTTCTGGTACTGCACAGCTCCTGGAAAGACATGGTTGTGGTGTTAGCATTTTACACTTTTTGTGGAAGGGACGTAGGGCAAAATGCCTTGGTTGGTAAAGGTGTCAACAGATAGGGACAATGAGGGACATTGGGAGTTGCTTTTGAGAGGAAAGATCCATCAACAAAGTGAATGGGCTGGGGGGCTAAAGAAGGTGTGAAAAGTCTTAGGAGGGCTTGTTCTGTATGGGAGATTGAGGAGAAATGGCACCTCTCAATCGCTCTCATACACAACAATACATTTACTGTCCAAGCACAACCCTGCACAACCAAACCCCTCTTTCTCATCTCAAAGTACTGTCTGTAAACCTCCCCCAGCCCATTGACTTTGACAGATCATTATTGTCAATAGTAGCCCTTTGCAGGGGATTTTTGTAGACATGTCTTTGTATGGTGTTTTGAGAATCTGCAGAGAGAAGGAGGTGGTTGTGTCATTACTGTTGTAGTCTTGATTTAATACTTTTCAGTGTCCCTTGCTGGTTTCTGTCCCATAATCTTGTTGTGCTCCATAACCGCAAGGTGTATCTGCTCCCTCATGCTTGTGTACCCAAAATGCCGCCGCTTTGGTGTATTTTTCAGCAGGGGACTGTGGAATGACTCCAGATAACCTGAGTTTTACAAAGAGAAATAGGTCAAAAGAGAAGAGGGGAGGACTAAATTGATGACATTGTCTGAAAGGTACTCTGTGGTCCTCAGGCTATCTCTAACCATCTGTAACCCCATAACACAAACCATACAAACACTACCCAATTCATGTTTATGCAATGCTAACTGTAAATTGATCTATCTTAGCCGTCAGCTTGTAAATATGTTTGCAAGTTTACCTTCACCTTGTGCAGAGCTAGGGGTTGGAAGCACATGTTGGTGGAATCAGATTCTGTACCATCTACAACAAAATACATGTTTACTCTGCTGAAGGTAGCTACCAGTTTAGCACTGACTACCATGGCATAGATGAAATTGATTGACAGTATGTACACCAAAAAAGATAGCTATATGATTTAGCTGATGGCTTTCAGAGTTTAATACAGGATTGTAACATTAGCTAGCTAGCTAGCTAGCTAATATACAGTGGGGAAAAAAAGTATTTAGTCAGCCACCAATTGTGCAAGTTCTCCCACTTAAAAAGATGAGAGAGGCCTGTAATTTTCATCATAGGTACACGTCAACTATGACAGACAAATTGAGGAAAAAAATTCCAGAAAATCACATAGTAGGATTTTTAATGAATTTATTTGCAAATTATGGTGGAAAATAAGTATTTGGTCACCTACAAACAAGCAAGATTTCTGGCTCTCACAGACCTGTAACTTCTTCTTTAAGAGGCTCCTCTGTCCTCCACTCGTTACCTGTATTAATGGCACCTGTTTGAACTTGTTATCAGTATAAAAGACACCTGCCCACAAGCTCAAACAGTCACACTCCAAACTCCACTATGGCCAAGACCAAAGAGCTGTCAAAGGACACCAGAAACAAAATTGTAGACATGCACCAGGCTGGGAAGACTGAATCTGCAATAGGTAAGCAGCTTGGTTTGAAGAAATCAACTGTGGGAGCAATTATTAGGAAATGGAAGGCATACAAGACCACTGATAATCTCCCTCGATCTGGGGCTCCACGAAAGATCTCACCCCGTGGGGTCAAAATGATCACAAGACCGGTGAGCAAAAATCCCAGAACCACACGGGGGGACCTAGTGAATGACCTGCAGAGAGCTGGGACCAAAGTAACAAAGCCTACCATCAGTAACACACTACGCCGCCAGGGACTTAAATCCTGCAGTGCCAGACGTGTCCCCCTGCTTAAGCCAGTACATGTCCAGGCCCGTGCTAGAGTGCATTTGGATGATCCAGAAGAGGATTGGGAGAATGTCATATGGTCAGATGAAACCAAAATAGAACTTTTTGGTAAAAACTCAACTCGTCGTGTTTGGAGGACAAAGAATGCTGAGTTGCATCCAAAGAACACCATACCTACTGTGAAGCATGGGGGGTGGAAACATCATGCTTTGGGGCTGTTTTTCTGCAAAGGGACCAGGACGACTGATTCGTGTAAAGGAAAGAATGAATGGGGCCATGTATCGTGAGATTTTGAGTTAAAACCTCCTTCCATCAGCAAGGGCATTGAAGATGAAACGTGGCTGGGTCTTTCAGTATGACAATGATCCCAAACACACCGCCCGGGCAACGAAGGAGTGGCTTCGTAAGAAGCATTTCAAGGTCCTGGAATGGCCTAGCCAGTCTCCAGATCTCAACCCCATAGAAAATCTTTGGAGGGAGTTGAAAGTCCATGTTGGCCAGCGACAGCCCCAAAACATCACTGCTCTAGAGGAGATCTGCATGGAGGAATGGGCCAAAATACCAGCAACAGTGTGTGAAAACCTTGTGAAGACGTACAGAAAACGTTTGACCTGTGTCATTGCCAACAAAGGGTATATAACAAAGTATTGAGAAACTTTTGTTATTGACCAAATACTTATTTTCCACCATAATTTGCAAATAAATTCATTAAAAATCATACAATGTGATTTTCTGGAATTTTTTTCCTCATTTTGTCTGTCATAGTTGACGTGTACCTATGATGAAAATTACAGGCCTCTCTCATCTTTTTAAGTGGGAGAACTTGCACAATTGGTGGCTGACTAAATACTTTTTTTCCCCCACTGTACCTAGCTAGTCCAGCTAGGCTAGCAAGCTAGCTAATGTTAGGTTACCTCTAATCGAGAATCTTCTGTTTTGTTGTCTTGTAAAAAATGTTATGGTGTTGCATGACTTCTCAGCTGTTTTCTAAATGGATTCCCCATCAGTTCAGGATGAAAATCCCTCCGATAATCCCACTGGCAGCATCAGGGTAAATCTCTGGTATGTAGAATAGTGAAAGATAATACATTTTTGTTCTTGCTTGTAATTAGCACAGCCAGGAACAGAACACAACACATGCATGATGACAAACGGTAGTGAGACACTAATATTGTCCCAAAAAATCTTGCCTACCCAAGTTCTGAAATTGCTGTGTGTTGTTCGTTCAAAGTACAAAATGCCATCATCCAAGTTTGTGGGCACGCCCCATCTACCTTAGCGGGCGGTATCTGCATTCGCTACGAATGCCGGACGAATACACAGGAAGTCGAAACATCACGATTCTACCAGTGAAATTAAAATATGCTAGTTCTAGCTTGTGGGTTGGATAATTGTGATGTTTATTACAAAAACGTAATGTTGTTAATATAGTAATGACTCAGGGTGAAATTCCCCTTTAAGATATACAGTTGAAGTCGGAAGTTTACATACACTTAGGTTGGAGTCATTAAAACTTGTTTTTCAACCACTCCACAAATTTCTTGTTAACAAACTATAGTTTTGGCAAGTCGGTTAGGACATCTACTTTGTGCATGATACAAGTAATTTTCCCAACAATTGTTTACAGATAGATTATTTAACTTATAATTCACTGTATCACAATTCCAGTGGGTCAGAAGTTTACTGTGTCTTTAAACAGCTTGGAAAATTCCAGAAAATGATGTAATGGCTTTAGAAGCTTCTGATAGGCTAATTGACATCACCTTCAAACTCAGTGCCTCTTTGCTTGACATCATGGGAAAATCAAAAGAAATCAGCCAAGACCTCAGAAAAAAAATTGTAGACCTCCACAAGTCTGGTTCATCCTTGGGAGCAATTTCCAAACGCATGAAGGTACCACGTTCATCTGTACAAACAATAGTACGCAAGTATAAACACCATGGGATCACGCAGCCGTCATACCGCTCAGGAAGGAGACGCGTTCTGTCTCCTAGAGATGAAAGTTCTTTGGTGCAAAAAGTGCAAATCAATCACAGAACAACAGTAAATGACCTTGTGAATATGCTGGAGGAAACAGGTACAAAAGTATCTATATTCACAGTAAAACGAGTCCTATATCGACATAACCTGAAAGGCTGCTCAGCAAGGAAGAAGCCACTGCTCCAAAATCGCCATTAAAATAGCCAGACTAAGGTTTGCAACTGCACATGGGGACAAAGATCGTACTTTTTGGAGGAATGTCTTCTGGTCTGATGAAACAAAAATAGAACTGTTTGGCCATAATGACCATCGTTATGTTTGGAGGAAAAAGGGGGTATCTTGCAAGCCAAAGAACACCATCCCAAACGTGAAGCACGGGGGTGGCAGCATCATGCTGTGGGGGTGCTTTGCTGCAGGAGGGACTGGTGCACTTCACAAAATAAATGGCATCATGAGGAAGGAAAATTATGTGGATATATTGAAGCGACATCTCAAGACATCAGTCAGGAAGTTAAAGTTTGGTCGCAAATGGGTCTTCCAACTGGACAATGACCCCAAGCATACTTCCAAAGTTGTGGCAAAATGGCTTAAGGACAACAAAGTCAAGGTTTTGGAGTGGCCATCACAAAGCCCTGACCTCAATCCTATAGAAAATGTGTTGGCAGAACTGAAAAAGCGTGTGCGAGCAAGGAGGCCTATAAACCTGACTCAGTTACACCAGCTCTGTCAGGAGGAATGGGCCAAAATTCACCCAACTTATTGTGCGAAGCTTGTGGAAGGCTACCCAAAACGTTTGACCCAAGTTAAACAATTTAAAGGCAATGCTACCATATACTAATTGAGTGTATGTAAACTCCTGAACCACTGGGAATGTGATGAAAGAAATAAAAGCTGAAAGAAATAATTATCTCTACTATTATTCTGACATTTAACATTCTTAAAAGAAAGTGGTGATCCCAACTGACCTAAAACAGGGAATTTTTACTAGGATTAAATGTCAGGAATTGTGAAAAACAGAGTTTAAATGTATTTGGCTAAGGTGTATGTAAACTTCCAACTTCAACTGTACTACAAAAGTACATCTCGTATTTTAAGTATATTAGATACATTTGTATTATATTTAAGTATACTTCAGTATACTTGTAATATATTAAAATATAATTTTGCTCTCTTGGGTTACCATTGTGTTAGGTTTGTTAAAATAGAGCCATGAACGTCCATTAGTTTCAAGTGGAATTCTCTTCTCGTTACATTTTCGTAAAATAAAATGAAAAGTAATTTGTAATAGTTATTTTTTTTATGGAAACGGCAAGAGGACTAATAAAGAAAGGCATTTTTGTACTGTACACTTGTTAAGATCTGAAAGGACGGGACTGCTATTGGCTACAGTTTGCCCTCTGATTTTGACCATATTGCTTTACCCCTTTCTAATTCTGATTGGTCGATGTGATGGATGTGATATGTCTGTCTGTCTGTCTGTCCAAAGGGCTATGTGGTCTCTCTTTATGCCCAGGTTTGGTGCTCCTTAGGGTGGTAAAGACTCATCTAGGCCCCCCTCCTCAGGTCCCAAATCTCCACATCACAGACGACACATTTTCCAAAGGGTTCTCCCTGCTGACGCTGCGTGTGTGTGTGTGAGCGTGCGTGTGTGCATGTTTCCATCGACGGGAAGAGGAGCGGAGTATCACATGACAGCTCATTCCTGCGGGTTCACGACTATTATAGTCGCCAGGCTGTTGTCAAGGACACCGATCCTGTTCCGTCTCTGACATCAGCTGCACCCATCGGGACCCCTGACCTTTACACACACACTGGCACACACACACATACACTGCTGCCATGGCAACAAGTGCACGTTTTGTGGCGTCCAGGACCGGTAAGTAGAGCGGACACAGCAGGGGTGTGTGTGTGAGTTGTGAGCAAAGGTGTGTGCGTGTGTTTGTGTGTAAGCGTACACACGTGTTTGTGTATGTCTGTCCATCCAGTCTGGACGGAGCCTGTCCAATTAATTATCCTCCAGCTGGAAGCATCTGTGTGTGAATCTCCTGATCTCCTGCACCTCCTAACGGGATTAACCAGGGAACCAGAGCACGGCACTAAAGATAGATGTGTCACATCGCCTCTGCCTGCCAGCTGTGTGTTCGTGTGTCTGTGTCTCCGTGGGTTTGTGATGGAAGAGATGAGCCCTGGTCTTAGGTGAGTCACGGGACTGTAGAGTGCGGGGACACACACACCCTGGAACATGCACCAGTAGTAGAATGATTGTGTGTGTGTGTGTGTGTGTGTGTGTGTGTGTGTGTGTGTGTGTACATGCGCACTAGGGGAGGGGGCTGCCACTGTTGAAGGGGTACTGCTCGGTGCTCGCAAGTTGGCCAAAAATGGTGGTGGTTCCCTCTTTGTTGGTTGGCACTACGATGGAATCCCGTCTCGTCTCGTGACCGGCAGTGTGAAATACCGGTCTACTGGAGAACCCTTTCATCTGACTCATGTGACTACACTTTGTATGATCTCAGAGTTCATCTACTGTAAATAGCCTACGCCAGTGGTGCAGATTGAATATCCCCATGTGACGAGATAGCCTATAGGGAGGAGGTCAGAGACCTGGCCGTGTGGTGCCAGGACAACAACCTCTCCCTCAACGTGATGAAGACAAAGGAGATGATTGTGGACTACGGGAAAAAGAAGAGGACCGAGCACGCCTCCATTCTCAGCAGGTTGAGAGCTTCAAGTTCCTTGGTGTCCACATCCCCAACAAACTAACATGGTCCAAGCACATCATGACAGTCGTGAAGAGGGCACGACAACACCTACTCCCCCTAAGGAGACTGAAACGATTTGGCATGGGTCCTCAGATCCTCAAAAGGTTCTACAGCTGCACCATCGAGAACATCCTGACTGGTTGCATCACTACCTGGTATGGCAACTGCTCGGCCTCCGACCGCAAGGCACTAAAGAGGGTAGTGCGTACGACCCAGTACATCACTGGAGCCAAGCTTCCTGCCAGAGGAAGGCCCTAAAAATTGGCAAGTCTAGGTCCAAGAGGCTTCTAAACAGCTTCTACCCCCAAGCCATAAGACTCCTGAACATCTAATCAAATGGCTACCCAGACTATTTGCATTGCCCCCCCCCACCCCTCTTTTACGCTGCTGCTACTCTCTGTTTATTATCTATACATAGTCACTTTAATAACTCTACCTACATGTACATATTACCTCAATTACCTCGACTAACCGGTGCCCCCAGCACATTGACTCGGTACCGGTAACCCCTGTATATAACCTCGCTATTGTTATTTTACTGCTGCTCTTTAATCATTTGTTACCTTTATTTCTTATAATTGTTTTATTTAATGTTTTTTAGGTATTTTTTGGGGGGGTATTCTTTCTTAAAATTGCATTGTTGGTTAAGGGCTTGTAAGTAAGCATGTGACGAATACAATTTGATTTGATTTGATTTGACCAGGGTGTGAATACCAGAGAAGGTCCATTCAATTTGGAATCCAATCAATTCAGTGACTTGAAACACCTTGAATTAAAATAAAGGGACCTCTTTCTATTCTTAAAATGTTGATTTCACGATTTATTGCCATGTAAATTGCTACTGAATGACCAGTTCCTCTCTAACAAATCCCATCTAAATAAAGAAGTGGGATACAATGTCATGTGTAAATATCTCTGAACATGGATCTATTTGAACCACTGGAAAATGTGATGTGACCATAGAAATAGGGCATTCACACTTAAAGTTCCATAGGATGTATTAGAGCTGGTGTCTTGGGGCGATGCCTTGATAAAGGTCAACAAGACCAAAACAACAACAAACAAACATGCGCGGGGGAAACGCCTGAGAAGGGAGTTATTTTCATCACTGATGATCCAAGTGTTGCTTTTTTCTTGAGGTGTTTGACAGTTAAACCCAACTGGAATGTTAAGAGCTATTTTCACTACCGGTATTCATGATTGACTTATCAGACATTTTTACATCAAATAGTCTGATTAGAAATAAATAAATCCATTGTAACACCAATGCCTCTCAGTGGAATCTGCATCACCGGATGATGGACTACTACAGTATGTAAAAATTGTTCATAGGGTGCTGCACTGCGGCTGCCCTCTTCTCCAACCTAATGTGTGTTCGTGTATATTTGTGTGTGTGTATCTCAGAGGTTGGGAAAAAAGCAGAATACATATTTCCATCCCGTATGGACTAATAACGTATATCTCATCTTATCATCAAGATCAAATACAGGTCACAGAACTGTTGGTCCCCATGTAAAAAGCTAGTCTCCATCTCACCTTGTCTTGTATACTTTCCTGACAGGTATGTCCACGCTAATCTCATGTCCACTAATAGAAACACAACTCACTATGGGAGTATAGAAAACGTCACCTTGTCTTGAATATGTTTCCCCACTATGAAAAAGTACAACACATTGTGGGAATATAGCAGTTGAAACAAATCCAATTCAAGGGGATAGAAAGGTACAGTAAGTATGAGCAGGTATAGGGTTACTGTTTTTTATATCGCATTGGTGCTATTTTCACAAGTATGTGGTGAATTTTCGAAACTCTTAGTACAAAACTCCAAACTGGTAACACTAGTAATGCAGCCAGTCTTACATTCAAAACCTTTCATTGTGCATTCATTTTGTTTGTAGACATCTTTCACCACACAACCATTGATCCGAAATATAAGTTTACTGTGAAATATAATGAGAACATTGGTTTAATTACCAAAACACAACATAATGATATCTTCTCAATTTAGTTATTTTTACAACCAGTTAATCCAATTGCAAAAAATGTAAGATCCATGTTTAAAAATTGCGTTTAGAATGTAGTATGCTACAGTACTGTAAATTACAGTGCATTACACTGTTTTCACACTAGGCAATACCCTTGCACTACCCATTAAAATTGACAGAACATCACGTTTCCATAATTTCTTTCCCATGTGTGATCAAAGGTGTGATCATTGAAGACATCTTTCACAATGTAATCAAATTAAAGAAATAAAATAAACAATGTTTAGCAGGCACTAGTTTGCATCATGTCTGTCTTGAGCATTTGGCAATAGGTTCTCATTGAAATCGCAGTACATATCCTCATGGTTCATGCACCTGGGGAAAAACCTTTTGACATGGCGAATGCAAGCCTGACATACAGTAGGTCTGTATTGAAATCATTGCATGCCTCATCCATGGCCTGAAGGAGGGTGGTACGCACATGGGGACGGCAATCATACATCTTCCACCTATATTGTAATCGTGTATTGTATTAAAACAGTATTGTATTGTAGTGGTCCTGTACGTGGCTCAGTTCATAAGCGCATGGCACTAGCAACACCAGAGCTGTGGGTTCGATTTCCACTGGGGCCACATACCAAAATGTGTGGACTGTTGTCACTTTGGATAAAAGTGTTTGGTACATAAATGGCATATATTACAGTATTACAGTAAAGTATTTGCCAATGCAATTTAAAGTATTTGCCAATGCAATTTTAGTAAAGCATTGTGACACCAGCAACTTCATTTTGCATACATGTTTACTGCTTTTTTCAGGTTTTGGACTCTGGATTATTCACATATTGGTATTGTATTATATTGATATTGTATTACTGCACTGTAGGAGCTAGAAACACATGCATTTTGCTGCACCTGCTGTACCATTATGTACATGACCAATAAACTTTTATTTGCTTTTGGTTGGATTTGTTACATAAAGTACTTGACAATATCAGAATTTTTTTACTGTGAAGGGGGGAAGGAGAAAAGTAGTTGAGTGTCATCCACAAGGGTGTGGGGGTGCTGTGGGATTATTTAAGATACTCTTTGAAGAGGTACGGTTTCAGGGACTATGCTGTCTTAACTTCAGGGGTAAACTGGTTCCACCATTGGGGTGCCTAGAACCGAGCCCTGGGGGAAACCAGTAGTGAGAGTACATGGTGAAGACACAGATCCTCTCCACGTCACCTGGTAGGAGCAGCCTGACAGGTAGGATGCAATCCAAGAGTGTGCAGAGCCTGAGACGCCCAGCCCTGAGAGGGTGGAGAGGAGGATCTGATGGTTCACGGAGTCAAAGGCAGCGGATAGATCTAGGAGGATGAGAACAGATGAGAGAGGGTCAGCTTTGGCAGTGCAGAGAGCCTTCGTGACACAGAGAAGAGCACTCTCGGTTCAGTGTCCCGTCTTGAAGCCTGACTGGTTAGGGTCAAGAAGATCGTTCTGAGAGAGATATTGAGATAGTTGGTCAGAGACAGCACGCTCAAAGAAAGAAGGGATACTGGTCTGTAGTTCTTGACGTCAGAGGAGTTGAGTGTTGGTTTCTTGAGGAGGGGAGCGACTCGGGCCATTTTGAAGTCAGAGGGGACGCAGCCAGTGGTCAGGGATGAGTTGATGAGGGAAGAAAAGGAATGGGAGAAGGTCTCCAGAGATGGTCTGGAGCAGGGAGGAGTGGATGGGGTCGAGCGGGCAGGTAGTCTGGCAACCGGACTTCACTAGTTGCAGGATTTCATCTGGAGAGAGAGGAGAAAGAGGTCAGGGCATAGGGTAGTTCTAAGTGAGTGGGACCAGTGGACTCAATAGGCTGAGTGAATGAGGAGCAGATGTCGTCAACCTTCTTTTCAAAGTGGTTGACAAAGTCATCCGCAGAGAGGGAGGGGAAGGGGGTGGAGGATTAAGGAGGGAGGAGAATGTGGAAAATAGTTTCCTAGGGTTAGAGGCAGAAGCTTGAAATGTATAGTGATAGAAAGTGGCTTTAGTAGCAGATACAGAGGAAGAGAAGGTAGAGAGGAGAGAGTGACAGGATGATAGGTCCTCCGGAAGTTTATTTTTCCTCAGTTTTCGCTCAGCTGCCCACAGCCCTATTCTGTAAGCTCTCAATGAGTCACTCAGCCACGGAGCAGGAGGGGTGGCCCAAGCTGGCCGGGAGGAAAGGGGACAGTGTGAGTCATATGATGTGGAAATTGAGGAGAGTAGGGTTGAAGAGGCAGAATCAGGAGACAGGAGTGAGAAGTATTTAGCAGAAGGGAGAGATGATAGGATAGAAGAAGAGAGAGTAGTGAAAACAGTATGAAAATGTATGCACTCACTAACTGTAAGTCGCTCTGGATAAGAGCGTCTGCTAAATGACGTAAATGTAAATGTAGTGGGAGAGAGAGAGCGAAGATTGCGACGACGCATTACGATCTGGGTAGGGGCTGAGTGGCTAGGGTTGGAGGAGAGGGAGACAGAAAAGGAAACTAAATAGTGATCAGAGACCTGGAAGGGGGTTGCAGTGAGATTAGTAGGTGAACAGGCTCTAGTAAAGATGAGGTCAAGTGTATTGCCTGCCTTGTGAGTGGGAGAGGACTGGGAAAAAGGTGAGATCAAAAGAGGCAAAGAGGGGAAAGAAAGAGTTGGAAAGAAATTAATCGAAGGCAGACATTGGGAGGTTGAAGTCGCCAAGAACAAAGAGAGGTGAACCATCGTCAGGAAATGAGCTTATCAAGGTGTCAAGCTCATTGAGGAACTCTCCAAGCGCACCTGGTGGGCGATAGATGACAACAATGTTAAGCTTGAGTGGACAAGTGACAGTGACAGCATGGAATTCAAATGAGGAGATGGACAGGTGAGTAAGGGAGAAAATAGAAAATCTCCACCTACTCCAATTACAACCAGATGCTCTTGGACTATGAGAGAAAACGTAGTCAGATGAAGAGAGAGCAGCTGGAGTAGCAGTTTTCTCTGGGGTGATCCATGTCTCCGTCAGGGCAAAAATGTGAAAGGACTGAAGACCAGCATAGGCTGAGATGAACTCTGTGTTCTTGACTGCAGATCGGCAGTTCCAAATGCTGCCAGAGACCAGGAATTCCGCATGGGTTGTGCGTGCAGGGTACACTAAATTAGAAGGGTTGCAACAAAGGGGTGGGGAGCAAAGAAAACAAATTCACAAAAAATTCACAAAAAAACACCCCCACACACAGTATTGTATAACTAACCTTGTGGGGACACACAATTCAGTCTAGTTCAAAATCCTACTTTCCTCAAACCCTAACCCTAACCTTAACCGTAACCCTAAACCTAACCCTAGCTCCTAACCCTAACACTATCCCTAGCTCCTAACCCTAATTCTAACCCTAACACTAATTCTAACCTTAACCCTAAACCCCCTAGAAATAGCGTTTGACCTTGTGAAAACTTCTGGTCCACACAAGAATAGTTACACACACACACAAACACACAGTATGAGCTCCCCATGATAGGATAAATCAACCATCAGGGGGATTGACCATTAGTAAGTTGTGTGACTGATTCTGTCTGACTGCACATTATCAGTCCAGCTCTGAGGGAGCCCATGGCTGTCCACTCATTGACAGTGACAGTGGAGGGATGACAGGGGCTGGGGAGGCATGAGATTGTTGTGTGCTGCGGTTAGCTGCAGAGGAAGAGCACGATGCTTCTTCATCGTCTCCTGTGAGTGAATTTTCATGTCCCATGTAATGTAAGTGCAAACGATAAGTTGAAATCCATGTAATTATTGTTTTGTGGCACATTCATTTATTTTCAGCCACGGAGACTACTATGCTACTATGCTTTGATTGATGACTGAATAGCAAGTATTGACTAGTTTATTAAAGGTGTTGAACTGACTGAATAAAGTCAATCTCCTATATCCCTTTGCTATTTACAAATCATACAACGTAGTTAAATGTCCATGGTATCGCATTGGGACAAGTAAACCAAATATTTGTATTTTCCTAGGATCCGAGGAACTTGCCCAGTGACCGCTGAAGTGTAGCCCAGTGTAGCCTAGTGATGGGTTGTTCGCGAACGAACTGATCTTTTAGTTGAACGGAATCGAATCAGTGAGAGAGACGATCATTTGGCTCCCTGAATTTGCATACTGGTAGGCTACTACTGCTTTTTGGCAATTATATGCAGATAAATTATGAAAACATTAGATAAAGATGTATAATCTTCACTGCAGGAACAATAGGTAGTGGAAAGAGCCTAATTCTGGTCAAAAATATGCTAGAAGAAAACAGATTGAAGGTTATTAAAGCTAATGTCTTGATACTTATATGGTAGTATTAAAGATATTGATATAGACCTACTGATTTCATTAAAGTGTCGACAATGGAGTAGTCAACTGTTGCTTTCTGTGTAGCAAAGCCAATGTTTAACACCTGCTTCATTATTCAATCATACTGTACCTGTAGGTCTATTCATGGCACCGCCTGGGGGTCCTCCCATTTTCCTGAAATTCTATATTGTTTCTCAACAGGGATTTCCATAATTACTGAACACAACATTTTTTCTTAGGCGTTTGCCTCAATAAACTATACTGAACAAAAATGTAAGGTGTTGGTTCCATGTTTCATGAGCTGAAATAAAAGATCCCAGAAAGGCCTTCCGAGTGGCGCAGCGGTCAAAGGCATTGCATCACAGTGCTTGAGGCGTCACTACAGACCCGGGTTCGATCCCAGGCTGTGTCGCAGTGGGCTGCAACCGGAAGACCCATGAGGCGGCACACAATTGGCCCATCGTCGTCCGTGTTAGGGGAGGGTATGGCCGGCTGGGATGTCCTTGTCCCATCACGCTCTAGCGACTCCTTGTGGCGAGCCTGGGCACATCTACGCTGACTTCGGACGCCAGCTGTATGGTGTTTCCTCCAACACATTGGTGTGGCTGGCTTCCGGGTTAAGCAAGCAGTGTGGCTTGGCCTCACAGCCGCTGACCACGTGTAACCACGCCAGCCCAGGACCTCCAAATCCAACTTCTTCACCTGCGGGATCGTCTGAGACCAGCCATCCAGACACCTGATGAAACTGAGGAGTCTGTCTGTAATAAAGCCCTTTTATGGGGTAAAACTCATTCCAATTGGCTGGGCCTTGCTCCCAAGTGGGTGGGCCTATGGCTGCACCCCTGCCCAGTCATGTGAAATCCATAGATTAGGGACTAATTTATTTATTTCAATTGACTGATTTCCTTATATGAACTGTAACTCAGTAAAATTGTTGAAATTGTTGTAGGTTGCGTTTTATATTTTTTGTTCAGTGTAAATTGAAAGAGTAGACTAGATTTAGTTTTTTGCCACAATAAATGTAATTGAAAGAGTACACTACACTAGTTTTTATCTGTGACTCACAAACATCCAGTACCCTCCTCTGACAATCCCACCCACCATGATTGACTGACAGGCCAAACTGTTAAAGGGATAGTTCACCCAAATCACAAAATGACTTATTGGTTTCCTTACCCTAAGTGTCCACAGCAGCAGAGCCAATAAAATGAATTATTTGAAGAACAAACACCATTGCGGCAATGCATATCTTGGAGTAAAACTAAATATGACTTTAATCTCAAGAGAAGACAAGTTAATGCTAAAAAAGGTTATCTTACTTAGAAAATAGTCCTGATCATTTAGGCCTAGACGATGTCCAAAACAACTAACACACTGAATTCATACATTTCCGGTCATTTTAATTGTATAGGCATGTCTTTCTACTCAATACCACAACAAATGTTACCAATCTGGGAGGTAATGCTGTTAAAGTATTCAACAATTTAGCTGTGTATTTCGGATGGAATCAAGGCATTAGAATGTACCAGAGGCCACCAAAATAGAGCTCGTTCCAAAACTCCCTGGCTGGCTACTTTTTCCCTTTTTTCTGGCTACTCCATATACTTATGGAAAACATTAGTAGAGGAGGACAGAGGCTTTCATCTCTTCCCCAGCAGCACGCTCCAATGTGCTGTAATCAATGAGACACAGTGCTAATGAGGGACGGCTCCAAATACCTTGATGAGAAGCCGTGCCACGGTGAGTAGTGCACAAGACTCCCTACATCTATATGCACTACAGATTAATAGTTAGCCTTCCATCTATCCAATCACCTATGTATCTCTCTCTTGAACATACAGGTTCCTACAGCATTACAGAACTAGTACAGGGTAACATTCGGTTGGTTACGTTCCCATATCTTGTCAGCACCTCCACTTATACCCCACTCTCTTTCCACCCACCTCTCTGCTCAACCCCTGCCTGAAAGAAAGGAGAGAAGGAGAGGAGGAGAGAATCCTTTGAACAAAGTTTGGAGCTGAAGCTGGTACTGAGGCAGCGTGAGATATTCGGGCCTGTCTCCATGGAGACCCATTCTCTCTCCCTCTCTCTATCTCTTACACTCTCATTATTTCACTGTCTTTCTAATTATCCCTGCCACACTCTCTTCATCTCTCTTCCTCACTCTCTCATTCTCCCTCAGTTCCTCTCCCACAATTTTTCTCTCTTCATCTCCCTCTCTCACAGTTCTTCATCTCCTTCACAGTCTCTCAAGCCCACTGACCTACCCATACATTTATACACACTCCCAGTGTATACATACAAAGTCACTGGTGGCGGTCGGTGATGTTTAAGATGAGGGAGGACAATATTTGTTTTATGAACATGGCCTTATTTCTATTACAGCATATTGGATGACTGTCAATCATATTCCATTCAACCAGCTCAATGTAACATCGATAGGTTTAAGCTAATGCATGATACTACAATTTTCCCTATACCCATCATGAGGTTTCTACAACCTAGCCTATGAATGAAAGTTTACAAAGTAGGTACACAGGTCGAGAGAATAATTTGAGTAATCAAGGTGACAGACAGTGACACATTCAATTCCACCTTGCACACTCTTGCCTCCATCTAGTTGATCTAGGGTGTAATCAGTAGTCCAACAGTTGCAAACTAGAGTTTCTATTGGACAAATTCAGATATGTTTATCCCCGTTTCATTCCGTTTAAGAAACGCTTTTCACCAAAATCAGCGGACTGAATACACCACTGATCACACACACAAATACAGTTCACTAGCTTGCTGGATTCACTAGCTAAGTGAAAGTGAAACAAAAATACAACATCTCTCTCTTGCTTCTCCTTAATTTAAGAAATTAATTTGTTCAAAACTGTTCAACTATTGTCTTTCTCTCTCTTTGCGTCAACTACTCACCACATTTTATGCACTGCAGTGCTAGCTAGCTGTAGCTTATGCTTTTAGTAGTAGATTCATTCTCTGATCCTTTGATTGGGTGGACAACATGTCATTTCATGATGCAAGAACTCTGATAGGTTGCAGACGTCCTCCGGAAGTTGTCATAATTACTGTGTAAGTCTATGGAAGGGGGTGAGAACCATGAGCCTCCTAGGTTTTTATAATGAAGTTAATGTACCCTGAGGAGGACGGAAACTAGCTGTCCTCTGGCTACACCATGGCGCTACCCTACAGAGTGCTGTTGAGGCTACTGTAGACCTTCATTGCAAAACAGTGTGTTTTAATCAATTATTTGGTGACGTGAATATATGCAGTATAGTTTTATCTAAAAATTATAACTTTTTTAATGTTTCACTATTTTTATTTGTATGAAATTCAATGAGGAGGATGGTCCTCCCCTTCCTCCTCTGTGGAGCCTCCACTGAAAGTCATATACACACACACACCATTACATAGAGGCAAAGAGAAGCGAACACACTCTTGTACATGCACACACCACTACACACATCACACCTATACACAAAGTCAAAGATACGTTCACAATACAAACAACAAACCACACATTTTTTTCTCCTAAAGTAGCTCGGTAAGCATATAGAGCATCTGACCAAATTACGAAATACAGCAAAACAGACAGCCGGAGAGTCAGAGAACGCAATAACAGTATGAACATGTGTATGTTTATGTCTGAGAGGGTGAGTGATACTACAGTGTGATACTACAGTGCCACTGCTGCCACGCCATCTAAACACACATTTTTTTCCCTTTCTTTTTTAAAACATTCCCTTCATCTTAGCCTAGTTTTTGTTTTCAAACCAGTTTCAGGTGTTCTACAGAAGTTGCATCAGTGTCGAAGAGAAAACGATGGATTCTCTACTCAAACGCTTCACTCTTCCGGCAAGTTCTCTTGGCGAGCTTGTTTAATTTTATTCCACACAAAGAGCAACCTCTGTTATGTAATCGGGCGTGCTAATTAGCGGTTGAATAATTAAGGATGTGCCAGTGAAAGTGCACTGTGGTGGAATGTGTCTGTGTGTGTGTGTGCGTGCGATGGAGGAGTTTGGAAGGACTCCATCTTGTGAAGTCAGTTCCATTGATCCGGCGCTGAGCTGAGCTTCTCTCTGATCCAGGAAAACAACATGAACAAGGGATGGAGCTCGGTGAACGACAAGGACAGGCTTAAAGAGACACGGGTGATTCCATGCCAGCATAGCCCGAAAATACTTTTGGTACAGTATCTCAGATTGTTCTGGCAATTCTCACATAGAAACTTCATTGGGAGGAAGGATGTTTGACATGCTTTTTACATTTGTATCACAATCAAAATAATGATGAAAGTGGCCATTTTAGGCCCTTTTTAGACTTATACATGCCTCCTGTAAGACCTTATGACCTGTGAACCGGTCATGATACAGTCAACATCTACTCCTTATAGCAGGGGTTGGCAACAGGTCCCCCCGACCATTCGCTCCGACAAAAATCGGCCCGCGGCTGAATCTAGTTGCCTACCCCTGCCTTATAGTGTGCTCTAACATATGAAGTATGTCTAGATTCTGAAATACGCATTTTCACATTAATTAATTCAACATAAAAAATATGAATATCTCAAAAGTTTTTTTTTATTTTTTGTTAATTTTAAGACATATTGTTTGGAACAATATACTCTCTTAGAAAAAAGGAGCTATCTAGAACCTCAAAGGGTTCTTTGGCTGTCCCCATAGGAGAACCCTTTGAAGAACCCTTTTTGGTTCCAGGTGGAACCCTTTTGGTTCCAGGTAGAACCCTTTTGGTTCCAGGTTGAACCAGTAGTGGAATATCACAGCGCCGGAAGAAGATGGCTGCCGTTTTACAGCCCTCTAACCAATTGTACTATTATGTGTGTTTTTCCGCGTTATTTGTAATTTATTTTGTACATAATGTTTCTGCCATCGTCTCTTATAACCAAAGAGAGCTTCTGGATATCAGGACAGCGATTACTCACCTCGCGTTGGACGAACACTTTTTCTTCAACGAGGCGTTCGCGAAGGATATTCTACAGACTCCCGACAAGGCCCAGATCCCCGTCATTCGCGTGAGGAAGAGACGGAGATATCGTGGGACGTAGGTCGGGGTGCCTTGTAAGGATCCGACGGCTAACGAGTAAACTGCCTCTCCCATCAATCCTATTAGCCAACGTTCAAGCTTTGGAGAATAAAATGGACGATTTAAGATTACGGTTATCCTACCAACGGGACATTAAAAACTGTAATATCTTATGTTTCACGGAGTCGTGGCTGAACGACGACAATGATAACATTCAGCTAGCAGGCTATACGCTACATCGGCAGGACAGAACGGCAGACTCGGGTAAGACGAGGGGTGGCGGTCTCTGTATATTTGTAAACAACAGCTGGTGCACCAAATCAAATACTAAGGAAGTCTCAAGGTTTTGCTCGCCTGAGGTAGAGTATCTTATGATAAGCTGCAGACCACACTATTTACCAAGAGAGTTTTCATCTATATTTTTCATAGCTGTCTATTTACCACCACAAACCAATGCTGGCATTAAGATTGCACTGAATGAGTTGTACAAGGCCATTAATCAACAGGAAAACGCTCATCCAGATGCAGCGCTCCTAGTAGCAGGGGACTTTAATGCAGGGAAACTTAAATCCGTTCTACCTAATTTCTACCAGCATGTTAAATGTGCAACCAGAGGGGAAAAAACTCTAGACCACCTTTACTCCACACACAGAGACGCATACAAAGCTCTCCCTCGCCCTCCATTTGGCAAATCTGACCATAACTCTATCCTCCTGATTCCTGCTTATAAGCAAAAACTGAAGCAGGAAGCACCAGTGATTCGGCTAATAAAAAAGTGGTCAGATGACGCAGATGCTAAGCTACAGGACTGTTTTGCTAGCACAGACTGGAACATGTTCCGGGATTCTTCAGACAGCATTGAGGAGTACACCACATCAGTCACTGGCTTCATCAATAAGTGCATCGATGATGTCGTCCCCACAGTGACCGTACGTACATACCCCAACCAGAAGCCATGGATTTCAGGAAACATCCGCACTGAGCTAAAGGTTAGAGCTGCCGCTTTCAAGGAACGGGACTCTAACCCGGACGCTTATAAGAAATCCCGCTATGACCTCCGACGAACCATCAAACAGGCAAAGAGTCAATACAGGTCTAAGATTGAATCATACTACACTGGCTCTGACGCTCGTCGGATGTGGCAGGGCTTGAAAACTATTACAGACTACAAAGGGAAGCACAGCCGCGAGCTGCCCAGTGACACAAGCCTACCAGACGAAGCTAAACCACTTCTATGCTCGCTTCGAGGCAAGCAACACTGAAGCATGCATGAGAGCACCAGCTGTTTCGGACGACTATGTGATCACGCTCTCCGTAGCCGATGTGAGTAAGACTTTTAAGCAGGTCAACATTCACAAGGCCGCAGGGCCAGACGGATTACCAGGACGTGTACTCCGAGCATGTGCTGACCAACTGGCAAGTGTCTTCACTGACATTTTCAACATGTCCCTGACTGAGTCTGTAATACCAACATGTTTCAAGCAGACCACCATAGTCCCCGTGCCCAAGAACTCTAAGATAACCTGCCTAAATGACTACCGACCCGTGGCACTGACGTCTGTAGCCATGAAGTGCTTTGAAAGACTGGTCATGGCTCACATCAACAGCATAATCCCAGAAACCCTAGACCCACTCCAATTTGCATACCGCCCCAACAGATCCACAGATGATGCAATCTCTATCGCACTCCACACTGCCCTTTCCCACCTGGACAAGAGGAACACCTACGTGAGAATGCTATTCATTGACTACAGCTCAGCATTCAACACCATAGTGCCCTCAAAGCTCATCACTAAGCTAAGGATCCTGGGACTAAACACCTCCCTCTGCAACTGGATCCTGGACTTCCTGACGGGCCGCCCCCAGGTGGTAAGGGTAGGTAACAACACATCTGCCACACTGATCCTCAACACGGGGGCCCCTCAGGGGTGCGTGCTCAGTCCCCCTCCTGTACTCTCTGTTCACCCATGACTGCATGGCCAGGCACGACTCCAACACCATCATTAAGTTTGCCGACGACACAACAGTGGTAGGCCTGATCACCGACAACGATGAGACAGCCTATAGGGAAGAGGTCAGAGATCTGGCCGTGTGGTGCCAGGACAACAACCTCTCCCTCAACGTGACCAAGACAAAGGAGATGATTGTGGACTACAGGAAAAAAAAGAGGACTGAGCACGCCCCCATTCTCATCGACGGGGCTGTAGTGGAACAGGTTGAGAGCTTCAAGTTCCTTGGTGTCCACATCACCAACGAACTATCATGGTCCAAACACACCAAGACAGTCGTGAAGAGGGCACGACAAAGCCTATTCCCCCTCAGGAGACTAAAAAGATTTGGCATGGGTCCTCAGATCCTCAAAAAAATTCTACAGCTGCACCATCGAGAGCATCCTGACTGGTTGCATCACCGCCTGGTATGGCAACTGCTTGGCCTCTGACCGCAAGGCACTACAGAGGGTAGTGCGTACGGCCCAGTACATCACAGGGGCAAAGCTCCCTGCCATCCAGGACCTCTATACCAGGCGGTGTCAGAGGAAGGCCCTCAAAATTGTCAAAGACTCCAGTCACCCTAGTCATAGACTGTTCTCTCTGCTACCGCACGGCAAGCGGTACCGGAGTGCCAAGTCTAGGTCCAAAAGACTTCTCAACAGCTTCTACCCCCAAGCCATAAGACTCCTGAACAGCTAATCATGGCTACCCGGACTATTTGCACTGCCCCCCCACCCCATACTTTTTACGCTGCTGCTACTCTGTTAAGTATTTATGCATAGTCACTTTAACTCTACCCACATGTACATATTACCTCAACTACCTCAACTAGCTGGTGCCCCCGCACATTGACTATGCAACGGTACCCCCCTGTATATATAGCCTCCCTACTGTCACTTTTTCTATTGTATATATAGCCTCCCTACTGTCACTTTATTTTTACTTCTGCTCTTTTTTTCTCAACACTTTTTTGTTGTTGTTTTATTCTTACTTTTTTGTTTAAAATAAATGCACTGTTGGTTAAGGGCTGTAAGTAAGCATTTCACTGTAATGTCTGCACCTGTTGTATTCGGCGCATGTGACCAATAAAATTTGATTTGATTTGATTTGATTTGATTTGATTTGAACCCTTTTGGGTTCCATATAGGACTCTTTCCACAGAGGGTAAACACAAAGACGGTCAGGGGGCGAGAAGAGGAGAGAGCTCCATCTCTCTCCCTGAGACTGCATGATCATTGACATGCTGAGAGCCTCACTGCTGTGTGTGTGTGTGTATGTGTGTTTGTTCCCCCTCCATTTTCACAGTGGAACAATGAGAATGTGTGAGAGAAAGACAGACAGCTAGTGTGTATAAGATTGACAAGAGGGAGGAGAGCGAGAGAAAGAGAGGGAGAGATGTAGGCATCTGTCAGCGAAGGTAACAAAGGCTGGTCTTCCTGCATTCTGAGAGGAGTGCTAATTATGGATGTGAAAATAGAATTTTTTTCTTAACGTTTAAACTGCCATTATTTATCGGTTTTCAATTAAAACTGTAAGAAAAAAAATCATAAAATTGAATTTGCACAATGCCGAATATAGTCCTATTGCATATGGTGGTCCTATGGCGTATGATTGCTAGGGGGCAATGACGTTCTATCTACCGCAGTCATAGGCTGAATCTCAAACCTAACACTTGGCCATTAAACCCTTTATCGAGTCGCCACTTGCTGTTGTGTTCGATAGTGATCACTCAAGTCTGCAAGTGTTTTGGACAAAATGAGCATCGAGACGATGTGCACTCGACGTCCCAACTGACAGTTGTCAATCAATATAAAAAAAAATCAAAAACCATTTGCAAACATTGTCTCTCGCGACCTGTCTTGTGCATGACTCACTCGCTATGAAACACGAGCACTGGGGCAGACACAGACGCATAATCTGATAGACACTGAGAAAGTTGTAAAAACAAAACGACATATCTTTACTCCTGCAAAAAACATGTTCAAGTATAACAGTCGCCAGTGATTTCATCAGCTGGTTTAGCTTGTTGTAGCCTGCTTGATGCTAGCTAGCTTCACTACCAAACACAGGGATTTAATTTGAGCTAGCTAGCTAAGGATATAGGGAACTGCACTGATAAACATCGTCTAGATTGTCACTTATTTACGATAGTTTGACAGCTTACTGATGAAGTTTTAGACATGCTCCCAGCAGTCAGTCCATACTTCAGCATGTTTCCAAAGCACCAATTGCTACGTTGTAATGTTGGGTCAGCTAAAAGCACAGCTCATCAGCAGACTAGATAGGGGCAGAGCAGGCTGTTTGCTGCTGTCGCTTGCCTTTCTCTGCCATTTATTCAACTTAACGACGACGTGTGGAGCGCTTTATATCTGTGGCAAATAATTTGAAAGATGCATACTGCATCTCCTACTAACGTTACAGCATTGTTCCGCTAGGTATTTGTTAAATGTTTCACTTTATGATGTTGATCGGGACCTGTTAGTGGTAGTTTTGTGATAACTGCACTGTGAATTTAATTTTGTGAAAAATAAAGAAACGTTTTTCATTAGGGATTTTTTACGTAAACGTCCCAATTCCATTTAAACTTTTTAAATGCTCACAATCCTAGTGCTAATTGCAGTCTGGCTTACCCTCCACACACAGCCTGTAATTATGAAGGTAAAATAGAGACATACAGTGCCTTCAGAAAGTATTCACACCCCTTGACTTTTTCCACATTTTGTTGTGTTACAGCCTGAATTTAAAATGGACATTGAGATTGTGTCACTGGCTTACACACAATACCCCATAAAGTAAACTTGGTATTATGTTTTTAGAATTTTTTACAAATTAATAAAATATTAAAAGCTGAAATGTCTTGAGTCAATAAGTATTCAAACCCTTTGTTATGGCAAGCCTACATATACATTTGCTTAACAAGTCACATACGATGCATGGACTCAGTCTGTGTGCAATAACAGTGTTTAACATGATTTTTTTATGACTAACTGATCTCTGTACTCAGCACATACAATTATCTGTAAGGTCCCTCAGTGAATTGCAAACACAGATTAAACCACAAAGACCAGGGAGGTTTTCTAATGCCTCCTGTGACAATGTGGATTTATGCCCACTCATCACAAACGCACACACTGTCTAATCTGCTATTAGGCCCTATTTTCGAAGAGCACGTTCTATTTCTTAAAAGTATTATACTGCACATTACTATAATATTCTTTAGCTCCTTTGTTAGCAGTAAGCTACTGTTTGTAATTCATGCCCAGTTCGGTAGCAAAATTACTGAATGTAAAGGTATTTTTGTATAATCAGTTCCACACATAAATTCAGTTATTTTCCTGTCTAGCCTACCAGAGGGAAACGTTGTTTCGGTGCACAGAATCATCGTAACACTCACAAGCTAGAAACTCTGTTTTGGTTCATTCTGTGAATGCTTTCCTTTGTTCATACTTCCCATGTTGTGTCGGAGCTCCGTGTGACCTGTCTTGTCTGTCATTTGAGTTGTGCGGCAGGAGCACGCCCGCGTCTTTGCGCACCACTATATGTTACTGGGTTGTCGCCATTCACCGGTTCCATTAACGTAACAATTCATGATTAATGTTGTTTAACGTGTGCCCAATTTAAAGTGCACATGGAAGTGGTCACCTCTGTTTTAGACAGAATGTATGTAATGTGGCAATTATGAGGAAGCCAGTTACATTTGTATTAGCCAGATTTTGGTGTTATGTTGCCATACATATTGGTATGTTCCATGAAGTGTACCTTGGGTATTTATGGACTTGTTTTGGTGAACAATTGAGTTCTGCTTTAGAATTCAAGTGGGGAGTCTGCTTGAGCCAGGTACACCCCCAACCTGTAAGAGCTATGGAAACTACAGGGTAAGCCTGTTTTAGGCTTAGTGCAGTTTGTTGTTTTGTTTGTGAAGTAAGTCTATTGTCTACCTGTTTGTCTTGTAAATATTTATCGGCAGCTATCACTATTGAACACCAAGAATAAATATGGACACCTTTGCATCAGAAGCTTCTGCTTGGTTCTGAAAATCTGCCCTTAAGACCGCAACTCTACGTTACCTATTGGTAGATTGGTAAAAAAAAAAGCAGACATTGAATATCCCTTTGAGCATGGTGATGTTATTAATTACACTTTGGATGGTGTATCAATACACCCAGTAACTACAAAGATACAGTCATCCTTCCTAACTCCTTCCGGAGAGGAAGGAAACTGCTCAGGGATTTCAACAGTTACAGAGTTTAATGGCTGTGAAAGGAGAAAACTGTGGATGGATCAACAACATTGGAGTTACTCCACAATACTAACCTAAATGACAGAGTGAATAAAAGGAAGCATGTACAGAATACAAATATTCCAAAACGTCCATCTTGTTTGCAACAAGGCACTAAAGTAAAACTGCCAAACATGTGGCAAATAAATAATTTTATGTCCTGAATACATAGCATATTAACATAACATACCACTTAGCAGACGCTTTTATCCAAAGCGATTTACAGTCATGCGTGCATACATTTTTGTGTATGGGTGGTCCCGGGGATCGAACCCACTACCTTGGCGTTACAAGCGCCGTGCTCTACCAGCTGAGCTACAGATAACGAAGTGTTATGTTTGGGGTAAATCCAAGACAACACATTACTGAGTACCACTCTTCATATTTTCAAGCATGGTGGTGGCTGCATCATGTTATGGGTATGCTTGTCATCAGTAAGGGCAAGGACGTTTTTTAGGATAAAAAGAAACGGAATAGAGCTAAGCACAGGCAAAATCCTAGATGAAAACCTGGCTTAGTCTGCTTTTCAACAGACACTGGGAGACAAATTCACCTTTCAGCAGGACAATAACCTAAAACACAAGGCCAAATATACATTGGAGTTGCTTACCAAGACGACGTTGAATGTTCCTGAGTGGCCTAGAAACAGTTTCGACTTAAATCAGCTTCAAAATCTATGGCAAAACTTGAAAATGGCTGTCTAGCAATGATCAACAATTAATTTGACAGAGCTTGAATAATTTTTTAAAGAATAATGTGCAAATGTTGTACATACAGTGCATTTGGAAAGTATTCAGACATCTTGACTTTTTCCACATTTTGTTACGTTACAGCTTATTCTAACATTGATTCAATATTTATCTACACACAATACCCCAACACACAATACCCCATAATGACAAAGCGAAAAGAGGTTTTAAGAATTCTTCTGTTGAACCTTATTTACATAAGTATTCAGATACTTTGCTATGAGACTCGAAATTGAGGTCAGGCGCATCCTGTTTCCATTGATCATCCTTGAGATGTTTCTACAACTTGATTGGAGTCCACCTGTGGTAAATTCAATTGATTGGACATGATTTGGAAAGGCACACACCTGTCTATATAAATTTACATTTACATCATTTAGCAGACGCTCTTATCCAGAGCGACTTACAAATTGGTGCATTAAACTTATTATTATTTATTTTTTTGGGGGGGGGGAGAAGGATTACTTTATACTATTCCAGGTATTCCTTAAAGAGGTAGGGTTTCAAGTGTCTCCGGAAGGTGGTCAGTGACTCCGCTGTCCTGGCATCGTGGGGGAGCTTGTTCCACCATTGGGGTGCCAGAGCAGCGAATAGCTTTGACTGGGCTGAGCGGGAACTGTGCTTCCGTAGAGGTAGGGGGGCTAGCAGGCCAGAGGTGGATGAACGTAGTGCCCTCGTTTGGGTGTAGGGTCTGATCAGAGCCTGAAGGTAAGGAGGTGCCGTTCCCCTCACTGCTCCGTAGGCAAGCACCATGGTCTTGTAGTAGATGCGAGCCTCAACTGGAAGCCAGTGGAGTGTGTGGAGGAGCGGGGTGACATGAGAGAACTTGGGAAGGTTGAACACCAGACGGGCTGCAGCGTTCTGAAAGAGTTGTAGGGGTTTAATGGCACAGGCAGGGAGCCCAGCCAACAGCGAGTTGCAGTAATCCAGACGGGAGATGACAAGTGCCTTGATTAGGACCTGTGCCGCTTTCTGTGTAAGGTAGGGTCATACTCTGCGAATGTTGTAGAGCATGAACCTGCAGGATCGGGTCACCACTTTGATGTTAGCGGAGAACGACAGGTTGTTGTCCAGGGTCATGCCAAGGTTCTTTGCACTCTAGGAGGAGGACACAATGGAGTTGTCAACCGTGATGGCGAGATCATGGAGAGTCCTTCCCCGGGAGGAAGAGCAGCTCCGTCTTGCCGAGGTTCAGCTTGAGGTGGTGATCCGACATCCACACTGATATGTCTGCCAGACATGAAGACATGCGATTCGGCCACCTGGTTATCAGAAGGGGGAAAGGAGAAAATGAATTGTGTCATCTGCGTAGCAATGATAAGAGACACCATGTGAGAATACGACAGAGCCAAGTGACTTGGTGTATAGAGAGAATAGGAGAGGGCCTAGAACTGAGCCCTGGGGGACACCAGTGGTGAGAGCACGTGGTGCAGAGACAGATTCTCGCCACGCCACCTGGTAGGAGCGACCTGTCAGGTAGGACGCAATCCAAGAGTGAGCAGCGCCGGAGATGCCCAACTCGGAGAGGGTGGAGAGGAGGATCGGATGGTTCACAGTATCAAAGGCAGCGGATAGGTCTAGAAGGATAAGAGCAGAGGAGAGAGAGTTAGCTTAAGCAGTGCGGAGAGCCTCCGTGACACAGAGAATAGCAGTCTCAGTTGAATGACCAGTCTTGAAACCTGACTGGTTTGGATCAAGAAGGTCATTCTGAGAGAGATAGCAGGATAGTTGGCTAGAGACGGCACGTTCAAGATTTTTGGAGAGAAAAGAAGGAAGGGATACTGGTCTGTAGTTGTTATCAATCGGAGGGATCGAGTGTAGGTTTTTTGAGGAGGGGTGCAACTCTGTTGTTGATGAGCGAGGTGAGGTAAGGGAGAAGGTCTCCAGAAATGGTCTGGAGAAGAGAGGAGGGGATAGGGTCAAGAGGGCAGGTTGTTGGGCGGCCGGCCGTCACAAGTCGCAAGATTTCATCTGGAGAGAGAGGGGAGAAAGAAGTCAAAGCATAGAGTAGGGCAGTGTGAGCAGGACCAGCTGTGTCATTTGACTTAATAAATGAGGATCGGATGTCGTCAACCTTCTTTTCAAAATGGTCGACAAAGTCATCCACAGAGAGGGAGGAGGGAGAGGGAGGAGGAGGACTATTCAGCAGGGAGGAAAAGGTGGCCAGGAGCTTCCTAGGGTTAGAGGCAGAGGCTTGAAATTTAGTGGTAGAAAGTGGCTTTAGCAGCAGAAACAGAGGAAGAGAATGTAGAGAGGAGGGAGTGAAAAGATGACAGGTCCACAGGGAGTCTAGTTTTCCTCCATTTCCGCTCGGGTGCCCGGAGCCCTCTTCTGTGAGCTCGCAATGAGTCGTCAAGCCACGGAGCAGGAGGGGAGGACCGAGCCGGCCGGGAGGATGGGGGACATAGAGAGTCAAAAGAGGCAGAAAGGGAGGAGAGGAGGGTTGAGGAGGCATAATCAGGAGATCGGAGGGAGAAGGATTTAGCAGAGGGAAGAGATGATAGGATGGAAGAGGAGAGAGTAGCGGGAAAGACAGAGCGAAGGTTGCGACAGCACATTACCATCTGAGTAGGGGCAGAGTGAGTAGTGTTGGAGAAGAGCGAGAGAGAAAAGGATACAAAGTAGTGGTCGGAGACTTGGAGGGGAGTTGCAGTGAGATTAGTAGAAGAACAGCATCTAGTAAAGATGAGGTCAAGCGTATTGCCTGCCTTGTGAGTAGGGGGGGACGGTGAGAGGGTGAGGTCAAAAGAGGAAAGGAGTGGAAAGAAGGAGGCAGAGAGAAATGAGTCAAAGGCAGACGTAGGGAGGTTAAAGTCACCCAGAACTGTGAGGTGTGAGCAATCCTCAGGAAAGGAACTTATCAAGGCGTCAAGCTCATTGATGAACTCTCCAAGGGAACCTGGAGGGCGATAAATGACAAGGATGTTAAGCTTGAATGGGTTAGTGACTGTGACAGCATGGAATTCAAATGTGGAGACATACAGATGGGTCAGGGGAAAAAGAGAGAATGTCCACTTGGGAGAGATGAGGATTCCTGTGCCACCGCCGTGCTGACCAGATGCTCTCGGGTATGCGAGAACACATGGTCAGACGAGGAAAGAGCAGTAGGAGTAGCAGTGTTTTCTGTGGTAATCCATGTTTCCGTCAGCGCCAAGAAGTCAAGGGACTGGAGGGTAGCATAGGCTGAGATTAACTCTGCCTTGTTGGCCGCAGAACGGCAGTTCCAGATGATGCCGGAGACCTGGAACTCCACGTGGGTCGTGCGCGCAGGGACCACCAGATTAGAGTGGCAGCAGCCACGCGGTGTGAAGCATTTGTATGGCCTGTGCAGAGAGGAGAGAACAGGGATAGACAGACACATAGTTGACAGGCTACATAAAAAGGCTACAATAATGCAAAGGAGATGGGAATGAAATGAACTAAACATCTGGGAAAGCGAGAGAGCGGGGCCTCCCTCACTTATGTGTCACTGAAACACTCAAATATAACTCTCCCAACTTCCACTTTAGAAATTATAATTGTTGTAAACTACAGCGGTTCAATGTTTTCTAGGAATAGACTGATTAGTTTATTCAGCTAGCTAACTTGGTACAGTATTCTTCCGTGAAAACCGTCCAGGGCACCGAATCCTATGACGCCATAGCCAACTAGCATGCCAGCCTCCAATAACACGGTTTAGCACCAATACTGGGTTACAACAAACCACCAGTGTGTTAACACCCCAAACAGATCATTTGTGTCCGTGTATACGGTCCCACAGTTGACTGTGCATGTCAGAGCAAAAACCAAGCCATGAGGTCGAAGGAATTGTCCGTAGAGCTCCGAGACAGGATTGTGTTGAGTCACAGATCTGGGGAAGGGTACCAAAAAATGTCTGCCGCATTGAAGGTCCCCAATAACACAGTGGCCTCCATGATTCTCAAAAAGTTTGGATCCACAAAGACTCTTCCTAGAGCTGGCCGCCCGGCCAAACTGAGCAATCGGGGGAGAAGGGCCTTGGTCAGGGAGGTGACCAAGAACCCGATGGTCACTCTGACAGTGGTCCACAGTTAATCTGTGGAGATGGGAGAAACTTCCAGAAGGACAATGATCTCTGCAGCACTACACCAATCAGGCCTTTATGGTAGTGGCCAGATGGAAGCCACTACTCAGTAAAAGGCACATGACAGCCCGCTTGGGGTTTGCCAAAAGGCACCTAAAGGGCTCTCAGACCATGAGAAACAGTGAACCATGGTGGAAGCATCATGCTGTGGGGATGTTTTTCTGAGGCAGGGACTGGGAGACTAGTCAGGATCGAGGGAAAGATGAACGGAGCAAAGTACAGAGAGATCCTTGATGAAAACCTGCACCAGAGTGCTCAGGACCTCAGAGTTGGGCGAAATGTTCACCTTCCAACAGAACAACGACCCTAAGCACACAGCCAAGACAACGCAGGAGTGGCTTCGTAACAAGTCTCTGAATGTCCTTGAATGGCCCAGCCAGAGCTCAGACTTGAATCCGATTGAACAGGAGAGACCTGAAAATAGCTGTGCAGCGACGCTCCCCATCCAACCTGACAGAGCTTGAGAATATCTGCAGAGAAGAATGGGAGAAACTCCCCAAATACAGGTTTGCTTGTAGCGTCATACTCGAGGCTGTAATCGCTGCCAAAGGTGCTTCAACAAAGTACTGAGTAAAGGGTCTGAATACTTACGTAAATGAAATTAGCAAGAATGTCAAAAAAACTGTTTTTGCTTTGTCATTATGGGCTATTGTGCATAGATTGATGAGGGGAAATTTAGATTAAGGCTGTAACGTAACAAAATGTGGAAAAAGTCAAGGGGTCTGAATACTTTCCGAATGCACTGTATGTTTGCAAAGCTCTTAGAGACTTACCCAGAAAGACTCCCAGCTGTAATCACTGCCAAATGAGATTCTAACATGTATTGACTCAGGGGTGTGAATACTTATGTAAATGACATATTTCAGTATTTGATTTTCAATACATTATCAAAAATTCAGAAAAACATGTTTTCACTTTGTCAATATGGGGTATTGTGTGTAGATCGGTAAGATGTGGAATATGTCAAGGGGTATGAATACTTTCTGAAGGCACTGTAATTGTACAAACCTGTAAAGCATGATTTGCTCACGTAAAATATGAGTTACACCTGTATAATCTGTTTTGTAGTTGCACAACTTATTTGCAAACATGTAACTTATTTTCATAAGAAATGCAACAACACTCGCAAGCAACGTGATGTGTAAATAAATAAAACACTTGCAAACATGTAACTTAATATGTGATTACATTTAGTAAGATTTGCAAACTCAATCTGAGAATTAATGCAACTCCTTTACTAAACTTGCGACTGGTGAATATTTTTCTGTGAATCAAAACTACATTTGCCGATATTGAATCAGGGCGCTCTAAGTTTTGTCACTAATTTAGTGATTAACCTTTGCCAAAAGTTTTGAGGCGTTGTCATTCTGGAACGTGCTTTGATGTTTCACAGGGTTCCAGCTTTCCACTGTGCTAAATATGGATAAAATGTGTTAAAATTACTAGCTAAATAATATTCACAGAAAGCTACAGCAAAGCGTTGGTGAGGAAGATGTAGGGAATAATTATAACAAGTATTTCCACATAGCATAACCACTACAAAGCTGATGCTAGCTAGCCTATTGTCTATTGAAATTACTTGGCTGGTTAGCTAGCTAGCTAGCTAGCTAACATTAGAGCCTTCTGGCTAGCCTGTATCTAGTGGTTCATACATTGGGTAACAGACCAATAGGTCTAGCTACGTACTTGTCATTTGGTTGAGACTAACATTAGTTTAGAGAATAATTGTTTGCTCTCTGTATATTTGGGGTATAGTTAGTTGGCTTTGCTAGTTAGCCAACTTGAGCAGAGATCTAAGCTTGTTAACGATAGCTGGCTTGCTACTAATCTTTTGAGGAGAACAGGCTAGAATCAAGACAAGAGGGGATGAGGAAGAAGATTAGATGTGCAGTTGCTTCATCTGGCTGATGCAGTGCACAGACAAGATGAGATCTAACTATTACAGAGATAAAAGGGTGAGATCTTGATTAGATGTCAATGTCGAACCAATGTAATGATATTCATTTTATTGGCTAGCTACAGTGAGGGAAAAAAGTATTTGATCCCCTGCTGAATTAGTACATTTGCCCACTGACAAAGACATGATCAGTCTGTAATTTTAATGGTAGGTTTATTTGAACAGTGAGAGACAGAATAACAACAACAAAAAATCCAGAAAAACGCATATCAAAAATGTTATACATTTATTTGCATTTTAATTAGGGAAATAAGTATTTGACCCCTCTGCAAAACATGACTTAGTACTTGGTGGCAAAACCCTTGTTGGCAATCACAGAGGTCAGACGTTTCTTGTAGTTGGCCACCAGGTTTGCACACATCTCAGGAGGGATTTTGTCCCACTCCTCTTTGCAGATCTTCTCCAAGTCATTAAGATTTCGAGGCTGACGTTTGGCAACTCGAACCTTCAGCTCCCTCCACAGATTTTCTATGGGATTAAGGTCTGGAGACTGGCTAGGCCACTCCAGGACCTTAATGTGCTTCTTCTTGAGCCACTCCTTTGTTGCCTTGGCCGTGTGTTTGGGGTCATTGTCATGCTGGAATACCCATCCACGACCCATTTTCAATGCCCTGGCTGAGGGAAGGAGGTTCTCACCCAAGATTTGACGGTACATGGCGCTGTCCATCGAACCCTTTGATGCGGTGAAGTTGTCCTGTCCCCTTAGCAGAAAAACACCCCCAAAGCATAATGTTTCCACCTCCATGTTTGACGGTGGGGATGGTGTTCTTGGGGTCATAGGCAGCATTCCTCCTCCTCCAAACATGGCCAGTTGAGTTGATGCCAAAGAGCTCGATTTTGGTCTCATCTGACCACAACACTTTCACCCAGTTCTCCTCTGAATCATTCAGATGTTCATTGGCAAACTTCAGACGGGCCTGTATGTGTGCTTTCTTGAGCAGAGGGACCTTCCGGGCAATGGAGGATTTCAGTCCTTCACGGCATAGTGTGTTACCAATTATTTTCTTGGTGACTATAGTCCCAGCTGCCTTGAGATCATTGACAAGATCCTCCCGTGTAGTTCTGGGCTGATTCCTCACCGTTCTCATGATCATTGCAACTCCACGAGGTGAGATCTTGCATGGAGCCCCAGGCCGAGGGAGATTGACAGTTCTTTAGTGTTTCTTCCATTTGCGAATAATCGCACCAACTGTTGTCAGCTGCTTGGCGATGGTCTTGTAGCCCATTCCAGCCTTGTGTATGTCTACAATCTTGTCCCTGACATCCTTGGAGAGCTCTTTGGTCTTGGCCATGGTGGAGAGTTTGGAATCTGATTGATTGATTGCTTCTGTGGACAGGTGTCTTCTGGAAGCATCATGCTGTGGGGATGTTTTTCTGAGGCAGGGACTGGGAGACTAGTCAGGATCGAGGGAAAGATGAACGGAGCAAAGTACAGAGAGATCCTTGATGAAAACCTGCACCAGAGCACTCAGGACCTCCAATTGGGGTGAAGGTTCACTTTCCAACAAGACAGCGACCCTAAGCACACAGCCAAGACAACGCAGGAGTGGCTTCAGGAAAAGTCTCTGAATGTCCTTGAGTGGCCCAGCAAGAGCCCAGACTTGAACCCGATCGAACATCTCTGGAGAAACCTGAAAATAGCTATGCAGCAACCTGACAGAGCTTGAGAGGATCTGCAGAGAAGAATCTGAGAAACTCCCTAAATATGGGTGTGCCAAGCTTGTAGCGTCATACCCAAGAAGACTCGATGCTGTAATCGCTGCCAAAGGAGCTTCAACAAAGTACTGAGTAAAGGGTCTGAATACATATGTAAATGTGATATTTCAGTTTTTATTTGTAATAAATTGAAAAAAAAAAAAAAAACTACGGTTTTTGCTTCGTCATTACGGGGTATTGTGTGTAGATTGATGAGAAAAACAACAACAATGTAATCAATTTTAGAATAAGGCTGTAACGTAACAAAATGTGGAAAACGTCAAGGGGTCTGAATACTTTCCGAAGGCACTGTATTCTGTAGCTAAGAAAGTAATAGTAAGTGAATGTTGTGTAGTAAGCTAGCCCATGTGCTTCACCCTAATAATGTGGTCCTTTTTGTCCTCATAACTTAGCCTACTGTTTGACTTGGTGGTGCACATGTAGCCTATAGCCTGTTTTAGAGAAATGTCATCATCGGATATTGTAAGAGCTTTCATTGTCTGCTTATATGCCCCCTTTATTTATCCTACGGTTCTGACTTGGTGTACAGGGAGAATACTGTAAGAACGGCCCATGTTCTGAATTCTATCGCTGTACATTTCAAAAGTGCTGAACAAATAGTTATTGACTACGTCCGTCTTAGCTCGCTCATTAATGTCTTAATCGAAATTACGGGTTGCCTCTTATCCACTCATCGTTCCCTTATGCCATAGTTTGTACATCTCAATTTTCAGTAAAAACCACATTTGTTTAAGCAAGTCAGCCATATCAGCTATGTTTTAAACGAGGCCGAAATAACTTTTTAGCTGCCAGACAAGGCTCCGGTGATAGCCAGGTGTAGCGGAGGTAAGGATTCACTCCATGGTGCTGAAAAGAAAGCTCTGCTGTTGGGACAGCTTTATGTAGGCCCTAACAGTTTGTCGGCACCGTTTGTCACCGTTATAGTGTAATGAATCTATTGTTTAGTGTTGTGTTTTGTAGTGGCTTTGCTGGCTTTGCTGGAATGCATCTAAAAAAAAATGGAGAGTTTCCCCCACCAAGATTTTCATGCTAGAATCGCCACCAGGCTAGATTATGATCAGTAAATGTCTACTACAATTTAGAAAAAGTTGAGTGAAATTAGCACTCGTCAACCTCGGACGTGTATTAAGTATTTGATTAAAGTGGACTTGAATGTTGAAAACCTAAATGTATCAAATGTATTTTATTTCACCTTTATTTTGACAGGGAAGACATATTGAGACCTAGGTCTATTTTCCAAATGCGCCCTGTATAATACAATATAAAACACACATTAAAGACAATATTGTCACGTTCGTCGTAAGCAACGGACCAAGGCGCAGCGTGATATGCGTACATCTTTTAATGAGTACTTTACAACAATACAACAAAACGATACATGAAGTCCTAAGGTTAACAAAACACAAACCTCTCCGGAACAAGATCCCACAAATGACAAGTGCAAAACAGGCTGCCTAAGTATGGTTCCCAATCAGAGACAACAAGCCACAGCTGCCTCTGATTGGGAACCACCCCGGCCAACATAGAAACACATAAACTAGAACATGAACATAGAACATACAATATAGACACTAACACCCTGGCTCAACATATAAGAGAGCCAGGGCGTGACAAATATATACAGTACCAGTCAAAAGTATGAACACACCTACTCATTCAAGGGTTTTTCTTTATTTTCAAAAAATGTACATTGTAGAATAATAGTGAAGACATCAAAACTATGAAATAACACATATGGAATCATGTAGTAACCAAAAAAGTGTTAAACAAATCAAAATATATTTTATATTTGAGATTCTTCAAATAGCCACACTTTGCCGTAATGACAGCTTCATGAGGTAGTCACCTGGAATGCATTTCAATTAACAGGTGTGCCTTGTTAAAAGTTAAGTTGTGCAATTTATTTCCTTCTTAATGCATTTGAGCCAATCAGTTGTGTTGTGACAAGGTAGGCGTGGTATAAAGAAGATAGCCCTGTTTGGTAAAATACGAAGTCCATATTATGGCAAGAACAGCTCAAATAAGCAAAGAGAAACGACAGTCTATCATTACTTTAAGACATGAAGGTCAGTCATTGCGGAAAATTTCAAGAACTTTGAAAGTTTCTTCAAGTGCAGTCGCAAAAACCATCAAATGCTATGATTAAACTGGCTCTCATGAGGACCGCCACAGGAATGAAAGACCCAGAGTTACCTCTGCTGCAAAGGATAAGTTCATTAGAGATACCAGCCTCAGAAATTGCAGCCCAAATAAATGCTTCACAGAGTTCAAGTAACAGACACATCTAAACATCAACTGTTCAGAGGTGCCTTCATGGTCGAATTGCTGCAAAGAAACCACTACTAAAGGACACCAATAATAAGAAGAGACCTGCTAGGGCCAAGAAACACGAACAATGGACATTAGACAGGTAGAAATCTGTCCTTTTGTCCGGAGTCCAAATAGGAGATTTTTGGTTCAAACCACTGTGTCTTTGTGAGACATAGTGTGGGTGAACGGATGATCTCCGCATGTGTAGTTCCCACCGTGAAGCATGGAAGAGGAGGTGTTATGGTGTGGGGGTGCTTTGATGGTGACACTGTCTGTGATTTATTTAGAATTCAAGGCACACTTAACCAGCATGGCTACCACAGCATTCTGCAGCGATATGCCATCCCATCTGGTTTGGGCTTAGTGGGACTATCATTAGTTTTTCAACAGGACAATGACCCAACACACCTCCAGGCTGTGTAAGGGCTATTTTACCAAGAAGGAGAGTGATGGAGTGCTGCATCAGATGACCTGGCCTCCATAATCCCCCGACCTCAACCCAATTCAGATGGTTTGGGATGAGATGGAGGGCAGAGTGAAGGAAAAGTAGCCAACAAGCGCTCAGCATATGTGGGAACTCCTTGGAAAAGTATTCCAGGGGAAGCTGGTTGAGAGAATGCCAAGAATGTGCAGAGCTGTCATCAAGGCAAACTTTGAAGAATCACAAATATAAAATATATTTTGATTTGTTTAACACTTTTGTGGTTACTACATGATTCCATACGTGTTATTTCATAGTTTTGATGTCTTTGCTATTATTCTACAATGTAAAAAATAGTAAAAATTAAGAAAATCCCTTGAATGAGTAGGTGTGTCCAAACTTTTCACTGGTACTGTACATACACACACATTAAAATACAAAAACACAGTCATGCTGAGCACAAATAAAACATCACAAATCACCCAGGAAAAAGTATTACATTCCTCCACAAATAAATCCCCAATAAATACTTTCAATTGCCCAAATGGCACCAGAACATCAAGATTAAATGTATTTTGAATTTTGTTCCAGCAATACAGTGCATTAAAACTAAAAGCAGATTTACTTAGCTCGGTGGAGACCCTAAGAACATCAAGAGTTAACCAATCCTGTGAACGGGTTAGGCAACTCTGGTGTTTTTACTTACATTTAGGTCATTTAGCAGACGCTCTTATCCAGAGCGACTTACAGGAGCAATTAGGGTTAAGTGCCTTGCTCAAGGGCACATCAACATATTTTTCACCTAGTCGGCTTGGGGATTAGAACCAGCGACCTTTCGGTTACTGTCACAACGCTCTTAACCACAAAGCTACCTGCCGCCCCAACTTCAACTGCAAAATTAGATAAGATGGAAGATTATGAAGTAGGGCTTTGTAAACAAAAAGGGAGTAATGTAGAGATCTACGGGTCTTTAGTGAAGTCCAGCCAACCTTTCGATACAGGTTACAGTGATGAGTATCAAAACTGTTGCCTGTAACAAAACGAAGGGCATTATGGTAGATGGCATCCAAAGGTTTAAGAGTAGTAGCAGCTGCACTTTGATAAATAATATCACTATAATCAAGAACAGATAAAAAGGTTGACTGAATAATCTGCTTCCTACTGCTTGGAGAAAGGCACAATCTGTTTCTGTAGAAAAAGCCAACTTTAAATCTTAGCTTCTTAACCAGCTCATCTATATGTTTTTTAAAAGTCAAATCCATATCAATACAAATGCCTAAGTATTTATATGCGGGAACACGTTCGATTGGAGAACCATCTAATGAGTGAACATGTACACTACCATTCAAAAGTTTGGGGTCACTTCGAAATGTCCTTGTTTTTGAAAGAAAAGCAAAAAAAATTTCCATTAAAATAACATCAAATTAATCAGAAATACAGTGTAGACATTGTTAATGTTGTAAATGGCTATTGTAGCTGGAAATGGCTGATTTTTAATGGAATATCTACATAGGCGTACAGAGGCCCATTATCAGCAACCATCAGTCCTGTGTTCCAATGGCACGTTGTGTTTGCTAATCCAAGTTTATCATTTTAAAAGGCTAATTGATCATTAGAAAACCCTTTTGCAATTATGTTAGCACAGCTGAAAACTGTTGTGCTGATGTAAGAAGCAATAAAATGGGTATTCTTGAGACTAGTTGAGTATCTGGAGCATCAGCAATTGTGGGTTCAATTGCAGGATCAAAATGGCCAGAAACAAATAACTTTCCTCTGAAAGGCTATTCCATGCGAGAAATTGCCAAGAAACTGGAGATCTTGTACAACGCTGTGTACTACTCCCTTCACAGAACAGAGCAAACTGGTCCTCAACTGGCAGCTTAATTAAATAATACCCGCAAAACACCAGTCTCAACGTCAACAGTGAAGAGGCGACTCCCGGATGCTGACCTTCTATGAATTCAGACTTAACCCCATCAATCACGATGGCCTGAGTGTTGTCACTAAGATAATCATGAAACCATGAACAGGGATCAGAGCTCAGGCCTATCGATGACAACTTATTCAATAAAATGCCAACAGTATCAAAAGCTTTTGACAGGTCCACCATCAAAGCAGCACATTTCATTTTAGTGTCTAAAGCATTGACAAAATCATTAACAAGTAACGTGGTTGCTGTAATAGTGCTATGCCCAGGCCTAAACCCTGATAATAACCCAGGATAATAACTTCTGATTTAGTAAAAGAAGACAACAAACTAGTTAACTCCTCGAGGGCACAAAGGTTAGCCGATGGAGGATGGTAGACATGTATAACAGTTATGGATACATTTTTCCCCAGACAAAGGCTTAAAGATAGTAGCTCACATTTTTTGACAAGAGAAATTGGATTTCAGTAAAGAGACAGAGAAATTATTTTAAATTTAAAAAATAGCCACTCCACCACCTCCACCCTGTCGGTCAGCTCTGAACACATAACCCTCAATATTAATATCAGAGTCCAGAATGTCCCCAGAGATACAAGTTTCAGTCAATACCAGAATGCCCGGATTCATCTGCATAGCCCTGATTTTGATGTAATCCAGTTTGGGTAGTAAGCTCCTAATGTTCAGATGCATGAACCCAAGTCCTTTACTATTTTTAAAGTCACATGGAAACTCCAACTCAAACAAGCTACGTTCAATAGGTGGTTGCAGGCCCTGTCTGATGGTTGATATTGATATAGTTGGTATGGCTATAAGATTGAATAGAACTGCACCATTTGGTCTATTCCTATTAGTAATAATGATAGGGCATGTGACTGCAGCCAATGTCAATATGAGGAACTGTCAGAGTAACCAATGACGGAATGTTTTAAAGTGACTTACATGGCCTTTGGTTGCTATCGTGCAACAGCCCAAGCCCTCTACGTGATTTGAAAACCGAGGGGGTATTCAAGTTTATGGAATTCATATTTGAACTAAAAGCACTGGGTGAGCAGACCACAGTGGCCTCCTCTTTTGAGCTAACAATAGCAGATCTAAGAGTGGACTTCAAACTAATGGGTAGAAGATTACAACTGACAACACCCCTGGCAGTATAGACAACAGTACGACGATAACGCTTAGAGAGGAGGGGAGGTATTACCTGAGCGGGGCATGGTCTGTCTCTGAGTCAATATCTTAACGCAGCCTTGAAATGTGAAGAGAGGGCCCAAGCTCTTTGGGTGGAGTCCATCATCCCTGTAGAGCATATTTTGTTTCCAAAAATGTTCGAAATTGTCAATAAAAGCTATGCCAACAGAGTGGCAGTTGTCTTTAAGCCAGATATGAAGTGCTAAGGCCTGCTGAACATTTTGCAGCCGCAACCCAGTGACGGCACGGGACCAGAGATAATAGTCTGCTTTTCAGAGCCTTTTAGGGTGTTGATCAGCTCAATAAAATCCTGACTCATTAGTCCTGATTTACACTTTTTGATATAATTTGATCCCACATGCACTATGACAGCAGCAGCCCTTGGCGGACGGAAGAAATCCTGTGATATCCTTCACCGTAGCCCATGGGTAGCACAGGGTTTTTAATCCAGGAACAAATATGTGCCTCACCATGGAACTACCAATGAGGATGGCTGGAGGAAGGTGAATGGCCGTGGCCTTTTCTGAGCCTCCTTGAGGACCGACGGGAGATGGGGGACAGAGGACCCACATCATCAATAGAAGCCCTCCGAGCAGGGAGGTGGGGGGGCTGGAGCCTTAGACACCTTCGAGGCCTGATGTGAGAGGCAGACCGGGAGGTACAGGCCTGTGGTAGAGACCGCCTGAGCTGGACCCACAGGAGACAGGGTAGAGGATGAAGGAGCAGGTGGGTGAAACTGTTGGTAAGCAGGATGGGATCCCCCAAAGCCATTTCAGCCCCATTCACCAAAGACTGCTGCCTTGCATTGGGCTTACGATGTGTGACCTGCCTCCACTGAGAAGCAGGATCAATAACCGTGGCATCTGCCAGCTCCTCATGAAGCGTCCTTGCTCCTTTATTCTCCAAGGGGGGTGGGGAGGGGTGGCCTGGATGGGAGGTCGGTGTAGGATGGGAAGGGCGGGTGAGATGGGAGAGGAGGGGTCTCTGCAGGGCAGCCCTGTCCAGTCAGTCAGAGAGTGGCAACACGGTGGGGAGGCAGTGGCACGACGACGAGGCTGAGGAATAGAAAAGGAAAAGATCTTAGAGTGGGACCTATCCAGGATACGCTGCAATATCTCAATATGCTTACTATGGACGTCCAGCTCAGACATATATTCCTCAATAAGCTGACAGTTTCCACATTGGAAATTTACCCGGACAATATCATCCCGGAACTGTGCAAAATAGGTGCAGCTCCTACATGGAATGAAATGTTCACCATAGTCTCCGAAGGTGGTAGCCGCCAATCAGGAAAAAGTATGTTTCCCTGTATGGCAGAAAGTGGTAAACGCCATTTTGGAAAAATTCTGTGAAAATCCATGCAATGAAAATAGGTTGGCGAGGAATCAGCTAAATGTAATCAATCCACACAGTGTGATAGTTAGCTAGATTGAATCACACAGTTTGTAGCGTCACCAGAGTTATAGGCAGCAAGCCAGAACCCAACCACAGACTAAAAATCTGCCATCACTAGGACCCACAATAAACACAATCAAGGCACAAAACTCGCCAGCATAACAACAGTAGAGAGCGGTGACTTACATATAATGCAATTAAATGCTGAGGCCCTTCAAAACAGCAACACAACGGAGGCCTTGTTACCAGTCTGATAGCCAGGAGAGAAACACCTTGGAGGGGCTGTAGTTTCTAGTGTAGGCCAGTAGAAAGCCAGGAGTGTGGCAAGCGCTACACCTGGCCACAGGAGAGTAAAAAAGAGCAAATCCAAGAGAAGTTCAAGTATGGCAGTAGTCCGAAAACATCTAAGGCACAATGTCAAGTGAAAGGATGAAAGCAACAGTAGGCAAGTGTCTGCTCATATAATGCCCCAGTGCAGAGTAGGGTGCCCAGGTATAGTATATCCAAGTAGGCCTCAAGGGTTTCATCAGACCTGTTTTGTATGTCTCCTTAAAAACTCTGTATGCAATATTGCACTATTGTCCAACGTGTTCATAGGCAGATGAAACAAAGGTAAATGGAGACAAAAATCCACTAAAAGCTTTTCAGCAACAAACACTGATCAGACAAGACATGCTTGCCGCCATCTTGAAAAGCGGAGCTAGTTGACAAACAAACATAATTGGATGGCAAGAATCATCACAGACACCCTTGTAAAGTATTGTGTGATATGTTTCTTGTTGAATATGTAATATAATGAAACACAATGTTTCATATACACTGAGTATACAAAACATTAAGACAAAGACTGACCAGGTGAAAGCTCCCTTATTGATGTCACCTGTTCAATCAGTGTAGATGAAGGAGAGGAGACAGGTAAAACAAATGTTTGCAGCCTTGAGACAACTGAGACATGGATTGTGTATGTGTGCCATTCAGAAGGTGAATGGGCAAGACAAAAGATTTAAGTGCCTTTGAACGGGTATGGTAGTAGGTGCCAGGCGCATCGATTTGTGTCAAGAACTGCAACGCTGCTAGGTTTTTCACGCCCAACAGTTTCCTGTCTGTATCAGGAATGGACCACTACCCAAAGGACATCCAGCCAACTTGACACAACTGTGGGAAGCATTGGAGTCAACATGGGCCAGAATCCCTATGGGATGCTTTCTACACCTTGTGTAGTCCATGCCCTGATGAACTGAGGCTGTTCTGAGGGCAAAAAGGGGGAGTGGGGCGGGGGTTCCTAATGTTTGTTATACTCTGAGTATGTCACAAGTGACACAGACTCTTACTAAACTATAGACTGCCCGTCTTTTTATATTAGCAGGTCTTACTATTTTCTATCATGTCTATTCAAGTGCCTTTTAATCATGTGTGCTGTGTTTACAACGATTGCCTTTTACTTAATTTCTGAAATGTTTAGTATTTGTTTGCTTGCATGGTGTGCTGTGATCCCCAGATTGGAATGGGACTACGTTGATTTGAGACAGCTATTGCCAATTCCCTATCACCTCCTCCCTCCCCAAACTAATCGCTAAACACACCCCAGAACTAGAGTTAAAAGGAACTTACCTTCAGGGCGATTGGGACCAGGTACTTCTCAACCGATGGATGTCCACCTCATGCTGCTCCTCTCCGCTGTTCGCCTCCTGACACAAGGACACGCCCGACACAACTGTGAGAGGCTATACCCAACGCTACAAACCAGGAGGCCCTTCACAGAGAGAGAGAACGCCCAGCAAGCAGCCACCGACAACTGAGCCAGGCTACCAAGAGCTCAACTCATACAACGCTCTCTATAACACTACCAAAGGGAAGTGCTTATTTCCAGTGTGTGAGTGTGACTCCAATTGTTGGCCAGTACATGCTTTAATTGTTTGTTTTCTGTCTCCCGCAACTACAGGCACGGGGAACACGCCCTATGCAGCCGTGAGAGGCAACACCCAACGATACCACGTAGCCAGTGTGGAGCAAGGGACAGCAAGCAACCTGCCATTGACAACCGAACCAGCCATAGACTAACAACCCCTGTTTGGGTAGAGCCGAATGAATGAACATTGACTACTGCTCTGTAAGTGAATCAACTGCTGTCTTAGTTTACCCCGGTGCTCATAGTTAGCCTATAGCCCTAAATCCTAGCCCTTTTATGTTTCTTATCGGGCCGTAGCGATACTGGGTATTGTCATTGCTGTAAAAGCTGAATTTATATTAAACAACCTTTGATCTGTCTCTGTGGTTCTGTTTGCCATGCGATATGAGAACTCTGCTTTTGACGTACACTCACTGGCCAGTTTATTAGGTACACCAAAGCAGGCAGACGTGTGTTGTGGAAAATAATCACTATACTTTATTAAAAATCAAAGATCTTTCAGAGTTTTTGTAGCATCAAGAATGACTTTATTACAATTTCAATAAAGCCAGGCTAATCTGCAGATTAGGGCCCCTCTCTCTTTTTGCTCCCCCTCTACATAGTCCCATTCTCATCCCTTCTAGCTCAAAACCCCTCCCTCTTCAGTTTCCCGCTCTTTATTGCTCCACCCACTTCCTTTGACTGTGATGGCAGCTAAATTTGACTTTCATTCAGTTCAGAATCCAATAGTAATACAATCAATCCCTTATCTTGCAAAAACACTCATGTTTTGTTTAAACTCTGTTCAACCCCGGCTCTCCTGGGCTTGACCTGAAGACTGATTGTTGGACATGACAGGTCCATACTTTAATCTCTCAAACATACACAAAACCCCACACCATCATGCTGTAATCAATCAAGAAGATAGCCAAGGAGAGACAAAGGTTTAGCCTGAACTCTGCTCAACCCTGGCCGCTTTTTCCACTTTGTTTGAGGAGAGAGGCAAAAGGCCACACTCTGGTTTGTCTCTCAAAGTAGGACAGCCATGGATTTAAGTAAGAGCGAGCAATTCGACCCTAGGTCAGATTCCCACTTTACCCAAACACAGTGAAATGACCCAATTAAGTTCCTGGCTAGCAACAAAGAATTCTAACTATGTTCGTGATTAACCCAGTTTTATCTGTCCACTAAAAAATATCCATCACGGGCATCGAGGCATTCAGTTACTGTTCGATTTAATGTTAGAATGGGCAAAACGAGTGACCACTCTGAGCATGGTATGATCGTCAGTGCCAGATCATCCAGTATCTCAAAAACTTCCTCCATCCTGGGCTTTTCACACAACAGTGTCTAGGGTTTACAGAGAATGGTGCGACAAACTAAACATCCAGTCAGTGGCAGTCCTGTGGGTTTAAACAGCTCATTGAGAGGTCGACGGTGAATGAGTGAGTCCTATACAAAACACAACACACTCTTTAGGTTCGGCTCAATAAAAAAATGCGACACTGTAGTGAGTTGACACGAAGACTTCACACTTGATAGTTAAACATACCGACACAGATAATCTGACAAACTGGAAACGTTGGAAATCCGTTAAAAAATTACACAATGCATTTAGGAAAGGGGATACCTAGTCAGTTGCACAACAATGAATTCAACTGAAATGTGTCTTCTGCATTTAACCAAACCCCATCTGAATCAGAGAGGTGTGGGGGGATGCCTTAATCGACATCATGTTATTGACGCCCGGGGAGCAGAATGGCAGATTTCCCCCCATGCTGGATTGGGGATTCGAACTAGCGACCTTTCAGTTACTGGCCCAACACTTTTAACTGCTAGGCTACCTACAGTGAGGGAAAAAAGTATTTGATCCCCTGCTGATTTTGTACGTTTGCCCACTGACAAAGAAATGATCAGTCTATAATTTTAATGGTAGGTTTATTTGAACAGTGAGAGACAGAATAACAACTAAAAAATCCAGAATAACGCATGTCAAAAATTTTATAAATTGATTTGCATTTTAATGAGGGAAATAAGTATTTGACCCCCTCTCAATCAGAAAGACTTTCTGGCTCCCAGGAGTCTTTTATACAGAGTACGAGCTGAGATTAGGAGCACACTCTTAAAGGAGTGCTCCTAATCTCAGCTTGTTACCTGTATAAAAGACACCTGTCCACAGAAGCAATCAATCAATCAGATTCCAAACTCTCCACCATGGCCAAGTCCAAAGAGCTCTTCAAGGATGTCAGGGACAAGATTGTAGACCTACACAAGGCTGGAATGGGCTACAAGACCATCGCCAAGCAGCTTGGTGAGAAGGTGACAACAGTTGGTGCGATTATTCGCAAATGGAAGAAACACAAAAGAACTGTCAATCTCCCTCGGCCTGGGGCTCCATGCAAGATCTCACCTCGTGGAGTTGCAATTATCATGAGAACGGTGAGGAATCAGCCCAGAACTACATGGGAGGATCTTGTCAATGATCTCAAGGCAGCTGGGACCATAGTCACCAAGAAAACAATTGGTAACACACTACGCCGTGAAGGACTGAAATCCTGCAGCGCCCGCAAGGTCCCCCTGCTCAAGAAAGCAAATATACAGGGCCGTCTGAAGTTTGCCAATGAACATCTGAATGATTCAGAGGAGAACTGGGTAAAAGTGTTGTGGTCAGATGAGACCAAAATGGAGCTCTTTGGCATCAACTCAACTCGTCGTGTTTGGAGGAGGAGGAATGCTGCCTATGACCCCAAGAACACCATCCCCACCGTCAAACATGGAGGTGGAAACATTATGCTTTGGGGGTGTTTTTCTGCTAAGGGGACAGGACAACATCACCGCATCAAAGGGACGATGGACGGGGCCATGTACCGTCAAATCTTGGGTGAGAACCTCCTTCCCTCAGCCAGGGCATTGAAAATGGGTTGTGGATGGGTATTCCAGCATGACAATGACCCAAAACACACGGCCAAGGCAACAAAGGAGTAGCTCAAGAAGAAGCACATTAAGGTCCTGGAGTGGCCTAGCCAGTCTCCAGACCTTAATCCCATAGAAAATCTGTGGAGGGAGCTGAAGGTTCGAGTTGCCAAACGTCAGCCTCGAAACGTTAATGACTTGGAGAAGATCTGCAAAGAGGAGTGGGACAAAATCCCTCCTGAGATGTGTTCAAACCTGGTGGCCAACTACAAGAAATGTCTGACCTCTGTGATTGCCAACAAGGGTTTTGCCACCAAGTACTAAGTCATGTTTTGCAGAGGGGTCAAATACTTTTTTCCCTCATTAAAATGCAAATCAATTTATAAAATTTTTGACATGGGTTTTTCTGGATTTCTTTGTTGTTATTCTGTCTCTCACTGTTCAAATAAACCTACCATAAAAATTATAGACTGATCATTTCTTTGTCAGTGGGCAAACGTACAAAATCAGCAGGGGATCAAATACTTTTTTCCCTCACTGTACATACAAAGAGAAAGAGCATAGTATGCCATTATTGTGATAACCAGATCCATGTATGTACGGCTCCACCCACCTCTGCACACAAGTTCTCTCAGGTCACCCTGCTCCTCCGCACACTCCACTGGCTTCCAGTTGAAGCTCACATCTGCTACAAGACCATGGTGCTTGCATACGGCGCTGTGAGGGGAACGGCACCTCCTTACCTTCAGGCTCTGATCAGTCCCTACACCCAAACAAGGGCATTGCGTTCTTCCACCTCTGGCCTGCTGGTCCCCCTACCTCTGCGGTAGCACAGTTCCCGCTCAGCCCAGTCAAAACTGTTCGCTGCTCTGGCACCCCAATGGTGGAACAAGCTCCCTCACGACGCCAGGACAGCGGAGTCACTGACCACCTTCCGGAGACACTTGAAACCCTACCTCTTTAAGGAATACCTGGAATAATATAAAAGTAATCATTCTACCCCACCCCCCCTACCCCACCCCCACAAAAAAAAATGACACAAAATAAATTACAAAATAATTTTAAAAACATACAAAAAACTATATATATATATATATATATATATATATATATATATATATATATATATATATATATATATAAAACAAATGAACATTAAAAATATACTCTACAAATAAAAAATTTGAAAAACATAAAAAAATAAATTGTAAAGTGGTGCAGTGGTCAAAGGCACTTAGACCGCTAGCTGTGCCACTAGAAATCCTGGTTCGTATCCAGGCTCTGTTGTAGCTGGCCGCGACCGGGAGACCCATGAGGCGGCGCACAATTGGCCCAGCGTCATCCAGGGTAGGGGAGGGAATGGCCGGCAGGGATGTAGCTCAGTTGGTAGAGCATGGCGTTTGCAACGCCAGGGTTGTGGGTTCGATTCCCATGGGGGGGCCAGTATGAAAAAATAAAAAAATAATGTATGCACTCACTAACTGTAAGTCGCTCTGGATAAGAGCGTCTGCTAAATGACTAAAATGTAAGTGGAAGTATCACAGCAGGATGGTGGCCTTGGAGCAGGTGATGAGGACAATTCTGAACACCAGGAACAGGAACCCAAACATGTAGTGCATCTGGCGAGATAACATTTTGAGAAAATACTAAACAATTGATCAAATTCAGTTTCCTTGCTTAGAGGCTGAGTTGACCTTGGTTCAAATAAATGATTAGGTGTTTACATATTAGTTAGATTTTAAATGTTAATTCAACATTAATAATAAAGAAAATATGTTTTATTTTTTATGAATCATTATACAAGCACCACTAGGGTAATTCAGGCTAATGGTTGAGAGGCAGACTTGACCCTTGTTCTTACCAGATGCTGTTGAGGATGAAGAAGAGCTGGATGAAGATGCAGCCGAAGGGCAGGATGCCCCCCATGATGATGCCGGGCACGAGCTTGGTGAAGAAGGAATGTTCATGGATCTGCCGAGTGAACTTGTTGGTTCGCTGCTCAATCGCCTGGAGCACAGACAGTAGCATAGAAACTCATCAAGACATTGTTAGATCATTGTTAGTGTGATATGTTTTCTCAGATTTTTTATGCCAGTGTGAAAGAGATTGCAAACACAGGGGGGAAATGCACATGTAAGATGACCTGAAAGAGTCATTCATACAGACAGTGTGATTGATAAATGAAACTCACAGGCTTCTTGAAGCCGAAGTAGGCTAGGTGCCCACGAAAGGGACGGAGATGCCAAATCACAAAGCCAAGATGGCCACCAGTGTGCTGAAGGGGATGGCTGCCAAGAAGCCCTCAAACCACAGGATTAGGTTAATAAGGAAGAAGTCTGCAAACAAGATTCTGAGTGGAAGGAAGAGAAAAGGGGGTGGGTGGGGGAGGGACGGGACAGTGAATATCTTGGAGCATGCCTAAGATCACACATTACACAAGGGCCCATATTCACAAAGCATCCAATGTTGCTTTTGTATACACCCTAGTATATACACCCTGGACCGGCTCAGCCAGGAAGGAGCTTACCCAACCACTCTGAGGCAGTGGTTGTAGGGCTAGCAGAGGCAGAGATGTGCTTAGCAGATCTGAAAGAGAGGCACAACATGGCGCCGGAGGGGATGGCTGCCGTTTTACGGGCTCCTAACCAATTGTGCTATTTTGTGTGTTTTTTCACATTGTTTGTAACTTATTTTTTACATAACGTTGATGCTATTGTCTCTTATGACCGAAAAGAGCTTCTGGATATCAGAACAGAGATTACTCACCTCGAACTGGACAAAGATTTTTTCTTTAATGAGTCTGAAACAAAGGATATAATGCTGCTCTTAGACAAGGCCCAAATCCCTGTCATTTGCATGAAGAAATTAAGGAAATACAGGGGGCGGAGATCAGGGTGCCTTGTGAGAATTCGTTGGCGAGTGGGTAACCCGCCTCTACCATCCGTTCTATTGGCCAACGTACAATCACTTGAGAATAAACTGGATGACCTCCATTCGAGACTATCCTACCAACGGGACATAAAAAACTGTAATATCTTATGTTTCACCGAGTCATGGCTGAACGACGACACGGATAATATAGAGTTGGCCTCGTTTTCTGTGCATCGGCAGGACAGAACAGCTACGTCCGGTAAGACGAGGGGTGGGGGTGTGTGTCTATTTGTCAATAACAGCTGGTGCGCGATGTCTAATATTAAAGTAGTCTCGAGGTATTGCTCGCCTGAGGTAGAGTATCTCATGATAAGCTGTAGACCACACTATCTACCAAGAGAGTTTTCATCTATATTTTTCGTAGCCGTCTATTTACCACCACAAGCCGATGCTGGCAGTAAGACCGCACTCAACGAGCTGTATAAGCCCATAAGCAAACAAGAAAATGCTCATGCAGAAGTGGCGCTCCTAGTAGGCGGGGACTTTAATGCAGGCAAACTTAAATCCGTTTTTACCTAATTTCTACCAGCATGTCACATGTGCAACCAGAGGGAAAAAAAATCTAGACCACCTTTACTCCACACACAGAGAAAACTCTCCCTCGCCCTCAATTTGGCAAATCTGACCATAATTCTGTCCTCCTGATTCCTGCTTACAAGCACAAACTAAAGCAGGAAGTACCAGTGACTCGCTCAATACAAAGGTGGTCAGATGACACAGATGCTACGCTACAGGACTGTTTTAAAAGCACAGACTGGATTATGTTCCGGGATTCATCCAATAGCATTGAGGAGTATACCACCTCAGTCACCGGCTTCATCAATAAGTGCATCGACGATGTCGTCCCCACAGTGACCGTACGTACATATCCCAACCAGAAGCCATGGATTACAGGCAACATCCACACCGAGCTAAAGGCTAGAGCTGCCACTTTCAAGGAGCGGGACACTAACCTGGACGCTTACAAGAAATCCTGCTATGCCCTCAGATGAACCATCAAACAGGCAAAGCGTCAATACAGGACTAAGACTGAATCCTACTACACTGGCTCTGACGCTCGTTGGATATGTCAGGGCTTGCAAACTATTACGGACTACAAAGGGAAACCCAGCCATGAGCTGCCCATTGTCGCGAGTCTACCAGACGGGCTAAATGCCTTTTATGCTCGCTTCGAGGCAAGCAACACTGAAGCATGCACAAGGGCACCAGCTGTTTCTAACGACTGTGTGATCACGCTCTCCATAACCGATGTGAGCAAGACCTTTAAACAGGTCAACATTCACAAGGCCGCGGGACCAGACGGATTACCAGGACGTGTACTCCGAGCATGCGCAGACCAACTGGCAAGTGTCTTCACTGACATTTTCAACCTCTCCACCATAGTCCCTGTACCCAAGAAAGCGAAGGGGTAACCTACCTAAATGAATACTGCCCCGTAGCACTCATGTTGGTAGCCATGAAGTGCTTTGAAAGGCTGGTCATGGCTCACATCAACACCATCATCCTGGAAACCCTAGACCCATGCCAATTCGCATATACCGCCCCAACAGATCCACAGATGGCGCAATCTCAATCGCAATCCACACTTCCCTTTCCCACCTGGACAAAAGGAACACCTATGTGAGAATGCTGTTCATTTACTACAGCTCAGCATTCAACACCATAGTGCCCACAAAGCTCATCACTAAGCTAAGGACCCTGTGACTAAACACCTCCCTCTGCAACTGGATCCTGGACTTCCTGACGGGCCGCCCCAAGGTGGTAATGGTAGGCAACAACACATATGCCACGCTGATCCTAAACATGGGGGCCCCTCTGGGGTGCATGCTTATACCCCTCCTGTACTCCCTGTTCACCCATGACTGCGTGGCCAAGCATGACTCCAACACCATCATTAAGTTTGCTGACGACAAAACAGTGGTAGGCCTGATCACCGACAACGTTGAGACAGCCTATAGGGAGGTCGTCAGAGACCTGGTAGTGTGGTGCCAGGACAACAACCTCTCCCTCAACGTGAGCAAGTCAAAGGAGATGATCGTGGACTACAGGAAAAGGAGGGCCGAACACGCCTCCATTCACATCGACAGGGCTGTAGTGGAGTGGGTTGAGAGTTTCAAGTTCCTTGGTGTCCACATCACCAACAAACTATCATGGTCCAAACACACCAAGAAAGTCGTGAAGAGGGCACTACAATGCCTTTTCCCCCTCAGGAGACTGAAAAGATTTGGCATGGGTCCCCAGATCCTCAAAAGGTTCTACAGCTGCACCATCGAGAGCATCCTGACCGGTTGCATCACAGCCTGGTATGGCAACTACTCAGCATCCGACCATAAGGCACTACAGAGGGTAGTACGTACAGCCCAGTACATCATTGGGGCTAAGCTTCCTGCCATCTAGGACCTCTATACTAGGCGGTGTCATAGGAAGGCCCAAAAAATTGTTAAAGACTCCAGTCACCCAAGTCATAGACTGTTCTCTCTGCTACCGCACGGCAAGCGGTACCGGAACACCAAGTCTAGGTCCAAAACGCTCCTTAACAGCTTCTACCCCCAAGCCATAAGACTGCTCGACAATTAATAAAATGGCCACCTGCTACACTGCTGCTACTCGCTGTTTATTATCTATGCTTAGTCACTTTACCCCTACCTACATGTACAAATTGACTCGGTACCGGTATCCCCTGTATATAGCCTTATTATTGTTATTGTATTGCGTAACTTTATTTTTTATATATTTTATTTTATTTAGTAAATATTTTCTTAACTCTATTTTCTTAAAACTGCGTTGTTGGTTAAGGGCTTGTAAGTAAGCATTTCAAGGTAAGGTGTACACCTGTTGTATTCGGCGCATGTGACAAATACTATTTTCTTTGATTATTTCAATGAAAACTCAGTCCACTTGACAATTCAACATAATTCAGTATTTTTGATTCTGATGATTTGTACAACTTGAGACAGAGAGCAATCCAGTACAAATATATTAAAACATAATATGGAATGTACTTTAACACAGACACGGATGACAGGTGTTGGTGAAAGGCGGAACAAAAACCTGTAAACTCCTGTCCTGTGTATAAAAAACATGTGGCTGTCATGACTAAATTTGCCCTTATGTACTGAACAAGCTTTTGAATGTTAATCTCCTTGATGTCCCTCACTTGGGGATGCTAAAAGGTTTATTCTGCTGAGCCATTAGCTTTATGTTCGTATTCTTATATTTTCTTATTTCTTATTGTTTTTCCATTGTCGAGAAGGAACTTGCAAGTAAGCATTTCGTTGGACTATGTGTATCCTGTACATACAACTAATAAAACTTAAAACGTTTGTACAATGAACTGGTTCTAAAGATTCATACACAGATACAGGAAACCAATAAAAAGGTTAATATTTATTAAGTGTTGATGTCTCCCCACGGTTCTGATTGTGAGGCTTGGGCATCTGGGGGTTGCAGTTCATCTGTCTAATCCCCTGCAAGGAGAGAGAAAGGCATTAATAACATTTCAATGGTGTATTCATTTAATTTCATATATATTCCTGTTTGATATGCATGCATATAATGAAATTGGACATGTTCTCCTTTTTATATGCCAGTGTTGTTTTGTATCCAATGCATTTAGCTTACATTAGGATGAAGTAGTCTAGGCCTTCTAATCTAGTTGTATTGCATCATATCGCCTACCAATTAGTTATCAATGCATAAGGTCAATATAAAACCAAGCTATCTTGAACATTAGTGTCATTTAATAATATGCATGGGTGTTGTATGAATTTATCACACTGCAAGCCTGCTCATTGGAAATAAAATACCAGCAGTCCTAATGTATTTGCAATATTCGCTTCACAGTGAAACATCACTGTTCTGACTATTTATCATTCTTAAACAGTAGGCAAAATAGCTTATTTCACTATTTCATTTCTGTTTAGCTTCAACCTCTGTACAATGGATGAAAGCTTACCTGTCAGACTTCCACAATGATGTAGCAGCAGATCAAGCAATTTGCGAGAGGATTCTGTTCGGTGTCAGCTTAATTCACTAACAGGTACTGAGAAAATCGATTCTGTTACTTGTTTACTTGTTATTTGTGTTAAATATTTCCATTCTGGAATAGTTCTTCACTGAATTGCTAGCACGCATTGCTCACGCTGTTACATTGGGTATAATGTAAACAGACGTAGCTAATTTAGTTAGCATAAAAGCTAGCTTTGTTGACGCCGACTGCGTGATGATGCAGTTTCCTGATTATGTTAGAGATCACGTCGAAGTACGTTTCAAATTTAGCTGATTTTCAATGCTCTGCGTTCTCCCATAGTAGACAGTATGCTCTCACAGGTGTTCTTGGAAGATCTCCCTTGAAAGAATGGGAGAACGCAGACCGCAAGTGCTCATTTTGGAACATAACCATATTTTACATGTACAAATCATACTTTACATGCTTGTAGTATTATGTCTCTATTTTACCTTCATACGTAATCCCTTCAAACAGTAGCACCCTATGCAAACTTACAACATGCTCATACACACAGCTTTTAACAGGCTCAGACATACACAATTCTTTAACACATGCTGTGTCTTGCAATCACCATTGAAAGGATTCAAAATTGCTCCTTCAGGAGGACTAGAGAATGACACTTGTACACAACACAGCCCGACTACTTGACACACAGTGATATAACGCATCAAAATAATAACAAAAATGTATGCTCTCGCATGTGAATGTTGTGTTTTGACGGTACAGTCCAAATTTGTACAGTGACACCTCATAGGTTGCCAGGCAACCCTTGCTGAGACCCCAAATATAACTTGTGACAAAATCAAATACTCAAATATGCAACTTTTCAAATACATAAACAATATGTCCTTCATGCCTACATCTCTTCATAATAGAGGAAACATGACCGCCTCACCTTTTCCTGCATAATCATCATCATTAACTTGTTATTTTACATACCTATCACATTTCTGCTGTCAAGGATTCTCTCTCGGTTTACCTGCCCTACTGTGGATGTTGGCACAAACCCAATCAACCTGCAAAGTTACCAGCAGGTGTATGTCCTATAGATCTCCTCTATAGGAAGAGGAGTACAGCAGAGAAGGGCTGCATTTGGTGCAGTGGCTACAATGACTGCCTGCCCTCTTAACTACAAACTGTCCTTAAAAGAGCCACTGTATGACTGCAGAACTAACACACCACACACATAGAAAAAGAAAGGAGAGTGAGAGGAGAGAGAGAGATAGAAACAGAGACAAACAGAGTGATAGTATGTAGGTTAGGTAACCCTGGAACAAGGGAACCCATCTAATGCGACCAGATCTGTACTGACACATACAGACACACAGACCCAGGTGGAGGTCAGTGCAGCAGGACAGAGGGCTTGGAGAGGGCTGTGCTTAATGTGACTCAAGGACTCAGTTGCTAATTAAGAGAAAAAGTGCCCTTTGTCTCAACACACACACACACACACCTGAAAAGGAGGCTGTCATCCTACGGTCTCTCTCTGTCTTTCCTTCCTTCTCTCTCCTTCGCGCTCTCACATTCTTTACTCTCTCCCTGCTACACTCACTCATTTTTTCCTATATCACCAGCTATCTCTCTCTGTAACTCTACCTTTGTCTTTCCCTCCATCACCATCTCTCAAGGGGTCCTATCCCTAATGCCCCCTCTAAATTCACACCAATCTGAACCCAATCTCTCTCTCGCTCTCGCTCTCACACTCACACTCTCACTCTCACTCTCAAAAACACACACACAAATGTATTTCCCATACATGAAAGTGAAATGCTGGGTACTCCTGCCAGACTCCAGATGGGTGCTGATGTGTGGGGCTAGCTCTAACTGACTCCAGATTCAAACCTGCGTAGGCCTTCCCAACAAAACAATTTACTCAGAAATTCTGTCCACGACCAGATTAAAACTGTTTGAGCCCCTCCGTTTCCCGCCACAGTATGGCCGGACCAATCAGCATCCTCTGATAATCTGTGGGGGTGGTTTAGTTGAGGACGACAACAAGAAGTGCCTGTACTGGGCGCTGAAGTCAAAAATCAGGAGGTTAACATGACTGAGCAAGCAGCAGACAGGATTAGCAAGTCAATTTGGGTCCTCAGGGACTTGATGGCAGCTAAGTCTATGGCATCCATCATGCTGCTTGCCAGCCCGAGGACATTCTAGGCCTTCTGGAGGTTGTCAAGGAGGCAGAGCTGTTAAAAACCCAACCAGACAGAGAGTTCACAGCATTCCCTGGTTTTAACAGAAACCTCTCAAAAGTGAAGTACAGTAAGTTGTGGGGGTGGATGAGGTCCAAATTGAAAGAGTGGAGGAATGTTCCAGTTTGATTTGAAACAACTTGGGTGCCAGGCTAGCTGGGGAAGTGGGCGGCTTACTCTGACCATCAAACCCTGTCTGAGGTAGACAGTGATTGGGAGTTAAGGAGCAAGAGTAGGCTAAGTCAACTACTACTATATGTATTTATCTGTATAACTTTCCATGTATAATTTTTCTGTTGTCTACTGTAACAAAGCAAAAATCTAACTTAGATCTACACTTCTTGATTAATTCATCATTTGAAAAAGCCACAATGTTAACAGTTGAAACAACACCACTGACAGTTTTGAGCAACAGTTATGACAATTTTAATAAGTGGCATTTGGACAAGTAACAACATACAGATAGCAACACAATCTCATTTCTGAGCAGTCATTCAACTAACTAACTATTATATACAGTTGAAGTCGGAAGTTTACATACACCTTAGACAAATACATTTAAACTCAGTTTTCACAATTCCTGACATTTAATCCTAGTAGAAATTCCCTGTCTTAGGTCAGTTAGGATCACCACTTTATTTTAAGAATGTGAAATGTCAGAATAATAGTAGAGAGTGATTTATTTCAGCTTTTATTTCTTTCATCACATTCCCAGTGGGTCAGAAGTTTACATACACTCAATTAGTATTTGGTAGCATTGCCTTTAAATTGTTTAACTTGGGTCAAACGTTTCGGGTAGCCTTCCACAAGCTTCCCACAATAAGTTGGGTGAATTTTGGCCCATTCCTCCTGACAGAGATGGTGTAACTGAGTCAGGTTTGTAGGCCTCCTTGCTCGCACACGCTTTTTCAGTTCTGCCCACACATTTTCTATAGGATTGAGGTCAGGGCTTTGTGATGGCCACTCCAATACCTTGACTTTGTTGTCCTTAAGCCATTTTGCCACAACTTTGGAGGTATGCTTACGCAGGTATATCTCACTGGTCATCCCCAAAGCCAACACCTCCTTTGGTCGCCATTCCTTCCAGTTCTCTGCTGCAAATGACTGGAACGAACTGCAAAAATCTCTGAAGCTGGAGACACTTATCTCCCTCACCGTTTAAGCATCAGTTGTCAGAGCAGCTTCCTGATCAGTGCACCTGTACACAGCCCATCTGTAATTAGCCCACCCAACTACCTCATCCCCATATTGTTATTTACATTGTTATTTATTTTGCTCATTTGCACCCCAGTATCTCTATTTGCACAATATCTTCTGCACATCTATCACTCCAGTGTTAATACAAAATTATAAATAACTCCATAACTTACTACATTTGCACACACTAGATTTTCTATTGTGTTATTGACTGTACGTTTTGTTTATTCCATATGTAACTCTGTGTTGTTGTTGTTTTTTCCGCACTGCTTTGCTTTATCTTGGCCAGGCCACAGTTGTAAATGAGAACTTGTTCTCAACTGGCTTACATTTTCATTTTACATTTTCATTTGACAATGAAACTTACAAATTGGTGCATTCACCTTGTGATAGCCAGTGGGACAACCACTTTACTATATATCATTTATTTTATTTTATTTTTTTATTTTTTTATGGGGGTGTGGGGTAGGGGGAGTGTAGAAGGATTACTTTTATCCTATCCCAGGTATTCCTTAAAGAGGTGGGGTTTCAAGTGTCTCCGGAAGGTGATGAGTGACTCAGCTGTCCTGGCGTCGTGAGGGAGCTTGTTCCACCATTGGGGTGCCAGAGCAGCGAACAGTTTTGACTGGGCTGAGCGGAAACTGTGCTTCCGCAGAGGTAGGGGGGCCAGCAGGCCAGAGGTGGATGAACGCAATGCCCTCGTTTGGGTGTAGGGACTGATCAGAGCCTGAAGGTACGGAGGTGCCGTTCCCCTCACTGCTCCGTAGGCAAGCACCATGGTCTTGTAGCAGATGCAGGCTTCAACTGGAAGCCAGTGGAGTGTGCGGATGGAGCGGGGTGACGTGAGAGAACTTGGGAGAGGGGCTGCAGCGTTCTGGATGAGTTGTAGGGGTTTCATGGCACAGGCAGGGAGCCCAGCCAACAGCGTGTTGCAGTAATCCAGACGGGAGATGACAAGTGCCTGGATTAGGACCTATGCCGCTTCCTGTGTAAGGTAGGGTCGTACTCTGCGAATGTTGTAGAGCATGAACCTACAGGATTGGGTCACCGCTTTGATGTTAGCGGAGAACAACAGGGTGTTGTCCAGGGTCACGCCAAGGTTGTTGTCAACTGTGATGGCGAGATCATGGAGCAGGCAGTCCTTCCCCGGGAGGAAGAGCAGCTCTGTCTTGCCGAGGTTCATCTTAAGGTGGAGATCCGTCATCCACACTGATATGTCTGCCAGACATGCAGAGATGCGATTCGCCACCTGGTTATCAGAAGGGGGAAAGGAGAAGATTAATTGTGTGTCGTCTGCATAGCAATGATAGGAGAGACCATGTGAGGATATGACAGAGCCAAGTGACTTGGTGTATAGAGAGAATAGGAGAGGGCCTAGAACTGAGCCCTGGGGGACACCAGTGGTGAGAGCACGTGGTGCGGAGACAGATTCTCGCCACGCCACCTGGTAGGAGCGACCTGTGAGGTAGGACGCAATCCAAGAGTGAGCCGCGCCGGAGATGCCCAACTCGGAGAGGGTGGAGAGGAGGATCTGATGGTTAAACAAAGGTGAAATAAAATAAAAAAATTAAAATGCTGGAAGTATACTTGGGGTCATTGTCCATTTGGAAGACCCATTTGCGACCAAGCTTTAACTTCCTGAATGATGTCTTTAGATGTTGCTTCAATTTATCCACATAATTTTCCTTCCTCATGATGCCATCTATTTTGTGAAGTGCACCAGTCCCTCCTGCAGCAAAGCACCCCCACAGCATGATGCTGCCACCCCGTGCTTCACGGTTGGGATGGTGTTCTTCGGTTTGCAAGCAACCCCCTTTTTCCTCCAAACACAACGATGGTCATTATGGCCAAACAGTTCTATTATTGTTTCATCAGACCAGAGGACATTTCTCCAAAAAGTACAATCTTTGCCCCCATGTGCAGATGTAAACCGTAGTCTGGCTTTTTTATGGCGGTTTTGGAGCAGTGGCTTCTTCCTTGCTGAGCGGCCTTTCAGGTTATGTCGATATAGGACTCGTTTTACTGTGGATATAGATACTTTTCTACCTGTTTCCTCCAGCATCTGCACAAGGTCCTTTGCTGTTATTCTGGGATTGATTTGCACTTTTCGCACCAAAGTACGTTCATCTCTAGGAGACAGAATGCGTCTCCTTCCTGAGCGGTATGATGGCTGCGTGGTTCCATGGTGTTTATACTTGCGTACTATTGTTTGTACAGATGAATGTGGTACCTTCAGGCGTTTGGAAATTGCTCCCAAGGATGAACCAGACTTGTGGAGGCCTACACATGTTTTTCTGAGGTCTTGGCTGATTTCCTTTGATTTTCCCATGATGTCAAGCAAAGAGGCACTGAGTTTGAAGGTAGGCCTTGAAATACATCCACAGGTACATCTCCAATTGACCCAAATTATGTCAATTAGCCTATCAGAAGCTTCTAAAGCCATGACGTCATTTTCTGGAATTTCCCAAGCTGTTTAAAGGCACAGTCAACTTGTATGTAAACGTCTGACCCACTGGAATTGTGATCCAGTGAATTATAAGTAAAATAATCTGTCTGTAAACAATTGTTGGAAATATTACTTGTGTCATGTACAAAGTAGATGTCCTAACCGACTTGCCAAAACTATAGTTTGTTAACAAGGAATTTGTGGAGTGGTTGAAAAACGAGTTTTAATGACTCCAACCTAAGTGTATATAAACTTCCGACTTCAACTGTAGAACAAGAAAGTCTGCAGCTAAAATTGGCCTACTGCTGACCGGTGGTGCCACGTTTGTGTAAGTGTCCCATTTATCTGTCTGAGTCGGAGCTGCTGTGTTGTGTTTCCATCTCAAAGTCCACATCTTCCTATCAAAGTAACCCATGTAATCAACATCTATCTCAGTGAAGCTATCCTGGTGGGGAGTAGTACTCTACACGCTCAACGTCACCAAAAATGTCACTGATGTGCAGAATTTCTCTTGCATGTTGTAATCTGAATATTGAAAGGTTGTTGACAACATAGGCCAAGTCAAATATGTGTGTGCTGTGTTCTACTACTGCCTCAATTAATTCAGTGCTAAATCCAGCAAAGGCTGCCTTGCTAGTGTAGAGATGTGCTGTGTCCTTAACCAAATGGCTCCTGTACTCCTCTAAGATGCCCCTGATCAAAGTTTCTCAAGGATGATCAATGGAAACAGGATGCATCGGAGCTCAATTTCGAGTCTCATAGAAAAGGGTCTGAATACTTATGTAAATAAGGTATTTCCGTAATAAATAAAAAAATACATTTGCAAAAATGTCTTAAAACCTGTTTTTGCTTTGTCATTATGGGGTATTGTGTGTAGATTGCTGAGGATTATTATTTTTTAAATCCATTTTAGAATAAGGCTGTAACGTAACAATGTGGAAAAAGTCAAGGGGTCTGAATACTTTCCGAATGCACAAAAGTATGTGGACACTCCTTCAAATTAGTGTATTCGGCTATTTCAGCCACACCCGTTGCAGACAGTTGTGCAAAATGCAATCTCCATAGACAAACATTGGCAGTAGAATGGCCTTACTGAAGAGCTCAGTGACTTTCAACGTGGCACCGTCATAGGATGCCACCTTTCCAAAAATTCAGTTCGTCAAATTTCTGCCCAGTTGGAGTTGCCCTGGTCAACTGTAAGTGCTGTTATTGGGAAGTGGAAACGTCTAGGAGCAACAACAGCTCAGCCGTGAAGTGGTAAGCCACACAAGCTCACAGAACGGGACCGGCAAGTGCTGAAGAATCGATTGTCCTCGGTTGCAACACTGACTACCGAGTTCCAAACTACCTCTGGAATCAACTTCAGCACAATAACTGTTTTGTCGGGAGCTTCATGAAATGGGTTTCCATGGCAGAGCAGCCACACACAAGCCTAAGATCACCATGCGCAATGCCAAGCGTCAGCTGGAGTGGTGTAAAGCTCGCCGCCATAGGACTCTGAAGCAGTGGAAATTAGTTATCTGGAGTGATGAATTACGCTTCACCATCTGGCAGTCCGACGGACGAATCTGGCTTTGGCGGATGCCAGGAGAACGCTACCTGCCCTATGCACAAAGTGAGGTCCATACAGAAATGGTTTGTCGAGATCGGTGTGGAAGAACTTGTACAGAAAAAAAATATTCCAAAACATGCATCCTGTTTGCAATAAAGTAAAACAGCAAAACATTTGGCAAAGAAATTAACTCTGTCCTGAATACAAAGCGTTAGGTTTGGGGCAAATCTGTGTCCAACACACTGAGTACCACTGTGTACCATGTGTATGCTTGTCATCGGCAAGGACTAGGTAGTTTTCTATGACAAAAATAAACGGAATAGAGCTAAGCACAGGAAAACCAACCGACACTGGGAGACAAATTCACCTTTCAGCCGGACAATAACCTAAAACACAAGCCCAAATATACACTGGAGTTGCTTACCAAGATCACATTGAATGTTCCTGAGTGGCCTAGCTACAGTTTTGACTTAACGTTTCCATTTTTAATGTGTGCAGTCCAGCGCTGGGTGCCAGCTGGTTACCGGAATGCATCTTACCTCCTAAACCGAGTGAGGCTCGTTGTGACAACAGTACCCCCCAGTGGCAAGACCAATTTGTTGTGCGTCCTCCCCGCTTCTGCAGAGTCATCACGTCAACTGCTCCCGAGGCCTCAGTGCCTGTTTTGAGGTAGGAAATATCCTCCCATCTCCAGGAGCAGGGAATCCGAGTGGTTGCTATGTTAAAGATCCAGGACTGCTGGTACAGCCAGTATTCCTGGTTACGAAAAGGGATGTAACTTTTTAGTCCCATTCTAGAACTACGTGCCCTCAGCAAACACCTCAAAGTCTACAAACTCAGAATGATCACGAGCCACCGGCTATAACAGCGATTGGCTGGTGGCGGCGGAGTCATACATTCATGCTACTGTTCCATATTCAGTCTCTAGGCTTCATAAGAAACCAGAAAAAGAGCTGTCTTACTCCATCTCAGCGCATCCGTTTCTGGGTCTCACGCTAGACTCACTTGCATATCACGCTTTTCTATCCCCATGGAGGGTGATCTGTGATGGAAGTCGTTCCTGTGGGGCTATTGTTGATATGGCTTTTCCAGCACTGAGTGCTAGCCACTCACCTGGACGCATCTCGCAGCCTAAGCCGGTCGCTTCAGGTGTCCCTGTCAGGCCTACGGGCCATGGCCCAGTGGTGGGACCCTCTGCTATTGTCAGGGGGTTCCCATTGGCTGAGTTGTTTCCCGCAAGGTGATCACGACAGATGCATCCCACCGAGGGTGGGGTGCACTGTACGAAGGCAACTCGATTTGGAGGGTATGGACACTGGTCCGGAGTGCACTCCATGTCGATTACCCGGAGTATCTGGTGCTCAGGCGCTTCCCCCTGTTTTTGTCAGGCTGGATTTTTCTGTTTGGAACCAACAATATGTCAGTGGTGGCATGCATCAACAGATGGGGAGAGACACTGTCTCTCTCGCTCCTAACCTTGGCTCTCCCTCTATTGCTGGGAGCAGTGCGCACATGCATTCACTTTGGGCGACGCATGCCCCCGGTTGCCTCAACTCGGGTGCAGATCTTTTATCCAGGTGGGATCCTCTCTCAGGAGTGGAGGCTCTCCCAGATATGGGACATTTTCAGCAGTGCTGATGTAGATCGCGAGAAAATGAGCAGTGTCGTCTATTTTTCTCGATGAGGGACCCAAATGTCCCATTGGGAATGGACGCTCTGGTCACCAGTGGCCTCGTACCATCCTTAATAACGTGTTTCCTCAAGTGGTTCTGATTAAGCCCACATTGGAGTGGATGTGCCGGGAGGACTTACCATTGATTCTTGTGGCTCCCAGTTGGCCAAGGCAACCTTTGTTCACGGAGCTCATTCGCCTTTCAGGCAGGGACCTGTGGAAACTCCCGTTGTAGAGTGTCCTGTTGTCCCAGGCGCACTGTCAGGTTTGGCAAGCCAGGCCAGATATTTGGTTCCTATGGGCCTGGTCCCTAAGAGGGCCAATCTGATGGCTAGAGGTTTACCTTGTTATTGCTACCATTCAGTCTGTAAGGGTGCCCTCCACCAGAGGGATAAACGCATACAAGTGATAATCGTTTGAGCTCCGGTGCCAAGATAAACGACTTGTTCCTTTTCAGTGCCTTGTGAGGGACATCCTTATGTTCCTACAGGAGATTTTCAAGCATTCTCCACTTTAAAAGTGTGCATGGCCACTTTCTCAGCGTGTCTTGTGGGAATTGATGGAACCTGATCTGTTCTTCTCCACAACTTTGTCCCTGACCTGTTTGGAGAGCTCCTTAGTCTTCATGGTGCCGCTTGCTTGGTGGTGCCCCTTGCTTAGTGGTGTTGCAGACTCTGGGGACTTTCAGAACAGGTGTATATATATACTGAGATCATGTGACGAATCATGTGACACTTAGATTGCACATTAATTATGTGACTTCTGAAGGTAATTGGTTGCACCAGATCTTATTTAGGGGCTTCATAGCAAAGGGGGTGAATACTTATGCACCCACCACTTTTCCGTTATTGATTTTGTATAATTTTTTGAAACAAGTTATTTTTTTCATTTCACTTCACTAATTTGGACTATTTTATGTATGTCCAATATATCCAAATAAAAATATATTTAAATTACAGGTTGTAATGCAACAAAATAGGAAAAACGGCACTGTACATACTGTAGGTATACACTTCTTGCAAACAGAAGTCATCATACTGTCAATTACTGTCAATAACGTTGTAACGTTAAGTTAGAGCAAAGCATATGGCCAGCTAAAGATAGCTACAGTGGGGGAAAAAAGTATTTAGTCAGCCACCAATTGTGCAAGTTCTCCCACGTAAAAAGATGAGAGAGGCCTGTAATTTTCATCATAGGTACACGTCAACTATGACAGACAAATTGAGAATAAAAAAAATCCAGAAAATCACATTGTAGGATTTTTTATGAATTTATTTGCAAATTATGGTGGAAAATAAGTATTTGGTCACCTACAAACAAGCTAGATTTCTGGCTCTCACAGACCTTTAACTTCTTCTTTAAGAGGCTCCTCTGTCCTCCACTCGTTACCTGTATTAATGGCACCTGTTTGAACTTGTTATCAGTATAAAAGACACCTGTCCACAACCTCAAACAGTCACACTCCAAACTCCACTATGGCCAAGACCAAAGAGCTCTCAAAGGACACCAGAAACAAAATTGTAGACCTGCACGAGGCTGGGAAGACTGAATCTGCAATAGGTAAGCAGCTTGGTTTGAAGAAATCAACTGTGGGAGCAATTATTAGGAAATGGAAGACATACAAGACCACTGATAATCTCCCTCGATCTGGGGCTCCACGCAAGATCTCACCCCGTGGGGTCAAAATGATCACAAGAACGGTGAGCAAAAATCCCAGAACCACACGGGGGACCTAGTGAATGACCTGCAGAGAGCTGGGACCAAAGTAACAAAGCCTACCATCAGTAACACACTACGCCGCCAGGGACTCAAATCCTGCAGTGCCAGACGTGTCCCCCCTGCTTAAGCCAGTACATGTCCAGGCCCGTCTGAAGTTTGCTAGAGTGCATTTGGATGATCCAGAAGAGGATTGGGAGAATGTCATATGGTCAGATGAAACGAAAATAGAACTTTTTGGTAAAAACTCAACTTGTCGTGTTTGGAGGACAAAGAATGCTGAGTTGCATCCAAAGAACACCATACCTACTGTGAAGCATGGGGGTGGAAACATCATGCTTTGGGGCTGTTTTTCTGCAAAGGGACCAGGACGACTGATCCGTGTAAAGGAAAGAATGAATGGGACCATGTATCGTGAGATTTTGAGTGAATCAGTGCCCATCAGCAAGGGCATTGAAGATGAAACGTGGCTGGATCTTTCAGCATGACAATGATCCCAAACACACCGCCCGGGCAACGAAGGAGTGGCTTCGTAAGAAGCATTTCAAGGTCCTGGAGTGGCCTAGCCAGTCTCCAGATCTCAACCCCATAGAAAATCTTTGGAGGGAGTTGAAAGTCCGTGTTGCCCAGCGACAGCCCCAAAACATCACTGCTCTAGAGGAGATCTGCATGGAGGAATGGGCTAAAATACCAGCAACAGTGTGTGAAAACCTTGTGAAGACTTACAGAAAACGTTTGACCTGTGTCATTGCCAACAAAGGGTATATAACAAAGTGTTGAGAAACTTTTGTTATTGACCAAATACTTATTTTCCACCATAATTTGCAAATAAATTCATTAAAAATCCTACAATGTGATTTTCTGGATTTTTTTTTCTCATTTTGTCTGTCATAGTTGACATGTACCTATGATGAAAATTACAGGCCTCTCATCTTTTTAAGTGGTGGCTGACTAAATACTTTTTTCCCCACTGTAGCTAGCTATCTTACTGTCTTTGAGAACGTCTGTTTCTTATGCACTAATAGCTAGCTAGTTAGCTAGCTGCTAGCTAGGAGTCCAATTAATGTTCAACATAGCACGGACTCATTTGATATCAAATTATGTAGTTATATTTACCATTTGTATGTCATGTGAACTTAATCCACAATAATCCCCATGAGGTTTTCTCGATAATGTTACACTGTTGATGCCAGCATATTCCTCCACTTCAGCAACCAAGACTCTGGGCTACCGAAAACAATCTGGCAACGTCCAAGGGGGATGTCCGAGATATTATTTTCACCGAGCTGCATAGCAGTGATCCCCAGCTTCGCAGCCTCTCTGATCTGGTCCTCCATGAGGGCGACCAACAGCGACACAACAGTGAGAATTGGGTTCTCGACCCGTCTCAGCGGAGCTAGCTGGTATATCATGCTCTTAACGAATTCAGTCAGGAGAAGAGCGAAAACATTTTCTCCACTGAGAAAAGCCTTCAATGCAGTTATTTGCTGTTCTTTCAATTAAGTTATGCCCTCCAGTTCTGATATAACTGCTGCTATAGCAGAATCAACACCAACCTCCTCAAGAGCAGCCATTGTTGTTATAATTTTTGACTTCAGCGTCCAATACAGGCACTTCTCGTTGTCGTCATCAACGAAACCACCCGCACAGATTATCAGAGGATGCTGAATGGTCCAGCCATACGGTGGAGGGAGAGGGAGGGGCTCAAACGGTTTGAATCTAGCTGTGGCCAGACTGTATCTCTGTAGCGAAACAAAATGTAAACTTGCGGGATCAGGATGGTTAGTACGAGTAGAACAGAACCCCCTAAGCATCTATCACCATCCCAGGGCTCTCAAAGACTCTGTAACTTACACTTACACTAAATCCTATTTCACGTCATCTCTCCTTGACCTACAGAGGATTAAACAGTAGGACTGTGACGGTCATGGAATTTGCCTGGTCTTCATCCATAACCGTCATTTACTTGGTTATACGGTAATTGTGCCAGCCTTACTAAACAAACAGTATAAATCAGGCCTCTCCATCCCTGTTCCTGGAGAGCAACCCTCCTGTAGGTTTTCGCTCCAACCCCAGTTGTAACTAACTTGATTCAGCTTCCCAACCAGCTAATTATTTGAATCAGGTGCACTAGATTAGAGTTGGAGCGAAAACCTACAGGACTCTAGCTTTCCAGGAACAGGGTTGGAGAGCCCTGGTATAAACACTTAATGTGATGGTTCAATACTCTAACCATCTGTCCTCAACCGTCCTTGTTCTCTACTCTAGGTCACACGTGTACTGTATAGTACCTGACCTCCTGACTACCTGTCAGTGTTAGATATGCTAGACAGACATGTGTTATTGTTTTTTAATTACACTGTGGAGTTCTATAGGAAACCAGGGACCTCATTTATCAACCGTGCATACATTTTTCACAAAATTCGTGGACATTCTAGGATTTGCGTGCGTAACAAATTATTGGGATTTATCGAATTTTCACATGCAACATACAGTTGTAGTCGGAAGTTTACATACACTTAGGTTGGAGTCATTAAAACTTGTTTTTCAACCACTCCACACATTTCTTGGTAACAAACTATAGTTTCGGTCAGGACATCTACTTTGTGCATGACACAAGTAATTTTTCCAACAATTGTTTACAGACAGATTATTTCACTTATAATTTACTGTATCACAATTCCAGTGGGTCAAAAGTTTACATACACTAAGTTTAAACAGCTTGGAAAATTCCAGAAAATGATGTCATGGCTTTAGAAGCTTCTGATAGGCTAATTGACATAATTTGAGTCAATTGGAGATGTACCTGTGGATGTATTTCAAGGCCTACCTTTAAACTCAGTGTCTCTTTGCTTGACATCATGGGACATTTTTTTAAAATCAGCCAAGACCTCAGACATTTTTTTTAGACCTCCACAAGTCTCTTTCATCCTTGGGAGCAATTTCCAAACGCCTCAAGGTACCACGTACAAAAGTATCTATATCCACAGTAAAAACGAGTCCTATATCAACACAACCTGAAAGGCCGCTCAGCAAGGAAGAAGCTACTGCTCAAAAACCGCCATAAAAAAGCCAGACTACGGTTTGCAACTGCACATGGGGACAAAGATCGTACTTTTTGGAGAAATGTCCTCTGGTCTGATGAAACAAAAATAGAACTATTTGGCCATAATTACCATTGTTATGTTTGGAGGAAAAAGGGGTATGCTTGCAAGCTGAAGAACACCATCCCAACCGTGAAGGACGGGAGTGGCAGCATCATGCTGTGGAGGTGCTTTGCTACAGGAGGGACTGGTGCACTTCACAAAATAGATGGCATCATGAGGAAGGAAAATGATGTGGATATATTGAAGCAACATCTCAAGACATCAGTCAGGAAGTTAAAGCTTGGTTGCAAATGGTCTTCCAAATGGACAATGACCCCAAGTATACTTCCAAAGTTGTGGCAAAATGGCTTAAGGACAACAAAGTCAAGGTATGGGAGTGGCCATCACAAAGCTCTGACCTCAATCCTATAGAACATTTGTGGGCAGAACTGAAAAAGCGTGTGCGAGCAAGGAGGCCTACAAACCTGACTCAGTTACACCAGCTCTGTCAGGAGGAATGGGCCAAAATTCACCCAACTTATTGTGGGAAGCTTGTGGAAGGCTACCCGAAACGTTTGACCCAAGTTAAACAATTTAAAGGCAATGCTACTAAATACTAATTGAGTGTATGTACACTTCTGACCCACTGGGAATGTGATGAAAGAAATAAAAGCTTAAATAAATCATTCTCTCTACTATAATTCTGACATTTTACATTCTTAAAATAAAGTGGTGATCCTAACTGACCTAAGACAGGGAAGTTTTACTAGGATTAAATGTCAGGAATTGTGAAAAACTGAGTTTAAATGTATTTGGCTAAACTTCCGACTTCAACTGTATATGCATGTTTTCGTTGATAAGTCAGAGCTATCCTATATTTGTCAGCTCATGAATTACAAGCCTGCCTGAAAAACGCCCTTCATTCACCTTTTATGGTTACAAAAAGGCCCTCATTTTCTGTATGGTCAGGAGATATTGGAAAAGGGCCATGACAATTTGATCATATTTCTGTACAGGTGTGGGCAGAATGTTCCTAATATTTCTATATTTCCTAATTCCATTCTTTTACTTTTAGATTTGTGTGTATTGTTGTGAATTCTTAGATATTACAGCACTGCTGGAGCTAGGAACATAAGCATTTCGGTACACCTGCAATAACATCTGCTAAATATGTGTACTGTTTGCGACCAATAAAATGTAATTTGATGTTTTAATCTTTTGCAGTGAAATTTTCTAACAACAATTGCATGCTGCCTATACAGTGACAAACACTGGCCGCCCACAAAGATGAATTGTTTAAAGATTTCCAATATTTTGTTCATCAATAGATGACTGTGTTTCTATCTCCTGCCTTGGTATAGGCTCTGAGATTAAATAGGCTTTGATGTCGCGCCCCTATCGCACAGCAATACATAAGCCTACAGTCAAATAAATAGGCTACCGGTCTATTTACTTTCGAGCTTGCTTGGCTATTTAATTAGTGATGGATAAATGGTAGCCTATTTGTTGTGTAGCAGGAAGAAACCAGTTATGTCCGAAAAGAAGAGACATGTCCTACAATATGATGAATTAGGCCTATTTAATAGAAGTAAAATAAACATATTAGACTACATATATGCGATACCCTTACCATTGACAAATGCATCTATCTGTTTTATCATAAGGCCAACGTTGTAATGTTTTATATTAGCCTGCCATTATTATAATTCCAATACATCAAACACTTCCATTTCCCCCAAAAAAAGAACATTTGCTTGCAATACAATTGATCAACCAATGGAAGTTTTGCGTACGAATGGTTTGACCTGTACATGGAGATACGCACACTTTCCTGTCAAGTTCAAAACCATTTCCCCCCGAAAAATAATATTTGCTTGCAACACAATTGATAAACCAATAAAAGTTGTGTGTACGCATGGTTTGAGCTGTACATGGAGATACGCACGCTTTCCTGTCAAGTTAAACATTTAGAAATTCCAACATTTGAGCGAAAACTGGCCATGCAAGGTTTAGAGTATTTTTCGTGCGCATGCATCTTTACAAAATGAGGCCCCGGGGGTCTAATCACTAGCAACGAAACAGAACAAAACTGTGAGGGACGTAGCTGACCATGTCCAATAGAAACTTTGGTTTACATTGAAACGTTTTGCTATGTGTGCACTATTGAGTACACCCCGGTCATGATTCAGCCGTATATAGGCAGGCAGCGGTGCGTGTGTATCAGTTGGTTTGGGATTGAGTTCACGCCAGGGCATCACACTACTGTTCTATCAGTGTTTCCCCTATATTCTATATAAATCGTTTCCGCCACTCCAAAAATGATGATAAAAAATAAACAATATACAGTACCAGTCAGCAGTTTGGACACACCTACTCATTCAAGGGTTTGTCTTTATTTTTACAATTGTTTACATTGTAGAATAATAGTGAAGACATCAAAACTATGAAATAACACTTATGGAATCGTGTAGTAACCAAAAAAGTTTGAAACAAATCAAAATATATTTTATATTTGAGATTCTTCAAATAGCCACCCTTTGCCTTGATGACAGCTTTGCACACTCTTGGCATTCTCTCAACCAGCTTCACCTGGAATGCTTTTCCAACAGTCTTGAAGTAGTTCTCACATATGCTGAGCACTTGTTGGCTGCTTTTACTTAACTCTGCCGTCCGACTCATCCCAAACCATCTGAATTGGGATGAGGTCAGGGGATTGTGGAGGCCAGGTCATCTGATGCAGCACTCCATCACTCTCCTTCTTGGTCAAATAGCCCTTACACAGCCTTGAGGTGTGTTGGAGATGGCCCCGGAGGGGATGGATGCCGTTTTATGGACTCTTAACCAACCGTGCTATTTTGTGTGTTTTTTCGCATTGTTTGTAACTTATTTTGTACATAATGTTGCTGCTACCGTCCCTTATGACCGAAAAGAGCTTCTGGACATCAGAACACCTTGAACTGGACGAATCATTTTTATTTTATGAGTCGGACAAGAGGAATTTGCTCCAGACACCGGACAGGGCCCTCATCCCCGTCATTCGCAGTAGAAAGAAAATGAGATATCGCGGAAGGAGATCTGGGTGCTTGGTAAGGAGCCGGCGACAAGTGGCTAATACTATTGGCCAACTTACAATCGCTTGATAATAAAATGGAAGAACTACAGGCACGAATATCCTACCAATGGGACATTAAAAACTGTAATATCTTATGTTTCACGGAGTCGTGACTGAACGATGACATGGATAACATACAGCTGGCAGGTTATACACTGTATCGGCAGGATAGAAAAGCAGCCTCTGGTAAGACAAGGGGTGGCGGTCTATGTATATTTGTAAACAACAGCTGGTGCACGATATCTAAGGAAGTCTCGAGGTTTTGCTCGCCTGAGGTAGAGTATCTCATGATAAGCTGTAGACCACACTATCTACCAAGAGAGTTTTCATCTATATTCTTCGTAGCTGTCTATTTACCACCACAAACCGATTCTGGCACTAAGACCGCGCTCAATGAACTGTATACGGCCATAAGCAAACAGGAAAATGCTCATCCAGAGGCGGCGCTCCTAGTGGCCGGAGACTTTAATGCAGGGAAACTTAAATCCGTTTTACCTCATTTCTACCAGCATGTTGAATGTGCAACCAGAAGGAAAAAATCTCTAGACCACCTTTACTCCACACACAGAGACGCGTACAAAGCTCTCCCTCGCCCTTCATTTGGAAAATCTGACCATAATTCTATCCTCTGATTCCTGCTTACAAGCAAAAACTAAAGCAGGAAGCACAAGTGACTCAATAAAAAAGTGGTCAGATGAAGCAGATGCTAAGCTACAGGACTGTTTTGCTAGCACAGACTGGAATATGTTCCGGGATTCTTCCAATGGCATTGAGGAGTACACCACATCAGTCACTGGCTTCATCAATAAGTGCATCGATGACGTCATCCCCACAATGACTGTACGTACATACCCCAACCAGAAGCCATGGATTACAGGCAACATCCACACTGAGCTAAAATGTAGAGCTGCTGCTTTCAAGGAGCGGGACTCTAACCCGGAAGTCTATAAGAAATCCCGCTATGACCTCCGACAAACCATAAAACAGGCAAAGCGTCAATACAGGACTAAGATCGAATCGTACTACACCGGCTCCGATGCTCGTCGGATGTGGCAGGGCTTGCAAACTATTACAGACTACAAAGGGAAGCAAAGACGCAATCTGCCCAGTGACACGAGCCTACCAGACGAGCTAAATTACTTCTATGCTCGCTTCGAGGCAAGTAACACTGAAACATGCATGAAAGCATCAGCTGTTCTGGATGACTGTGTGATCACGCTCGCCGTAGCCGATGTGAGTAAGACCTTCAAACAGGTCAAAATTCACAAGGTCGCAGGGCCAGACGGATTACCAGGACGTGTACTTCGAGCATGCGCTGACCAACTGGGAAGTGTCTTCACTGACATTTTCAACCTCTCCCTGTCTGAGTCTGTAATACCAACATGTTTCAAGCAGACCACCATAGTCCCTGTGCCCAAGAACACTAAGGTAACCTGCCTAAATGATTACCGACCCGTAGCACTCACGTCTGTAGCCATGAAGTGGTTTGAAAGGCTGGTCATGGCTCACATCAACACCATTATCCCAGAAACCCTAGACCCAGTACAATTTGCATATCGCCCCAACAGATCCACAGATGATGCATTCTCTACTGCGCTCCACACTGCCCTTTCACACCTGGACAAAAGGAACACCTATGTGAGAATGTTATTAATTGACACCATAGTGCCCTCAAAGCTCATCACTAAGCTAAGGACCCTGGGACTAAACACCTCCCTCTGCAACTGGATCCTGGACTTCCTGACGGGCCGCCCCCAGGTGGTAAGGGTAGGTAACAACACATCCGCCACCCTGATCCTCAACACGGGGGCCCCTCAGGGGTGTGTGCTCAGACCCCTCCTTTACTCCCTCTTAACTCATGAGTGCATGGCCAGGCACGACTCCAACACCATCATTAAGGTTGCGAATGACACAACAGTGGTAGGCCTGATCACCATCAACGACGAGACAGCCTATAGGGAGGAGGTGCCAGGACAACAACCTCTCCCTCAACGTGATCAAGACAAAGGAGATGATTGTGGACTACAGAGTGGCGCAGTGGTCTAAGGCACTGCATCGCAGTGCAAACTGTGCCACTAGAGATCCTGGTTCGAATCCATTATGTTACGAACCCCGTGGCTTTAAACGTCTAGGGTGGATGGAGAAGAGACCCGTAACATAATTCATGCAAATTAGACTCGTGACATGGAACAGTGAGAACAAAAACTACACGACAACCATAAACTACCGTCAAACATAAAAGGTTTATTGCTGAACACACGGTAAAGGTTTGGGAAAAAGGGCTGAGCAGGACCCAAGAAATGAAACAATAGTGTAAAACACCCCTAAACTGATCTTGCCTGCCTCAAGAACCGCTAAGCTACTGCTAATCATACAAAAGTACAGTGGGTGGTCCGCTCAGGTCTAACTACTGTTTTTAGACAGATTTCTTCCTACGGGTAATGTACGCCCAAGGGCAACTTGCTTAAATTCCCCTTTTCCCAGAAACACACAAAGTTACCAAACAGAGTAACTAGCAAATGAGTGAGTACACAAAAACACAGGACACCACAGTATCCATACTCACATACGAAAATAGTCTCTAACAAAGTTACCAAACAGAGTAACCAGCAACTTAGTGAGTAAACAAAACACAGGACACCACAGTATCCATACTCACATACGGAAATAGTCTCTCTTAACAAACACAACTGACCGGCTTTTAAACAATGGGATGTGTGATTGAAAAACCAGCAACAGGTGGTGCAATGCAGAGGAATGTTCACTGATTGGTCCACCTTAGCAATCAGCAGACACCCCAACGACCACCAATCAGGAACATACAGGACACCTGTGATTAGGGCAGAAGGAGAGGAAAAACACAAAAAGACACAGGATACCTGTATCCGTAACACAGGCTCTGTCGCAGCCGGCCACGACCGGGAGACTCATGGGCGGCGCACAATTGGCCCAGCGTCGTCCAGGGTAGGGGAGGGAATGGCCGGCAGGGATGTAGCTCAGTTGATAGAGCATGGCGTTTGCAACGCCAGGGTTGTGGGTTCGATTCCCACGGGGAGCCAGTATAAAAACAACATGTAATCACTAACTGTAAGTCGCTCTGGATAAGAGCGTCTGCTAAATGACTAAAATGTAAATGTACAGGAATAAGAAGAGTACCGAGCACGCACCCATTCTCATCTACAGGGCTGTAGTTGAGCAGGTTGAGAGCTTCAAGTTCCTTGGTGACTACAGCTGCACCATCGAGAACATCCTGACTGGTTGTATCACCACCTGGTACGGCAACTGCTTGGCCTCAGACCGCATGGCACTACAAAGGGTAGTGCGTACCGCCCAGTACATCACTGGGGCCAAGCTTCCTGCCATCCAGGACCTCTATAACAGGCGGTGTCAGAGGAAGATCCTAAACAATTTTTACAACTCCAGCCACCCTAGTCATAAACTGTTCTCTCTGCTACCGCACGGCAAGCGGTACCAGAGCGCCAAGTCTAGGTCCAAGAGGCTTCTAAACAGCTTCTACCCCCAAGCCATAAGACTCCTGAACATCTAATCAAATGGCTACCCAGACTATTTGCATTGCCCCCCCCACCCCTCTTTTACGCTGCTGCTACTCTCTGTTTATTATCTATGCATAGTTACTTTAATAACTCTACCTACATGTAGATATTGCCCCAATTACCTCGACTAACCGGTGCCCCCGCACATTGACTCGGTACCGGTACCCCCTGTATATAGCCTCGCTATTGCTATTTTTACTGCTGCTCTTTAATTATTTGTTATTTTTACTTCATATTATTTTATATTGTATTTTTTTGTGATTTGTTTTGGTATTCTTTCTTAAAACTGCATTGTTGGTTAAGAGCTTGTAAGTAAGTATTTCACTGTAAGTTCTACACCCGTTGTATTCGGCGCATGTGACAAATAACATTTGATTTGATTTGATTTGTTGGGTCATTGTTGAAAAACAAATGATAGTCCCACTAAGCCCAAACCAGATGGGATGGCGTATCGCTGCAGAATGCTGTGGTTGCCATGCTGGTTAAGTGTACCTTGAATTCTAAAGAAATCACAGATGGTGTCACCAGCAAAGCACCCCCAGACCATAACACCTCCTCTTCCATACTTTACGGTCGGAACTACACATGCGGAGATCGTCCGTTCACCCACACAGCGGTTGGAACCAAAAATCTCCAATTTGGATCCAGACCAAAGGACACATTTCCACCGGTCTAATGTCCATTGCTCATGTTTCTTGGACCAAGCAGGTCTCTTCTTATTATTGGTGTCCTTTAGTAGTGGTTTCTTTGCAGCGCTTGATGGTTTTTGCGACTGCACTTGACATTTTCCGTATTGACTGACCTTCATGTCTTAAAGTAATGATGGACTGTAATTTTTCTTTGCTTATTAGAGCTGTTCTTGCCATAATATGGATTTGGTCTTTAACCAAATATGGCTATCTTCTGTATACCCCCCCTACCTTGTCACAACACAACTGATTGGCTCAAACGCATTAAGAAGGAATAAATTCCACAAATTAACTTTTAAGGAGGCACACCTGTTAATTGAAATGCATTCCAGGTGACTACCTCATGAAGCTGGTTGAGAGAATGCCAAAAGTGTGCAAAGCTGTCATCAAGGCAAAGAGTGGCTATTTGAAGAATCTCAAATATAAAATATATTTTGATTTGTTTAACACTTTTTTGGTTACTACATAATTTTATATGTGTTATTTCATAGTTTTGATGTCTTCACTATCATTCTCCAATGTAAAAAATAGTAAAAATAAAGAAAAACCCTTGAATGAGTAGGTGTGTCCAAACTTTTGACTGGTATTGTAAATACAGTGGGGAGAACAAGTATTTGATACACTGCCGATTTTGCAGGTTTTCCTACTTACAAAGCATGTAGAGGTCTGTATTGTTTATCATAGGTACACTTCAACTGTGAGAGACGGAATCTAAAACAAAAATCCAGAAAATCACATTGCATGATTTTTAAGTAATTGATTTGCATTTTATTGCATGACATAAGTATTTGATACATCAGAAAAGCAGAACTTAATATTTGGTACAGAAACCTTTGTTTGCAATTACAGAGATCATACGTTTCCTGTAGGTCTTGACCAGGTTTACACACACTGCAGCAGGGATTTTGGCTCACTCCTCCATATAGACCTTCTCCAGATCCTTCAGGTTTCGGGGCTGTCGCTGGGCAATACGGACTTTCAGCTCCCTCCAAAGATTTTCTATTGGGTTCAGGTCTGGAGAATGGCTAGGCCACTCCAGGACCTTGAGATGCTTCTTACGGAGCCACTCCTTAGTTGCCCTGGCTGTGTGTTTCGGGTCGTTGTCATGCTGGAAGACCCAGCCACGACCCATCTTCAATGCTCTTACTGAGGGAAGGAGGTTGTTGGCCAAGATCTCGCGATACATGGCCCCATCCATCCTCCCCTCAATACGGTGCAGTCGTCCTGTCCCCTTTGCAGAAAAGCAACCCCAAAGAATGATGTTTCCACCTCCATGCTTCAAGGTTGGGATGGTGTTCTTGGGGTTGTACTCATCCTTCTTCTTCCTCCAAACACGGCGAGTGGAGTTTAGATCAAAAAAGCTCTATTTTTCTCTCATCAGACCACATGACCTTCTCCCATTCCTCCTCTGGATCATCCAGATGGTCATTGGCAAACTGTCCATGTCGGCGTAGTGTGTTACTAATGGTTTTCATTGAGACTGTGGTCCCAGCTCTCTTCAGGTCATTGACCAGGTCCTGCCGTGTAGTTCTGGGCTGATCCCTCACCTTCCTCATGATCATTGATGCCCCACGAGGTGAGATCTTGCATGGAGCCCCAGACCGAGGATGATTGACCATCATCTTGAACTTCTTCCATTTTCTAACAATTGCGCCAACAGTTGTTGCCTTCTCAACAAGCTGCTTGCCTATTGTCCTGTAGCCCATCCCAGCTTTGTGCAGGTCTACAATTGTATCCCTGATGTCCTTACACAGCTCTCTGGTCTTGGCCATTGTGGAGAGGTTGGAGTCTGTTTGATTGAGTGTGTGGACAGGTGTCTTTTATACAGGTAACGAGTTCAAACAGGTGCAGTTAATACTGAGTGGAGAACAGGAGGGCTTCTTAAAGAAAAACTAACAGATCTGTGAGAGCCGGAATTCATACTGGTTGGTAGGTGATCAAATACTTATGTCATGCAATAAAATGCAAATTAATTACTTAAAAATCATACAATGTGATTTTCTGGATTTTTTAGATTCAGTCTTTAGATTCAGTCTCTCACAGTTGAAGTGTACCTATGATAAAAATTACAGACCTCTACATGCTTTGTAAGTAGGAAAACCTGCAAAATCGGCAGTGTATCAAATACTTGTTCTCTCCACTGTATATACACTGAACAAAAATATAAATGCAACGTGTAAAGTGTTGGTCCCATGTTTCATGAGCTGAAATAAAAGATCCCAGAAATTGTCCATACGCACAAATTCCTTATTTCTCTCACAATTCGTGCACACATTTGTTTACAACCCTGTTAGTGAGCATTTCTCTTTTGCCAAGATAATCCATTCACCTGACAGGTTTTGCATATCAAGAAGCTGATTAAACAGCATAATCATTACACAGGTGCACCTTGTACTGGGGACAATAAAAGGTGACTCTAAAACGTGCAGTTTTGTCACACAACACAATGCCACAGATATCTCAAGTTTGACGGAGAGTGCAGGAATGTTCACCAGAGCTGTTGCCAAATAATTTAATGTTAATATCTCTACCATAAGCCACCTCCAACGTAATTTTAGAGAATTTGGCAGTAGGTCCAACTGGCCTCAAAATCACAGACCACGTATATGGCGTTGTGTGGGTGAGCGAATTGCTGATGTCAACGTTGTGAACAGAGTGCCCCATGGTGGCGGTGGGGTTATGGTATGGGCAGACATAAGCTACAGAAAACGAACACAATTGCATTTTATCGATGGCAATTTGAATGCACAGAGATACCATGACGAGATCCTGAGGCCCATTGTCATACCATTCATCACCTCATGTGAACATGATAATGCACGGCCCCGTGTCGCAAGGATCTGTACACAATTCCTGAAAGCTGAAAATGTCCCAGTTCTTCCATGGCCTGCATACTCACCAGACATGTCACCCATGGAGCATGTTTGGGATGCTTTGGATCAATGTGTACAACAGCGTGTTCCAGTTCCTGCCAAAATATCCAGCAACTTCGCACAGCCATTGAAGAGGAGTGGGACAACAATCCACAGGCCACAATTGACAGCCTGATCAACTCTATGCAAAGGAGATGTGTGAGGCAAATTATGGTCACACCAGATACTGACTGGTTTTCTGATCCACGCCCCAACCTTTTTTTTAAGTATCTGTGACCAACAGATGCATATCTGTATTCCTAGTCATGTGAAATCCATAGATTAGGGCCTAAGGAATTTATTTCAATTGGCTGATTTCCTTATATGAACTGTAACTCAGTAAAATCTTTGAAATTGTTGCATATTGTGTTAATATTTTTGTTCAGTATGTATTTCTGACAAGACGCGCTTTTAAAGGGATAGTGCAAGATGAGCGAACTCATGGATACCATTTTTATGTCTCAGTTTGAAGGAAGTTGCTAACTAGCATTAGCACAATGACTGGAAGTCTGTGGGAACAGCTAGCATGCAGTCACTGCGCTAACATTTTTACATTTACATTTTAGTCATTTAGCAGACGCTCTTATCCAGAGCGACTTACAGTTAGTGAATACATTTTTTTTTTATACTGGCCCCCCGTGGGAATCGAACCCACAACCCTGGCATTGCAAACGCCATGCTCTATCAACTGAGCTACATCCCTGCCGGCCATTCCCTCCCCTACCCTGGACGACGCTGGGCCAATTGTGCGCCGCCCATGAGTCTCCCGGTCGCGGCCGGCTGCGACAGAGCCTGGATTCAAACCAGGATCTCTAGTGGCACAGTTAGCACTGCGATGCAGTGCCTTAGACCACTGCGCCACTCAGGAGCTAACGCTAGTTAACAATGGCTCGCGGAACTACCTTCCAATTCCTTCAAACTGCACGCAGAGACATACAAATTGTTTCCATGAGTTCACCTGACTCTGGGTAAATTGAAAAAGTGCTTCATTGACAAAATCTCACACTTTCCCTTTAAGATTAGTGAGAACAGAGCGAGCAGTGGCGCGAAAGAGAGACACGAGCGCACAGCCACCACTCGCTCCCCATTATCTCCCTACAGTGCAGTGGCGCACATCAGTAATATTTCAGATGGTGTCAACATAATACAATTTTCATGCATTTTGGAATAGAATGTATTCTTAAAAATTCCCTAGAAGTGACCCTCTCACAGTCGTTCTAAAAAAACATCTCCCAGGAGGCATGCCGCCGGACCCCCGCAGCAAAGAGCAGTGTGTTCCCCCCGCTACCTTTGCCACAGCTGCTGAAAGAAAATCCTAGGGGAAACACTGTCTATATACTGTACATGTAATATAATCTCTGATTAATCTGGGTCACCTTCCAGGACATACATGTGAGCACGACACAGACAGTCAAACACGCACTCACACAGTACAATAGGCCTTACAGTATTTACAGTATTTCCCATTCTGCTGCAGTAATCCCCAGCAGTCAGCCAGACATAGAGCTAGATGGTCTAGAGTTACCCTCGTTACCTTCCTCATTTTGTTCCCACTTTTAGCCCGTCATTATTGTTGCATGCTGGGAAAATTAAGTGACGTCACATTGCCTCAGCAGCAAGGGGGCACAGAGTCTAACGAAGACACACACACACACGTACACACACAACAAACACACACACTGTCTGGGCCGAAAAACAACACAAACAGTTACATCACAACAATACTGCAACACTGAAGGGACATTTCAAATTGATACTGAACATATAGGCCAGGAGGATCTGTCTGCAATGTCAGTGTGTGGTTTGATACATACACACAAGGACAGCCGCAGTGAAGTCATTTTCAATTAGCCTCCCACAAGGAGCACGGCTGTGACAAAGCACAGGTATACTGAAGACACACACGCACGCACACAACCCCTACACCGTCAAAGACTCAAGCCTAACTGCATCAATAGAATCAGTCGATCCTCAAGGGCCTTTATTGTCTGTATGCACTATGCAGAGTGTCATGGTAACCTTGACACACACATACACACACACACACACACCACCTGCTTAAACACTATGGATCCCTGAAGTGAGTGGTGAGGCTTGGTGCAGGATGATCTGTATTGGATATCAAACCTATTGATCACTACAGGGAGGACGGCATGGCTGACCACTGTGACATGGTGTCACCGTAAGGGTCACAACACATTTCATTGACATTTTAGTCATTTAGCAGACGCTCTTATTCATTTTAAGGTAGCTAGATGAGACAACCACATATCACAGTAATAGTAATTAGATTTTTTACTCAATAAAGCAGCTATCAGAAAAGGCAGTGCTAGTAAGTGTCAGTGCAAGAAAGGCAAGGGTCAATGTTATTCACCCATGGCCTTTTAGCATAGTGAGAATTCAGAACTTCATACATACAACTATTGTATAGCATCTTAGGCCTATTTTTCCGGCTTATACTAAATCTATGTAAATCTAAGTAATCTAGGCCCTTTGTACAGCACCATAGTTTGGCAGAGTTTCGACCATAGTGAACCTCACAATATATATTCAGACCCTATAGTATTCTTTAGGAAGCCATGAGGATGAGTCAGTAGTAGTTAGTCAGAGTCACAGACAGTGTGAAGAATTAGACAGTGATTCATGTCTCACCCTGTACTCTGCTGCTACATCTGTCCACACTTCCTCCATATGCACTTAGGTTTCTCTCTCCCTCTCTGACTCCCTCTGTCTCTCTCTTAAATATATTTTTATCTCAACAAGACTAACCTGGTTAAAGAAAGGTTAAATAAATGAATTGGTGAGTTGCGTCAGCCTCTGAATTCAAGGATGGGGTTGAGAAGCGAAAAGAGGAATGAGAAGTGTAAGGAAGAATGTAGTGATGAAGGGATGACAGGGTGATATTAGGAGGAGTGAAGGAGATGTGAGGTGGGGGATGTTATGAAGAGGAGAAGATGGATAGGGGGATGAAATAGGAAGAAGAGGAGACCTGGCATTGATAGCATGACGTAGTTTTGGGACACTCTCTCTCTCCTATCCTCCTCACTCTCTCTCTCTTTCGCCCTCTCTCTCTTTGCTCTCTCTTCCTCCTTGCTCTCTCTCTCTCTCTCTCTTTCACCCGCTCTCTCTTCTCTCACTTCCTCTCCTCTCTCTATTGGGCATCTATGCTGCAGCGCTTACTCTGGCTGCATACCTGATTAGAGAGAGCCAGCAGAGTGCTGAGTCTCTTTCTAACACACACAAACGCACACACACACACACACACACACACACACACACACACACACACACACACACACAAACGCACACACACACATACATGTTTGTTTTACTGTCCTTGTGGGTACCAAACAAATCCTATTTTCCCTAACCCATAACCCTAACCTTTAACTTTAACCCTAACCCTAACATTAACCCCAAACCCCAACCCCAACCTAACCCTAACCCCTAACTGCTAACCCCTAACACTAATTATAACCCTAAGCCTAATTGTAACCCTAACCCTAAACCTAACCCCTAAGCGAAATGTCCCCACTTCTAAATTTTCCTTGTTTTACTCTCCTTGTGAGGATTTCTGGTCCCCACAAGGATAGTAAAACCAAACACAAATACACACACACACCTGAAAAGTAAGACAAAGCCAGCCGAAGTGCTGAGTCTGGCACGGCTCCCTCATCTAGTGGCACAGAGCTGAAACACACAGAGTCATCAACACATACACACAAACACACACACATACACACACACACACACACACACACACACACACACACACACACACACAGAGAGAGAGAGAGACACAGGCACACAGAGACGGACACTCACACTTACACAAACACACACCATATACACACATATGATGCACATGCAGTGTACATTGTGAAGATAGAGTTGCTGTTGACCTCCGTCAGTTACAACCTTGTGAGAGTGGATATAAAGGCTGGAATTAATAACCTCCCCCCAACAGACAGACGGACAGACAGACAGACAGACACAGCACTGGTTGTCCTGCCAGAGCGGAGGCTGTGAAATCAGAGGAAATCTTTGGTGTGGGTGTTCTCTTCCCAAGCTAGCAGGGAATAAAGACACGGCCTGAAGATTAAAGAGCTTATTTATGACAATCTGTTCTGCCCTGGGCTGCAGGGGCAACAGAGCTACGCACACACACAGGCACACAGTCACAGGTACACACACACACAGGCACACAGTCGCAGGTACACACACACAGAGACACACACACGACACCTCAGGACTAGCTGGAGAGAGGAGTGTGTAGAGAGCCTCCTGTATGGTGACCTTTAAAAATCTGCTTTCTCAATGTTAGTCAGAAAAACTGGGAGGGAACTGTAGACACACACACACACACACAATCAGACACACACTAACACACAGGTGATTTTCATAGAGCCAGTGTTCTAATCCAGTATTTCTGTGACTGGGCAGTAGCCTATGGGCAATTCTATGGTGACGGAATTACGCTAGAACTAAAATGTTTCACTTTCAATGTATACCAAACAAAAAACATTGATTTCAAAGTTTAACAAAACATACAACTCTATGCACAAGGAATACTTTTAACAATTTCCACAGAAAATGTTACAAAAACACATTTACAGGAAGAGCTGTGCAGATACAAAATGTTACCGTAATTCTGTGTGTGTGTGACGTGTGTGTGTGACATGTGTAGTGTGTGTGTGTGTGTGTGTGTGTGTGTGTGTGTGTGTGTGTGTGTGTGTGTGTGTGTGTGTCCATACGTGTGTGTGTCCATACGTGTGTATGATCCAGCCTCCCAAGGGGCGAATGTGAGATGATGATGATGTCATGATCTATGGTCAGTATTGCTTTTTTTTCCTCCAGATGGTTCAGACTAGGATCTGGGGAGAGTAAGCTGATCCTAGGTCTGTGGTTAGGGAAAACTTTCACCCAGAATGCACTGCATAATCAAAGAGCAGGCAGGGACAATATGGCATCATCTGGCTGTCTCAAATACTACTGTTGAACACTACCCTGGTTTGTAGTATGTTCCTTTACCACTGACTCTTTTTGTGTGTATTATTACTGTAATGCTGTGTGGGCTACACAGTATTTTGTGACTGAGTAATGGAAGTCAAATGATCATTTTACCTTTAATGGACAATACAGTTTTTAATCTAGAAAATCTTTGAACATAAAACTCCTGTCCTACTCTACTCTCTACTCATACAATAACCAGCCTGGAGGCCCAGCATGGCCTTCGCAAGGTGCTCCCATGTGACAGTCGCCCCCATCCTCATTACTTAACGTGGCGACGCTCCAGAGGGCTCCTCCGACTGCAAGTCATTAAAGTCGGAAAGCCGTAACACCAAACTCTTCCGGCCGGCACATTCCCAAACCCCCCCCCCCCTTCTCTGCTGAGCCTGCACCGGGAAACGCATTAGGGACAAGATTAAGACCTTTAAAAAAGAGATGGAGTGAGGGAAGTTCTCAGAAAGATGAGAAGGGGGGGTGGGGACTAAAATGCTTGGCGAGGGAGATTTGGTGGCCCAAAACTGGTTACATCATCATAAGTCAGAGGATGAATTTGTAATCATGGAAGCGATGAGGGGAGGAGGGGAGGGGGAGGAGGGGAGGGGGAAGAGGGGAAGGAAGGGGGGAAGAGATGAGATAAGGGAAGAGGAGAATACACCTCTTAAAAAAAGAGAAATGAGAAAGATCTTATAAATACACTGATAATACACAAACCATAGGATTACCTATAGAACACAAATTATAGGACCTACCCTATATGACACAAACACCCACCCAAGAAGGAGAAAAACACCAACACAAAAGATGCACATACTGTAGGCCTACACACTATACACCAATGTACCCACCTACACACACACACACACGCACACACACACACACACACACACACACACACGCATAGCCCCGAGGTGGCATGACAAGTGAAAAGAACATAGAGCAGATTCTGTTCAGATTTTGAACATCAGTGGTTTAAAAGAATGGAGAACATCAGTCTTTCTTAGTAGAGCACTGGAACAGTCCCCTAGTCTCTCTATCTCCCTCTATATCCCTCGCTCTTGTTTTCTCTATCCCTCTATCTCTCCCCCTTTCACTCACTGTCTCACTGTCTCCATATCGCTCTCTACCTCTCTCCCTAATGTGTTATATTATGTAACTTGATTCTGAGCTAGTGACTCTAAGAGAGAGGGGGAAGCGAGGGATAGAGAGAACATTTGAGAAATGGAGAGAGAGAGAGAGTGTGACAGGGGGAGAAGAGGAGCCAAGAGTCGTGAGGAGCCCCTAGTGCAGAGAAAATGTCCAGAAAGAGAAGGAGGGAGGGAAAGCACAAGAGAGGAAGGCAGGGGAGGTAAGACAGAGAAAAAATGAGTGACTGAGAATGGGAGAAAGAAAAGAGAGAACGCGACACATAGACCTTGTTAATGCTGGGAGCTGCCCCGAGGCAGAGAGAGGAGATGTTGAGAGAGAGAGAGAGATGAAGAGAATGAGTGACAGGGATAGGGAAAGAGGGAATGAGACAGAGAAAGAGAAGAGGTAAGGGAATAGAAGGCGGAGAGAAAGAAAAAGTGGGAAAGACAGAGGGAGGGAGAGAGAGAGAGAGAGAGAGAGAGAGAGAGACAGAGAGACAGAGAGAGAGAGAGAGAGAGAGAGAGAGAGAGAGAGAGAGAGAGAGAGAGAGAGAGAGAGAGAGAGAGAGAGAGGGGGAGGGAGGGAGGGAGATCTAAGCCTAACTAAAACTGACATCATAGTTCAGAAATGCCAGCCATATCCCCTAGCTCATTACATGGGGGGTAATCTTGGTTTAGAAGTAAAGTCTTGTGTAATTGGTCAGATGCTCGATTAAGTTCTGGATCCATATGTGTTAAGAGAAAAGATCGGAACGGGAATGAAGATCTCCACCCCTTCTCTTTGCAAGTTACGGGCAAGTCTAAGGGCCAAATGTCCCCTCCCCTTCCGAAATTTGAAAGACCTGCGAAATCTCACACATCCCGTTGCATCATGACATCAAAACGGATACAATTATGTTTACGTAGTCTGTCCACCAGAGATTACATGGGGGGAACATTCAACCTAACATAGACAATCTGCGCCATAACCACCTGTCATCAAATAGTCATCAACCTAGCTAGCACATCACATTAGCACAAGCTCCTATTAAAGATAGACTCAGTTAAATGACATTGCCACGAGCAGCATGTTGTGGAAAATAACCACTATACTATATTACAAATAAGGTCTTACAGAGTTTTTGTTGCATCAAGATTACTTTATTAGAGTTTCAACAAAGCCGATACCAGTCTGCAGAATGGCACACCCCCTTACGGTCTAACTCCATCTTATATAGTGCTCTTCAGTTTTCCCGCTCTTTTATTGCTCCGCCCACTTCCTTTGTCTCTGAGACAAACTCGACTTTCATTAAGTTCAGATTACTACAATCAATCAATCCTTATCTTGCAAAAACACTCATGTTTAGTTTAAACTCTGTTCAATCCCGGCTCTTTTCACTGTGTTTGAAGACAGAAACAAAAGGCCCAAGACAGTTTCAGTCTTTGATATGATAAGACAACCATGGATCTAAGTAAGAGCAAGCAATCTGACCCTAGGTCAGATTCCCTCTTTACCACCACACACACAGTTAAATGACCCAATTACATTCCTGGCCCAGTAACAAATAATTCTAACTCTATGTTCGTGATTAACCCAGTTTTATCTGATAATCCATTAAAAAATACACATCAAGCACTGCAGATATTGAGATGAGCAAGAGCAGACTTTGCTCTCATACAGTTACACACAGTATCTGCGCATGTGCACGTTTTCGCTTCATGATATTAACAGCGTGGTAACCAGGGCAACAAAACAGCGGAGAAGTTTAGCCTAGCGCTTCAACGCTCTTAGTTGTTGTGGAAATTGACCCACTATGCTGTTAACTTTCTGCATCTACGTCATATCGCTGAGTCTACCTTTAAAGCTGGAATCCTTAATGGTGAAACTGCTGTGTCTGTTTGAGATATTACAACAACAAAGAAGGTATTGCAAACAACGAACATCCCTCTGACATCATTGCACGTGCGATAGAACTGCAGTATATGTACTGGATTGTTTTTTTTACCATGATGCGCAACGCTCCCTACTTCTGCTGCTTGTCAACATCAGCCGTGGAGTGGACAGACAGTGGCGCTGTTTCCCCCTACTGCGGATTCCATCGTTAAGCTAAAAGTTCTCTCTCGCCTCAAGGACTCTTACTTTAGGGGATGCTGATGACTGCTGCTAACTAAAACAGACACTGAAAGAGGAGGGTGTGTGTGTGTGTGTGTGTGTGTGTGTGTGTGTGAGAGAGAGAGAGAGATTATGTTTGCGAAGTTTGATATAAATGCTGTACTGTATGCACTGTAATGAAATTATTAGATGTTTATGTATTCAGGGCAAGGCTGTGTATGTTTGTGTGTGGGTTGCATGCTATGTGAGTGTGTGTGTGTGTGTGTGTCTTGCATGTTTTTTGTGTTGCGTAATATGTGTGAGTTGCATGCTGTGAGCGTGTGCATATGTTGTATGCTGTGTGTGTTGCATGTGTGTTGCTTGGTGTGTAAGTTACATGATGTGAATGTGTGCTTTATGTGTGTTTGTGTTTGTGTGCATGCTATGTTTGGTTGTACAGTATGTGTTTGCACGTGTGTGTGTGTGTGGGGGGCTCAGATACTGTGTGTGATGTGTTAAGTCTGCACTGGGGGGGACACAGGCTCTGGCAACTCTACCAGCTACACTCTCTTTCCCTCTCACTCTCTATTTATCCTCACACTGTCTCCCTCCCTCTCTCCCCTTATCACTCTCTCTCACTTTCCACCCACACTCTCTTAAACATCCCTCAATTGATTCCTCTCTTTCTATTTCTCTCCCTCGCTTTCTTTCCCCCTCTCTCTAATCTCTCTGTTCCAGTAAACAGTGAACTCTAAATCAGAGGTGGGGTCAGAGGTGACAGAGTGTGAGTTTGGGTGCCGGGTGAGGAAGGGTTTAGAAGAAGACACATTGCACACACATGCACAGACACACAGAGACACACGCACAGAGACAGACACACACACACACACACACACACACACACACACACACACACACACACACAGTCATATTAATGTGCTGACAGACATCAGTTTACACAGAGCTTCTCTGTCTTCCATGGTACTGTATGTTAATTATGATTTAACCCTGCTACACTGCAAAATTAATAAATAAAAATGTGTATTAAACAAATATCACAGTGGGAAAACAAAACCAAAAATGGAAACTGTTGCCAAGGCTTTTAAGTCAGTGTTTTTGGTTTTTTTGGTCAGTGCTCTCGCTTATTTCAACACACTCAATGTGAATGTCTCCAATCCCCAATACAAACTTGAAGTGCGATGTATTAAGAAGTGCATATCCGATAAGTGTAATATCATGCCCCTGATGTCCTAGTCATGGTCCTAGGGCAAGTATTGCAACATTCAGTGCAACTGTTTCCTCCATTTGTCTGTAGGTGCTTTGTATCAAGTTGTTAAATGGAGTGCAATATATTTGCTCCAGTTTGATTCAGGTTGTGTATTGTGAGCTTAGCCTACTCTGTTTCTCACATGTTGTTTGTGATTCAAGATGGCGCCGACAGACACGGTTGCCCATTCTTCTAGCTCCTACCCAACTTTGCAGTATTATAATTGTTTTGTGTTATTTCTTATGTTATTTGCTCAGAACGTTTCTTATATTATTACTTACAGACAAAAATTACTTTTGGATATTAGATTGGCGGTCACCCACCAGAAATTACTGCAGAAATTCAACTTCCCTGACCTGGATCCTTCGTTTGAACATCCCGAGGCAGCTCTATTCATCTCGGGGGCTGCACCAAAACGCAGACGCCGGAGAAGAGGAAGAAAAAGTGGGGCCCAAGTCAGACTCAGGCGGTGTGCATACCATCCATCGCTTCCGAGTATATTACTCGCTAATGTTCAGTCTCTGGACAATAAAGTAGACGAGCTCAGGGCGAGGATCTCCTTCCAGAGAGACATCAGGGACTGTAACATATTCTGTTTTACAGAATCATGGCTCTCTTCAGATATATTCTCCCTGTCCATGGGGTTCTCCGTCCATCACGAGGACAGGAAGAAAGAACTCTCCGGGGAAAACAAAGGCGGATGGGTTTGTGTCATGATTAACAACTCATGGTGTGATTGTGCTAATGTACAGGAACTCAAGTCCTTTTGTTTCTGGAATACCTCACCATCAAATGCCGACCGTATTACCTCCCGAGAGAATTTTAATCAGTCATCATCACTGCCGTGTATATTCCCCCTGGCCTCCACAATCACCCGACCGCAGAGTGAAGGAAAAGCAGCCAACAAGTGTTCAGCATATGTGGGAACTCCTTCAAGACTGTTCGAAAAGCATTCCAGGTGAAGCTGGTTGAGAGAATGCCAAGAGTGTGCAAAGCTGTCATCAAGGCAAAGGGTGGCTACTTTGAAGAATCTCAAATATATTTTGATTTGTTTAACACTTTTTTGGTTACTACATGATTCCATATGTGTTATTTAATAGTTTTGATGTCTTCACTATTATTCTACAATGTAGAAAATAGTACAAATAAAGAGAACCCTTGAATGAGTAGGTGTGTCCAAACTTTTGACTGGTACTGTATGTGGAAGCGACTCCTGACAATTACTTATTATAAATGGAAAGCCAGCCACGGACACCAACTCCTCGCTCCCGGACAAGCTAAACACCTTATTCGCCCTCTTCAAGGAAAAAAGTATATCGATCCGCCAACGTGGGCCCTCGCTGCGCACAAGGACTGTGTGCTCTCGTTCAACGTGGCCGACGTAAGTAATTTAAACGTGTTAACCCTCGCAAGCCTGCCGAACAAGACAAAATCCCAAGCCGCGTCCTCACAGCATGTGCAGACCAGCTGTGGTGAAGGTAGGCAACAACACCTCCACCACGCTGATCCTCAACACGAGGGGCCATCAGGGGTGCGTGCACAGCCCCCTCCTGTACTCCCTGTTCACCCATGACTGCATGGCGACGCACGTCTCCAAATCATTCATCAAGTTTGCTGACAACACAACAGTGCTAGACCTGATTATGCAAATAGTCAGGGTAGCCATTTGATTAGATGTTCAGGAGTCTTATGGCTTGGGGGCAGAAGCTGTTTAGAAGCCTCTTGGACCTAGACTTGGCGCTCCGGTACCACTTGCCGTGCGGTAACAGAGAGAACAGTCTATGACTAGGGTGGCTGGAGTCTTTGACCATTTTAGGGCCTTCCTCTGACACCGCCTGGTATAGAGGTCCTGGATGGCAGGAAGTTTGACCCCAGTGATGTACTGTGCCATATGCACTACCCTCTGTAGTGATGCAACCAGTCAGGATTGTCACGATCGTCATAAACAGTGGACCAAGGCGCAGCGTGATAGGCGTACATCTTTTAATTGAGTACTTTATACACTACAACAAAACAACAAAACGATACGTGAAGTCTAAGGTTCACCAACACAAACCTACACAGAACAAGATCCCACAAATAGCTATTCCAAACAGGCTGCCTAAGAATGGTTCCCAATCAGAGACAACGAGAATCAGCTGCCTCTGATTGGGAACCACCCTGGCCAACATAGATCTACATGATCTAGAACATAACATAGAAAATACAACATAGATAATCCACACCCTGGCTCAACATATAAGAGTCCCCAGAGCCAGGGCGTGACAGTACCCCCCCCCCAAGGCGCGGACTGCGACCGCGCCAACCAAAACCAACAGGGGAGGGACCGGGTGGGCATTCCGCCTCGGAGGCGGATCCGGCTCCGGGCGTGACTACCACTCTCTCGCTACCCACCCGTAGCGCCCCTGGTCTGGTCTGGCCCCGCTGGCCGGAGCTGGACTGGACATCGGTGGAGCGGATTGCTTAGGCTCCGTTGTGGAGCAGCTGACCGGTACCTGACCAGGCACCGGTGAAACGGGCACGGGCTGTGCCGGACTGACGACGCGCACCACAGGCTTGGTGCGGGGAGCAGGAATGGGCCGGACCGGGCTGACGACGCGCACCCCTGGCTTGGTGCGGGGAGCAGGAATGGACCGGACCGGGCTGACGATGCGCACCACAGGCTTGGTGCGGGGAGCAGGAATGGACCGGACCGGGCTGACGAAGCGCACCACTGGCTTGGTGCGGGGAGCAGGAACAGGCCGGCCAGGCTGGCAACGCGCACCACAGGCTTGGTGCGGGGAGCAGGAACAGGCCGGGCCGGGCTGGCGACGCGCACCATTGGCTTGGTGCGGGGAGCAGGAACAGGCCGGGCCGGGCTGACGATGCGCACCACAGGCTTGGTGCGGGGAGCAGGAACAGGCCGGGCCGGGCTGGCGACGTGCACCATTGGCTTGGTGCGAGGGACAGGAACAGGCCGGACCGCACTGGGAACACACACCACTGGCCTTATACGGGGATCAGGAACGGGCCGGACCGAGCTGGTGACACACTTCAGTACCTCTCGCCGTGCCTCTACACTTTCCTTCCCTCTAATGACCAATGGCCCCCGTAACCTGGTGGCCTTCTCTCCATGTCCACAAACTCTCCCTTTATCTGCCTCCAGCAGCCCCGTCGTCCATGCCATGTGCCCCCCCCAAAAAAAATTATTGGGGGTGCCTCTCGCCTGTCCGACGACGACCCGGTTGGCGCCGCTTCTCCTCTCCTGCCTGGGTCTCCCCTTTCATCGCCCTCCGGTAACGGACGGCCCCCTCCTCCGTAATCTGCCCCCAACCGAGGAGGACATCCACTAACGTTACCTCCTGCGTGTGCTCCTGGACACGCTGCTTGGTCCAGTATTGGTGGGATCTTCTGTCACGATCGTCATAAACAGTGGACCAAGGCGCAGCGTGATAGGCGTACATCTTTTAATTGAGTACTTTATACACTACAACAAAACAACAAAACGATACGTGAAGTCTAAGGTTCACCAACACAAACCTACACAGAACAAGATCCCACAAATAGCTATGCCAAAACAGGCTGCCTAAGTATGGTTCCCAATCAGAGACAACGAGAATCAGCTGCCTCTGATTGGGAACCACCCTGGCCAACATAGATCTACATGATCTAGAACATAACATAGAAAATACAACATAGATAATCCACACCCTGGCTCAACATATAAGAGTCCCCAGAGCCAGGGCGTGACAAGGATGCTCTTGATGGTGCAGCTGTAGAACCTTTTGAGGATCTGAGGACCCATGCCAAATCTTTTAGGTCTCCTTAGGGGGAATAGGTTTTGTCGTGCCCTCTTAATGACTGTCTTGGTGTGCTTGGACCATGTTAGTTTGTTGGCGATGTGGACACCAAGGAACTTGAAGCGCTCAACCTGCTCCACTACAGCCCCGTCGATGAGAATGGGGGCGTGCTCGGTCCTCTTCTTTTTCCTGTAGTCCACGATAATCTCCTTTGTCTAGATCACGTTGAGGGAGAGATTGTTGTCCTGGCATCACACAGCCAGGTCTCTGACCTCCTCCCTATAGGCTGTCTCGTCGTTGTCGGTGATCAGGCCTACCACTGTTGTGTCATCGGCAAACTTAATGAGGGTGTTGGAGTCGTGCCTAGTCATGCAGTCATGAGTGAACAGGGAGTACAGGAGGGGTCTGAGCACACACCCCTGAGGGCCCCATGTTGAGGATCAGCGTGGCGGATGTGTTGTTACCTACCCTTACCACCTTGGGGCGGCCCGTCAGGAAGTCCAGTATCCAGTTGCAGAGGGAGGTGTTTAGTCCCAGGGTCCTTAGCTTAGTGATGAGCTTTGAGGGCACTATGGTGTTGAATGCTGAGCTGTAGTCAATGAACAGCATTCTCACGTAGGTGTTCCTTTTGTCCAGGTGTGAAAGGGCAGTGTGGACCGCAATTGAGATTGCATCATCTGTGGATCTGTTGGAGCGGTATGCAAATTGGAGCGGGTCTAGGGTTTCTGGGATAATGGTGTTGATGTGAGCCATGACCAGCCTTTCAAAGCACTTCATGGCTACAGACGTGAGTGCTACGGGTCGGTAGTCATTTAGGCAGGTTACCTTAGTGTTCTTGGACACAGGGACTATGGTGGTCTGCTTGAAACATGTTGGTATTACAGACTCAGACAGGGAGAGGTTGAGTGAAGACACTTCCCATTTGGTCAGCGCATGCTCGGAGTACACGTCCTGGTAATCCGTCTGGCCCTGCAGCCTTGTGAATGTTGACCTGTTTAAAGGTCTTACTCAAATCGGCTATGGAGAGCGTGATCACACAGTCATCCGGAACATCTGATGCTCTCATGCATGTTTCAGTGTTACTTGCCTCGAAGCAAGCATGGAAGTAATTTAACTCGTCTGATAGGCTCGTGTCACTGGGCAGCTTGCGGCTGTGCTTCCCTTTGTAGTATGTAATAGTTTGCAAGCCCTGCCACATCTGAGGAGCATAGGAACCGGTGTAGTATGATTCGATCTTAGTCCTGTATTGATGCTTTGCCTGTTTGATGATTCGTCGGAGGGCATAGCGGGATTTCTTATAAGCTTCCGGGTTAGAGTCCCGCTCCTTGAAAGCGGCAGCTCTACATTTTAGCTCAGTGCGGATGTTGCCTGTAATCCATGGCTTCTGGTTGGGGTATGTACGTACAGTCACTGTGGGGATGATGTCATCGATGCACTTATTGGTGAAGCCAGTGACTGATGTGGTGTACTCCTCAATGCCATCGGAAGAATCCCGGAACATATTCCAGTCTGTGCTAGCAAAACAGTCCTGTAGCTTAGCATCTGCTTCATCTGACCACTTTTTTATTGACCGAGTCACTGGTGCTTCCTGCTTTAGTTTTTGCTTGTAAGCAGGAATCAGGAGGATAGAAATATGGTCAGATTTGCCAAATGGAGGGCGAGGGAGAGCTTTGTACGCGTCTCTGTGTGTGGAGTAAAGGTGGTCTAGAGTTTTTTTCACTCTGGTTGCACATTTAACATGCTGTGTGTGTGGCGTGCTGTGCATTGGATATCCAGAGAGATAGATGGATGTCCCTCAAGCTATAGACAGGACAGCACTAACCATCTGCTCTCTCATCTCCTGACCTGGCAAATATAGGCTCTGTGAATCTCTCACCCACACACACACATTCGCGTGCAAACAAGTGCAAACACAGGCTCACAGGCAGGCGTGTGCACACACACACACAAACACACACACACACACACTGATTGCTTTTTATAAGAATTTGAAGCTTTTACGAGGTGTTGTCCTGTACTAAACCATGCTCCAGCAACACTATTTAATCCTGAGAGGGCAGAACAAAAGCTACAGTAGCATGAAGAGATAATCCCCAAACGTGAGTCTCTTCTAATCAAAGTAACCCCTTCCCCCCCTCCCTCTCTTCCACCCTCCTTTCCTCTCTTCACTCCCTCCCACCATCCTCTCGTACCCTCCCCGCCTCTACCTTTCCCCAGCTTCCATCCTTCCCTCCCCTTCTACCTACCTTTTTAACTCCCTCCCTCCCTCCCTTCCTACCCACCCCACCTCTACCCTTTCCCTTCCATCCTTAACTCTATCCCTCTGACCGACACCTCTAGCCCTTCATTTATCCCCTCACATCCATCCGCTGTATCCCTCTCTCTCTCTTGCCCTCATCTCTCTCCCCCTTCCATCTGTATGTCTGTCTGAGCATGTCTGAATGACACCACAGCCATAAAACTCTAGCAGCCAGAAATGCAAGATTACGTCAAAAACAAAAGCATACTTCTCTCATTGTCACCTTTTGGGACACCTTTTTCTGGGATACATTTCTCACAAAGTGTTACACACAACCTGGCCATTAAAGCCCCAAAGAGAAGGCAGAGACAGAGGTAGGGGCAGCAGTGAGGTACAACTGGAGTTCCTGCTATAGGCTATAACTCAGTGATCTGTAGTGATGCTATCAGTGAGAAGGCTGGGGCCTTAGGCAGGCCAGGGACACCGAGTGGTTTTCACTGTTAATCACCGCTATCTCTGCTCCAAATCACTGCCTCACTCACATCACATCACATCTGATCCCAACACACACATGACGCACGCATGCACAAACACACACAGGCCCACGCATGCACATACACACACAGGCCCACGCATGCACATACACACAGGACACACTGGGGAGCACAGCAGCAGCACACACACACACCCGTACGCGCACACAGCCCTGGTTAGACTGTACTGCAGACCTGCTCTGATCACAGTTGTTTAGCGCTAAAGAGACAATCAATTGTTAACATCATTTTTGTTTCCATAAAGACAAACTCCGGAAGAAAGAATGCTGGTTAGCTATCATCTCAATGTCAATGCAGAGAATCTGTTAGACTGAAGGGAACACACACACATACACACACTGTCAGTTGGACTCTTGCTTCTCACAGCCCTGTCGTTATGGAAACGCGGTTGACGGGCGGCTGGCCCGGGGTCCACAGTGTCGACACCACCGGTACTGGATCTGTCTGTGTTGCTATGGTGACCGCAGAACGAGTGTACAAGGTGTGTGTGTGTGTGTGTATGTACGAATGTGTGTGTAGGCGAAATGTACACTTATGTAACAGCATCATGACCAAACAAACTCAATCATGCATGACTTATAACAGAACAGAGAGAGAGAGAGAGGGAGAGAGAAGATTGAGGAGAGGAAAATAGAGTGTATAGGAAGGTAGAGGCAGGAATAACAAAACAGAAATAGGTAGAGAAACAAATACAGGGGGGAGAGAGAGAGAGAGAGAGAGAGGGGGAGAGAGATGTATAGAATAGATGCAGCATTTCAGTCAGTGTTAAAGAACACAGGGGATAGCCTCTAACATAGCCTGATCTCTCTGTCTCTCTCTCGCTCCCTCCTCCCTATCCAATTGGTCACACCCAAACAACCACTGCATTGGGACAAGATAAAAAGGGGAAGAGAATGAGGGTGAAAGATGGGGAGCTGCTATAATAGATTCCATCTGGTGGAAGATAAGAAAGTGCTGAGAGTGAAGAGAGAGAGAGAGAGAGAGAGAGAGAGAGAGAGAGAGAGAGAGAGAGAGAGAGAGAGAGAGAGAGAGAGAGAGAGAGAGAGAGAGAGAGAGAGAGAGAGAGAGAAACAGAAAGAGAGAGAGAGAGAGAGAGAGAGAGAGAGAGAGAGAAACAGAAAGAGAGAGAGAGAGAGAGAGAGAGAGAGCGAGAGAGAGAGAGAGAGAGAGAGAGAGAGATAAAGAGAGAGAGAGAGAAAGAGAGAGAGAGAGAGAGAGAGAGAGAGAGAGAGAGAGAGAGAGAGAGAGAGAGAGAGAGAGAGAGACAAAGAGAGAGAGAAAGAGAGAGAGAGAGAGAGAGAGAGAGAGAGAGAGAGAGAGAGAGAGAGAGAGAGAGAGTGGAGGGCAGATGAAGGTCAAAACTAAAGAGAGAGGGAAGAGGTCAATGATTTCTACACGTGTGTGTGCTATCATTATGAGGGAATAGAATAGAAGAGATGTGGAAAGCCTGTTTCCTTCAATGCTCTGTAGGGCCATCAGAGAGTTCAGCGTGAACTGTGCATTAGAGACTGGGATCCTCTGTTGTTAATCCCAAAACAAGCAAGAACTCAGATGACCCCTGTGATCCCTGATTTACAGTTATACAGCTTTACTGGGTTGCCTCTGTCGTTCCTTCCTTCCTTCAATCCTTCCTTCCATGAGATAATCACTGATCTAACATGATTAGAGATTAATAAAAAAGGTTCACAATCATCCTATTCATTTCATCCAATCATCTCATGTCAGGCCAGTGATTAAGGAGGATGAAACAAAGTAACTTTAAATCTTTCTAATAGTGCTTTTAAAGGCATGTAGTATGTATGTCCTCAGAGGGCCTTGGGTTTAAAAGCAGTCTGACTGTGTGTGTGTGTTGTGTGTTTGTGCATGTGTCTGTGTGTGTGAGAGTAAATGTAAAACAAGGACCACTTAACCTGGCTCTACTCAGATGTGAGTTGTTCTTGTTTATAACTGAACCATACACCAGCGGTTCCCAACTTTTTCAATTCCGGGGACCACCAAATCACAGTCAAAAGCTCTTGAGGACCACCATTCGCGGAATTGTAGAGTTAACTTAAAATATCTTGGCGGTCAAATTTAGTACATTTTAGCAGTGAATGTAACACGTTAAAGGATTATAAACAATTTGCATTGTGAAGAGTAATGTAACATTGCTCATAATATCATTAATACTGTTATTATTTTTGGAAGATTTTTTGTTTTACGAAACACACACACACGCACACACACACACACAAACCTGCAATACATGAACCTGGAATACAGAGACAACCTTTTAAGAGCTCTGACATGACTGGTTAATGATGTGATACACGGAATACATGAGTATATGAACAGTAGAGCGCACAGTGCAAACACACACACACTCAGTATCTCTCTCAAACACAAATTTTTTTTTGCATAACACTACAGTAACGTTAGCGTACTGTCCTGCCTAGCTACATTAGCCTACATTATTATTGGATAAGAGGTTGTTAGAGGTGAGAGGTAAACCAGATATTCTGTAGTAAAAGCATTGTGATGACGCATCACTGACGCAACACAACCCCACAAAATACAGTAGCTGACAGGTGGGAATAGTGGTGTATGAATTGTACTGTCCTGTCCTGCCCGGATTACAGATGACGGTATGAGGGTTTAAATGTCTGGACAAAGAGCATTCTTAAAGTGCACTCAAGGTAGGAAACAGGGAAAGAACACACACACCAGACCCAGACACGCAGGCAAAGACATACACACACACACACACACACTCACGCACAATATGCATTACAAGTGCGAGAGAAGACACCATAGGCCCCAATACAGCTAAAGAAAAGGTAGGCCTAAATTGTCAGCTTCCTGCTTCCCCTGTTTGTCTCCTGGCCTCTAGAGGTCAGCTGTGTTCCCCTTTGCCTTAGTTCTTCCTCATGTGTCCTAATTAGCTTATCCAGGTCACCTGTGCCTTGTTTCCCCTTGTGTATTTTAGCTGTGTGTTTTCCCCTTGTTTGTCACTTGGTTATTGCGTCCTGACTGTGTGTCTCCTGCTTTGTCTCACCGTGTCTGTCCTAGTAAGTTTTTGAAGTTATCTTTAGTTTGTTTTTCTCCCTCGTGGAGTTGTTTTGTTTTGCCTCCTGTTTTGTGAACATTAAATCTACTTGCCTGGAGTATTGCCTTGGGTGTTTCATTTGGGTCCTACAACATCTCCTCTGTGGCTAAGGGGTAGTACCCCCAGCTCTACACTTCTGAGACCGGAGTTCTAACCCGGATTGTGACAGAATAACCAAGTCAATCATGGACCCAGAAACACTCAGTTCCCAGGACCTGTTGGCGGTGATCATTCGACATGAGGCTTCTTTCCAGCGCCATGAAGCCGTTCTCAGCCGACAAGAGGAGCTGATGGCTAGACATTCTCAACTCCTGGCCGAAATGATGAGTTCCCTTCACCAGCTCTTTGAACGCCTCCTTGGTCCTCCCCTTCCCCCGGTCACCTCCCAGTGACGACAGGCCTTCTCGGTTGGCGGAGCCCCGACTACCACCTCCCAAGCCCTTTTCTGGGGATCCAAGCTCTTGCCAGGGTTTCCTCACCCAATGCTCCCTCACCTTCGAGCTCCAACCCTCAAGTTTTCCCACAGACCGTTCCAAGATTGCCTACCTCATTACCCTTCTTTCAGACAAGGCGCTCGCCTGGGCCTCTGCGGTGTGGCAGTCCCAGGAGGCCTGTTGTGACTCCCACGCTGCATTTGTAGAAGAGTTCAAGCGGGTGTTCGATCATCCTGTCAGTGGGCGGGAGGCTTCCAAGCGCCTACTGTCTCTCCGTCAGGGCCCCCGAAGCACGGCAGATTTTGCCATTGAGTTCCGAACCATGGCAGCAAGGAGCGGATGGAATGATGAAGCGCTGAGGGTCTGCTTTCAGGGAGGGTTATCTGAGCCCCTTCAAGATGAGTTAGCCACCCGTGAACCAGCTGAAGATCTCGAGTCCCTCATAGCCTTGGCCATCCGCCTGGACAATCGTCTAAGAGAGCGGAGAACGGCTCGCCGTCAGGTGTCTCAGTCCCAAGTTCCTCTGAGCAGCTCTGTTTCTCCTGTTTGGACTCCGTCATTCAGAGCTGCCCGGCTCCTGAACTGCCCCAGGATTCCCCGGAGAGCATGCAGTTAGGCCGTTCCAGGCTTTCTTCCAACGAAAGGGAACGTCGCATGAGGGAGCGTCGGTGCCTCTACTGCGGGGTTGCCGGCCACTTCCGCTCCACTTGCCCCGAGCTTTCGGGAAACGCCTGTCCCGCCCAGCTACAGGAGGGTTGTGATGGGGGAAAATTAGAGCTCCTCCCTACTAACGCGGTCCTAGCTATTCCAGCCACTCTGTCCTGGGAGGGCCACCAGCATCGGGTCCAGGCTATGATCGATTCCGGTGCCGCAGGTGATTTTATGGATGTAACCTTGGCTAAGGAACTTAAGATCCCTACCCAACTACTTCCTCAACCCCAGGCAGTTACAGCCTTAGATGGCAGACCTCTGGAACCAGGAAAAGTTACTGAGGCGACTCAGTCCCTGCGACTTACCATCTCTCAACACCAGCAGGAGGAGACCTTCTATCTCATTGACTCTCCCGAGTATCCTATTATCCTGGGTCACCCTTGGCTATGCAGACATAATCCCCAGATCGACTGGCCTACTGGCACCATTCTTAGCTGGGGTCCCACTTGCCAACTCACCTGCATGCTTCAGAGTTCCTCAGCCCCTAGTACCCAGTTTCAAGAGTCTGTTGACGTCTCCCGAGTCCCCAGTGTTTACCATCGGTTCAAGGCAGTGTTCAGCAAGGCCCGGGCCACTGCCTTACCGCCTCATCGCACTTATGACTGTGCCATTGATCTACTCCCTGGGTGCTGCCCTCCTAGAGGTCGGATCTTTCCTTGTCCTCCCCGAGCACGCAGCTATGGACACCTACATTAAGGAGTCCTTGGCAGCCGGCCTCATCTATGCCTCTACTTCCCCGGCTGGGGCGGGCTTCTTTTTTGTTGAAAAGAAAGACGGGGGTCTGAGGCCTTGTATTGATTACCGGGGACTCAACAAGATCACGGTTCGGAATCGATACCCTCTTCCGCTCATGGCCACTGCTTTTGAGCTGCTTCAAGGGGCTTCCATTTTTACTAAGCTGGATCTCCGCAATGCTTACCATCTCGTGCGGATCCGGCCAGGAGACGAATGGAAGACGGCGTTCAACACGCCCACGGGACACTATGAATATCGGGTGATGCCGTTCGGGCTCACCAATGCCCCCGCAGTATTCCAAGCCCTGATTAATGATGTTCTCCGGGATATGCTTAATCTGTTCGTCTTCGTGTACCTGGACGATATCCTCATCTTCTCGAGGTCACTGAAGGAACATGAGGGGCATGTTAGCCGGGTTCTCCAGAGGCTCCTTGACAATCACCTCTACGTTAAGCCTGAGAAGTGTGAATTTCATGTTTCTCAGACTCAGTTTCTCGGGTTTATTGTCACTCCCGGGCACCTAGAGATGGATCCCAAGAAGGTCAAGGCGGTCCACGATTGGCCCACACCTGCCACGGTCAAGGAGGTTCAACGGTTCATTGGCTTTTCTAACTTCTATCGGAAGTTCATCAAGAATTTCAGCTCGGTGGTAGCCCCCTTGACGACGCTTACCAAGGGAGGAGGGACCAAGATTCACTGGGGTCCGGAAGCAGCAGGGGCCTTCGAGGATCTCAAGCGCCGCTTCACTTCTGCTCCGATTCTGGTGACCCCTGACCCAGAGAGACCTTTCGTGGTGGAGGTGGACGCCTCAGAGGTGGGGGGTGGGAGCCGTCCTGTCACAGAGGGGTGCGGATGGGAGATTACACCCTTGTGCCTTCATGTCTCGCCGCCTGTCTGAGGCCGAGCGCAACTACCACGTGGGGGATCTAGAGTTGCTTGCGGTAAAACTGGCCTTGGAAGAGTGGCGCCATTGGCTTGAGGGGGCTCAGCACCCTTTCCAGGTTCTCACAGACCACAAGAACCTGGAATATCTCCAACAGGCTAAGCGGATGAACCCTCGGCAAGCACGATGGTCCCTTTTCTTTAATCGATTCCAGTTCCTCCTGACTTACCGACCTGGCACCAAGAACGTCAAGCCGGATGCTCTGTCTCGAGTCTATTCTCCCGAGGTACAAGAGAAGCCCTTGGCATCGATTATTCCGAGGTCTAGGATCGTCGCACCTCTTCAGTGGGAACTAGAAAGAGGGGTACGAGAAGCTCTTGCCCATGAGCCCGATCCAGGCGGTGGTCCTGCCGGTCGCCTGTACGTTCCTCTCTCGGTTCGGGCCCGCGTCTTGCAGTGGGGTCATGAGTCGCCCTTGACATGCCATCCTGGCAGTGCTCGCACACTGGAGTTCCTCCGACGGCGGTTTTGGTGGCCGTCCATCAAGAAGGACGTGCAGGTCTATGTTGAGGCCTGCCCTGTGTGCAACCAGGGAAAGTCGACACGCCAGCGACCCCAGGGACTGCTCCATCCCTTACCTGTTCCTCGAAGGCCATGGTCACACCTTTCTCTGGACTTTGTTACGGGACTTCCTCTATCCCAGGGCAACACCGTCATCCTTGTGGTGGTAGACCGTTTCTCTAAGGCTGCCCGGTTTATTCCCCTGCCCAAACTGCCCTCGGCTAAGGAGACTGCTGAGCTCCTCATGAACCATGTCTTCCGGATATTTGGCATTCCCTGACGTGGTCTCTGACCGAGGTCCCCAATCTCGTCCCGGTTTTGGGGGGCCTTCTGCAGGCTTATTGGGGCCACAGCCAGCCTATCGTCAGGATTCCATCCAGAGTCTAATGGCCAAACGGAACGGATTAATCAGGATCTGGAGACCACCCTGCGGTGTATGGCGGCCAGTAATCCCACGTCTTGGGCCACCTATATCATTTGGGCTGAATATGCCCACAACACCCTCCAGTCCTCAGCCACCGGATTGTCCCCCTTCGAATGCCAGTTCGGTTACAACCCTCCATTATTTCCAGAGGAAGAGGCGCAAGTTGGTGTTCCCTCGGCCCAGCGCTTTGTCCAACGCTGTAGGCGGACCTGGAAGAAGGCCAGGTGTACCCTCCTTCGGACCTCCCAGAGATACCAAAGTCAGGCTAATCGCCACCGCCGGACGGCCCCTAGTTTCCGAGCTGGTCAGAGAGTTTGGTTGGCCACTAAGAACTTGCCCCTCCGGGTCGAATCCAAGAAGCTTTCCCAGAGATACATCGGCCCTTTCCGCATTGCTAGAAAGGTTAACCCTGTTTCGTATCGTGTAGTTCTGCCTCGCTCCCTTAGAGTTAACCCCACTTTTCATGTTTCACTCCTTAAACCTGTCTTGTCTTCTCCTTTTGCCCCCCACACAGACCCCCGCCACCTCCCAGGATCATAGACGGCCAGCCAGCCTACACAGTCCGCCGGATACTGGACTCCCGGAGGGTCCAGAACTCTCTGCAGTATCTGGTGGACTGGGAGGGCTACGGGCCAGAGGAGCGCTCCTGGGTTCCAGCCAGGGACATCCTGGACCCAGGGTTGATCCGAGATTTTCGCACCCTGGGGCCAGGGTGTTCTGGAAGGAACGTCAGGAGTCGTTCCTAGAGGAGGGGGTCCTGTCAGCTTCCTGCTTCCCCTGTTTGTCTCCTGGCCTCTAGAGGTCAGCTGTGTTCCCCCTTTGCCTTAGTTCTTCCTCATGTGTCCTAATTAGCTTATCCAGGTCACCTGTGCCTTGTTTCCCCTTGTGTATTTTAGCTGTGTGTTTTCCCCTTGTTTGTCACTTGGTTATTGCGTCCTGACTGTGTGTCTCCTGCTTTGTCTCACCGTGTCTGTCCTAGTAAGTTTTTGAAGTTATCTTTAGTTTGTTTTTCTCCCCTCGTGGAGTTGTTTTGTTTTGCCTCCTGTTTTGTGAACATTAAATCTACTTGCCTGGAGTATTGCCTTGGGTGTTTCATTTGGGTCCTACAACATCTCCTCTGTGGCTAAGGGGTAGTACCCCCAGCTCTACACTTCTGAGACCGGAGTTCTAACCCGGATTGTGACATAAATGTTACAATGAACTGAAATTCAGCTGCATAGACGCATGCGGTAAAGAGATCAATCAAACTCGACCAAAACAATGAAATGCCATGGCAACGCCACTCACGCGTACCCCCGTGGCAGAAAGATTCAGAATCTCCTCATTGCCCAAATCAAAATTAGCCCACATTTAGGTTATTGTTTATATGTGTATTTCACACTATTTTGGGGTAAAAATCTGAGAAAAATGCTTGTATTATGTCAACCCCAATACATATTCATGTCATCCTCACCAATCAACTGCATTACACTTAAAAGCGGCTTCAAGTACCACCACCAATTTCTACTGGCTAGCTGTGCTACCAGCTTGTACGAACAGGAATTAGCATGTAGCTGACATTTCTTCTAACCCCGTAAATAACTATTTCTAAATATTATACAGCGTAAATAGCCAAATATATCCAAATCTGATTTTTTTATTATAATAATAATAATAACAATAATAATAACAAATGTATAAAGCACATTTCCAATGCTCATGAGGTAGAAAACAAAACACAAACAAAATTCAGCAAAAATATATAAAAAGAAGAAAAAACTATCACAATACATCAAACCATTACCTACTAATACAAAATATAGACTTAAAGCAGATTAAGCGATCAAACATTAAAAGCTAGCTTAAATAGGTAGGTCTATAGTTGTGTTTCAAACAAGGAAATTGAAGCTGCCTCCTTGACATGTGTAGGTAGAGCATTCCAGAGCTGAGGGGCCACATGTGAGAAGGCCCTGTCACTCATGCTGCACAGGTTTGTGGCTGGTGTGACCAGGCTGTTTGAGTCTGATGATCGTAGTGTGCGTGCTGGGGAATACTTCTCTAGAAGTTGGCATATGTATTTAGGTGCATCACCCTTGAGGGCCTTAAAGGTGAGCAGCAGAATCTTAAATGTGATCCTGTATTGAACAGCAAGCCAATGGAGGTTGAATAAAACTGGGGTGATGTGAGTTATTTGTGTAGATTGTGACACCATCCTGGCAGCTGCGTTCTGGATCATCTGGATATGAGACAGTAGCCTTACTGGGATACACACACATACAGTTGAAGTCGGAAGTTTACATACACTTAGGTTGGAGTCATTAAAACTAGTTTTTCAACCACTCCACAAATTTCTTGTTAACAAACTATAGTTTTGGCAAGTCGGTTAGGAAATCTACTTTGTGCATGACACAAGTAATTTTTCCAACAATTGTTTACAGACAGATTATTTCACTTATAATTCACTGTATCACAATTCCAGTGGGTCAGAAGTTACACTAAATTACACTAAGTTGACTGTGCCTTTAAACAGCTTGGAAAATTCCAGAAAATGATGTCATGGCTTTAGAAGCTTCTGATAGGCTAATTGACATCATTTGAGTCAATCGGAGATGTACCTGTGGATGTATTTCAAGGCCTACCTTCAAACTCAGTGCCTCTTTGCTTGACATCATGGAAAAATCAAAAGAAATCAGCCAAGTCCTCAGAAATACAATTGTAGACCTCCACAAATCTGGTTCATCCTTGGGAGCAATTTCCAAATGCCTGAAGGAACCACGTTCATCTGTACAAACAATAGTACGCAAGTATAAACACCATGGGACCACGCAGCCATCATACCGTTTAGGAAGGAGACGCGTTCTCCTAGAGATGAACGTACTTTGGTGCGAAAAGTGCAAATCAATCCCAGAATAACAGCAAAGGACCTTGTGAAGATGCTGGAGGAAACAGGTACAAAAGTATCTATATCCACAGTAAAACGAGTCCTATATCGACATAACCTGAAAGGCCGCTCAGCAAGGAAGAAGCCACTGCTCCAAAACCGCCATAAAAAAGCCAGACTACGGTTTGCAACTGCACATTGGGACAAAGATCTTACTTTTTGGAGAAATGTCCTCTGGTCTGATGAAACAAAAATAGAACTGCTTGGCCATAATGACCATTGTTATGTTTGGAGGAAAAAGGGGAAGGCTTGCAAGCCGAAGAACACCATCCCAACCGTGAAGCACGGGGGTGGCAGCATCATGCTGTGGGGGTGCTTTGCTGCAGGAGGGACTGGTGCACTTCACAAAATAGATGGCATCATGAGGAAGGAAAATTATGTGGATATATTGAAGCAACAACAAGACATCAGTTAGGAAGTTAAAGCTTGGTCACAAATGGGTCTTCCAAATGGACAAGGACACCATGCATACTTCCAAAGGGGGGCAAAATGGCTTAAGGACAACAAAGTCAAGGTAATGGAGTGGCCATCACAAAGCTCTGACCTCAATCCTATAGAAAATGTGTGGGCATAACTAAAAAGGCGTGTGCGAGCAAGGAGGCCTACAAACCTGACTCAGTTACACCAGCTCTGCTAGGAGGAATGGGCCAAAATTCACCCAACTTATTGTGGAAAGCTTGTGGAAGGCTACCCAAAACTTTTGACCCAAGTTAAACAATTTAAAGGCAATGCTACCAAATATTAATTGAGTGTACAGTAGGGGAAAAAAGTATTTAGTCAGCCACCAATTGTGCAAGTTCTCCCACTTAAAACGATGAGAGAGGACTGTAATTTTCATCATAGGTACACGTCAACTATGACAGACAAAATGAGAAAAAAAAATCCAGAAAATCACATTGTAGGATTTTTAATGAATTTATTTGCAAATTATGGTGGAAAATAAGTATTTGGTCAATAACAAAAGTTTCTCAATACTTTGTTATATACCCTTTGTTGGCAATGACACAGGTCAAATGTTTTCTGTAAGTCTTCACAAGGTTTTCACACACTGTTGCTGGTATTTTGGTCCATTCCTCCATGCAGATCTCCTCTAGAGCAGTGATGTTTTGGGGCTGTCGCTGGGCAACACAGACTTTCAACTCCCTCCAAAGATTTTCTATGGGGTTGAGATCTGGAGACTGGCTAGGCCACTCCAGGACCTTGAAATGCTTCTTACGAAGCCACTCCTTCGTTGCCCTGGCGGTGTGTTTGGGATCATTGTCATGCTGAAAGACCCAGCCACGTTTCATCTTCAATGCCCTTGCTGATGGAAGGAGGTTTTCACTTAAAATCTCACGATACATGGCCCCATTCATTCTTTCCTTTACACGGATCAGTCGTCCTGGTCCCTTTGCAGAAAAACAGCCCCAAAGCATGATGTTTCCACCCCCATGCTTCACAGCAGGTATGGTGTTCTTTGGATGCAACTCAGCATTCTTTGTCCTCCAAACACAACGAGTTGAGTTTTTACCAAAAAGTTATATTTTGGTTTCATCTGACCGTATGACATTCTCCCAATCCTCTTCTGGATCATCCAAATGCACTCTAGCAAACTTCAGACGGGCCTGGACATGTACTGGCTTAAGCAGGGGGACACGTCTGGCACTGCAGGATTTGAGTCCCTGGCGGCGTAGTGTGTTACTGATGGTAGGCTTTGTTACTTTGGTCCCAGCTCTCTGCAGGTCATTCACTAGGTCCCCCCGTGTGGTTCTGGGATTTTTACTCACCGTTCTTGTGATCATTTTGACCCCACAGGGTGAGATCTTGCGTGGAGCCCCAGATCGAGGGAGATTATCAGTGGTCTTGTATGTCTTCCATTTCCTAATAATTGCTCCCACAGTTGATTTCTTCAAACCAAGCTGCTTACCTATTGCAGATTCAGTCTTCCCAGCCTGGTGCAGGTCTACAATTTTGTTTCTGGTGTCCTTTGACAGCTCTTTGGTCTTGGCCATAGTGGAGTTTGGAGTGTGACTGTTTGAGGTTGTGGACAGGTGTCTTTTATACTGATAACAAGTTCAAACAGGTGCCATTAATACAGGTAACGAGTAGAGGACAGAGGAGCCTCTTAAAGAAGAAGTTACAGGTCTGTGAGAGCCAGAAATCTTGCTTGTTTGTAGGTGACCAAATACTTATTTTCCACCATAATTTGCAAATAAATTCATTAACAATCCTACAATGTGATTTTCTGGAGAAAAAAATTCTCAATTTGTCTGTCATAGTTGACGTGTACCTATGATGAAAATTACAGGCCTCTCTCATCTTTTGAAGTGGGAGAACTTGCACAATTGGTGGCTGACTAAATACTTTTTTCCCCCACTGTATGTAAACGTCTGACCCACTGGGAATATGATGAAATAAATACAAGTTGAAATAAATCATTCTCTCTACTATTATTCTGACATTTCACATTCTTAAAATAAAGTGGTGATCCTAACTGACCTAAGACAGGGAATTTCTACTAGGATTCAATGTCAGGAATTGTGAAAAACTGAGTTTAAATGTATTTGGCTAAGGTGTATATAATCTTCCGACTTCAACTGTACATATGCACACATGCACACACACACACACACACACACACACACACAAGTTGGCAATGGTTGGCAGTGGCAGTGATGCAGTAGTTAGAATACGTCACTGAAGGGAAGATACATGCGCGCACAAACACATATTGTAAATACTTTATTTGAATCCATCACAAAAAAAGGATCCAAACATTACAAAGATCCCTATTTGCATGGCACTCAAGGGTACAGAAAGCACCTCCTTCTCCAAACTGCGAGGCTGCCCACGACAGCTGAAACAGAGCAGTATCTAGCCAATTGCTTAGCCCTAGTTTTTGTCAGGCCTGCAATCTGGAGGCCACGCACTGCAAGCCTGTGTATGTGGCCGAGACTGTCGAATATCAGCGCCCCCAGCTTGCACCTACACCCGAGGCTGTCCAAGCGTGCCACAAGGGGCAGGTACTTAAGCAGCTTCTTGGAAAAGGCCTGCTCCATGTAGCCGTCAAATGCGCAGCCCACTTCCAAAATGAGCACCTCCCCCTGGCCTTCCCCCACAACAACAATACTTGGTGTATTTGGCACACAGGAAAACATATCAACATCAAACCAGCTTCCCCTTACACAAACATTTTTATGATTGTGTGCTGTTGGTGAGAACACTTGTCTCACCTCGCTGGCTATCAGGTCAACAAGGCGGTCATGTCTAGCAATGTACAAATTATTATATGAACACACAAACCATCATGAACCTGGAATACAGGGACAACCTTTCAAGAGCTCTGACATGACTGGATAATTATGTGATAAACAGAATACAATGAGTACATGAACAGTAGAGCGCACAGTACAAACACAAACACACACTCACTATCTCTCTCTCACGCACACAAAACATGGTATAACAGTACAGTAACGTTAGCGTACTGTCCTGTCTAGCTACATTAGCCTACATTATTATTGGATAAGAGGTTGTTAGAGGTGAGAGGTAAACCAGATCTTCTGTAGTAAAAGCATTGTGATGACGCATCACTGACGCAACACAACCCCACAAAATACAGTAGCTGACAGGTGGGAATAGTGGTGTATGAATTGTACTGTCCTGTCCTGCCCGGATTACAGATGACGGTATGAGGGTTTAAATGTCTGGACAAAGAGCATTCTTAAAGTGCACTCAAGGTAGGGCACAAGGAAATTACACACACACCTGACCCAGACACAGACACACAGACAAAGACATACACACACAGACACACAATATGCATTACAAGTGCGAGAGAAGACACAATAGGTCCCAATACAGCTAAAGAAAAGGTAGGCCTAAACATTACAATGAACTGAAATTCAGCTGCATAGATGCGTGTGGTAAAGAGATCAATCGAATTTGACCAAAACAATTCAATTCCATGGCAACGCCACTCACGCATCCCCCCGTGGCAGAAAGATCTAGAATCTCCTCATTGCCCAAATCAAAATTAGCCCACATTTAGGCTATTGTTTATTTGTGTATTTCACACTATTTTGGCGTAAAAATCAGAGTAAAATGCTTGTATGATGTCAACCCCAATACATGTTCATGTCATCGTCACCAATCAACTGCATTACACTTAAAAGCGGCTTCAATTACCACAACCAATTTCTATATGCTAGCTACAGTGCCTTGGAAAGGTATTCATCCCCCTTGGCGTTTTTCCTATTTTGTAGCATTACAACCTGTAATTTAAATGGATTTTTATTTGGATTTCGTGTAATGGACATACACAAAATAGTCAAAATTGGTGAAGTGAAATGAAAAAAATTACTTGTTTCAAAGAATTCTACAAAATAAATAACATTAAGGTGGTGCGTGCATATGTATTCACCCCCTTTGCTATCAAGCCCCTAAATAAGATGTGGTGCAACCAATTACCTTCAGAAGTAACATAATTATTTAAATGCCACCAATTAGTTTGATCTGTCACATGATCTCAGTATATACACCTGTTCTGAAAGGCCCCAGAGTCTGCAACACCACTAAGCAAGGGGCACGACCAAGCAAGCGGCACCATGAAGACCAAGGAGCTCTCCAAACAGGTCAGGGGCAAAGTTGTTGTCACGGATTCTGCCGAGGCTGCTCCTCCTCCTTGCTCGGGCAGGCTTCGGCGTTCGCCGTCCCCGGAGTACTAGCTACCACCGTTAGATGTTTCGATGTTAGATTGGTTTTGTCTGTCTATTGCACCTGTGTCCGTTTGTGTCTGATTATGTGTCCTATAAGTTGCCTGCTTTGTGTTGGTTAGTTTGTGTGTTATTGTACGCCTGTCCGTTGGTGCTGCTCTCTGTTTGTTGTTTTGTAGTTTACGCACAGTTTGCGTAATCGCTCGCCTCTGTTTTGTGTTGAGGCCGTTGTTTGTATTTTTGCCTAGTGGTTACTAGTAAAGTCTGTTGGACTAAGCTTCAGTGTCCTGCGCCTGACTCCCACACCACATTTACATCAGCCTTTGACAGTTGTGAAGAAGTACAGATCAGGGTTGGGTTATAAAAAAATATCTGAAACTTTGAACATCCCACGGAGCACCATTAAATCCATTATTAAAAAATGGAAAGAATATGGCACCACAACAAACCTGCCAAGAGAGGGCCGCCCACCAAAACTCACGGACTAGGCAAGGAGGCCATTAATCAGAGAGGCAACAAAGAAACCAAAGATAACCCTGAAGGAGCTGCAAAGCTCCACAGCGGAGATTGGAGTATCTGTCCATAGGACCACTTTAAGCCGTACACTCCACAAAGCTGGGCTTTACGGAAGAGTGGCCAGAAAAAGAGCCATTGCTTAAAGAAAAAATAAGCAAACACGTTTGGTGTTCGCCAAAAAGCATGTGGGAGACTCCCCAAACATATGGAAGAAGGTACTCTGGTCAGATGAGACTAAAATGTTGCTTTATGGCCATCAAGGAAAACGTTATGTCTGGCGCAAACCCAACACCTCTCATCACCCGAGAACACCATCCCCACAGTGAAGCATGGTGGTGGCAGCATCATGCTGTGGGGATGTTTTTCATCGGCATGGACTGCGATATTGAAGGAATGATGGATGGCGCTAAATACAGGGAAATTCTTGAGGGAAACCTGTTTCAGTCTTCCATAGATTTGAGACCATCCAGCATGACAATGACCCTAAGCATACTGCTAAAGCAACACTCAAGTGGTTTAAGGGGAAACATTTAAATGTCTTGGAATGGCCTAGTCAAAGACCAGACCTCAATCCAATTGAGAATCTGTGGTATGACTTAAAGATTGCTGTACACCAGCGAAACCCATCCAAATTGAAGGAGCTGGAGCAGTTTTGCCTTGAAGAATGGACAAAAATCCCAGTGGCTAGATGTGCCAAGCTTATAGAGACATACCCCAAGAGACTTGCAGCTGTAATTGCTGCAAAAGGTGGCTCTACAAAGTATTGACTTGGGGGGGGCGGGTGGGGGGGGGGAATAGTTATGCATGCTCAAGTTCTGTTTTTTTGTCTTATTTCTTGTTTGTTTCACAATCAAAATTATTTTGCATCTTCAAAGTGGTAGGCATGTTGTGTAAATCAAATGATACAAACCCCCCAAAAATCAATTTTTATTCCAGGTTGTAAGGCAACAAAATAGGAAAAATGCAAAGGGGTGTGAATACTTTCTCAAGCCACTGTACTACCAACACTAACCTATTTCAGTCTTCCCAGCCTGGTATAGGTCTACAATTTTGTTTCTGGTGTCCTTTGACAGCTCTTTGGTCTTGGCCATAGTGGAGTTTGGAGTGTGACTGTTTGAGGTTGTGGACAGGTGTCTTTTATAGGTGTCAGTTCAAACAGGTGCCATTAATACAGGTAACGAGTGGAGGACAGAGGAGCCTCTTAAAGAAGTTGTTACAGGCCTGTGAGAGCCAGAAATCGTGCTTGTTTGTAGGTGACCAAATACTTATTTTCCACCATAATTTACAAATAAATTCATTAAAAATCCTACAATGTGATTTTCTGGATTTCTTTTTCTCAATTTATCTGTCATAGTTGACTTGTACCTATGGTGAAAATTACAGGCCTCTCTCATCTTTTTAAGTGGGAGAACATGCACAATTGGTGGCTGACTAAATACTTTTTTCCCCCACTGTATATTATCCATGTCCTTGTTCAACCACGACTCAGAGAAACATAGAATATTACAGTTCTTCAGGTCCCATTGATAGGATAGTCTCGAACGGAGCTTGTACAGTTTGTTCTCCAGGGGTTGTACATTCACCAATAGAACGGAGGGTAGAGGAGGTTTCTCTACTTGTCAATGTTGTTTTGTCAGGGTGCCCACATGTCGGCCTCTCTTGCGCCTTCTCTTTCCCCTCCGAGTCTCAGGGATTAGGGCCTGGTCCGGGGTGAGCAGTATGTCCTGCGCCGACGACTCGTTTAAGTAGAAATCTTCATCCAAATTGTGGTTAGTGATCGCTGTTCTGATGTGCAGAAAGAAGCTATTTTCATTCATAGGAAACGATGGCGGAAAGATTATGTACAAAAAAAGTTAAGATCAGTGCAAGAAAACATACAAAATAACAGAATTGCAGAATATCTTAATTCCCTTTTAATCACTATTTGGAGTTGTTTGATTACCTGCAAATGGATAGTGAGACGTTTGTGCTAAAAGTCTAGGCTGTATTGTGTACCAAGTGTGATGTTTCTGTTTATTTATTCTCTTTATCCTTCTTTCTGTCAGATTTCTCCATCTTTTCCATGGGTAAAGTAAGAAGGTGGCCAAGGCCCATCCAGACCAGCATGTCAAAGTGACATTGCAAATCAACAAAGGTAAGAACAAGAGACGGTAACCCGTCTGGATTACTGCAACTCGCTGTTGGCTGGGCTCCCTGCCTGTGCCATTAAACCCCTACAACTCATCCAGAATGCCGCAGCCCGTCTGGTGTTCAACCTTCCCAAGTTCTCTCACGTCACCCCGCTCCTCCGCACACTCCACTGGCTTCCAGTTGAAGCTCGCATCTGCTACAAGACCATGGTGCTTGCCTACGGAGCTGTGAGGGGAACGGCACCTCTGTACCTTCAGGCTCTGATCAGTCCCTACACCCAAACAAGGGCATTGCGTTCATCCACCTCTGGCCTGCTGGCTCCCCTACCTCTGCTGAAGCACAGTTCCCGCTCAGCCCAGTCAAAACTGTTCGCTGCTCTGGCACCCCAATGGTGGAACAAGCTCCCTCACGACGCCAGGACAGCGGAGTCACTCACCACCTTCCGGAGACATTTGAAACCCCACCTCTTTAAGGAACACCTGGGATAGGATAAAGTAATCCTTCTAATCCCCCCCTTACCCCACCCCACCCCCCAAAAAAATATAATAATTGTAAAGTGGTTATTCCACTGGCTATAAGGTGAATGCACCAATTCGCTCTGGATAAGAGCGTCTGCTAAATGACGTAAATGTAAATGTTAACCTGACCCCTCTGCCATAGACCTATAATGCCCTGTCATAGCAATGATATAACATATGGGTAAATCCATTTGAATTCAATCACTTTTTGACAGCAGCCCTTTTCATAGAAATATAATTCATAGAATGGACCTATCCCTTCAGACCACTGCAATTTAGCTGGTACACCATTGAAATTGAAATGTTATCTTCTAATTACTACCACAAAGATGGCCGCACGTCCACCCACCATCGAATTTCAACTTAAATGTCTATTCTATTATCTATATTTCTATGATTTCAATAGGTTTCCTATGGAGGATTGACAGTATAATTTAAAACAACAGATTCAAGTCAACATTTTCTGATGTGTGGACCTCCCACCATCTTTGTGATACCATTTGTCAGCGAAAACATGACACCTACCCTGTATTCAAGAGCATGTTGTGTCTCAAACAGATGGTGGGCACAACACAAAAACCTCAAATGATGTAAAAAAGGATCTAAGCTACCACATATGTTTTATTAAAAATTGTTTGACAACCCTGTTTGTAAGCTTTTAAATGATATCAATCTCAACCTTTTATATTTTCCAGTGATGAAGACATGGATGTCTCATGATATGGTGGGGCATGCAAAATAGGTCAACTTTGAGCACCTTTATCTCTTGAATGTTTTGGCATTCAGGTCCAAAAGGTCACTTTCTGAGCATTTCTACAATGGGAAAATATACACTGCTCAAGAAAATTAAGGGAACACTTAAACAACACAATGTAACTCCAAGTCAATCACACTTCTGTGAAATCAAACTGTCCACTTAGGAAGCAACACTGATTGACAATAAATTTCACATGCTGTTGTGCAAATGGAATAGACAACAGGTGGAAATAATAGGCAATTAGCAAGACACCCCCAATAAAGGACTGGTTTTGCAGGTGGTGACCACAGACCACTTCTCAGTTCCTATGCTTCCTGGCTGATGTTTTGATCACGTTTGAATGCTGGCAGTGCTTTCACTCTAGTGGTAGCATGAGACGGAGTCTACAACCCACACAAGTGGCTCAGGTAGTGCAGCTCATCCAGGATGGCACATCAATACGAGCTGTGGCAAGAAGGTTTGCTGTGTCTGTCAGCGTAGTGTCCAGAGCATGGAGGCGCTACCAGGAGACAGGCCAGTACATCAGGAGACGTGGAGGAGGCCGCAGGAGGGCAACAACCCAGCAGCAGGACTGCTACCTCCGCCTTTGTGCAAGGAGGAGCAGGAGGAGCACTGCCAGAGCCCTGCAAAATGACCTCCAGCAGGCCACAAATGTGCATGTGTCTGCTCAAACGGTCAGAAACAGACTCCAGGAGGGTGGTATGAGGGCCCGACGTCCACAGGTGGGGGTTGTGCTTACAGCCCAACACCGTGCAGGACATTTGGCATTTGCCAGAGAACACCAAGATTGGCAAATTCGCCACTGGCGCCCTGTGCTCTTCACAGATGAAAGCAGGTTCACACTGAGCACATGTGACAGACGTGACAGAGTCTGGAGACGCCGTGGAGAACGTTCTGCTGCCTGCAACCTCCTCCAGCATGACCGGTTTGGCGGTGGGTCAGTCATGGTGTGGGGTGGCATTTCTTTGGGGGGCCGCACAGCCCTCCATGTGCTCGCCAGAGGTAGCCTGACTGCCATTAGGTACCGAGATGAGATCCTCAGACCCCTTGTGAGACCATATGCTGGTGCGGTTGGCCCTGGGTTCCTCCTAATGCAAGACAATGCTAGACCTCATGTGGCTGGAGTGTGTCAGCAGTTCCTGCAAGAGGAAGGCATTGATGCTATGGACTGGCCCGCCCCTTCCCCAGACCTGAATCCAATTGAGCACATCTGGGACATCATGTCTCGCTCCATCCACCAAGGCCACATTGCACCACAGACTGTCCAGGAGTTGGCTGATGCTTTAGTCCAGGTCTGGGAGGAGATCCCTCAGGAGACCATCCGCCACCTCATCAGGAGCATGCCCAGGCGTTGTAGGGAGGTCATACAGGCATGTGGAGGCCACACACACTACTGAGCCTCATTTTGACTTGTTTTAAGGACATTCCATCAAAGTTGGATCAGCCTGTAGTGTGGTTTTCCACTTTAATTTTGAGGGTGACTCCAAATCCAGACCTCCATGGGTTGATAAATTTGATTTCCATTGATAATTTTTGTGTGATTTTGTTGTCAGCACATTCAACTATGTAAAGAAAATAGTATTTAATAAGATTATTTCATTCATTCAGATCTAGGATGTGTTATTTTAGTGTTCCCTTTATTTTTTTGAGCAGTGTATATCGAAGGTGCTGTCAAAAAGTGAATTGAATTCAAATAGATTCACCGATTTGGTATAAAAAGTCATACGAGCTGACTTCACACCCGTTTAAGACGATGATCTCTTTCTCCTCTCCTTCCAGGTCTGCCCATTCTTGCCACTGAGGACAAAAACCAGATTCCTCATGCAACAGATGGCAGCTCCAGTAGGTTGGCGAAACCCTTAGTGCAGCCATACTCAATAGACGGACCACGGTCCGAATCCAGACCCAGAACGGGGTCAATACGGACCACGGGTCCCTACTAGCTTGTTGAAACCCCTAGGGCCTAGTGGGAGAACAGTCCAAATGCCAACAGGAGAATGCAGAGGTAAGAGTGGATTACTCAGACACACAGTGGAACCTGCTGAGAACTGACGGTCTTTGAGTGATGCTTGACTAATAGTTTGACTAATGGTCCTCTGTAGCTCAGTTGGAAGTGCATGGGGGTTGCAATGCCAGGATAGTGGGTTCGATTTCCGGACCACCTGTACTTAAAATGTATGCACGCATGACTGTAAGTCACTTTGGATAAAAGCATATATCTGACACATCCTTTCCATCATACATCACCAACAACCTTTATGCTTGTCTTTTTCAGATTCTTCTGTTTTCCTGGCCAGTGGTGACCGACCAGCGACAATTATATGTTTTACATTTATTTTCAACCTTTGCATTTAATTTCTTTATTTTCTCACCTTTCTTTAAAAATGTCTTTATGCATGCATATAAATAAAAATACATTTCTTAGCAGCAAACATTTGTGTGTGCAAGTTGTTTTATGGTTGTTTTAGATGTGGCACTGTAACTTGACAGGAGAGAAACCACTGACACAGGATATATTAATGCTATTCCATACGCAGCATTCCCAGATGTTCATGTTTAAGTACTCTAGTATCATCCTCATCATGGGTACACACTGGCCATGCTTTACTCATTGTCCTAGCTCACACTAAGTAGGCTTACATGTGTTTTTGTCATTGAGTCACAAAGTGTGTATGTGCTTTAGCTGAAAAATGACATTTACATACGTATTCAGACCCTTTACTCAGTACTTTCTTGAAGCACATTTGGCAGCGATTACAGCCTAGAGTCTTCTTGGGTATGATGCTAGAAGCTTGGCACACCTGTATTTGGGGAGTTTCTTCCATTCTACTCTGCAGATCCACTCAACCTCTGTCAGGTTGCTGCACAGCTATTTTCAGGTCTCCCCAGAGATGTTCGATCGGGTTCAAGTCCGGGCTCTGGCTGGGCCACTCAAGGACATTCAGAGACTTGTCCCGAAGCCACTCCTGCGTTGTCTTGGCTGTGAGCTTAGGGTCATTGTCTTGTTGGAAGGTGAACCTTCACCCCAGTCTGAGGTCCTGCGCGCTCTGGAGGAGGTTTCCATCAAGGATCTCTCCGTACATTGCTCTGATAATCTTTCCCTCAATCCTGACTAGTCTCGCAGTCCCTGCCGCTGAAAAACATCACCACAGCATGATGCTGCCACCACCATGCTTCACCGTAGGGATGGTGCCAGGTTTCCTCCAGACGTGACGCTTGGCATTCAGGTCAAAGAGTTCAATCTTGGTTTCATCAGACCAGAGAATCTTGTTTCTCATGGTCAGAGTCCTTTAAGTGCCTTTTGGCAAACTCCAAGCGGGCTGTCATGTGCATTTTACTAAGGAGTGGCTTCCATCTGCCCACTCTACCATAAAGGCCTGATTGGTGGAGTGCTGCAGAGATGGTTGTCCTTCTGGAAGGTTCTCCCATCCCCACAGAGGAACTCTAGAGCTCTGTCAGAGTGACCATCGGATTCTTGGTCACCTCCCTGCCCAAGGTTTCTCCACCGATTGCTCAGTTTGGCCAGGCAGCCAGCTCTAGGAAGAGAATTGGTGGTTCCAAACTTCTTCAATTGAAGAATGGTCTTGGGGACCTTCAATGCTGCAGAAAAGTTTTGGTAACCTTCCCCAGATCTGTGACTCGACACAATCCTGTCTCGGAGCTCTACAGACAATTCCTTTGACCTCATGGCTTGGTTTCTGCTCTGACATGCACTGTCAAGTGTGGGTCCAAATCATGTCCAATCAATTGAATTGAATCCAATTTAGAATAAGGCTGTAACGTAACAAAATGTGGAAAAAGTCAAGGGGTCTGAAAACTTTCCGTATGCAATGTACAGCAACCATGCTTTTCATGATCAGCAAGGGACAGTTCAGAATTTACTGGAGAGGGGGAAATGGTCCAAAATAGGCTCAGTTGGCAGAGCATGGCGTTTGCAACGCCAGGGTTGTGGGTTCGATTCCCACGGGAGACCATATAAAAAAACTGTACGAAAAATGTAAGTCACTCTGGATAAGAGTGTCTGCTAAATGACAAAAATGTCAAATGGAAGGGTTTTCAAACTTTCTTTTTTGGTGTGGGGAGGGTTGTGTGTTTTTTTTATTGGGCACAGCCCACTGGGCAAACCCTGGTTGAATAAACACTGTTTCCACGTCATTTCAACCCCCAAATTCAATGTGATGACATTGCATCAACGTGGAAAACTGATTTGATTTTAAAAAGTCATCAAGGTAAGGAAATTTCATATTTTTTTCACCCAATTTTTAACCAAAATCCAATGACATGGTGATTTGTTATGTTAATTTCACGTTGAATTCACGTTAGTTGACGACTCAACCAAATGTATTGTAACGACCCTGTATTGTGTTCTGTGTTCATGGGTGTGTTATCGTTCTCATGGGTGCTAGCAGGGGTTAAATATGCCAGGACAGATGGAAAGGTTGGGGGGGTATGATGGGTAATCACGCAGGGTTTTGGAATGCTTAAATAGGGGTTACGGTCTCATCTCTCTCTCTTCTGTTCGGGACCCTTGATTTGACATGTTATATTTGTGTATGTTCGAGGTTTAGCGGCGTGGGCTGTGGCCTGAACAATAGCCCATTCAGGAATAAACCTGTGTTCTGCCTGTACACCTGGTGCCCGTCTCTCTTTTACTTTATGACCCAGCTGGGTCATTACATTGGTGTCAGAAGTGCTTTCGAACGACGGGATAGATCGAGATTAGGCGAGTTAGCTGTTTCAGTATAGGCCGTGGTTAGCTTTAGCGTGACTCGCATCTACGGTCATGATGATCGGGGCGAGGCGGAAAGTTAAGGAAGAGTCGGACAAAGTGTCCGTTGTGGGCTCGGGTGTACCCGGTCGGGAGGGTCAGGCGATGACGGCTGTAGAAGAGCTGGAGAGCCACATGGCGGGAGTTAAATTGTCAGTCAGCAAGATGGCAGAACGGGCGGGTTTTCCTTCAAACCGCTCGACCAGAACAGATGTCACGGCGACGGAGATATCGACGTCACCGCGTGCGGAAATGGCTGGGCCTCCTTATGTAAACAGAGATGGCAGCGCCCTATTGCCATTAGCCACGGTAGCGGCTAAACTTCCAAAGTTCAATGGACAAGGTAAATGGGAAGTTTTTTTTCACTCAATTCGAGTTGTTGGCTAGAGCCGGGAGGTGGTCTGACGAGACGAAAGGGTTACAGCTTGCCCTGAGCCTGTCAGAGGAGGCGTCGGAATGCCTGCTAACGCTAGCCCCGGACGAGAGGGGCGACTACGGTGCGCTAGTGGAGGCATTGGGGGGCCGTTTCGGCAGCGATGCACAGCCCAACATGCTGCGGATTGAACTGAATAACAAAAAGAGACTTCAGGGGGAATCATTAAAGGCGTTGGCAAGTGATATTCTGAGCCTGACCAGGCGGGCTTATGCAACTATGCCGATTGGGGTGCAAGACGAGCTGGCACGGGACAGTTTTATTAGAGCGCTCTCCCCCACCGAACTGGGTAAGCATGTGCAGATGTCAGACCCAGCATCTCTGCGGGCTGCAGTGGAGATAGCCAGGAAGAGGGAGCTGATCTGGGGTGAGGGAGTGAGAGTGGAGGTTGCCAGTCAACCAGAGGTGAGAGCAGCGGCGGCCGGGGTGCCAGGGGTCACCAAACCAGAGTGGGTCGACGAGTTGGGCGGGTTAGTCAAGACCGCTTCGCTTGTCATTGAGAGGGGCTCCAGACAACATCGCAGTGTCACCTCAACTTCCATTGTCTGCTGGGGTTGTGGCCAGCCTGGCCACATTCAGCGGGAGTGTGGCAGATTCTCCAGTCAACAGGGAAACGACAGCGGGTTCTCGCGCAGGGGGCAGCGCGGGCCCACCCCTCCGCCCCCGAACCCACAGTAAGCAGAAGAGGTACCCAGCAGCGCAGGCAAGAGGGTGGGGACCTGCTTCCCCAGGGTGTAGCTGCCACCGTGTTTCCTAGTCCGGTAGTTGTGGTGGGACGTACCACCATTGGGGACTTCTGCAATGTCATCGTCAAGGTAGAGGGGGTGGAATGTTTGGCCCTGGTCGACACGGGCTCTACAGTAACCCTGGTGAGACCAGACATACTACCTGTTGGGGTGCGGGTGGAGCCGACCCTTGTCCAGCTACGGACTGTCACGGGGGAGCTAGCCCCCATGTTAGGGAAGTGTCGGTTGTCTGTGACTGTGGGGGGAGAACTGTGGGGTGTCCGGTGTGGGTAGCAGCGGTACAGGACCCCTGTATACTGGGAATGGACTTTTTGAAAAACTGTGGGGCTCAGTTGGACTTAGCTTCGGGCACTTTGAGGCTGTCGGGGGGCCCACAGTGGGAATGTCGCCTTCGGGAGGGCCAGCAGGGGGCAGGGCTGTCCCTCCGTCTTCCTCCAAGCTTGCCGAAACTCCACTGGTCGTCCCGGCTGCTCCCTTGGTCGTTGTGCCATCCCAGCAGCTGTCTCCGGCGGCAACGACCTTCACTCCCCATAATGGTGCAAGCACAGGCATCCCAGTAGCCCAAAACACACTGGCTCCTTCACCCCATCAGCCCGACGGGGGGAAGGAGGAAGTTATCGACGCCGTTGAGGCTGTGTGGCTGAAAAACTGTCAAGGTCTGGACGAGAGACAACAGAGACAGTTAAAGCAGCTGCTGTTTGACTTTAAAGATAGCTTCGCTTTGGGGGAAGATGAGGTAGGGCAAACGCACCTGGTTCAGCACGACATCGACACTGGGGACAACCAACCCATTAAAATTCGGCCCCGTCGCATTCCCCTTGCCAAGAGGGAAGCAGCAGCCACAGCTATTGCTGACATGTTGCGGGCTGATTTCATTGAGCCATCAGATAGCCCATGGTCCGCGCCGGTCGTCATGGTGCCTAAGAAAGGGGGTAAACTTAGGTTTTGTGCGGACTACAGGGGCCTACATTCTGTCACCACTAAAGACTCTTACCCCATACCGAGGATCGATGAGTCGCTAGACCACGTCAGAGGGTCCTCGTGGTTCTCTTCCCTTGATCTGCGCAGTGGCTACTGGCAGGTGCCCCTCTCGCCTGGGGCACGTGAAAAAACTGCCTTCTCCACAGATAGGGGCCATTGGCAGTTCAAGGTGCTGTGCTTCGGGCTTTGTAATGCTCCTGCCACCTTTGAGAGGCTCATGGACAGAGTGCTGGCGGGGGTTCCGAGAGACGAGTGTGTCGTGTACCTAGACGACATATTGGTACACGGCACGTCGTTTGAGGGGGCACTGGGGGCACTTAGGCGAGTGCTGGAGAGGATCTCGGGGGCGGGGCTAAAATTACACCCGGAAAAGTGCCATTTCATGCAAAGGGAGTTGGCGTTCCTGGGTCATCAGCTGGGTGGTGAGGGTATCAGCACGATGCCAGACAAAGTGGAGGCTGTGAGGGGGTGGCCAATTCCAAGGGGGAAAAAAAGAGGTTAAGAGCTTCCTGGGTCTGGCATCCTACTATCGTAGGTTTGTGAAAGGGTTTGCGGGGATAGCAGCTCCTTTGAACCACCTTCTCAAGAAGGACACTGTTTTTCAGTGGACCGAAGAGCACCAGCGGGCGTTTGAGGCCCTCAAACGTGCCCTGGTGGAGGCCCCTGTCCTGTCCTCACCAGACCCGAACCGTCCGTTTATCCTGGACACCGACGCAAGCAATGAGGGCTTGGGGGCCGTGCTGGCTCAGCGTGGTTCTGACGGGGAGCACGTATTAGCTTATTACAGCAGAACTTTTGATAAGGCTGAAAAACGCTACTGCGTGACAAGGAGGGAGCTTTTGGCTGTCGTGGCAGCAGTACGCCATTTCAAGTACTACCTGGGGGGCCTGCCGTTTGTGGTGCGGACGGATCACTCCGCCCTGCAGTGGCTTCTCTCCTTCAAGGAGCCAGAGGGTCAGATCGCCCGCTGGTTGGAGGAGCTGCAACCCTACGACTTCCAGGTGGAGCACAGGGCCGGCCTTCGCCACAGCAATGCAGACGCCTTGTCCCGCCGCCCGTGTGCTGAGGAAGGCTGTGGGTACTGCGCCAAACGGGTGGAGTGAGAGAGGGAACTGTGCATGGAGGAGGGAGTCACCGCCACGGTGAGTCAGCTGAGGGTGACAGAGTGCCGGGAGCTTGAGGCTGTGGACGTCGGGGAGTGGAGGCATCGCCAGGAGGAGGACGCAGATCTGCGTCCTGTGCTGGGGTGGGTGGAAGAGAGAAGACGACCGCCATGGGGGGAAGTAGCCCCTCTATCACCAGTCACCAAAGGACTCTGGGCTAAATTCTCAGTCCTTAGAGTGGCTGAGGGAGTGCTCCAGAGGGGGTGGAAAAAAGCCAGCTACTGGAGAAATGACGTGGCAGGTAGTGGTTCCCAAAAGGCTGCAAGGGAGCGTGTTACAGCAGCTTCACGGGGAGTAGGCGCAGGGCATTTTGGGGTCTCCAAAACGTTAAAGCGCGTACGTAAAGGCTTCTATTGGGCCAGGCACAGGAGGGATGTGGAGGACTTTTGCAGGCAGTTCGATGAGTGTGCTGCTAAGAAAGGACCTCCAGGTCAGTCACACGCCCTCCTACAACAATTCCCAGTAGGGGAGCCCATGGAGAGACTGGGGGTAGACATAGTTGGACCGTTTCCAACCACAGACAGCGGTAACAGGTGGATTCTAACTGCTATGGACTACTTCACCAAGTGGCCAGAGGCTTACGCTCTCCCAGACCAGGAGGCAGAAACAGTAGCTGATGCATTGGTAGGGGGAATAATCAGTCGGTTTGGGGTGCCACAGTCTATACACAGCGACCAGGGGAGAAACTTTGAGTCACGGGTGTTCTCAGAGTTGTGTAGACGGTTAGGCGCGGAGAAGACGCGCACTACTCCGCTTCACCCCCAGAGTGATGGGCTGGTGGAAAGATTTAACAGAACATTAGCACAACAGCTGGCTATCGTTACCTCAAAACACCAGAGAGATTGGGACACCCACTTACCGTTTATTCTTATGGCATGTAGGTCGGCTGTTCAAGAATCGACTGCGTGCTCCCCAGCGCTACTAATGTTAGGTCGTGAGTTGCGCACCCCAGCCGAACTGACGTTTGGCCACCCTCCTGATAACGACGACGGGGTTTTGCCTGGCCCGAACTATGTTCGTCGTCTGCAGAACCGGTTAGAAGCGGCTCACACCTTCGCAAGAGAGCAACTCGAGAACGCAGGAATGCGCCAAAAGCGCCACTATGACTCACGCGCTAGGGGGAGGCACTTTGGAGCGGGAGAACGCGTGTGGCTTCACAACCCCATCGCGCAAGAAGGGGCGGTGCCCAAAGCTGGACAGTGCCTGGGTGGGGCCGTGCCTGGTGATAGAGAGAGTGGGGAGGTGACGTACCGGGTGGAGGTTCCCCACGGAGCAGGAAGGTGGTGGTCCACCGGGACCGATTGGCGCCCTACAGAGGGAGGAAAACGGTAGGGAATGGAAGTGAGGACTCTGATGTGAGCACACGGGGACAGTCTAGCGAGGAGACTCTAGTGCAATCTGAGCCTGGGACGGGGGCTGCCTCTTCGGAGGGCGCTGGAAATGACATTGGGGCAGATGAGGTTCTGGGGGTCCACCAGTGAGAGTCAAGGGGAGGCACAAGAGACTGATGCGACCTCCGGGTCGTTTTAAGGATTTTGTTTTCTAACCCTAGGGGCTAGGGTTTAGAAAGGGGGGGGCTATGTAACGACCCTGTATTGTGTTCTGTGTTCATGGGTGTGTTATCGTTCTCATGGGTGCTAGCAGGGGTTAAATATGCCAGGACAGATGGAAAGGTTGGGGGGGTATGATGGGTAATCACGCAGGGTTTTGGAATGCTTGAATAGGGGTTACGGTCTCATCTCTCTCTCTTCTGTTCGGGACCCTTGATTTGACATGTTATATTTGTGTATGTTCGAGGTTTAGCGGCGTGGGCTGTGGCCTGAACAATAGCCCATTCAGGAATAAACCTGTGTTCTGCCTGTACACCTGGTGCCCGTCTCTCTTTTACTTTATGACCCAGCTGGGTCATTACAGTATATCAAAACTAGACATTGAACTGATGTCTGTGCCCAGTGGGAGGGGAGGGTACTGCATTTTCTCCCTGGTTTACATTCACCCTTTTGCAGGCATTACTATATAATTTTTTCCATCTTAGCTACATTTCCTAAATCTGCTTGCACGCGCCGCCGCTATATCAAGGTGTTTCAGTACTTATTATTATTTTTTTTTAAATTGTCATTTAGCAGACGCTCTTATCCAGAGCGACTTACAGTTAGTGAGTGCATACTTTTTTTTTTCATACTGGCCCCCCGTGGGAATCGAACCCACAACCCTGGCGTTGCAAGCACCATGCTCTACCAACTGAGCTACACAGGGCCATACTTCCCTTATGCACTCCGCTTTTCCGCACGCTAACTATACCACAGGTCAATACACTAAGTGTTCAAAACATTAAGGTCACTTGCTCTTTCCATGACATAGATGACCAGGTGAATCCAAATGAAAGCTATGATCCCTTATTGATGTCTCTTGTTAAATCCACTTCAGTCAGTGTAGATGAAGGGGAGGAGAAAGGTTAAAGAAGGATTTTTAAGCCTTGAGACAATTGAGACATGGATTGTGTATGTGTGCCATTCCGAGGGTGAATGGGCAAGACAAAATAGTTAAGTGCCTTTGAACAGGGTATGGTAGTAGGTGCCAGGTGCACCGGTTTGTGTCAAGAACTGCAACGCTGCTGGGTTTTTCACGCTCAACAATTTCCCGTGTGTATCAAGAATGGTCCACCACCCAAAGGACATCCAGCCAACTTGACACAACTGTGGGAAGCATTGGAGTCAACATGGACCAGCATCCCTGTGGAACGCTTTCGACAACTTGTAGAGTCCATGTCCCAATGAATTTAGGCTGTTCTGAGGGCAAAAAGGGGGGTGGTGAAACTTAATATTAGGAAGGTGTCCTTAATGTTTTGTACACTCAGTGTATAGTCTACCAGTCTAACTGTATATCCTGCCCTCTATCCACCATTCATAGTGAAAATAATGGTAGGTGGATTGTTTGTCCAGATCTGCTATAGGATAACTAGCGTCATACCACATATACTGTAAAATAATTCAGAGCTGCACCAATTTTCAGTATAAACAGAGAGGCCAGATGCGTCATTGCACATGAAAAGACAGTGAAGACATGAGACACTCACCTCAAAAGGCTCCCCTATTGATCTTGTTTAGGGACAATACAATTATCCTACCTAGACTAGCCTACAACACCACAATGCAATGAATAATTGCATTATTGTTTTCAAATGAGTACAAAATTCTACTCTAGGCTGTAAACTGTAGTGAAAATGTAATTTGAATAAAATAGCGCTGACGTCATCCACGTATTCCTATGGAAAACTCCTGATGGCGCTTGAAGCCAGAAGTATTTGAATTTGAAGCGCCCAATGGGGCTGAATGGCACCAAATCGCTTAGGATCATGGTGAAAGTGGCTGTAACTAGCAAAGGATCATGGTCGATGTAGTCGTTTTCATCTTGCCTGAGACAGTCAACCGGAGCTTCCTCGTAGCCTGCCTGTCCATGATTGGTCTGTCAGCACGTGGTCCTGTGTGATGACAAATGTAGTAGTCAGAATGGATCACTATTTAATTAAATATCTTGATTTGAAGAGAACTTAAAAATAATTCACTTCATAGTAATAAACACATTTTGACACATCCAGCCAGCCATGTGGATGATTGGAGGACACAGGGCAACAAAGTTGCCTGGTGTTGTTGCTAAGTGATATATGACGCAACTGCAACCCCTCTATTGATAACAACCTATACTTTATCTATGATGTCATATCTATGATGTCATAAATGAGTCCGCAGAAGCACATTGGAGTAGTACAGTAGCTGCCTTCACACACCTGCATGTCACTACTGCAAGTCATATCTTCAATGTTTTCTGACATAAAATGACCGCAAACGGCTGCACTACTAGGCAGCTGTCAAGACTCCACACACACAGCACACACATTACGTCACTCACACAATACACACGTCTCTGTCTCTTTCTCTCTCTTACATATAAACCTTATTAGTAAGCACTAATGGCATCAGAAAGATGAGCAGGCTAGAAGCCTACCACTTAATACAGTATATGAGTCAGCACAGAGCTCCAGGTAACTTCCACTAATAGGCTACACCTACATACATCAACAACACACCCACACAGGCACGCATACACTACATGCACACTGATGCAGATTTATGAATCAACCCACTCATGTCACGATCCAACCACTCCACCCACAGGGCACCCCGCATCGTCTCCATGCACTGGCTCTGAAGAGGAGGCGTTTGAGTGTGTGTGTGTGTGTGTGTGTGAGTGTGTGTGTGTGTGTGTGAGACAACAATTACATCATTCAACCAAAGGCTTCATCTGTAATCTTCTCCGCAGCTAAACACAAAACAAAGACAAGCTCCATCCATCTCATTCATTCACTAACCAGCTCACTACCTCTCTCCCCCCTCCTCCTCTGCTTCCATCTTTCTCTCTGTCTCTCTCTCGCTCCCTCACTCCCTTTGTTTCCACACTCATTGGCTCTCCCGCTCTCACCCCTCCTTTCCTGCACCTCTCTATCGGTCTACCTTACCCTTCTTCGCCCTCTCTCACCCTGCTTCGCTCTCTCTCTCTCTCTCTGCGGTAAATCGTGGGTGGGTGTCTGGGGGCATTGGGCTGGCCATGGAGTAAACTCTACTACAGGTAATGAGCCCGCAGGCTCAAAGTAAAGAGGTGACTACAAGTGACTTAAAGGGATTCTCCGGTACTTTTGTATACCTTTTAGCCAGTAATTCTGAAAGTAGTGCTCACGAGTCAAAACTGGCCCCCGAAAATGGTGTACTATATGCAGACATGTGCACCACGTCATTGCTCTGTCTCTCGCTCTGCTGTGTGCATGATGTGCCTCTTGCTAGCTGTCACCCAAATGGCGAGGGTCGGAAGCTCATTGGTTGAACTCGAATTGCTAAGTGGCAGGCCCAAGTGGGGGAAAATGTAGGTAAAATGGCATAGCACAGCTTCCAGAGAAAGTGGTGCTTTCAAACTAGGGACTTTGTGGCTAATTGAGGTCAGACAGTAATTCTGCTCATAGATTATCCATGTATGAACTACACATTGACACATCCAGCCCAAAGTTGGAGGTTTGAAAAATACTTAGTAGTCGTCAATATAAAGCATGATTTCCTATGGGAAAAGATTACCATCATACCAGCAGTAGAGTGGGAAATGACGACCAGAGGTTGCACAGAATTACTCCCTGTACCGTTCTCCATTGCAGTAGTACAGATGCTCATCATTATATTTGTAGCCCATACAGGTGTTTAGAAAGACTATGACAAATAGCATGTAATAGTGTGAAGTTAATCTGCTCGGATCTATCTATTCAGTGAATGGACAATATACTACCTGGCAGCAGTGACTGTTTAGATTGAGTAATCGGCTACCTCTTACCCTTCAATTACCATAGTATTATCAACATAGTTTTAGTGTGGGTGGCTTGTGATATCTGCCTGCTTTGCTCCAGTCCTCTCAGAGCAAAGGGAGTTCAGAGTCACTGCCACTTACACTGTGGAGAGTCCTTCACTGGAACACCATGTGCACACACACACACACACAGTCTTGTACAGCTAACCTTGTGGGGACACACAATTCAGTCCCATTCAAAATTAGACTTTCCCTAACCCCTAACCCTAAACCTAACCCTAACCTGTACTCTTACCCTAACCCTAACCTTAACCTTAACCGTACCCCAAAAACCTAAACTTAACCCTAACCCTAAACCTAACCCTAGCTCCTAACCCTAAAACTAACCCTAGCTCCTAACCCTAACCCTAAACCTAATTCTAACCCTAACACTAATTCTAACCTTAACCCTAAACCCCCTAGAAATAGCATTTGGAACACTTGTGGGGACCAACAAAATATCCCCAGTTGGTCAAATTTGTGTTAGTTTACTATTCTTGTGGGGACTTCTGATCCCCACAAGTATAGTTAAACATGTCCACACACACATACAGAAACATAGACACTCCCCCTCTCTGCGCTCTGTTTATCAGAGCCAACCCCATCGATCATCCGAACCCGGTTGCCCGGGTAACCCCATTATTATTCCAAGCACAGTCCGAGCACTGTGCCGGTGCTTGCACAGGGAGAGTAGAGTGCGTGCCTGTGTGTTAGTTAATGGTGTTTATGTGTCTCTCTCTCTCTCTCTCTCTCTCTCTCTCTCTCTCTCTGTGTGTGTGTGTGTGTCCATGTCTGTGCGCGTGCCTGTGAGTGCAAGTATGCATCTGTGTGAATGTGCGTCTGTGTGAATGTGCATCTGTGTGAATGTGCATCTGTGTGTGTATGCGTCTGTGTATGTGTGCTCCCATTGGCCCCCCTTCCAGCAGCTCGGATGGCCCTGTGCATTCTGTTACCCAGCATCCTCTCTGACCTGCATTTACAGGAGGGGCGGGAGGGAACATCGCTATCTCCTCCTCTCATATTCCCCCCATTTCTACATCAATGGAAGGAGGCAATAGTGCTCCCCCTGCCAAAGAGTAATCCACCGAGCACTGACCAGCTACAGCCCGTCTCGCTCACGCCCCTTTTAACAAAGGTGTGTAAAGGTTTTGTTGCTGAATGGGTAACACAAGATATCCAAAATAACATCTCCAACCAACAGTTTGGTTGCCGCAAGGGACGCTCAACCACCCGCTGCCTTGTACAGAACAGCAGACACCTGAGTCACCTCCAGCACATGGGTTCTGACAGACTACAGCAAGGCCTTTGATATTGTGGATCACACCATTGCAATGAAACACCTTTTGCAATTATCTGTCCAACCAGAGATCATGCATTCTGGCCAGGTGACAAGATACCATGAGACTCTATCCCAGGCCCAAGAACTCTCCTGCGGCCTCCCCAGGGCACACGGCTTGGTCTAATTGTATTCATGGCTAACGTTAGGGTTTCACGATATAGGCAAAAAAAAGATTTACAAAAATTACCAAATATTGCCATTATGTATTTACTTGCGAATATAGATCAAAATACTTGGGTAAACTGTTGGAATCATAGAAATAGAATCATCATTCTAATTTTATGATTGGAATACAGTGGGCACTTGGAATGCAGTTTTGTTTGGCATGAGAATTAATGTAAAAGTAAGGGAGAAGAAGGTTGTGACAGAGTAGGAACCAAAGTGTTGGTCAGTGTTTCCCATTGGACCATAATTAGATTTAAGTAGATAGGTACATTGAGACAACGATTTTAGAATACTCTTCGCCTTTTCCTCTCTGATTAAGAACAAGCTGTTGCATAAACAATGCTGATATAATGCCTGTATTAGAGCAAAAGTTTGCTAGCAAGATTTGCTTTCTCTCAGTGGATTTAGCTAGCCAGCTAGCTACAGTGGGGAAAAAAAGAATTTAGTCAGCCACCAATTGTGCAAGTTCTCCCACTTAAAAAGATGAGAGAGGCCTGTAATTTTCATCATAGGTACACGTCAACTATGACAGACAAATTGAGAGAAACAAAATCCAGAAAATCACATTGTAGGATTTTTGATGAATTTACTTGCAAATTATGGTGGAAAATAAGTATTTGGTCACCTACAAACAAGCAAGATTTCTGGCTCTCACAGACCTGTAACTTCTTCTTTAAGAGGCTCCTCTGTCCTCCACTCGTTACCTGTATTAATGGCACCTGTTTGAACTTGTTATCAGTATAAAAGACACCTGTCCACAACCTCAAACAGTCACACTCCAAACTGCACTATGGCCAAGACCAAAGAGCTGTCAAAGGACACCAGAAACAAAATTGTAGACCTGCACCAGGCTGGGAAGACTGAATCTGCAATAGGTAAGCAGCTTGGTTTGAAGAAATCAACTGTGGGAGCAATTATTAGGAAATGGAAGACATACAAGACCACTGATAATCTCCCTCGATCTGGGGCTCCATGCAAGATCTCACCCCGTGGGGTCAAAATGATCACAAGAACGGTGAGAAAAAATCCCAGAACCACACGGGGGGACCTAGTGAATGACCTGCAGAGAGCTGGGACCAAAGTAACAAAGCCTACCATCAGTAACACACTACGCCGCCAGGGACTCAAATCCTGCAGTGCCAGACGTGTCCCCCTGCTTAAGCCAGTACATGTCCAGGCCCGTCTGAAGTTTGCTAGAGTGCATTTGGATGATCCAGAAGAGGATTGGGAGAATGTCATATGGTCAGATGAAACCAAAATATAACTTTTTGGTAAAAACTCAACTCGTCGTGTTTGGAGGACAAAGAATGCTGAGTTGCATCCAAAGAACACCATACCTACTGTGAAGCATGGGGGTGGAAACATCATGCTTTGGGGCTGTTTTTTCTGCAAAGGGACCAGGACGACTGATCCGTGTAAAGGAAAGAATGAATGGGGCCATGTATCGTGAGATTGAGTGAAAACCTCCTTCCATCAGCAAGGGCATTGAAGATGAAACGTGGCTGGGTCTTTCAGCATGACAATGATCCCAAACACACCGCCCGGGCAACGAAGGAGTGGCTTCGTAAGAAGCATTTCAAGGTCCTGGAGTGGCCTAGCCAGTCTCCAGATCTCAACCCCATAGAAAATCTTTGGAGGGAGTTGAAAGTCTGTGTTGCCCAGCGACAGCCCCAAAACATCACTGCTCTAGAGGAGATCTGCATGGAGGAATGGGCCAAAATACCAGCAACAGTGTGTGAAAACCTTGTGAAGACTTACAGAAAACGTTTGACCTGTGTCATTGCCAACAAAGGGTATATAACAAAGTATTGAGAAACTTTTGTTATTGACCAAATACTTATTTTCCACCATAATTTGCAAATAAATTCATAAAAAATCCTACAATGTGATTTTCAGGATTTTTTTTCTCATTTTGTCTGTCATAGTTGACGTGTACCTATGATGAATATTACAGGCCTCTCTCATCTTTTTAAGTGGGAGAACTTGCACAATTGGTGGCTGACTAAATACTTTTTTCCCCCACTGTAGATAGCGATTAACATTAGGGGCTAACAAACATTTTTTAAGGCACATTTGCAGCATGCTAAGACCAACTAACTAGCATTTTGCAGAGAGTAAGATACAGAAACTAATAGTATAATATAGAAAACGTGGATTTATGTTAAGAAGCAAATTAGAAAGCTGTGTCGTTCTTGTTTGGAAAACTCTGTTGACTGTATACGGTTGTTTGGTCAATCGCTCATTGCATGCAGAGTGAATCAGAGATGAAAGAGGAAGTGAGACATCCCACTCCCTCATTTTTTCTGTTTCAATGGAAGTCAATGAACTAAGTAGACCAGACCCAGCTGCTATCGCATTGGTGTCTATGGGAGAGCCATCCCCTTAAGTAGACAGGAACTGACAATTATTTTCAATGGTAAACAGCCTGAGTGAACTACCTTCATTTATCCACCGTCTTTGAGTGAATCTAGGGGCGGGGCTTGGTGTGTGTGGGATTGGGAAGCGGCCAGAAGAGGAGAGACGGAGAGAGAACTCCATCAACTCAAACAACAAATCAAAAGAAAAAGAAACAGGCGTTACAGACGGCTAAGTGGCATTTCAAAATATCGCAGCCTCTTGAGATATGGATATTGCCCATTATATTAATCATGCAGCCCTAGCTCACGTCAATGGTGCATCAGAGGGTACCCTATCCAACTCCTGGGCCTTTGTGGATGACCTGAACTTCATCGAATCAAGACCCATATGTGACACTTCCACCATACAGCAGGACCTCAACAAACTAGCCAACTGGTCAGAACAAAACAGGATGAAGCTCAACCCAACAAAGTGCAAAGTCATGTACACCTCCTATGACTCTGCATGCAATGACCTGCGCTTGTAGTCCTTTGAGTCCCGTTGCACCCACCTCTGCAGATCCTTTGCCCAGAAGCTTGCAAAATCCCAGGATTACAACAAATGGGTGTCTCAGACAAAAAGCCATGTCAGTGGCAGATCTACCCGATCCAGTAACAAACTGAACCTTCCCCCTACTCGGACTGACACATACTACAACAGCCCTATGCCTTACTTTGTGAGACTGCTTAATGCCGCTTAACTGTAATATTGTATCCTATATATCATGTACAATGAGTGCACAAAACATTAAGGACACCTTCCTAATATTGATTCTGCCCTAAGAACAGCCTCAAATAATCGGGGCATGGACTCTACAAGGTGTTGAAGGCATTCCACAGGGATGCTGGCCCATGTTGACTCCAATGCTTCCCAGAGTTGTGTCAAGTTGGCTGGATGTCCTTTGGTTGGTGGATCATTCTTGATACACACGGGAAACTGTTGAGCGTGAAAACGCAGCATTGCAGTTCTTGACACAAACCGGTGCGCCTGGCACCTACTACCATACCCCGTTCAAAGGCACTTAACTCTTTTGTCTTTACCATTCACCCTCTGTGTCACGCCCTGGCTCTAGGGACTCTTTTAAGTTGAGCCAGGGTGTGTAGAGTTTATGTTTTGTGCTCGTTGTGTCTAGTCTAGTTTTTGTATATCTATGTTGGCCAGAGTGGTTCTCAATCAGAGGCAACGAGTATCAGCTGTTGCTGGTTGTCTCTGATTGGGAACCATATTTAGTCAGGTGGTTTTCCCACAGTGTTTGTGGGATCTTGTTCCGTGTTGGTTTGTGTTTTGCACCTGTGGACGTCACGTATCGATTTGTTGTTTTGTTCGTGTATCATTTAATAAATAAGTATGTTCACCTTCCACGCTGCGCCTTGGTCCTCTATATCCGACGATCGTGACACTCTGAATGGCACACATACACAATACATTATTTTTTTACTTACTTACTTACGTAGACCTATGTATGCTGCAATTCAGCTTTTATCGGACAATTCAAAATAAACCTTAATTATACCTCCATAATCCCGCTCTCCTCTTCCTCTCCTCCTCCTCTTCCCCCTTCGCCTCCTCTGTAATTATCATTCCTCCCCTCCACCCTTCACTCGCTCCCTCTCTCTCTGATTTACATTCACCTTCACTCCCCTCCTCCATTCCTCCCCTCCCTCGCTTTTTCTGATGTTCATTCACATTCTGCGGCCCTGAGCTCATTCATAAGCAGCACCATTCCTTACAGCGGCAAAGGAACGAGGGAGGGAGGGAGGCAGGCAGGGAGGGTAACCCGACTGACTGCTGCATCCTTAGGGCTTTCTGTAACAAACCAATCAAAAGTCAGCCTTGAGGGGGGCGAGTTTCCAGGAAAGCGGTGGTGTTTGGACGTCCATCCACACCACCCCTCCGCAACCTCATTCCTTTTCATTCATTCTTTCATTTATTCATTATTTCCTTCCTTCAGATGATGCACCTAATCGATTGTTCTTATTCCCTCCTTTGCTGGTGTTTCTGGTGCTACAGCAGCAGCATTACATAACGTACCCTACACACAATACATAACTAGACGCTGGTGTGTGTGTCTCCTGTTCAGAGCAAAGGACACTGCAGATAAAACAACTTCCAGCATCCTCTATTCCTGCATGTGTACACTAAAGACACTGTCTATAGCTGGACTACTGGACTACTGTTCAGTCGTGTGGTCAGGTACCACAAAGAGGGATTTAGGAAAATTACGATTGGCTTAGAACAGGGCAACACAGCTGGCCCTTAAAGGTACACGGAGAGCTAACAATAATATGCATGTTAATCTCTCATGGCTCAAACTGGAGGAGAGATTGCTTTCATCACTACTTGTTTTGTAAGAAGTGTTGACAAGCTGAATGCACCTAGCTGTCTGTTTAAAGTACTAGCACACAGCTCGGACACCCATGCATACCACACAAGACATGCCACCAGAGGTCTCTTCACAATCCCCAAGGCGCACAGTACTACATAGAGCCATGACTACATGGAACTTCCACATCAGGTAACTGATGCAAGCAGTAGAGTTAGATTTAAAATACACCTTATGGAACACTGGGTACTGTGAAGAGACACACATACAGGTAAACACACATGCATACACACACAAATGCTAGCACACACACTCTACACACACGTACATTGTAATATTGTTATATGGGGGTATTATACATTTTGTTTTGTAGATACAGTTGAAGTCGGAAGTTTACATACACCTTAGCCAAATACATTTAAACTCAGTTTTTCACAATTCCTGACATTTAATCCCAGTAAAAATGTCCTGTCTTAGGTCAGTTATGATCACCACTTTATATAAAAAATGTGAAATGTCAGAATAATAGTAGAGAGAATTATTTCTTTCAGCTTTTATTTCTTTCATCACATTCCCATTGGGTCAGATGTTTACATACACTCAATTAGTATTTGGTAGCATTGCCTTTAAATTGTTTAACTTGGGTCAAATGTTTTGGGTAGCCTTCCACAAGCTTCCCACAATAAATTGGGTGAATTTTGGAGCATTCCTCCTGAGAGAGCTGGTGTAACTGAGTCAGGTTTGTAGGCCTCCTTGCTCGCACACGCTTTTTCAGTTTTGCCCACACATTTTCTACAGGATTGAGGTCAGGGCTTTGTGATGGCCACTCCAATACCTTGACTTTGTTGTCCTTAAGCTATTTTGCCACAACTTTGGAAGTATGCTTGGCGTCATTGTCCATTTGGAAGACCCATTTGCGACCAAGCTTTAACTTCCTGACTGATGTCTTGAGATGTTGCTTCAATATATCCACATAATTTTCCTTCCTCATGATGCCATCTATTTTGTGAAGTGCACCAGTCCCTCCTGCAGCAAAGCACCCCCACAGCATGATGCTGCCACCCCCGTGCTTCACGGTTGGGATGGTGTTCTTCGGCTTGCAAGCAACCCCCTTTTTCCTCCAAACATAACAGTGGTCATTATGGCCAAACAGTTCTATTTTTGTTTCATCAGATCAGAGGACATTTCTCCAAAAAGTACGATCTTTGTCCCCATGTGCAGTTGCAAACCGTAGCCTGGCTTTTTTATGGTGGTTTTGGAGCAGTGGCTTCTTCCCTGCTGAGCGGCCTTTCAGGTTATGTCGATATAGGACTAGTTTTACTGTGGAAATAGATACTTTTGTACCTGTTTCCTCCAGCATCTTCACAAGGTCCTTTGCTGTTGTTCTGGGATTGATTTGCACTTTTTGCACCAAAGTACGTTAATCTTTAGGAGACAGAACACGTCTCCTTCCTGAGTGGTATGACGGCTGCGTGGTCCCATGGTGGTTATACTTGCGTACTATTGTTTGTATAGATGAATGTGGTAGCTTCAGGTGTTTGGAAATTGCTCCCAAGGATGAACCAGACTTGTGGAGGTCTGGTTCATCCTTGTGGAGGATTAGCTGCTGCCTTGGCAGCAGCTTATCGGGATCCCTAATAAATACAAATACAAAATACAAATATAGCATATACTGCAGGGTTCCTCAATAGGTGGCCCGCGTGCCAAATTCGTTCAGCGGGTGATTTTATTTGGCCCCCAAAGTTTTCTAACCAAGTTTTCAAATTACTTTGAGCTGTACTTCAAAATACTTTCAGAATGCACTGTATATACTTTTTGTTCTTGTACATAAAAGACTGTAAAATCACCCAAAGAAATAGCTCAAAGTGATTTTAATTTAGGAAATCTTTTCCCAAGTCTTCCCACGCAAAAATAGAGAGGCATATGTGATCGTATTCCAATGTAATCGAGGGTTGAAATTATTCTATTTTTGTCAAATACTATCTCTGTTTGGGATTCTTGCGGTCAATTTGCCATGTACATCCGCTCAAGAAAAAATGGGCCCACGGCTGAATGTAATTGGAGACCCTTGATATACAGTATATACCACATATCCGAATAGCTCTCGTCTTAGCTCATCCATAACCTACAAACTACAGACAGGCCTAGTCCATCTATCGGACTTATTATAGACTATATCAATCCTTAGTACAGTAACGACAATGGTATGTAAATGTAATGTCATTTTTTTATATGGTCATTCATTTATTGTCATTGTCATGCCTGCTTCCTGAGGTGTGGTCATGAAACTAAAGCAGTGATCCACAGATGAGGAGGACAGTTCCTGTCAGTGTTCATCTAGGATCTGTTTTAACTTTTGGATCAATCAATCAGATTTTATTAATCACATGCTTCATAGACAACAAGTGTGAACTGACAGTGAAATGCTCCCTTAATGGATCATAATGAACAAGCTGGGACTATTAATCCATTAATGAGTTAATAGTTAATTAAGTTAGACACATATACAGTATATACACTATATATACAAAAGTATGTGGACATCCCTTCAAATTAGTGGATTCGGCTATTTCAGCCACACCTGTTGCTGACAGTTGTATAAAATCGAGCACACAGCCATGCAATCTCCATAGACACACATTGGCAGTAGAATGGCCTTACTGAAGAGCTCAGTGACTTTCAATGTGGCACCATCATAGGACGCCACCTTTCCAACAAGTCAGTTCATCAAATTGCTGCCCTGGTCCACTGTTATTGTGAAGTGGAAACTTCTAGGAGCAACACATGCTCACAGAACGGGACCGCCGAGTGCTGAAGCGCATAGTGCATAAAAATCCTCTGTCCTCAGTTGCAACACTCACTACCGAGTTCCAAACTGCCTCTGGAAGCAACGTCAGTACAAGAACTGTTCGTCGGGAGCTTCATGAAATGGGTTTCCATGGCAGAGCAGCCGCACACAAGCCTAAGCTCACCATGTGCAATGCAAAGCGTCGGATGGAGTGGTGTATAGCTCGCCGCCATTGGACTCTGGAGCAGTGGAAACGCATAATATTCTTGATCACCAAACCATTTTTGGAGCTGCATATTTATTTATGGTAATCCTCTCTCCCTACAATTTGCAATTGCGCTGCACCCGATCCTATAGCTGTTCAGCAAATCAGCAATCTCTTCACTAGCTCAGTGGTCCTCAAACGTTTTGATCCGCGATCCCCCGAAGGGAGTGGTTCAAAGCGTGCGACCCCCGCTGCACGCACATGCACATTCTCACAATCGCTGTGCAAATGTAGCCTGTCATCACATAAACAATGATGCATTTTCAAAACACAAAATACAGAGATAAACTGCGTTATACACCAGCATTTTGAGACAAAGGTCATTCATGTTAGCAGCCAATAGTCCATCACAGTATGAGTCATAATACCCATAAAACCTAGCGGTCAAACACGGAAATTGGGTTTTTCCACCATACATTTTTCCCATAGGGGATTTTAGAACCACTTCAAATAAGGTCTGTGTTTCGTGTAGGCTTACCCTGACATGACGTTTTGATAACCGTGTAAATCGCTCTCGGACAAGGTAACTTTTATCAATATATTTGCCTGTATTTACCCCCCAAAAATGTAATCCTAATTAGCCGCTAATGTGGCTATCATACAGAACTACACATCCTGACACAAGCTTTGACGTCATCACTCAAGGCAGTGTTGCAGGGTGGGAAAAACCTCCACATTTCTCCATGAAAACTTGCATCCACAAGTAGCAAATAAAGTCAAATAGAATAACTAGTCGATATCAAGGGTTGCAACCAGTTCAGGGAACAGAACAGAATTGAATGAAATTATTTGAGGAACAGAACCGGAACCGAAAACGAAAGTGATTTCTATACTGTTCCGGAACAGAACCATTATTTTAAAGCATGGGAACTGGTTAATAACGTTATTTTACGTTCCAGGCATTTTTTACCAGTCCCACAAAAATCACAACAAAGCGCCTATGCAAAGCCCTCACTCTGTCACTCAGAAACATATTCCAGCGTCTGCCTGCCAGCTGGAAATCTTTGCTAGTGGGTGTGCGTGTGTATAGGCTACCTGCCCCTCCCCTTTGAGGCATAGGTTCCTATAGCCTACTGACAACATTACAAGTGTCACGGATTCAGCCGAGGCTGCCCCTCCTCCTTACTCGGGCAGGCTTCGGCGTTCGTCGTCACTGGAGTACTAGTTGCTACCGATCCATGTTTCTATGTTCTACTGGTTTTGTCTGTATTGGTCTCACCTGTTTCCCATTATGTAATTATGTCTTCTCTATTTAACCCTCTGTCTCACACTGTGTGTTGTGCGTGTTTGTTCATGTTTTGGTTGTCGTTTGTGAGCGGATTTGTTCCTCCCTGCGTGGAGGTATGTTCATTAAGTTACCTACGAGTAAAGTATGTTTTTTGATTAGCTCTGTGTCCTATGCCTGACTTCATCCTACCGCATTACACTGACGCCTTGACAGAAACACGCACCCAAATATGGAGTCAGCAGGTACAGCCATTCTGGCCGGATCGATGGAGGAACGCGTCCAACAACAGGCGACCATGATCCAGGCTCTCGGCACCGCAATGGAACGCGTGGTGAATACCACCTTTTCACCACCTGGGTCCAGTGGGATTCGGCTCTCGCTCCCGAGGGCATACGACGGTACAGCTGCCGGGTGTCAGGGTTTTCTGCTCCAGGTAGAGCTATACCTGGCAACCATCCACCCGGCTCCCGAGGGATATGAGAGCGTGTCCGCCCTCATCTCCTGTCTGTTGGGGAGAGCGCTCGAGTGGGCCAACGCTGAGTGGGGAGGAATAGACGCAGCATTTGTACGTCATGAGGAGTTTACCCGCCGCTTTCGGGCATTATTCGATCATCCACCGGAGGGGAGAGCGGTGGGCGAACGTCTATTCCACCTCAGACAGGGGAAGAGGAGCGCACAGGATTTTTCACTGGACTTTAGGACTCTGGCTGCCAGCGCAGGATGGAATGAGGGCCCTTATCGACCACTACCGATGCAGCCTAAGGGAGGACGTTCGTCGGGAACTGGCCTGCAGGGACATCAACCTTAACCTGGACCAACTGGTGGATATGTCTATCAGGCTGGATAACCTGTTGGCCACCCGCGGACGTCCGGATCAGGGGCCGTCCATTCCATCCCCCAGCACCTCCGATCCTACCCCTATGGAGCTCGGAGGTACTGCTCTTAGGGAGACCGGTAGAGGGGCCGTCCCCTGCACCAACTGTGGCCGCAGAGGACACACTGCTGGTCGGTGCTGGGGAGGGTCTTTAAGGAGTCGAGGCAGTAGGCAGAGCACCGGTGGACCGTTTCAGGTGAGTAGGCACCCGACTCACCCAGAGCTCCCTGTTGCACATATGTTTATTGATGTTGTATTTCCAGAGTTTTCCCCTCATTCCCAGCATAAGGCGCTAGTAGATTCAGGCGCAGCTGGGAACTTTATTGATCGTCAGTTTTCCCGTAGTTTAGGGATTCCTATTGTGCCTGTTGATGTGCCCTTCCCTGTACATGCCCTAGATAGTCACCCTTTAGGGTCAGGTCTGATTAGGGAGGTCACAGCTCCACTCTAGATGAAGACGCAGGAGGGTCATGAGGAGAAAATTAGTCTCTATCTGATTGATTCTCCTGCGTTTCCAGTGGTGTTGGGGCTTCCCTGGTTAACCTCTCATGACCCCACTATTTCATGGCAACAGAGGGCTCTCAAGGGATGGTCAAGTCAGTGCTCGGGGAGGTGTGTAGGTGTTTCCGTAGGGGCGACTACGGTGGAAAGTCCAAATCAGGTTTCCACCATGCACATTCCGCCTGAATATGCCGATTTGGCTCTCGCCTTCTGTAAAAAGAAGGCGACTCAATTACCACCCCATCGACAGGGGGATTGTGCGATAAACCTCCAGGTAGGCGCTGCACTTCCCCGGAGTCACGTGTATCCTCTGTCACAGGAGGAGACGGCGGTTATGGAAACATATGTCTCTGAATCTCTGGGGCAAGGATACATTCGGCCTTCCACTTCACCTGTCTCCTTGAGTTTCTTTTTTGTGAAGAAGAAGGATGGTGGCTTACGCCCGTGCATTGACTACCGTGGTCTTAATCAGATCACAGTTAAGTACAGCTATCCTCTACCTCTGATTGCTAGTATGACGGAGTCATTGCACAGGGCGCGCTTCTTCACTAAATTGGATCTCAGGAGCGCGTACAACTTGGTGCGTATCCGGGAAGGAGATGAGTGGAAGACAGCATTCAGTACCACCTCTGGGCACTATGAGTACCTCGTCATGCCATACGGGTTGATGAATGCTCCATCAATCTTCCAATCCTTTGTTGATGAGATTTTCAGGGACCTGCACGGATAGGGTGTAGTGGTGTATATTGATGACATTGTGTCCCTGGTGCGTAAGGTGCTTGGTCGACTGTTGGAGCATGACTTGTATGTCAAGGCGGAGAAATGTCTGTTCTTCCAAGAGTTCATCTCCTTCCTAGGGCACCGCCTGTCCGCGTTAGGTGTGGAGATGGAGATTGACCGCATTTCGGCCATGCGTAATTGGCCGACTCCAACCACGGTGAAGGAGGTGCAGCGATTCTTGGGTTTTGCCAACTACTACCGGAGGTTTATCCGGGGCTTTGGTCAGGTAGCGGCTCCCATTACCTCCTTGCTGAAGGGGGGACCAGTGCGACTGCAGTGGTCAGCTGAGGCGGACAGGGCTTTTGGTCACCTGAAGGACCAGTTTACCTCGGCTCCAGTGCTGGCTCATCCGGATCCCTTCTTAGCATTCCAGGAAGAGGTGTACGCGTCCGAGGCTGGGATAGGAGCTGTACTGTCTCAGCGCTCAGGTACGACACCAAAGCTCCGCTATTGTGCTTTCTTTTCGAAGAAGCTTAGCCCGGCGGAGCGCAACTATGACGTGGGGGACCGGAAGCTGTTAGCTGTGGTTAAAGCTCTGAAAGTGTGGAGGCATTGGCTTGAGAGGGCTAAACATCCTTTTCTCATTTTGACTGACCACCGCAATCTGGAGTACATCCGGGCGGCGAGGAGATTGAACCCTCGCCAGGCAAGGTGGGCCATGTTCTTCACTTGTTTTGTGTTCACTCTCTCTTACAGACCAGGTTCCCAGAATGCTAAGGCAGACGCCCTGTCCCAACTGTATGACACAGAGGAGAGATCCATGGAGCCTACTCCCATACTTCCGGCATCGTGTCTGGTGGCACCGGTGGTATGGGAGGTTGATGCAAGCTTTACGTAACGAGCCCACTCCTCCCCAGTGTCAAGAGGGTCGTATGTACGTGCTGCTCGAGGGTCGCGATCGATTGATCTATTGGGCTCACACGTCACCCTCCTCTGGTCATCCTGGCATCGGTCGGACAGTGCACTGTCTTAGTGGGAAGTACTGGTGGCCCACTTTAGCCAAGGACGTGAGGGTTTATGTTTCCTTCTGCTCGGTGTGCGCTCAGTCTAAGGCACCTAGACACCTGCCCAGAGGGAAATTACAACCCCTACCCGTTCCACAACGGCCGTGGTACCACCTGTCGGTGTATTTTGTTACGGACCTTCCCCCCTCACAAGGGAACACCACGATCCTGGTCGTAGTGGATCGGTTTTCTAAGTCCTGCCGTCTCATTCCTATGCCCGGTCTCCCTACGGCTCTACAGACTGCTGAGGCCCTATTTACACACGTCTTCCGGCACTACGGGGTACCTGAGGATATTGTATCGGATCGGGGTCCCCAGTTCACCTCAAGGGTCTGGAGGGCATTCATGGAACGTCTGGGGGTCTCGATCAGCCTGACCTCAGGTTTTCACCCCAAGAGTAATGGTCAGGTGGAGAGAGTTAACCAGGATGTGGGTAGGTTTCTGCAGTCCTATTGCCATGACCGGCCGGGGGAGTGGTCGGGTTTTTATCCCCTGGGCAGAGATGGCCCAAAACTCACTCCGCCACTCCTCCACTAACCTTTCTCCATTTCAGTGTGTGTTAGGTTATCAGCCGGTCCTTGCACCTTGGCATCAGAGCCAGATTGAGTGGTTTCGGCGCTCGGAAGAGACCTGGAACGCTGCCCATGTACGCCTGCAGCGGGCCATCAGGCGAAAAAGGCGAGCGCCGACCGCCACTGCAGTGAGGCCCCAGGGTATGCACCGGGGAACCGGGTCTGGCTCTCGACCCGAAACCTGCCCCTTCGTCTGCCCTGCCGGAAGCTGGGTCGGCGGTTTGTGGGGCCATTTAAAGTCTTGAGGAGATTGAACGAGGTATGTTATAGGTTACAGCTTCCTCCTGAGTATCGTATTAACCCCTCGTTCCATGTGTCTCTCCTCAGGCCGGTGGTAGCTGGTCCCCTCCAGGAGTCTGAGATATGGGAGGTTTCTCCGCCCCCACTGGACATCGAGGGGTTTTGGTTGTCGTTTGTGAGCGGGTTTGTTCCTCCCTGCGTGGAGGTATGTTCATTAAGTTACCTACGAGTAAAGTACGTTTTTTGATTAGCTCTGTGTCCTGCGCCTGACTTCGTCCTACCGCATTACACTGACGCCTTGACAACAAGAGTAATTCAGAAATTAGGAAGAGACGAATGGATTGACTTTTTCAATGCTAGTTAAGGATACTATAGTTATCACGTTTCACATTGGATTTATTAACTACAAAAAGGTAAGATGTGGTTTTAATTATAGTGCTGCTAGGCACACACGCTTATTAGCTGATTGTTGAAGTAATTTAATGTTGACGCTAAATGTAAAAAATATATATATATTTCAGAGCTTTAAAAAGGTTCAGAAAGAAACAATATAAAACTGTGTTTTTTGGGGGGTTGAACTGGTTCAGAACTTTATTTTGCTGGTCAGAACAGTGGAACAGAATTTTCGTTTTATGGTTCTGTTCAGAACTAAATGGTTGGGGAAAAAAAAATTGTTCCAACCCCTGGTAGATAGTAAAACCTTTTTGTAGTTTCTCGTTTAAATAATTGATATTGTGTATTTTCCGTGTGTATTGCTGTTCAGCATTTTTCAAATTACCTACCTTAGCATAATTTTGTATTTATTACCCTGGCCTTTGTAGCTACTATGTAGCTAACCTTAGGTATCTCTGTCGATCAGAAGCGAGGATGGTTCTGTGCTATGTACCGGATTGTAACCACTATTCCGATAAGCAGACGTGCATTTATCATTTTCCAACCTCTGTAAGCGAGAGGCTTCGCTGGTGCCGTGTGATAAGGTACGCCCTGCTTGCTAGCTGCTAACAAACTATTTGGGGTAATAAGTCAAAGATCTGTGGTTAGCTAGGTGCTTATGAAAATGTGCTAGATAACCACTGACTGTAGTTATGTGTACAACCATATTACCTTCCTTAAAGTGAAGAAAGCCAGCATAGGTTAGGATAATGACTGTTGTGACCTTTTAAGTCCTTTGTGAGCTAGCCGGCTAGATAACGTTAGCTCACGGTTCGTGTACTCATACTTTTCGATGTGGTGACATGCTAGCTAATGTTAAACCACCAGGGCAGGGATAGTTAGCTAGCTTGCTAGCTAACGTAAACTCGCCATTCGTGTAGTCAAGGCTTTTCCACGTGGTGACATGCTAGCTAACGTTAGCCTGGCACCAGGGCCAGGATAGTTAACTAGCATGTCAATACGTAGAAGTGTCTGACTACGCGAATGGTGAGCTAACATTAACTAGCTAGCTAGCTAAATATCGCCTGGTGGTGTAGCTAGTAAGGCACCATTACACCTAACGTTACACCGTATCTCACCATTGTGTAGTGGGACCTTCCCGACAGGCGGTGACATGCAAATGTGCCTAACGTTAGCGATTAGTGCTAGCTAGCTAATGTAAAATATCACTGCCCTGGTGGACTAGCTAGCATGTCACCACGTGTGGGGTTTGGGGAAAAGTCTGACTACATGAACTGTGAGCTAACGTTAACTAGCTAGCCAGCTAAATATCACTGCCCTGGTGAGCTAACGTTAGCTAGCATGTCACCACTTGGAAAAGTATGACTACACAAACGGTGAGATAATGTTAACTAGCTGGCTAGCTAGCTCACAAAGGACTTGTGGGCTCAATGTTTTTCCCATACAAACCACAGAAACGGTTTTGTTCCACGAGTGCATCTGTTGTACATGACTAATCAAATAACCTGTGAAGTAAACATTTGTGAAGTCAGTTAGAGGAATGGAAATTAAGCTAGCCCGAGGCTAGTACTTTTCAGACTGGGCTAGTAGAAATCGTGGTCTACTGGCCCTGCTGGCAAGTTCCCAAAATCCTTAAATTCCATCCTTGCATGTCAGTGCCTTTCAGACGATCCCCCAACCATTTGTTGGTCCTCCTCAGTGACCTCACGGCTCAGAGGGTTTTAACTTTCCTCTTGAGATTTAGAATCAGAAGTACAGTCGTAGACTTCACCTCTTCGGGCAAATTGTACCCTAGACTGTCCTGATCATCTACAGTTGTTTTTCAATGTTTTGTGGACCAACATTGGCTTTTGTGCACCAACATACCATAGTAAAATCCCCCAAATAAACCAGGTTGCCAACCTGCGTCAGAGAGACACCTTGGCAGAAGGTGTGAATGTATCTCATCTCCTCTCATTGATGTATGGTGAAACCTCTCTCACCTCCACCCGCCTGCATTATACTGTGGTGCTGCTGCAAAGACACACCACTCCCTTTGCATGTTGCTTTGAGCCATTACATCGCCTGGGTGCACTCACACACAGACACGCATGCACATGGAATCACCGAATCGCACGTTTCTGTCACTGGCACATGTACTGTAACTCCACACATACACTCTCACATACACACACATCTAGAGCTCGGCTATATATAGGTTATATATTCTGTATGAACCCTCAAGTGTTCTGTAGCGATCCAGAGTGCCTCTCAACCTTTTGCTCCTTCTCCCCACATACACACACATAGATGCGCACGCACACACCCACACACACAAAGACATGCGTGCACAGACAGACACACACACACAAACAGACTCCAATATACACACATGCACTAGCTCAAACAACAATAGATGGTTAATTTACCACACACACACACCCCACATACAACACACACCCTGCACCACCCGCCCTCTCAACATGGTGTTTCTGGTGGTTGTTTTAGTGAGGCCACTGGCTCATATATACTGTCACAGAGAATCTCCCTCACTGTGGAGTGTATTAATGGTGTGGGCTAGCTCTCTGAATCATGGAGAGAAGAAGAGAGGGTAGAGGAGGAAAGGAGAGATTATTGTGTGTCAGAGGGGGCATAATAGAGGAGTGGAGCAAGGGATGGAGGGGAGGTAAAGGAGTAATCAGGTCATTTCCATTAGAGACTAATCTACACAATATGGTAATAGAAAGATAATAACACAAGGAATAAATACACAATGAGTAACGATAACTTGGATAAATACACAGGGTACAAGTATCGAGTCGATGTGCAGGGGTAACTAGGCAACAGGATATAAACTCAGCAAAAAAAGAAACGTCCCTTTATCAGCACCCTGTCTTTCAAAGATAATTCGTAAATTCCAAATAAGGGTTTAAACACTGTTTCCCATGCTTGTTCAATGAACCATAAACAATTAATGAACATACACCTGTGGAACGGTCGTTAAGACACTAACAGCTTACAGACAGTAGGCAATTAAGGTCACAGTTATGAAAACTCTGGACACTAAAGAGGCCTTTCTACTGACTCTGAAAAACACCAAAAGAAAGATGCCCAGGGTCCCTGCTCATCTGCGTGAACGTGCCTTAGGCATGCTGCAAGGAGGCATTAGGACTGCAGATGTGGCAAGGGCAATAAATTGCAATGCCCGTACTGTGAGACGCCTAAGACAGCGCTACAGGGTGACAGGACGGACAGCTGATCGTCCTCACAGTGGCAGACCACGTGTAACAACACCTGCACAGGATCGGTACATCCGAACATCACACCTGCAGGACAGGTTCAGGATGGCAACAACAACTGCCCGAGTTACACCAGGAACGCACAATCCCTCCATCAGTGCTCAGACTGTCCGCAATAGGCTGAGAGAGGCTGGACTGAGGGCTTGTAGGCCTGTTGTAAAGCAGGTCCTCACCATTCATCACCGGCAACAACGTCGCCTATGGGCACAAACCCACCGTTGCTGGACCAGACAGGACTGGCAAAAAGTGCTCTTCACTAACGAGTCGCGGTTTTGTCTCACCAGGGGTGATGGTCGGATTCGTGTTTATCCTCGAAGGAATGAGCTTTACACAGAGGCCTGTACTCTGGAGCGGGATCGATTTGGAGGTGGAGGGTCCGTCATGGTCTGGGGCGGTGTGTCACAGCATCAACGGACTGAGCTTGTTGTCATTGCAGGCAATCTCAACGCTGTGCATTACAGGGAAGACATCCTCCTCCCTCATGTGGTACCCTTCCTGCAGGCTCATGACAATGCCACCAGCCATACTGCTCGTTCTGTGTGTGATTTCCTGCAAGACAGGAATGTCAGTGTTCTGAATGTCAGCTGCCATGGCCAGCGAAGAGCCCAGATCTCAATCCCATTGAGCACGCCTGGGACCTGTTGGATCAGAGGGTGAGGGCTAGGGCCATTCCCCCCAGAAATGTCTGGGAACTTGCAGGTGCCTTGGTGGAAGAGTGGGGTAACATCTCACAGCAAGAACTGGCAAATCTGGTGCAGTCCATGAGGAGGAGATGCACTGCAGTACTTCATGCAGCTGGAGGCTACACAATATACTGACTGTTACTTTTGATTTTGACCCCCCCTTTGTTCAGGGACACATTATTCCATTTCTGTTAGTCACATGTCTGTGGAACTTGTTCAGTTTATGTCTCAGTTGTTGAATCTTGTTATGTTCATACAAATATTTACACATGTTAAGTTTGCTGAAAATAAACGCAGTTGACAGTGAGAGGACGTTTCTTTTTTTACTGAGTTTATAATAAGCAGTAACAGCAGCGTATTTGATTCAAAAGGGTTACTGCAAAGGGGGGTAAATGCAGATAGTCTGGGTAGCTATTTGGTTAACTATTTGGCAGTCTTATGGCTTGGGGGTAGAAGCTGTTCAGGGTCATGTTGGTCCCAGACTTGGTGCATCGGTACCGCTTGCAGGGAGCAGAGAGAACAGTCTTTGGGTGGCTGGAGTCTTTGACAATTTTTAAGGCCTTCCTCTGACACCGCCTGGTATAGAGGTCTTGGATGGCAGGGAGCTTGGCCCCAGTGATGTACTAAGTCGTACGACCACCCGTTAAGAGCACCTTGAGGTCAGATGCTGAGCAGTTGCCATACCAAGATGTGATGCACCCAGTCAAGATGGTCTCAATGGTGTAGCTGTATAACTTTTTGAGGATCTGAGGGCCCATGCCAAATCATTTCAGCCTTCTGAAGGGGAAGAGGCATTGTCGTGCCTTCTTCACGACTGTGTTGGTGTGTGTGGACCATGTTCATTCCTTAGTGATGTGGACACCGAGGAACTTGAAGCTCTCGACCCGCTCGACTACAGCCCCGTCAATGTGGATGGGGGCGTGCTCGGCCCTCCATTTCCTGTAGTCCACGATCAGCTCCTTTGTCTTGCTGAAGTTGAGGGAGAGGTTGTTGTTCTGGCACCACACTGCCAGGTCACTGACCTCCTCCCTATAGGCTGTCTCATCATTGTCTGTGATCAGGCCTACCACCGTCGTGTCGTCAGCAAACTTAATGGTTATGTTGGAGTTGTGCGCAGCCATGCAGTCGTTGGTGAACAGGGAGTACAGGAGGGGACTAAGCATGCACCCCTGAGGCCTACCCTCACCACCTGGGAGGCGGCCCGTCAGAAAGTCCAGGATCCAGTTGCAGAGGGAGGTGTTCAGTCCCAGGGTCCTGAGCTTAGTAATGAGCTTGGAGGGCACTATGGTGTTGAACGCTGAGCTGTAGTCATTCTCACCAGGGTTTCCATTAGGAAAATGTGGCGCAGGACATTTGACCGGTAGCAGATTAATTTACCGGACATTTGAGAAATTATACGGACCCATGTCCATTGGGTGCGTACCTGAAAAGTGTGTCCACCCACGGTGCTCAGAAGGACAGAAATCACATTTTGTTCATGGTAATTCATATTAACAGAACATGCAAGTCAAGAATGCAACGATGTGCTGTCCTTCTTAACGAATTCTGATGCGCACTTTGAAAATGTTAGAATAACTAGGATTGTGCCTTCTGCTATTGGACAAAGAAAGTTGATATAAAATATTTGGCTCCATGGATATGGTCTTATTTTGGTTAGGCTACTTTGAAGCAAGGTAAGACATGACTCTTAATATGTAGTAAAACGTTCAGGTTTCAAACAATTAAGTATACGTTTTCAAAATGCATACTGCCTCCAGCTCATTGCAAAGTGGTGTGTGACGCGCTGACGTTGCCTTTGCTGTTTGAGACGCTGTAGCAGCAGTCTGACAGATTTTCCGCTCAAAGGCTTTGTGTCTGTATGCTGTATGCGTGTGATAAATAAGATACATAATGAATATACTGTAAACAAGCGCCAATTTAATTCCACAAAATTATGCAAATTAACCTATAGACAAGTCAAATGTATTTCCATTTACTGGTATTTCCACATATTTATAGGCAAAAAAATATTATTTCGCAATAAGATTTTTGCTTCTTCTCCCGGACAACTGGCCGGCCCCAATTTTATTGATCAGTTTTTCATTTGTTTTATCGGCCAAAAGCCGGCTATTACCGGCTAACGGCAACCGTGATTCTCACAATGGTGTTCCTATTATCCAGGTGGGAGAGGGCAGTGTGGAGTGCAATAGAGATTGTGTCATCTGTGAATCTGTTGGGTGGTATGCGAATTGGAGTGGGTCCAGTGTGTCTGGGATGATGGTGTGAGCCATGACCAGCTTTTCAAAGTATTTTATGGCTACAGATGTGAGTGCTACGGAGCGATAGCCATTTAGACAGGTTACCTTGATGTTCTTGGACACAGAGACTATGGTGGTCTGCTTGAAACATGTAGGCATTACAGACAGGGCCAGGGAGAGGTTGAAAATGTCAGTGAAGACACTTGTCAGCTGATCACCGCATGCTCTGAGTACGCATACTGGTAATCCATTTGGCCCTGCGGCTTTGTGAATGTTAACCTGTTTAAAGGTCTTACTCACATCGGCTATGGAGAGCGAGATCCCACAATCATCCGGAACAGCTTGTGCTCTCATGCATGGTTCAGTGTTGCTTGCTTCGACCATAGAAGGCATTTTAGCTCATTTAGCTCATCTGGTAGTCTCGCGTCACTGGGCAGCTCACGTCTGGGTTTCCCTTTGTAATCTGTGATTGTTTGCAAGCCCTGCCACATCCAACGAGCATTAGAGCCGGCGTAGTAGGATTCGGTCTTAGTCCTGTATTGACACTTTGCCTGTTTGATGGCTCGTCGAAGGTCATAGTGGGATTTCTTATAAGCTTTCGGGTTAGTGTCCCGCTCCTTGAAAGCGGCAGCTCTAGTCTTTAGCTCAGTGTGGATGTTGCCTGTTATCCATGGTTTCTGGTTGCGATACGTACATACGGTCACTGTGGGGACGATGTTGTCAATGCACTTATTAATGAAGTTGGTGACTGATGTGGTAAACTCCTCAATGTTATCGGATGAATCCCGGAACATATTCTAGTCTGTGCTAGCAAAACAGTCCTGTAACCATAGCATCCGCTTCATTGGACCACTTCTGTATTGAGCGTGTCACTAGTACTTCCTGTTTGAGTTTTTACTTGTAGGAATCAGGAGGATAGAGTTAAGGTCTCCTCTGTCTAATCTGCCCTTTTTTCCTTTCTCTCTCTCTCTTTCCCTCCCTCTCATCCCTCTTTCCTTTTGTTGTCTTTTTTTCTAACTCCTCCTCCTCCTCTTCCTCTTCCTCCTCCTCATTGTGTCCTCTTCTCCCAAATCACCCTCTCTCCTCCTCCTTGTCCCATATACAGTCCCACACACTTCAGTTCTTCTTTTCATCCTCCTCCTCCCACACTCAAACTTGTCCAGTGTCTCTAACATCCATATCCCTGTCTCCCAGCTTTTCCTTGCCCACCTCTTCATTCTCCCACTCCTCTCTTGCTCTCTGTCGCACTCCATTTTGACATGTCAGCAATTTTCTATATGCTGACCTATTTACAGTGTTAGTATTTCTATAGCTTCTTAATATTTGAAATATCATGGCCCTATAAGTGCATCCAATATGTTTACTTCTAAGCTGTACTTGATAAGATATGCCTAGGGTATTGAGAGAAAGATAGAGAAAGTCTGTGTCTGTGTGTTTGTACTCTGCGATCTACAATTCATGTAGCCTACTCATTGTATTCTGTGTTTCACATCATTAACCAGTCATGTCAGAGCTCTTAAAAGGTTGTCCCGGTATTCCAGGTAATGGTGTGTATGTGTGTGTGTGTGTGTGTGTGTGTGTGTGTGTGTGTCTGTGTGGGGGGGCTTTGGTGGTGGGCATGGCAGGGGGGTGCGGTCGGCAGTGGCTGATTTTTAGAGAACATTTTAAAGTCCCCCATCTTGGCGGTGTAGAGAAATTGTTGTATTTTAAAGCATACAGCAATTAGGAAAACCTGGGGGGGCTTTGGTGGTGGGCATGGCAGGGGGTGCGGTCGGCAGTGGCTGATTTTTAGAGAACATTTTAAAGTCCCCCATCTTGGCGGTGTAGAGAAATTGTTGTATTTTAAAGCATACAGCAATTAGGAAAACCTGGGGGGGCTTTGGTGGTGGGCATGGCAGGGGGTGCGGTCGGCAGTGGCTGATTTTTAGAGAACATTTTAAAGTCCCCCATCTTGGCGGTGTAGAGAAATTGTTGTATTTTAAAGCAAATTTCCTGCAATTCTACACATTTTGCCATGCAGCTGAGAGAATATGTTGCAGTCTTAAAGCAAATGGCCTGCGATTCTATAAATTTTGCCAAGGCTAATGCTGTGTTCTTTTGCTCAAACACAATAACAAAATCTATACTGGTAAATTCAATGTTTTGGGAATTTTCAATTCTCCCTGAATGTCTAGCTTTTATTTTGGTGATTGTTGGTTCGCAAAGATTATATTATAGAAAAATACTGTATATACACTTGAAGTCGGAAGTTTACATACACTTAGGTTGGAGTCATTAAAACTCGTTTTTCAACCACTCCACAAATTTCTTGTTAACAAACTATAGTTTTGGCAAGTCGGTTAGGACATCTACTTTGTGCATGACACAAGTAATTTTTCCAACAATTGTTTACAGACAGATTATTTCACTTATAATTCACTGTATCACAATTCCAGTGGGTCAGAAGTTTACATACACTAAGCTGACTGTGCCTTTAAACAGCTTGGAACATTCCAGAAAATGATGACATGGCTTTAGAAGCTTCTGATAGGCTAATTGACATCATTTGAGTCAATTGGAGGTGTACCTGTGGATGTATTTCAAGGCCGACCTTCAAACTCAGTGCCTCTTTGCTTGACATCATTGGAAAATCCAAAGAAATCAGCCAAGACCTCAGAATTTTTTTTGTAGACCTCAACAAGTATGGTTCATCCTTGGGAGCAATTTCCAAACGCCTGAAGGTACCACGTTCATCTGTCAAACAATAGTACGCAAGTATAAACACCATGGGACCACGCAACCGTCATACCGCTCAGGAAGGAGACGCGTTCTGTCTCCTAGAGATCAACGTACTTTGGTGCGAAAAGTACAAATCAATCCCAGAATAACAGCAAAGGACCTTGTGAAGATGCTGGAGGAAACGGGTACAAAAGTATCTATATCCACAGTAAAACAAGTCCTATATCGACATAACCTGAAAGGCCGCTCAGCAAGGAAGAAGCCACTGCTCCAAAACCGCCATAAAAAAGACAGACTACAGTTTGCACATGGGGACAAAGATCGTACTTTTTGGAGAAAAGTCCTCTGGTCTGATGAAACAAAAATAGAACTGTTTGGCCATAAGGACCATCGTTATGTTTGGAGGAATAAGGGGAATGCTTGCAAGCCGAAGAACACCATCCCAACCGTGAAGCACGGGGGTGGCAGCATCATGCTGTGGGGGTGCTTTGCTGCAGGAGGGACTGGTGCACTTCAGAAAATAGATGGCATCATGAGGAATGAAAATTATGTGGATATATTGAAGCAACATCTCAAGACATCAGTCAGGAAGTTAAAGCTTGGTCGCAAATGGGTCTTCCAAATGTACAATGACGCCAAGCATACTTCCAAAGTTGTGGCAAAATTGCTTAAGGACAACAAAGTGAAGGTATTGAAGTGGCCATCACAAAGCCCTGACCTCAAGCCTATAGAAAATTTGTGGGCAGAACTGAAAAACCGTGTGCGAGCAAGTAGGCCTACAAACCTGACTCAGTTACACCAGCTCTGTCAGGAGGAATGGGCAAAATTCACCCAACTTATTGTGGGAATCTTGTGGAAGGCTACCCGAAATGTTTGACCCAAGTTAAGCAATTTAAAGTCAATGCTACCAAATACTAATTGAGTGTATGTAAACTTCTGACCCACTAGGAATGTGATGAAATAAATAAAAGCTGAAATAAATCATTCTCTCTACTATTAGTCTGACACACTTAAAATAAAGTGGTGATCCTAACTGACCTAAGACAGGGAATTTTTACTAGGATTAAATGTCAGGAATTGTGAAAAACTGAGTTTAAATGTATTTGGCTTAGGTGTATGTAAACTTAAGACTTCACCTGTAGGGCCATTATCTTTTCTACATACTTTGTATCTGTTTTTAGTTGTTTAAGTTTACACTGAAAGCGTTTTTTCATCCCCAAAATACGTGTTTATGTAAATTATATATATATATATATATATATATATATATATATATATATATATATATATATATATATATATATACATACATACAGTGGGGAGAACAAGTATTTGATACACTGCCGATTTTGCAGGTTTTCCTACTTACAAAGCATGTAGAGGTCTGTAATTTTTATCATAGGTACACTTCAACTGTGAGAGACGGAATCTAAAACAAAAATACAGAAAATCACATTGTATGATTTTTAAGTAATTAATTTGCATTTTATTGCATGACATAAGTATTTGATCACCTACCAACCAGTAAGAATTCCGGCTCTCACAGACCTGTTAGTTTTTCTTTAAGAAGCCCTTCTGTTCACCACTCATTACCTGTATTAACTGCACCTGTTTGAACTCGTTACCTGTATAAAAGACACCTGTCCACACATTCAATCAAACAGACTCCAACCTCTCCACAATGGCCAAGACCAGAGAGCTGTGTAAGGACATCAGGGATAAAATTGTAGACCTGCACAAGGCTGGGATGGGCTACAGGACAATAGGCAATCAGCTTGGTGAGAAGGCAACAACTGGAAGAAAATGGAAGAAGTTCAAGATGACGGTCAATCACCCTCGGTCTGGGGCTCCATGCAAGATCTCATTTTTGTTTTAGATTCCGTCTCTCACAGTTGAAGTGTACCTATGATAAAAATTACAGACCTCTACATGCTTTGTAAGTAGGAAAACCTGCAAAATCGGCAGTGTATCAAATACTTGTTCTCCCCACTGTATATATATAAATATATGTATATATCTGTACTGCCCTACCAAGCAAAAAGGCATTAGCTGCTCATTTGGTCGAGAATTAGTTAATGTCATTTTTGCTACATTAAATACATGCTTAATCATGTGGACAAGTATCCTGCCTCTATTGTATTGTGATTTGGAGAAAATGGGGGTCATGTTATCAGTAACTGCATAAGGTTACTGTGAAACCAAGGTAAATAAAAGCCATTTTTCTCAGTTCCACAGTATGAGCAGTTACTGCCTTTTTGCTTGGTAGCGCAGTATATATATATATATATATATATATATACAGTGGGGAAAAAAAGTATTTAGTCAGCCACCAATTGTGCAAGTTTCATCAGCTGTCTGGGTGGCTGGTCTCAGACCATGCTGCAGGTGAAGAAGCCGGATGTGGAGGTCCTGGGCTGGTGTTGTTACACGTGGTCTGCGGTTGTGAGGCCAGTTGGAAGTACTGCCAAATTCTCTTAAACGACGTTGGAGGTGGCTTAGGGTAGAGAAATAAATATTAAATTATCTGGCAACAGCTCTGGTGGACATTGTGTGGCATTGTGTGACAAAACTGCACATTTTAGAGTGGCCTTTTATTGTCCCCAGCACAAGGTGCACCTGTGTAATGATCATGCTGTTTAATCAGCTTCTTGATATGCCACACTTGCCAGGTGGATTGATTATCTTGGCAAAGGAGAAATGCTCACTAACAGGGATGTAAACAAATTTTGCAAAACATTTGAGAGAAATAAGCTTTTTCTGCGTATGGAACATTTCTGGGATCTTTTATTTCTGCTCATGAAACATGGGACCAACACTTTACATGTTGTGTTCATATCGTTTTTTTGTGTAAGTCCTAACAATAGGTAAAGTGAACCTGATTAAACAAATAACACAAACAAAATTGTACTTTTTCATTTCTTTGTTGAGAAAAGTATCCAACATTACATTTCTTTGTTGGAAAAGGTATGTGAACATCTAGATTAATCAGCTCAATGACTACATCAAGTTTATGACTCTACAAACTCATTGGATGCAGTTGCAGTTTGTTTTCGTTGTGTTTTGGGTTATGTTTTGCCCCATAGTAACTGAATGGTGAATGATAACTGGAGTAATTTTATTTTTTAAGTGAGTAGATAAGATGTTTCTGAACACATCTAAATTAATCCTGATAATGGCATGATTAAGAAAAATATTAATGAATCATGAATAATGATAAGTGAGAAAGTGGCTACAACAAAACTTGCTTACCTCTCACCATTACCAATAACAGGGGAGGTTAGCATTTTTTTTTTTTTTTTTTGGGGGGTGATCGTTTTGCCTCTGTAACCTTCACACTCATCATTATTCATGATGTATTCATGATTATCCTTAATCATGGTAGCATCCACATGAATGTAGAAGTGTTCAGAAACATCTTCTATTCTTACTAACAATAAAAGTGACTCTAAAATGGGCGCAAGTCATTATTCACCATTCAGTTCTTGTTGGGCAAAACATAACCCAAAACAATCTACAAATGCATCCAATGAGTTTGTAGAGTCACAAGCTTGATGTAGTCATTGCATGCAAGGAATATGGAACCAAATACTAAATGTTTTACTACTTTAATACACTTAATTGAGCTGATTAATCTAGAGGTTTGCATACGTTTTCCGACAAAGAAATTGAATGTTGGATCAATTTCCTCAATGGAGAACTTGTTTTTGTCTTATTTGTTTAATCAGGTTCACTTTATCTATTATTAGGACAGATGAAAAGCTGATCTAATTTTAGGTCAAATGTATGCAGAAATACAGAAAATCCTAAAGGGTTTACAAACGTTATCACTGTAGTCAACACCATACCACTGTATGAGCAGAGAGGCGATTTGATATCAGATCTAAATTAACCTGTTTGATCTGAGGGAAATTTCTCTCCCAGCGTCGTGTGAAAGACAAGAGAAATTACAGGAGTTTTCCATGGAGGAGTGCGTGCCTAGTGCCTAGCTCTTGACGACACTGGTCTTACCCCATCATAGTCCAGAAAGCCCCTGTGGTTTCCTGACGCTCATTTTCAGCATCGAACCCTCCAGAACTACGTGCACACACACCCTCCCAACCAAGAGTGCTGCTGTGCATACAAGGTACCTACAGTAGCACAGTGACAACAGACCACTGTAGCAACAGTGCCCCCTAGGCCCCTGCATGATCACTGCAACTACAGTACAACAATTTAAACAAGCAAAAAACGAATATTAGCAAGGTTGGCTTTGGAATCCTCTGCACTGGGATAATATTATTCAGGACTCTTTTTATTATCAACCCGTTTTATGAGGGATATTCCATCAAAATAATGCAACCATGTTAAACACCTTTGTCAACATAAACTAACTGTTGCATTCTGTAATATTCCACAAGGAATAGCTTTCACTACTGGGATAGATAGCCACATGGGCTTGGGTAGGGTGTCTGTAGCAGTGGTGGAAAAAGTACCCAACTGTCATACTTGAGTAAAAGTATAGATGCCTTAATAGAAAGTTACTCAAGTAAAAGTGAAAGTCACCCAGTAAAATACTACTTGAGTAAAAGTCTAAAAGTTTTTGGTTTTAAATATAGTTAAGTATCAAAAGTGAATGTAATTGCTAAAATATAATTAAGTATCAAAAGTAGAAGTAAAAGTATAAATCATTTCAAATGTCTTATATTAAGCAAAGCAGATGGCACCATTTTCTTGTTTTTAAAATTGATGGATAGCCAGGGGCACACTCCAACACTCAGACATTATTTACAAAATATGCATTTGTGTTTAGTGAGTCCGCCAGACCATAGGCAGTAGGGATGACCACGTGTTATCTTGATAAGTGTGTGAATTTCACAATTTTCCTGTCCTGCTAAGCATTTAAAATGTAACGAGTACTTTGGGTTGTCAGAGAAAATGTATGAAGTAAAAAGTATAATATTTTCTTTAGGAATGTAGTGAAGTAAAAGTAGAAGTTGTCAAAAATATAAATAAGTAGTACTTAAAAAAAAAAATCCATGCTGTTAACACTTGCATTCAAATAATAGGCAGCATAGGGTACCACAGCTATCAGTCTGCACCCTGTATCAGTGAAAGATGTGTGCTGAACAGCAAATGTTTGTAGCTCAAATTGATGCATATCATGCACTGAATAGCTACAAAACCTGCTCATGCATCTCTACAAATGACTTTCAACCACTTCTGTAGAATTCTCTAATCAGGCGCTGAAGAACTTGCAAGGGTTGGGATAATTATATTATGAGCAACCTGAACATGGACATTTTCAAAAGTTGTCTTACAGTGACATCTTGTGCTCTGTCATGTTAACTATAGAGCCAAAACTAAAACAGTCCCCGTTCCACTCTTTTCATCAACATTACCAAATGATGACACAAATATTATTTGTGCAATATGTCTAATTTGCACAAGGCCCAACATTTCTTCAGAAATTATATAAAATAGCTATAGCTGAGCAAGTAAGGACAAAACACATACCAAGCACAAGGATGGCATCCTCGTACTTGACGTGTTGCTCCAATAGATGCTGGAACTTGGAGAATGGTTTCTGAACCATTCAAAAGACTGCTCTGTCTTGTATCTCTCATCCCATTAGTCCACGTCTTTATGGATACTCCATTACAACACTGTCACTCACTACAAGGGATGATATACACAATGTATAGTAATTAAAACAGCATAGCTTTCCTGTATAAAAAGGAACATGGCATGTACTGTCAGTCACCAGTATGTAATGACTGTGAGTGACATTGCTGAGTTGATGACAGAAGGGCAAAGCCCCTACATTTTTTAGATACTCCTACTCGAGGTAGAGCAAAAACACAACCATGTTTTTTCACATCCCTAATGTCTCCCATTTATGCAATGGGTGTGCAATGGTTGTGTAAAAATGTTTTACTGCAAAAGTGGTTCAATTCATAGATTTTGTGACACACCCCCTAAACTCAAAAAGCTAATGTAACCCAATATTGCAAGCTCTGATATTGATCAAATGTGGAATACAAGTAGTCAGTTGTCTGTCTAGCGGACTAAACTCCACTCCATGGTGAAGGAAGTTTCGGAAGAACTTCCCCAACGTAGTGGAGCCGAGACCAGGCTTTGTGGAATCTAGCTCCGACTACATCGATTAACCCAAGGTCAATACTAAAAAATATATATTATGAAACACCCACCTTGTACCTATGTTTGTCCTCTGTAGTAGCCTTTCTTTTTATTTTATTTTATTAATACTTTTTCAATAACAGTTCATCAATTTCAGTCATCGGAATCCTTCGTTGAACGATTTTGTTACTTTAACCCATACTCTTGTAATTAAGTCAGGGGCCACCAAATAAAATAAAATGTTATTGTCACATGCTTCGTAAACTACAGGTGTAGACTAACAGTGAAATGCTTACTTACGGGCCCTTCCCAACAATGCCGAGAGAAAAAAAGAGAAATAATAGAAAAATAATAACACAAGGAATAAATACACATTGAGTAACAATAACTTGGCTATATACACAGGGTACCAGTACTGAGTCGATGTGCAGGGGTACGAGGTAATTGAGGTAGAACATATAGGTAGGGATAAAGTGAATGGGCAACAGGATAGATGAAAAGTAGCAGAAGCGTATGTGATGTTTGTGCAAAAAGGGTCAATGCAGATAGTCCGGGTAGCTATTGGTTAACTATTTATCTAACTACTTAGCAGTCTTACGGCTTGGGGGTAGAAGCCGTTCAGGGTCCTGTTGATTCCAGATTTGGTGCAGCTTGCCATGCAGTAGCAGAGAGAACAATCTATGACTTGGGTGGCTGGAGTCTTTTACAATTTTTAGGGCCTTCCTCTGACACTGCCTGGTATAGAGATCAGGGAGTTCGGCCCCAGTGATGTACTTGACCGTACGCATTACCCCCGTAGCGCCTTGCAGTCGAATTCCAAGCAATTGCATACCAAGTGGTGATTCAGCCAGTCAAGATGCTCTCAATGGTGCAGCTGTATAACTTTTTGAGTACCTGAGGGACAATGCCAAATCTTTTCAGCCTCCTGAGGGGGAAGAAGCGTTGTTGTGCCTTCTTCACGACTGTGTTGGTGTGTGTGGATCATGATAACTCTTTACTGAGGTGGACAACGAGGAATTTGAAGCTCTCGACCCACTGGGGACATGGTCAGCCGTCCGTTTCCTGTAGTCCACGATCAACTCCTTTTTCTTGCTGACTTTGAGGGAGAGGTTGTTATCCTGGCACCACACTGCCAGGTCCCTGACCTCCTCCCTATAGGCTCTCTCATCATTGTCGGTGATCAGGCCAACCACTGTCGTGTCGTCAGCAAACTTAATGATGGTGTTGGAGTCGTGCTCGGCCACGCATTCGTGGGTGAACAGGGAGTACGGGAGGGGACCAAGCACGCACCCCTGAGGGGACCAAGCACGCACCCCTGAGGGGCCCCCGTGTTGAGATTCAGCATGGCAGATTTATTGTTGCCTATCCTCACCACCTGGGGGAGACCCGTCAGGAAGTCCAGAATCCAGTTGCAGAGGGAGGTGTTCAGTCCCAGGGTCCTGAGCTTGGAGGGAACTATGGTGTTGAACGCTGAGCTGTAGTCAATGAACAGCATTCTCACGTAAGTGTTCCCCTTGTCCAGGTGGGAGAGGGTAGTGTGGAGTGCAATAATGATTGTGTCATCTGTGGATCAGTTGGGGCGGATTATGTTGATGTGAGCCATGACAAGCCTTTCAAAGCATTTTATTGCTACAGATGTGAGTGCTACCGGGCGATAGTCATTTAGATTACCTAGGCATTCTTAGGCACAGAGACTATGGTGGTCTGCTTGAAACATGTAGGTATTACTGACTGGGTCATGGATAGAATGTCAGTGAAAATGTCAGTGAAGACACTTGCCAGCTGGTCAGTGAATGCTCTGCGCACGCGTCCTGGTAATATGTCTGTTAACCTGTTAAAGGTCTTACTCACATCGGCTACAGAGAGCGAGATCACGCAGTCATCCAGAACAGCTGGTGCTTTCATGCATGGTTCAGTGTTGCTTGCCTCGAAGCGAGCATAGGCATTTAGCTCATTTAGCTCGCCTAGTAGTCTCGCGTCACTGGGCAGCTCGCGTCTGGGTTTCCCTTTGTAATCCGTGATTGTTTGCAAGGGCAAGGGAGAGGGAGAGCTTTGTATGTGTTTCTGAGTGTGGAATAAAGATGACCTACAGTTTTTTCCCCTCTAGTTGCACAGGTGACATGCTGGTAGAAATGAGGTAAGACAGATTTCAGTTTCTCTGCATTAAAATCACCGGCCACTAGGAGCGCCCCATCTTGATGTGCATTTTCTTGTACAGCTCGTTGAGTGCGGTCTTAGTGCCAGTATCGGTTTGTGGTGATAAATAGACAGCTACAAAAAATAGTATCATCTGTAGCTTATCATGAGGTATTCTAACTCAGGTGAGCAAAACCTCAAGACTTCGTTAACTTTACAGATCGCACACCAGCTGTTGTTGACAAAGAGACACACACCTCCCCCTTAACCTTAAGTTGCCATTCGGTCTTGGCGATGCATAGAAAAACCAGCTAGATGTATATTATCCATGTCCTTGTTCAGTCACGACTCAGAGAAACATAGGATATTATAGTTCTTCAGGTCCCGCTGATAGGATAGTCTTAAACGGAGCTCTTCCAGTTTGTCCTCTAGTGATTGTATGTTTGCCAATAGAACGGAGGGTAGAGCCGATTTATTTACTCACCGTCGTAGTCTCGTCAGGGAGCCCACTTGTTTTCCTCCCTTGCGCTGTTTCTTCCTCTTTCGAGTCCTGGGAATTAGGGCCTGGTCCGGAATAGGAAGTACATCCACAGCCTACGACTAGTTGAAGTAGAAATCTTCATCCAAATCGAGGTTAGTGATCACTGTTCTGATTATCAGAAGATGTTTTCGGTCATAGGAAATGATGGTGGAAATATTATGTACAAAAAGTTACAATCAGCGTAAACAAAAACACACAAAATAGCAGAATTGTTCAGGAGCCCATAAGACGCCAGCTATCCACTGCAACGCATCTTCACAATCAATGCATACAGCAGGCCTTCAGGCCATGTGTGGGCTAAGGCGTCCATGCCCAGGGAGCTGTTTGTCTCTGCCAGAGAGAACCAGATGGAGCAGTGGGATGTTTGCTCTGAAACGAACAATTCCAAGTGCTGCTCCAAACCGCTGCCATATCATCTTCACTACTTGTGGGTGACGTCTCCATTCCCCTGGGGCAGTTTCTTTTATGACAAGAAATCCGCCACCTCGGTTACCTTGCCTGGGAGATGGATGGCTCGTAGGGAGGCCATGTCAGGAGTTGTTGGGCCACCTGTAGGGACTGTACAGACCTCATTCCCCCTTGATGGTTGATGTGGAACACTGTCGATGTATTGTCTGATCGTATATGTTTGTATATTATATCGTTTATGTTTGAGAACAGGCAGAAAGTGTTTCAGGGATAGGTAAACTGCCCAGCAGGTCCACCACTCTCCACGTACAGTCCTGTGTTGCTACGCTGCTCCCCAGCCTGTTAGTGAAGCATCGGCCATCACTACTTCCCGCCTTGACGGAATTGATCCGAAAGGGATACTTGTAGTCAGGTAGATTCTCTTTCTCCACTGCTGCACAGTAGAGTAGCACACCCTTGTCACTCGGATTTTGGTGTTTCTGTCCCTCTTGTGGTCCAAGCGGAAGTCGTTGAACCCCACTTGTAGTGGTCTTAAAGACAGCAGTCCTGTGTGGCTCAGTTGCTAGAGCATGGCGCTTGCAATGCCAGGGTTGTGGGTTTGATTCCTACGGGGTACCAGTACGAGAAATAAAAGTATGAAGATGTAGGCACTCACTACTGTAAGTGGCTTTGGATAAGAGCGTCTGCTAAAATGTAACAAATGCAAGCAGGCCTAACTGTGTCACTGCGGAGGCCACCACGAGCATACCCATAAGTTGTTGGAACGTTCATACTTTCACCAATGTGTTCAACTGGAATTGTTGCAGAAGAATGCTGTCCACACCCTCATGGTGTGGGAGTTCAGAGTCATGCCAGTAAAAGTGACCTTTTGGCTTGGAGTGATGTCACCCAGTGCGGTGACATAGGTCAGTGCTGTGCGCTTGTCCGCACGCTCGTGAGCAGGGATGCAGATGAGCCAGTCGTCGAGGTAATTATTATTATATTAATGATTATTAATTAATTATAAGCTCAGGGCTGCACTCATGCATCTTGTGAAGACACGAGGAGCCAGTGAGAGGCCAAAGGGTAATACCGCAAACTGCCTGGCTTTGGAAGGCAAACCGCAGGAAACGTCTGTGTTCTGGTAACACAGGAACGTGAAAATAAGCGTCCTTTAAGTCCAGAGAACGTGAACCATTCCCCTGCGGCTACGGTCTGGTAAACGTTGACCGTACGTGAAAGGGGAGAACTTTCCCAATGCGGGCCACTGTGTTGTAGGCCCGTGACAGTAGTTCATCAGTGGCCCTGTACTGAGGTCTGGGGCAGCAGGCGTCATCCTTCAGGGCTTCATCTGGGGAAAGCATCAGCTCTGCTATGCATTCATCCCCCTTAGGCATATGGTCCAGCCCATGTTGTTTTGTGTTGCGTATGGCAGATAGCATCCTACTATCCTTGCCTTGGTGGGCGAGAACACGTGGGTCGGCCCAGCATCTTTGAAGCTCCGTAAGAAAAGCCGGTGAAGGTGGCACACCGAACGGTGTAGGTGCCGGCATTCTTAAATAACGGGTTAGTGGCAGGGGCTGTGGCTTGAGGCCTCTAGCTCTAGCCTAGCTAAGACCGCACGCAGGACAGCACGTAGTGAGTCAGATCCTTGGAATGACTCCTCTGACCCATCCTTAGCGTTGAAGCTGAATGGGTCCACAACACTGGTTGGCAATTCCCTCGCCATGTTGGGCGTGTCATCATACTGGTCATTAAAGTGCCAGTTGGATGCCCGAGTTGAGAGCAGTCCTCCATCGCGTCCCCCATGCTGGAGAGATGAGATATCAAGAATGGCGCCGGAGAAGATGGCTGCCGTTTTACAGCCCTCTAACCAATTGTACTATTATGTGTGTTTTTCCGCGTTATTTATAATTTATTTTGTACATAATGTTTCTGCCATCGTCTCTTATAACCAAAAAGAGCTTCAGGATATCGGGACAGCGATTACTAACCTCGTATTGGACTAAGATTTTTTCTTCAACGAGGCGGCCGCGAAGGATATCCTACAGACACCCGACAAGGCCCAAATCCCCGTCATTCGCATGAGGAAGAGACGGAGATATCGTGGACGTAGGTCGGGGTGCCTTGTAAGGATCCGACGGCGAGCGAGTAAACTGCCTCTCCCTTCAATCCTATTAGCCAATCTTCAATCATTGGAGAATAAATTGGATGACCTAAGATTACGGTTACCCTACCAACGGGACATTATAAACTGTAATATCTATGTTTCACTGAGTCGTGGCTGAACGACGACATGGAAAACATACAGCTAGCGGGCTATACTCTACATCGGCAGGATAGAACGGCTGACTCCGGTAAGACAAGGGGTGGCGGTCTGTGTATATTTGTAAACAACAGCTGGTGCACAAAATCAAATACTAAGGAAGTCTCGAGGTTTTGCTCGCCTGAGGTAGATTATCTTATGATAAGCTGTAGACCACACTATTTACCAAGAGAGTTTTCATCTATATTTTTCATAGCTGTCTATTTACCACCACAAACCAATGCTGGCATTAAGATTGCACTGAATGAGCTGTATAAGGCCATAAGGCAACAGGAAAACGCTCATCCAGAGGCAGCGCTCCTAGTGGCCGGGGACTTAATGCAGGGAAACTTAAATCCGTTCTACCTAATTTCTACCAGCATGTTAAATGTGCAACCAGAGGAAAAAAAACTCTAGACCACCTTTACTCCACCCACAGAGACGCATACAAAGCTCTCCCTCGCCCTCCATTTGGCAAATCTGACCATAACTCTATCCTCCTGATTCCTGTTATAAGCAAAAACTAAAGCAGGAAGCACCAGTGACTCGGTTAATAAAAAAGTGGTCAGATGACGCAGATGCTAAGCTACAGGACTGTTTTGCTAGCACAGACTGGAACATGTTCCGGGATTCTTCAGATAGCATTGAGGAGTACACCACATCAGTCACTGGCTTCATCAATAAGTGCATCGATGATGTCGTCTCCACAGTGACCGTACGTACATACCCCAACCAGAAGCCATGGATTACAGGAAACATCCGCACTGAGCTAAAGGGTAGAGCTGCCGCTTTCAAGGAGCGGGACTCTAACCCGGACGCTTATAAGAAATCCCGCTATGCCCTCCGACGAACCATCAAACAGGCAAAGAGTCAATACAGGACTAAGATTGAATCGTACTACACCGGCTCTGACGCTCGTCAGATGTGGCAGGGCTTGAAAACTATAACAGACTACAAAGGGAAGCACAGCCGCGAGCTGCCCAGTGACACAAGACTTCCAGACGAGATAAACCACTTCTATGCTCGCTTCGAGGCAAGCAACACTGAAGCATGCACGAGAGCACCAGCTATTCCGGATGACTATGTGATCACGCTCTCCGTAGCCAATGTGAGTAAGAATTTTAAGCAGGTCAACATTCACAAGGCTGCAGGGCCAGACGGATTACCAGGATGCGTACTCCGAGCATGTGCTGACCAACTGGCAAGTGTCTTCACTGACATTTTCAACATGTCCCTGACTGAGTCTGTAATACCAACATGTTTCAAGCAGACCACCATAGTCCCCGTGCCCAAGGACTCTAAGATAACCTGCCTAGATGACTACCGACCCGTAGCACTGACGTCTGTAGCCATGAAGTGCTTTGAAAGGCTGGTCATGGCTCACATCAACACCATTATCCCAGAAACCCTAGACCCACTCCAATTTGCATACCGCCCCAACAGATCCACAGATGATGCAATCTCTATTGCACTCCACACTGCCCTATCCCACCTGGACAAGAGGAACACCTACGTGAGAATGCTATTCATTGACTACAGCTCAGCATTCAACACCATAGTGCCCTCAAAGCTCATCACTAAGCTAAGGATCCTGGGACTAAACACCTCCCTCTGCAACTGGATCCTGGACTTCCTGACGGGCCGCCCCCAGTTGGTAAGGGTAGGTAACAACACATCTGCCACACTGATCCTCAACACAGGGGCCCCTCAGGGGTGCGTTCTCAGTCCCCTCCTGTACTCCCTGTTCACCCATGACTGCATGGCCAGGCACGACTCCAACACCATCATTAAGTTTGCAGACGACACAACAATGGTAGGACTGATCACCGACAACGATGAGACAGCCTATAGGGAGGAGATCAGAGACCTGGCCGTGTGGTGCCAGGATAACAACCTCTCCCTCAACGTGACCAAGACAAAGGAGATGATTGTGGACTACAGGGAAAGAAAGAGGACTGAGCACGCCCCCCTTCTCATCGACGGGGCTGTAGTGGAACAGGTTGAGAGCTTCAAGTTCCTTGGTGTCCACATCACCAACGAACTATCATGGTCCAAACACACCAAGACAGTCGTGAAGAGGGCACGACAAAGCCTATTCCCCCTCAGGAGACTGAAAAGATTTGGCATGGGTCCTCAGATCCTCAAAAAATTATACAGCTGCACCATCGAGAGCATCCTGACTGGTTGCATCACCGCCTGGTATGGCAACTGCTTGGCCTCCGACCGCAAGGCACTACAGAGGGTAGTGCGTACGGCCCAGTAAATCACTGGGGCCAAGCTTCCTGCCATCCAGGACCTCTATACCAGGCGGTGTCAGAGGAAGGCCCTCAAAATTGTCAAAGACTCCAGCCAACCTAGTCATAGACTGTTCTCTCTGCTACCGCACGGCAAGTGGTACCGGAGTGCCAAGTCTAGGTCCAAAAGACTTCTCAACAGCTTCTACCCCCAAGCCATAAGACTCCTGAATAGCTAATCATGGCTACCCTGACTATTTGCACTGCCCCCCCACCCCATCTTTTTACGCTGCTGCTACTCTGTTAATTATTTATGCATAGTCACTTTAACTCTACCCACATGTACATATTACTTCAACTACCTCAACTAGCCGGTGCCCCCGCACATTGACTCTGCACCGGTACCCCCTTGTATATATAGCCTCCCTACTGTTATTTTATTTTACTTCTGCTCTTTTTTTCTCAACACTTTTTTTTTTGTTTTATTCTACTTTTTTATTAAAAATAAATGCACTGTTGGTTAAGGGCTGTAAGTAAGCATTTCACTGTAATGTCTGCACCTGTTGTATTCGGCGCATGTGGCCAATAAAATTTGATTTGATTTGATTTGCTAGAGAACCGTACCGGTGGTTTGAAAGGAATGAAGTGGGAGAGGCTATACGGACACACCTGGTGCCCAAATTAATGACGTATGTCGCGAAGCGAGTGTTGAGTTCAGTCAGTGGTCCTGATGATCCCTTTCCAGCTAGCTAGTTTGTGCTTGTGGCTAGAAACTTCAGAAGTCTCAACTTGTCTGCTAAAGTTCAGACTTCAGAATCATTTAGTTTTTATCTGACTAATTGTTAATTATTTGGGGGGGACTTTAATGCCGTAGTTGTATATTTCAGTGAAAATCACTAGCCTACAATAAATGTGCTTTAGCTGTCACCCTGGCCTGGTAGTGGTTACACTATACAGTTACTTCCCTGTCCTTACTGAGGCAAGCAGGAGCGAAGGACACTGTGCCCGGTGTTGTTGTGTTGCCAGTTCGCAGTTTAAACTCTCCCCTTTGAGCAGTAGACTGTATCACGATGACATCCAGATGGTTACTACCAATATTACAAGTTATTTCTTGTGTAGGCTGTTATCGTACTCTAAATAGAATCAAGTGGGATGGAACAAATTGGCCACGTTAGCTACCGCCTGCAACATGTGATAGCCTACAGATGCCCAGTGGGAAGCAACTGCTGCCCATTGGAGTGCAACTCACATTGGCAAAGCACCTTGATGCAACACCGTTGTACTGGTCATTCACACCGGCTTGTTACGTTAGCTAATTGCTGACATCCAGATGGTTACCAATACTACAAGTTATTTCTCCCTTGCCCATTAAAAGAAACATCACTTTATTTTACACGTTTTAACTAGTGCCATGCTGCTGTTGTTGCCAGCTAGCCAGCCCAGCAAAAACTAGGTCGCTGGGAAGAGCTCATCAGGACAACTGACTGAACCGAATCCATTCCACTCCACACTAAACTCTCAGCTGCGCTACATACGTCATTTGGGCACCAGGCTTGTCTCCCGTATGAAGTAGATTAGAACAATGTTTTCACTTGTAATCATTTCCACTCTGTTTGCAATCACATGACTGTTTGCAATCACATTACATTCACTGTGCAAACAAGCATCCCGTTTTTATGTGTAAACAACAAAGAAATTGTTAGCCTACATTGTCACAGATGTAACAGCACTTGAGTTCCATCTAATCTGCACGGTAGCCTAATATTTTGGACAACAAAATATATAATTAGTAGGCTATGTTAATAACCATTATTTTCTGTAGTGTCAGATTACTCTAATTGTGTTCTGAAACATATTAATTGCTGTCTTCTATATTGTAAATACACTACATGACCAAAGGTATGTGGACACCTGCTTGTCGAACATCTCATTCCAAAATCATGGGCATTAATATGGAGTTGGTCCCCCCTTTGCTGCTATAACAGCCTCCACTCTTCTGGGAAGGCTTTCCACTTTCCACAGATGTTGGAACATTGCTGCTGGGACTTGCTTCCATTCAGCCACAAGAGCATTAGTGAGGTCGGGCACTGATGTTGGGCGATTAGGCCTGGCTCACAATCGGCGTTCCAATTCATCCCGAAGGTGTTCGATGGGGTTGAGATCAGGGCTCTGTGCAGGCCAGTCCGATCTCGACAAAACATTTCTGTATGGACCTCGCTTTGTCCACGGGGGCATTGTTATGCTGAAACAGGAAAGGGCCTTCCCCAAACTGTTGCCACAAAGTTGGAAGCACAGAATCATCTAGAATGCCATTGTATGCTGTAGCGTTAAGATTTCCCTTTACTGGAACTAAGGGGCCTAGCCCGAACCATGAAAAACAGCCCCAGACCATTATTCCTCCTCCACCAAACTTTACAGTTGGCACTGTATTCGGGTAGGTAGCGTTCTCCTGGCATCCATCAAACCCATTTCATGAAGCTCCCAACGAACAGTTATTGTGCTGACGTTACTTCCAGAGTTAGGTTGGAACTTGGTAGTGAGTGTTGTAACCGAGGACAGATGTTTACGTGTTACGCGCTTCAGCACTCGGCGGTCCCGTTCTGTGAGCTTATGTGGCCTACCACTTCACGGCTGAGCCGTTGTTGCTCCTAGACGTTTCCACTTCACAATAACAGCACTTACAGTTGACCGGGGCAGCTCTAGTAGGGCAGAAATTTAACAAACTGACTTGTTGGAAATGTGGCATCCTATGACGGTGCCACGTTGAAAGTCACTGAAGTTTTCAGTAAGGCCATTCTACTGCCAATGTTTGTCTATGGAGATTGCATGGCTGTGTGACTCGATTTTATACAGTGGGGGAAAAAAGTATTTAGTCAGCCACCAATTGTGCAAGTTCTCCCACTTAAAAAGATGAGAGAGGCCTGTAATTTTCATCATAGGTACACGTCAACTATGACAGACAAATTGAGAAAAAAAAATCCAGAAAATCACATTGTAGGATTTTTAATGACTTTATTTGCAAATTATGGTGGAAAATAAGTATTTGGTCAATAACAAAAGTTTCTCAATACTTTGTTATATACCCTTTGTTGGCAATGACACAGATCAAACGTTTTCTGTAAGTCTTCACAAGGTTTTCACACACTGTTGCTGGTATTTTTGGCCCATTCCTCCATGCAGATCTCCTCTAGAGCAGTGATGTTTTGGGGCTGTCGCTGGGCAACACGGACTTTCAACTCCCCTCCAAAGATTTCCTATGGGGTTGAGATCTGGAGACTGGCTAGGCCACTCCAGGACCTTGAAATGCTTCTTACGAAGCCACTCCTTCGTTGCCCGGGCGGTGTGTTTGGGATCATTGTCATGCTGAAAGACCCAGCCACGTTTCATCTTCAATGCCCTTGCTGATGGAAGGAGGTTTTCACTCAAAATCTCACGATACATGGCCCCATTCATTCTTTCCTTTACCCGGATCAGTCGTCCTGGTCCCTTTGCAGAAAAACAGCCCCAAAGCATGATGTTTCCACCCCCATGCTTTACAGTAGGTATGGTGTTCTTTGGATGCAACTCAGCATTCTTTGTCCTCCAAACACGACGAGTTGAGGTTTTACCAAAAAGTTCTATTTTGGTTTCATCTGACCATATGACATTCTCCCAATCCTCTTCTGGATCATCCAAATGCACTCTAGCAAACTTCAGACGGGCCTGGACATGTACTGGCTTAAGCAGGGGGACACGTCTGGCACTGCAGGATTTGAGTCCCTGGCGGCGTAGTGTGTTACTGACGGTAGGCTTTGTTACTTTGGTCCCAGCTCTCTGCAGGTCATTCACTAGGTCCCCCCGTGTGGTTCTGGGATTTTGCTCACCGTTCTTGTGATCATTTTGACCCCACGGGGTGAGATCTTGCGTGGAGCCCCAGATCGAGGGAGATTATCAGTGGTCTTGTATGTCTTCCATTTCCTAATAATTGCTCCCACAGTTGATTTCTTCAAACCAAGCTGCTTACCTATTGCAGATTCAGTCTTCCCAGCCTGGTGCAGGTCTACAATTTTGTTTCTGGTGTCCTTTGACAGCTCTTTGGTCTTGGCCATAGTGGAGTTTGGAGTGTGACTGTTTGAGGTTGTGGACAGGTGTCTTTTATACTGATAACAAGTTCAAACAGGTGCCATTAATACAGGTAACGAGTGGAGGACAGAGGAGCCTCTTAAAGAAGAAGTTACAGGTCTGTGAGAGCCAGAAATCGTGCTTGTTTGTAGGTGACCAAATACTTATTTTCCACCATAATTTGCAAATAAATTCATTAAAAATCCTACAATGTGATTTTCTGGAGAAAAAAAATCTCAATTTGTCTGTCATAGTTGACGTGTACCTATGATGAAAATTACAGGCCTCTCATCTTTTTAAGTGGGAGAACTTGCACAATTGGTGGCTGACTAAATACTTTTTTCCCCACTGTATACCTGTCAGCAACGGCTGAGGCTGAAATAGCCAAATCCACTAATTTGAAGGGGTGTCCACATACTTTTTTATATATAGTGTAAGTAACACATTTTGACTTTTATTACACGTGCACTTGTTGCACCACAATGAAATCAAGGATGTGAAAGTGAGAGTGGCTAACCTTAAAAAGAGTGTGGAAAAGGTGGAACAGAAGACCAATGTCAAGTAAAGTTGTGGGGCTTGCTTTAGCTCTTTAAAAGTATGTTTGTGGTAATGGAAGAAGTTAAAAAAGTTTAAAGAAAAGCAGTGACATATAGTCAAAGCAAATTTAGTAAAATAATTGATCTGATTACTTTGATAGACTACTATGTCAACCTTATTACTTTGGATTGTGGGGCAGTTAGATCACAAAAATGTCTAAACTACAGTTGTTGTGTGTGAAAACTGAAAGAAGAAAGACAAAGTGATCTTCTGTCAGAAGATGGGAATAAAGGGCACGATCATGTGGACAACACTCTTAGGAAAGCAAAGCAACTCTGAATCATATTCATGCTGTGGGTTTCAGATAAATAGATGCACGATTTACTTTTGTAAAACGTTCAGTGTAAATTAAGTTTGATTTTCGTTGAATGATGATGTGATGATTAGAATGTGTTGGGTTATTATTTGGGGAAAGAAAAATGATGGTGCATCTAGTGATGACAACTGTTTAAAAGTATTTATGTGGTAGTTGAAGAACTATGTAGAATAGGCTTGTATGTAGACCTACTGATACCTAGCTTTAGTTCTATCTAATAAATAAACTCTTTAGGCTAACAGTGAACACTGAAAAGTACATTTCCTGAAGAAAATGTGGTGTGCTTGCTAGCTTGTTTTAAAGTATGCATGATTTTGAAATAAGTTATAGTAGTGGTAGTGTCTGCAGTAGTATTGGTGGTGATCGGTTATAGTTGAAAAAGTAGGTAGATTAAAAGATTGATTGATAGGATAGGATAGCCTGAACATGTGAAAGTTGGTAAAGTGTCTCTAGCATGAACGGTTCAAGAGTAAAAATTATTGTTGGTGGGTAGTATATGCTAATTTATGCACATTTAAGTAGTTATAATTTTTTTTGTGCAGACCAGAGCTAGCTAGCTAAGCCCAGGACCAGAGCTAGTGCAGAACAAATCAGTAGTTGTGGTCAGTATTTGTGGTCAGTAGTTGTGTAGTTGTGGTCATTAGTTGTGGTCAGTAGTTGTGTGGTCAGTAGTTGTGTAGTTATGTGGTTGTGTTGCAGGTTATTTGGGCCATGCAGTATGGACCTGGTCAGTAATTGTGGTAGTTGTTGGTCATAAGTTGTGTGGTTCAGTAGTTTTGTTGTAAGTAGTTTTGGTCAGTAGTTGTGTGCTTGTGGTCAGTAGTTTTGGTCAGTAGTTGTGGTCAGTAGTGGTCAGTAGTTTTGGTCATTAGGTTTGGTAAGTAGTTGTGTGGTTCATTAGTTGTGGTCAGTAGTTGTGTGGTTGTGGTCAGTTGTTGTGGTAAGAATTTGTGGCCAGTAGTGGTCAATAGTTTTGGTAAGTAGTTGTGTGGTTCAGTAGTTGTGGTGAGTAGTTTTGTGGTTTTGATGAGTAGTTTTGGTAAGTAGTTGTGTGGTTCATTAGTTGTGGTCAGTAGCTGTGTGGTTGTGGTCAGTAGTTGTGGTCAGTAGTTTAGGTCAGTAGTTGTATGGTTCAGTAGTTGTGGTCAGTAGTTGTGTGGTTTTGATCAGTCGTTTTGGTAAGTAGTTGTGTGGTTGTGGTCAGTAATTGTGGTTAGTAGTTGTGGTCAGTAGTTTTGTGGTCAGTAGTTGTGGTCAGTCGTTTTGTGATTGTGGTCAGTAGTTGTAGTCAGTAGTTGTTGTCAGTGTCTAAACTACAGTTGTTGTGTGTGAAAGTGATCGGGTAAAATATGAATCAAGTGAACGGAGACAGCTTCGTTCTATCCAATCAGAGAAGCAGGATCAACATTCAGCCCGCTCTTCTCTTTACAGACAGGCAACCTAGCCAGTTTAGTTATTTAGAGCACGGGCACGATCCTGAGAAGGAGGAGAAGCTAGTGATCATTAGAAATACTCTATGTATCGTTCCAGGTCATCCAGAATGGAGAAACATTAGAAATGTTCTCTGTATCGTTCCATGTCATTCCATAATGTAGCTATTTTGGTATATACGTCTCCCTGAAATCGTATTCTTTCAAAGAATAGCTGTCGTGCTAGCTGTTCGGTCCGAAACAGAGTTACAAATCATGGGAATTTGTCACGCTATGAAGACATCTCCCTCTGAGGCACGTGTTGCTAGGCAACCACCATGCAGTTGCCTTGGCAGGCCTGCTCCCTCCACGGCTAAAGCCAGTGTGAGAAACTTCCTAAGAAACGTTTGTATTATGAAACTAAATAAATACTGCACTCTGACCTACAAAACGTATTTGCTAGATTCATGTTAGTGTTGCTAGACAAAGCAAGGAAACTTCAAAATGTGATGCAGTTTTATTGGAATTTGCAGCTCAGATTTGAAAAGCAAAGAAGTGGAGGAAGATTTCATACGCTCTAAGTTTTTGTTTAACTTGTTGGGGGAGTGGTCAAAACGGCAGTTGTTTGGAAAAAGTTGGGGAACATGTGTTAATACAGTTATTAAAACAGCTGTAATATTGGATCGGTAACAGATCATTCTGTTCTGATTTCCATTTTCAATAGCAGGGAAGTAGACCAAGATGTCATACCCTTTTTGTCTAGGTTGTTGGATAAGTGGTCAAAGTAGCTGATTTGTGTCAAAAGTTGCATTGTTGCATTTACAGTGAATGGGTTGTTGGAAGTGATGATGTCACAATGGGGCCTTTAGAATGCTGGAAAAAGTCCCATGAAAGTGAATGAAGAGGGACAAAAAAGGACAAAAAAGCATATTAGTTTAAAAAGTCTAAAAGACAGCAAAAGATTGTATGTAAACAACTCAATCCAGACCAGTCTACACTTTTTAAAGTTTGAACGGCGTTTCTAGCTTAAATGGTGTAAGAGGAGTAGCATTCCAAATTATAATAATAAGAACAAGTATGTTGTAGATTTAAAGCAGGGACTCTTGCTTCGCAAGCCTCATTAATAATAATAATAATGATAATAAGAGGAAGTATTTCGAAGATTTAAAGTGGGGACTCCTGCTTCGCAAGCCCCATTAATAAATCCCCAGGTATTGATGGAATTACATCAGAATTAGAAGTCGTCGTCGTCGGGTGAGGTTGTGTCTCTCTCTGGCGGGAGGTAAGCTTGGCTTATATGGCTTATATGGTGTCGAGTAAAGCTTAAACTATGTAGTTAGATTGTAGTTAGGTATTGTAGGTAGTTATCGTGGGTTATTGTATGTAATTATTGTAGATATTGTATTCGGCTGAGCCCGGTGAAGCACGAGGCTAGCTAACCCGCTACCTGGACTAGCTAGCGGGTGGCTACTGGTAACTATTAGCAACTGTGGATAGTTGTTTCACGCTTGAGAGTGCCTGTAATTACGCCAGCTAGCTGCCTACAATAATTACATACAATAATGCCTACCATTCAGCTGTTTTTCTAACCTCATTGTCTGAAGCGTTAACGTTAAGTAGTAAGTAGCTACTGTGCTCCAATGTAGCTAGCCTGTTGCTACCTGGATAGCTAACTAAACAATAGCTGGAACGACCTAGCGAACAGACGCGAACTGGCTGAGTCATTTCAGTAGCTAGCTTTGCACTTGGCTAGCTAACAGTAGCTGCTAGGGGTAAGTTAAAACCTACATTTGTGTTTTGTTTTTTACATACTGGTAGCCAGAGTCGTTCAAGGGAATTCGGGACATGGGTGACTAGTTAACGTTAGCTTGGCTCTCTCTGTGTGTTCGTGCCATGGGTGGAGGGGTTTTTTCGTTGGCAGAAAGCAATGGCTAGGTAGTATGCTAACTATTCTAGCTAACTAACTGGCTGAATAAGTTGACGACGGACTCGCTCAAGCTGTCGGGACTAGCCCACAATGTTAGACATGGACACATATGATCTGCTTGGCGTGTTGACACACTGGTGGTTTGTTGTGGCTGAGTATTGGTGCTAAACCGTGTTGTTGGAGCCTGGCATGCTAGTTGGCTATGGCGTCATAGACTAGGTGCCCTGGACAGTTTTCACAGAAGAATACTGTACCAAGTTAGCTAGCTGAATAAACTAAGTTAGTCTATTCCTAGAAAACATTGAACCGCTGTAGTTTACAACAATTATGGTTTCTGAGGTGGAAGTTGGGAGAGTTATATTTGGGTGTTTCAGTGAAAGGTAAGTGAGGGAGGCCCCGCTCTCTCGCTTTCCCAGATGTTTAGTTCATTTCATTCCGATCTCCTTTGCATTATTGTAGCCATTTTCTGTAGCCTGTCAACTATGACTCTGTCTATTCCTGTTCTCTCCTCTCCGCACAGGCTATACAAACGCCTCACACCGCGTGGCTGCTGCCTCTCTAACCTGGTGGTCCCTGCACGCCTTACCCACGTGGAGTTCCAGGTCTCCGGCAGCCTCTGGAACTGCCGTTCTGCGGCCAACAAGGCAGAGTTAATATCAGCCTATGCTACCCTCCAGTCCCTCGACTTCTTGGCGCTGACGGAAACATGGATTACCACTGAAAACACTGCTACTCCTACTGCTCTCTCCTCGTCTGACCATGTGTTCTCGCATACCCCGAGAGCATCTGGTCAGCGGGGTGGTGGCACAGGAATCCTCATCTCTCCCAAGTGGACATTCTCTCTTTTTCCCCTGACCCATCTGTCTATCTCCTCATTTGAATTCCATGCTGTCACAGTCACTAGCCCATTCAAGCTTAACATCCTTGTCATTTATCGCCCTCCGGATTCCCTTGGAGAGTTCATCAATGAGCTTGACGCCTTGATAAGTTCCTTTCCTGAGGATGGCTCACCCCTCACAGTTCTGGGTGACTTTAACCTCCCTACGTCTAACTTTGACTCATTTCTCTCTGCCTCCTTCTTTCGACTCCTCTCCTCTTTTGACCTCACCCTCTCACCGTCCCCCCTACTCACAAGGCAGGCAATACTCTTGACCTCATCTTTACTAGATGCTGTTCTTCTACTTATCTCACTGCAACTCCCCTCCATGTCTCCGACCACTACTTTGTATCCTTTTCTCTCTCGCTCTCCTCCAACACTACTCACTCTGCCCCTACTCAGATGGTAATGCGCCGTCGCAACCTTCACTCTCTCTCTCCCGCTACTCTCTCCTCTTCCATCCTATCATCTCTTCCCTCTGCTCAATCCTTCTCCCTCCAATCTCCTGATTCTGCCTCCTCAACCCTCCTCTCCTCCCTTTCTGCATCCTTTGACTCTCTATGTCCCCTATCCTCCCGGCCGGCTCGGTCCTCCCCTCCTGCTCTGTGGCTTGACGACTCATTTCGAGCTCACAGAACAGGGCTCCGGGCAGCCGAGCGGAAATGGAGGAAAACTAGACTCCCTGCGGACCTGGCATCTTTTCACTCCCTCCTCTCTACATTTTCTTCCTCTGTTTCTGCTACTAAAGCCACTTTCTACCACTCTAAATTCCAAGCATCTGCCTCTAACCCTAGGAAGCTCTTTGCCACCTTATCCTCCCTGCTGAATCCTCCTCCCCCTCCCCCCTCTTCCCTCTCTGTGGATGACTTCGTCAACCATTTTGAAAAGAAGGTTGACGACATCCGATCCTCGTTTGTTAAGTCAAATGAGACTGCTGGTCCTGCTCACACTGCCCTACCCTATGCTTTGACTTCTTTCTCCCCTCTCTCTCCAGATGAAATCTTGCGACTTGTGATGGCCGGCCGCCCAACAACCTGCCCGCTTGACCCTATCCCCTCCTCTCTTCTCCAGACCATCTCCGGTGACCTTCTCCCTTACCTCACCTCGCTCATCAACTCATCCTTGACCGCTGGCTATGTCCCTTCCGTCTTCAAGAGAGCGAGAGTTGCACCCCTTCTCAAAAAACCTACACTCGATCCCTCCGATGTCAACAACTACAGACCAGTATCCCTTCTTTCTTTTCTCTCCAAAACTCTTGAGCGTGCCGTCTTTAGCCAACTCACTTGCTATCTCTCTCAGAATTCTTGATCCAAACCAGTCAGGTTTCAAGACTGGTCATTCAACTGAGACTGCTCTTCACTGTGTCACGAAGGCTCTCCACACTGCTAAAGCTAAATCTCTCTCCTCTGCTCTTGTCCTTCTAGACCTGTCTGCTGCCTTTGATACTGTGAACCATCAGATCCTCCTCTCCACCCTCTTTGAGTTGGGCATCTCCGGTGCGCCTCACTCTTGGATTGCGTCCTACCTGACCGGTCGCTCCTACCAAGGGGCGTGGCGAAAATCTGTCTCCGCACCACGTGCTCTCACCACTGGTGTCCCCCAGAGTTCAGTTCTAGGCCCTCTCCTATTCTCGACACCAAGTCACTTGGCTCTGTCATATCCTCACATGTCCTCTCCTATCATTGCTACGCAGACGACACACAACTAATCTTCTCCTTTCCCCCTTCTGATAACCAGGTGGCGAATCGCATCTCTGCATGTCTGGCAGACATATCAGTGTGGATGACGGATCACCACCTCAAGCTGAACCTCGGCAAGACGGAGCTGCTCTTCCTCCCGGGGAAGGACTGCCCGTTCCATGATCTCGCATCACGGTTGACAACTCCGTTGTGTCCTCCTCCCAGAGTGCAAAGAGCCTTGGCGTGACCCTGGACAACACCCTGTAGTTCTCCGCTAACATTAAGGCTGTGACCCGATCCTGTAGGTTCATGCTCTACAACATTCGGAGAGTACGACCCTGCCTTACACAGGAAGCGGCACAGGTCCTAATCCACGCACTTGTCATCTCCCGTCTGGATTACTGCAACTCGTTGTTGGCTGGGCTCCCTGCCTGTGCCATTAAACCCCTACAACTCATCCAGAATGCCGCAGCCCGTCTGGTGTTCAACCTTCCCAAGTTCTCTCACGTCACCCCGCTCCTCCGCACACTCCACTGGCTTCCAGTTGAAGCTCGCATCTGCTACAAGACCATGGTGCTTGCCTACGGAGCTGTGAGGGGAACGGCACCTCCGTACCTTCAGGCTCTCATCAGTCCCTACATCCAAACGAGGGCATTGCGTTCATCCACCTCTGGCCTGCTGGCCCCCCTACCTCTGCGGAAGCACAGTTCCTGCTCAGCCCAGTCAAAACTGTTCGCTGCTCCGGCACCCCAATGGTGGAACAATCTCCCTCACGACGCCAGGACAGCGGAGTCACTCACCACCTTCCGGAGACACTTGAAACCCCACCTCTTTAAGGAATACCTGGAATAGTATAAAGTAATCCTTCTACCGCCCCTTAACCCACACCCCCAAAAAAATAAATAAAAAAAAAACATGTTGTAAAGTGGTTATCCCACTGGCTATAAGGTGAATGCACCAATTTGTAAGTCGCTCTGGATAAGAGCGTCTGTTAAATGACGTAAATGTAAATGTAAAAATGGTATTAGTTATTCTCTGAACAAATAGCTCCCTTCCTACTTGAGGTCATTTTAGAGAGTATTAAAAACAATGTTCTCCCTAATACAATGAATTAGGGTTTAATAACACTGATCGCTAAGCCTAAAACAGATGTGCTTCTCATCAATAACTGGCGTCCAATTTATATTCTTAATAATGACTATAAGATATTAGCCTTACAAGTGTCAAAGATAATTAAAGAAGTCCTGGATGCAATCATTGATGAGACACAGTTTGGCTTTATGAGAAACAGACATATCTCTAACCATGTCAGACTAGGAGGATAGCTTTATATTATTTTATTAATTTCATAATGCATTAGACACAGTAGAGCATCAGTTCCTCTTCAACTCCCTTAAGAAATGTTGCTTCGGGGACTTTTTCTCTAGGGCTATTAAGACTCTATACGAATGGTAACAGCTCTATCAAACTGAAACATGGCACTTCACCTAGATTTGAGAGGAATTAGGCAAGGTTGTCCTATCTCACCTTATCTGTTTTTTTTTGTCACCCAACTTCTTACAAATTCTATTAATAATAGTCCTGTACAAGGTATTTCCATAGCTGGTAAATAAATTATTATAAGCCAGCTGGCTTACGATACTACACTTTTTCTGAAAGATGCTAGTCAGATTCCCATATCAATCAATGTGATAGAATCTGGTCTATGTTTTAACATTAATAAATGCGAACTCATGGCTGTCAAAGATTCTGTGACACCCTCATATTGTGGTATTCCACTGAAAGAAGAACTTATATACTTAGGCATAAGTATGCTTAGGGTGTTGTCCTGTTGAAAGGTGAACCGTCACCCCAGTCTGAGGGCCTAAGTGCTCTGGAGCAGGTTTTCATCAAGGATCTCGCTGTACTTTGCTCTGTTCATCTTTCCCTCGATCCCTCGAGCGTTACGGACAATTCCTTCGACCTCATGGCTTGGTTTTTGCTCTGACTTGCACTGTCAACTGTGGGACTTTATATAGACAGGTGTGTGCCTTTCCAAATCATGTCCAATCAATATAATTTACCACAGCTGGCCTCCAATCAAGTTATAGAAACATCTCATGGATGATCAATGGAAACAGGATGCACCTGAGCTCAATTTCAAGTCTCATAGCAAAGGGTCTGAATACTTGTAATAAGGTACTTGTAATAAGGAATTTCTGTTTTATATTCAAAATAAATGTGCAAACATTTCTAAAACCCAGTTTTTTTGTGTTTAGATTGATGATGAAAATATGTATTTAATCCATTTTAGAATAAGGCTGTAACGTAACAAAATGTGGAAAAAGGGAAGGGGTCTGAATACTTTCCGAATGCACTGTAGACCGTACCCATTACATTAGGAAAACTTTTATAATGGACACATGATTATGGGGGCTTCATTTTCTGGACTTTTCTACCTTAAATTATACTTTTAAGATCAATTGGATAAAACAATTCCAAGAAGACCCACTTCTATGTGGAACTTTATCCTCATCATGTCTTCTCAAATTTGGGGGCCTTAACTTCATGTTCGTTTGCAATTATAATATTGACCAAGTTCCAGTGCAACTCTCTGCTTTTCATCGGCAGGTTTTATTGTCATGGTCTTTAATTTATAAGCATAATTTCTCTCTGCACAGATATTATATCTGGAATAGTCGGGACATATTGTATAAAAACGAATCTTTATTTTTTCATGTTGGTTCCAAAATATGATTATATTGGTGAACCAACTTGTAAATGCAGAGGGTCTTTATTATCACTCGACAAGATCCCTGTAACACCTAAAGATTTTGCAATCGTTTTAGATGCCACTCAGGTGTTGCTTTATTATTGATGAACATGTCAAGACCTGACCCTCAGAACTTAACTTCGATTACCCCTGTTGACTCACCAGTAGGAAAGGTTTGTTTTTATTTTGGCCCGTACAACAACAATAGAGCTATGTGTGCCTTGTTTCAACAGGATGTTGTATCTATACCTTAGGTCATGCCTTAATGGAATCGTTTTATTGATCATAACTTACTACATCTGCACACACTGCATATAGATTTTCTATTGTGTTATTGACTGTACGTTTTGTTTTTGTTTATTCCATATGTAACTCTGTGTTGTTGTTGTTTTTATCACACTGCTTTGCTTTATCTTGGCCATGTCGCAGTTGTAAATGAGAACTTGTTCTCAACTGGCTTAACTGGCTTACCTGGTTAAATAATCTACTGATAAAAAATATGTAACACAGATATATATATATATATATATATATATATATATATATATATATATATATATATATATATATATATATATATATATCTGTGTTACATATTTTATAATTGATAATATTTATGAAGATTTTATCATATTATGGAGAGATGTACTGCTTGGATTCCTTACCTACGATATAAATAATTTGAAAAAAAAGTATGTAATTAATTTAATTATTATTTGGGCCAAATTTCATATTCACAAATGTAAATTAAAAATAAAAATTAAAAAATACTTTACAAAAGGAAATTGAACAATATGTTAAGATAATGAAATACTTTACCAACAAAAAAGCTGTTAAAATTATAAATGTGTGTATATCACATAAGGTCTTTGCGTAATATGTTATTGTACCCCCTAGCTCAACTGTCCTTTGTATACTCTTTATGTATACTTGTGTACCTTTGTAGTGATTTATAATAAAACATTATTATAATAATAACTTGTAGCACCATGCCTACTTCCTGGTCTTGCACATTTTAATACTTCACCCATTCAGTTTAAGGAATGGACAGAACTTGCCCCGTGTTGGTAATCCTGCCTTATCCTTCTAGCCTTTCTGGAGAAATTCCTTGGGCGCCATTCCTACTTTTCAGACCGCAGACACAGCAATATAAACTGCAAACAACATGACGATTTGAGGTCATCTTAGAGATCTGAGAGGTAGGTTTTGAAGGGGGTTTAAACTTTCTTAGCGTAGAGTTCTTGAGACTTTCATGTATCAACTTTAGAAGTTCTGCACAGTGTTCTTCTCAAATTAAAGTGATTTGCATAATGCATAGAATGAGAGAGAGATTGCTTTGAGAGACTAGTCAAGGCTCATATCACCTCTACCTTACCTGCCACCCTATATCCACTTCAATTTGCTTACCGCCCCAATAGATCCACAGACAATGCAATCGCCATCACTCTGCACACTGCCCTATCCCATCTGGACAAGAGGAATACCTATGTATGAATGCTGTTTATTGACTACAGCTCAGCATTCAACACCATAGTACACTCCAAGCTCATCATTAAGCTTGAGGCCCTGGGTCTGAACCCCGCTCTGTGCAACTGGGTCCTTGACTTCATGACGGGCCGCTGATCCTCAATACTGGGGCCCCACAAGGGTGCGTGCTCAGCCCACTCCTGTACTCCCTCTTCACCCATGACTGCGTGGCCAAGCACGCCTCCAACTCAATCATCAAGTTTTCAGACGGCACAACAGTAGTAGGCTTGATTACCAACAATGACGAGACAGCCTACAGGGAGGAGGTGAGGGCTCTGGGAGTGTGGTGGCAGGAAAATAACCTCTCACTCAACGTCAACAAAACAAAGGAGATGATCGTGGACTTCAGGAGACAGCAAAAGGAGCACGCCCCCATCCACATCGACGGGACCGCAGTGGAGAAGGTGGGAAGCTTCAAGTTCCTTGGTGTATACATCACTGACAAACTGAAATGGATCACCCACACAGACAGTGTGGTGAAGAAGGCGCTACAGAGCCTCTTCAACCTCAGGAGGCTAAAGAAATTTGGCTTGGCACCTAAAACCCTTACAAACTTTTACAGATGCACAATTGAGAGCATCCTGTCGGGCTGTATCACCGCCTGGTATGGCAACTGCACCGCCCGCAATCGCAAGGCTCTCCAGAGGGTGGTGCGGTCTGCACAACGCATTACACAGGAGCAAACTACCCGCCCTCCAGGACACCTACAGCACCCGATGTCACAGGAAGGCCAAAAAGATCATCAAGGACATCAACCACCCGAGCCACTGCCTGTTCACCCCGCTATCATCCAGAAGGCAAGGTCAGTACAGGCGCATCAAAGCTGGGACCGAGAGACTGAAAAACAGCTTCTATCTCAAGGCCATCAGACTGTTAAACAGCCATCACTAGGACATTAGAGGCTGCTGCCTATAGACATAGACTAGAAATCACTGGCCACTTTAATTATGTTTACATATCTTGCATTACTCATCTCATTTGTATATACTGTATTCTATACTATTCTATCTTAGTCCATGCCGCTCTGACATCGCTCATGTATATACATGTATATATTCGTAATTAATTCCTTACTTAGATTTGTGTGTATTGGGTATATGTTGTGAAATTGTTAGATATTACTTGTTAGATATTACTGCACTGTTGGAGCTAGAAGCACAAGCATTTCGCTACATCCGCAATAACATCTGCTAAACACATGTATGTGACCAATAACATTTGATTTGATTTGATTTGAGGAGGTGAGGTGGAGTTTTGAGGAGCTGGGGTTTCATTCCAGAAGACTAGCCAACGTTCTTTCAGGAGCCTGTGGTCTCAACCAGCAGGACAGGGTTTTTCTGGTACTACCCAGTGTTCCAGAGGGTGCCTCGTCAATGTGGTCCATCTCAAAACAGGTGAGCTGGGAAAGATCTAATAATGACTTGCGTAAAATTCAATATTATTGAATAGAGTACAAGAGTATGTTGATAGGATCATTGTGGTCCAAATATATGGTATTGATTGTCCAGAACATTTTATCAGATGTGTTGCAAAGCAACAAATATACATTTTTGGTGCAATACAATACTATGTTTAAGCTTTGGAAGCAAAACACTTTTACTTACAATGCTGGTATTATCTGATTGTTTAATGTTTCCGCTTATTTATTTGTCTGTACTTATTACAAGTCCCTAAGACCCTAGTTTTGTCCCCTCACAGGTACAGTCCTGCTACCAGGCACCTCTCAGCTGACAGCCAGGGACATGCTCCACCGGCTGCAGACCTCCGAGGCCCACTGTGTTATCACAGACGAGTCCCTGGCCCCCCTGCTGGATGCCGTGGCCTCTCAGTGCTCCAGCCTGCAGCACAAACTGCTGGTGTCCCCCACGAAGAGAGAGGGATGGATGAACTTTGGAGATCTGGTGAGATAATGATAATAACTTAATCAGAAGAGAGTTTCATCATAATGGCTCAATTTCACTTTGTCTGATCTATTGGTTGATCTACACCTTTGATTGCTTGTTATTTTCATAATTTCGGTCAAACTTAAAATAACACCTTTCTCTCGCCATAGTAATGCTTCTAGCGACCATGAGTGTGTAGAGACTCGCATTTATGACCCTATGACCATCTTCTTCACCAGTGGGACCACAGGGTCACCTAAGATGACCCAACACAGCCACAGCAGCTATGGGATAGGTCTCACTGTCAACGGTAGGTAGTCCCGCCATCATAATCATAACCTTAACTACAGCCAAAACCCCAACACATCCATAACATAACCACAACCAGAGCACAACCATAACATGGGTTGAACTTAGATTGCACTGACACTAATTGCTTTGGACTGAAACCCATTTAACTGAACCCTAATTGAGGTTTGTCTCTGTCACCCTCCTTCCCTCCTTCTCTCCCTCTCTCCTGTCTGAGTGGAGGTACTGGTTTGGCCTGACGGAGAGGGATGTCCTGTTGAACATGTCAGATACAGGCTGGGCCAAGTCTGCCTGGAGCAGTGTCTACGTTCCCTGGGTGTCTTCATCCATAATATGCCCTGCTTCGACAGTCACACTGTACTAGAGGTGTGTGTGTGTTTGTATGTATGTGTGTTCATACACCATATGGTCTGAAAACACCTATTCCCTTACCTTACCTCTTTGATGTCAGCACATTTTAGGGAAATGTATTGCTTCAGATCTGCAAGCACTAAATTTGACCACTAGAGGGCCCTGCATGACCATTCTCACTCCATAGAACCCCTCTCAGACATGTCTTCTACAGCAGGTTTGTCGTGGCTTTGTTAATACTGAATGTAGAGGGAAATGTTACTATTTCATGTCATACAGATACTAATATTTCATGTGTTTTTCTTTGAAAACTCTCTCCAGCTACCCCATATCCACATTATGCACGGCTCCAACTGCTTATCGAAAACTAGTGCAAGAGGACATGCCCAGGTATTTGCTTATACAATGACTAAATAATGGTCACTTTTAGATTAAAACCAAATCATTATTGACATTTGAGACATCTCTTCTTGTCAGGTATAATTTCAGCAACTTGCAGCATTGTTTGTGTGAAACTGTGAGTTACGTTTGAGAAGACAGGTTTGAGAAGAAAGGTTTTAAAATGATCAAAGCCGGGTCTTTTGGGAAGGCTTCACCAGCGTATGATATGCAGCTAGGTGCAGTCGACTGACCACATTGTGTCCGTAGCACAGCAACAGTATTGGAGATTATCAAAGTAAATCATTCATTTATGTGATGTGTGCTAAACCATCAACAAAAGGTGTCAATGGGAAATCAATAAAGTTGCCCAATGGAGTGGAGGGGAACCTTTTCCCTCTTTACTGAATACACGGTATGTAGGACCACTTCACTGCAAGTCAACTAGATGCCACTAGGTCTCCCTGTCTGTTTTCTTCCAATAGGGATTGATTAAATATCCACATGATTTATTGATTGATTGGTTTTCTTGATTGATTGATTGCTTTATTTATTGATTGATTGATTGATTGGTCCTTCTATTTGATATTGATTTGAACCTTCTGGTTTGTTTCCTTGTAACTTAATGTTGTAATATTTGTGTACACATCCATGCAGTGTGACCCTGTGCGGACAGAAGAGTGCTACATTGGGGACTTCTACCTGACTGGATATAGGTTCGTCATGGATGAGGATGGCTACCTGGGTTTTGTGGGTTGAGCTAATGACGTCATCCTCTCAGATGGGTAATACAGTATGGTTGAGTTCCTGTCCGACTAGATGTGCAGGCGTTGCATTGCATCAACCAATGGTTGCTTGCCAAGTTATAGACTGCAGTCGGGCATCAGATTTCTAAGTCATCTGATGTGGTTAGCTGATTATGTTAAATACCAACCCAGGCGTTGTAAGATTTGGTATCTGTCTGGAATGTAGTCGGGCAGGAACTCAACCTATATCTATGGGGCACAAATGTAAATGGAAAGTTCTTCTCAGTCCTTCTGAGTCTGGGAAACTGAACGAAAATGGTTGACTATGTCTAGGTTGGTTGTTTAGGTACCATATTGGTCCCTTTGAGGTGGAAAACGCTTTGATAGAACATCAGGCTGTGCAATATATGATTCCACAGATGTGCAATATAATTGCTAACCTGCCGAAGGTGTTCTTTTTATTTTTAAAACCAATATGACTGAGTTATCACCAAGCATGTTTGTCATGTGCAAAGGGTTGGTTTCCCGACACTCTACATTAGTTATAATTTAATTGCACTATAGACAAGTCAGCCGTGGTCTGCAGCCCTGATCCTATCAGAGGTGAAACTGCCATGTCCTTTTGCAATATTACAACAACAAAGAAATTACTTCAAACAATGAACACTGTTTTTTCCACTTGTAAATATAAATCAGTGATTTATATAAACAAATTAAGACACAAAGCAAAGTAATAGTACTAGAAACATTAACATCTAGTTCTATAAAAAATAAGAAATGAGGCCACTATTCCCAAGTATCTACTATATAAACATACAAACCTGTGTGTGCGTGTGTGTGTGTGTGTGTGCGCCCCATTATTCACAGTCCATTTAGTTATCCCATGTTCCTCAGAGGTCTTCTACTGAAGTCTACCACTTTGCATGTTCTTCTTCTTCTTCACACACTTGTTGGTGTTGATCCAGTCCAGGTATTGTGTGACGTCTGTGTAGACCCCTGGGAACTGGACCATCTGACAGCCCACACTCCAGGACACCACCCCCAACAGCATGGTAACATACACCAGAGTTCCCCCAAAGACAGAATACTTAAAGTATATACATCTTTTTTTTCTCTAGTCTAGTTGTTAATCTGTAGGTGATTAAGTGGAAGCAAGATTTCCAACCTTGTCTCAATCAGTCCATCCCTCTCATGGGCCATTGATAAATGTATTTGTAACTTGTGATACTGTCTTTTGTATGTATTTGTATTTTTTGTAACATTTTACGTACAAGCTGCTATTTCCCTGTTTTGCCATCTTGCCAGGTCGCCCTTGCAAAATAGATTTCTAACCTCAATGGATCTTACCTGGTTAAATAAAGGTTAAATAATTTTTTTTATAAAGTATGGCCATTTGATGTTTTGAGTAGCAAGTTCTAATTTCTCCCAGCAGAGGGAGACCTCTACACATTTTGCCATGACTTTTGCCATGTTAATATGATATCTGAGTGAGTGACTAACAAAATCAGTGGGCGACCCCCAGTCGGTAATTCAAGCATGATTACTGCAAGTTTAGATAGCTGGCTAGACTAGCTTACCAATCTATTTGAGTGAATGTCAGTGATTGACATAAGAGATAAACTGCTGATGCACAACCAAATTTCAAATTGCACCTTGTGTATTCTACTATTCTAACACTCAACAGCAAATTGAGACCCTGACTGAGTTAAAAAAAAAAAAATGCAGGGGCCCTAAGTGGTTGCTTATGTCGCTTATGCCTAGGGCCAGCCCTGGTCCCCGGAACAGAACTTAATGTGTGTGATAATGCCTTCATAGGAGCTGTTACTGTGTCCTGTATATGAAGTTAGCAGCCCTCAGTAGCCCGTGTAAGAGGCGTCCCTTCTCTGGTTAGACCGAACCCAGACACCATGCAGTTCTGGCCAGCCTCTGCCCTGTCAGAAGGCCCTGGAAGCTCCACCACTCCCACCCTGTCCCCTAGCATCGCCTGCCGGATCAGCTGTGACAGAGGTGGAAAGAGCTCTTCATATGTACAGTACAAGGGAAACCAGGTGCATTTTTTATGCTGGATACCAGATAACCAAACTATTACCAGATAACCAAACTAATGCTACAGAATACTATGGCCATGTGAAAAATAAATGGTAGAAGAGCAGCTGTGTGCAAAGTCTACTTCCAAGTGTTTTGAAACAAGATCCTGTGATCAATCTGTGACTTGAACTGAGTTTCCCAGTGTGTGTGGCATGTACCTTGATCAGCATGATGTCATGGTTGATGACATAACTGCCGTTGTACAATGAGGTTCTGCAGATATGGCCCACCTGAATCCTCTGGCTCCTTTGACCCCTCACCGACAAGTTCCCACTGCCCAGGTCCATCGTCATCCTGGAGGGTCTTTGGGTTTGGGGGAAAAGCATATCAGACTGGGTATAGGGACTTAGATTAAGCAGATTAAGCTTGAACCAGTAACCCTGCATTTAAAGGGAAAGCACACTACCTCCTGTGCCATCATTTCCAGAACTCTTGGCAGGGGCCATACCTTGCTGTACCGGCAGGCTGTAGCAGTGACGACCGAGCGCGGATGAATCAGGGTTCCACTGGTGAAATGGAACTGCCTCCGAAGCAGTGCAGCATGTTATGGAATATTTCCCCTCAGGTCGCCTCCCAATATGCAGCTCCTGCCCCGGTAGACGTAGCTATAGAATGGTTAATGGGATTTCCATTAGCAAATCTGTAACATGTATGGAGCATCAAATATCCCGTTAACAATTCTATAGCTACCGTAGACGTAATAATCGTCGCTATAGAGAGCAATAGTAATAGCGTCTTTTTGTAGGCACTGGAGGCTAACTCTGCCAAGGCTCATTGGGAAATGAATGTTCTTTTTGTGGGGTCATGTTAACTGACTGATATTATCTCATAGAACAAAAAGTATAAGATCTCCTAACCCTGTGTTAACCTCAGACCTTATTTTCCAACATGATATCATAGGAAAACATCATCCTGGCATGTTTTTGTAAAAAGGTAAAATGTCACAGTAGCTGACGTTTTCCTCAGTACATTGTAGACAATGGCAAAAGATGAATGTCACAGGGTTGATGTTTTTCTCAATATATTGCAGTCAATAAGAAATTATGTGTGTCACAGGGTTGACTTAAATCACAATACTTTGCAGTCAATGGGAAAAGATGAGTGTCACAGGGTTGATGTTTTTCTCAATATATTGCAGTCAATGGGAAAAGATGAGTGGCACAGGGTTGATGTTTTTCTCATTTAGCTCATGTCTATCTCTCTCTCACTCTCTACCTTCTCTTTATCCCCCCCCCTCATTCTCTTCTCTCTCCCTCCCCCTTCTTTCACCCCTACACCCTCTTCCCCCTCTCTCACCCTCTCTGTCTCTCTCTCACCCTCTCTCCCCCCTCCCTCACTCTCCACCTTCTCTCACTCTCCCTCCTCCCCCTCCATTCTCTTTCCCTCCTTCTTTCCCTCCCTCCATCTCCGCTCATCTCTCTCTCCCTCTCCCTCTCCCTCTCTCCCTGTCTCTCCTTCACCCTCTCCCTTTCTCTCCCTCTCTCTCCCTTCCTCCCTCCTTCACCCTCTCCCCCTTCTCTCTCTCTCTCCCTCTTCCCCCTCATTTCTCTCTCCCTCCTGTCCTTGCCTCCCCCTCTCATTTCTCTCTCCCTCCCTCCCTCCTCCACCCTCTCCCTCTCTATCGCTTCTCTCTCCCTCCCTCCATCCTTCACCCTCTCCCTCTCTATCGCCCCTCTCTCCCCCTCCCTCACTCTCTCCCTTCTCTCTCTCTCCTACCCCCTCCATTCTCTCTCCCTCTTTCATTCCCTCCCTCCCCTCCTCTCCCTCCCTCCCCCTTCTCTCATCTGTCTCCCTCGCCTCTCTCTCCCCATCCCTCCTTCACCCTCTCCCTCTCTCTCCCTCCCTTACTCTCCCCCAATTCACTCTCTCCTTCCCCCTACATTCTCTCTCCCTCCTTCTTTCCCTGTCTCCACCTCCTCTCACCTCTCTCTCCCACAGACAGGCCGACAGACAGGCAGACAGATAAACAGACAAAGACAGGCAGACAGTTAGACAGTTAGGCAGACAGACAGACAGAGACAGTTTCAAGTGTTAAGTCAATAAAATAAAATAAAAATATCCTCTTCAGGATATTCAGTTTCTAGAAATGCAAGACCATTGTGTGCAATGGATGTAAAAAATGCTTTGGGTCAATTGACTTCAAATTTCATATGCCAAGTCATGAGAGTCCCCCAGTCACAAATATGTACAATTTGGGAAGATTAAACCGTTTTAACCCTTCAAAACTGCCCCTATGACCCCCAATTAATTCACTTCCTGTAATCACAGGAAGATGAAATGCAATGTACGGCCTCCTAGCAAGACTCTTCAACGATGCCCCGAGTTTTTATTTTAAGAATTGACCGTTCTACAGAGGATGGAAGACAGTGTTTTTGTGTAACTGCAGGGAGATAATGAAGGACCATGTTGAGGATGAATTAAGACACTTCTTGTTGCCACACGAAGCTTCAAACTTTCTGTCGATGTCACTCAAAAGTATATTAACTCTAGGTCAGGCTTCAAGTGAGGCCTACCTTTCTGTCATGTAGTGGGGGGAGTGGCAAATTAATTAAATTGTTAGTTGGATTAAGGCTAGGGTTATGTCTAGGGTTGAGGCCCTAACCCTAACCCTAGCTTCATGTTCACTACCAGCTCAACTCTTTCCTTAACCATAAATCTAACCCTAACTCTAGCTTCATGTCCACATCCTGGCTCAACCCTAAACCTAGCCTTAACCCTTACCCTAACCCTAGCTTCATATAAACTCCCAGCTCAAACCTAACTCTAACCCTGACCCTAACCTCAACCTTCACTTCATTTCCACATGTTGGCTCAACCCTTCTGCTGATGTCACTCAAAAGCACTAGTTCAGGCTTCAAGTGAGGCCTACCTTTCTGCCATGTGGTGGGGGGAGGGGCACATTAATTAATTGTTAATTGGATTAAGGTTAGGGCTATGTCTAAGTTTGAGGACCTAACCCTAGCTTCATGTCCACATCCTGGCTGAACCCTAAACCTAGCCTCAACCCTAACCCTAGCTTCATATCACCTCCTGGCTCAACCCTAACCCTAGCTTTATCTCCACATCTTGGCTCAACCCTAACCCTACCCATAACCCTAACACTAACTTATTGTCCACATCCCGGCTCAACCCCAACTCCAAGAGCTGAGCCAAGATGTGGAGGGCTAGGGTTAGGGTTATGGCTAGGGTTAGGGTTGAGCCGGGATGTAGACATGAAGCTAGAGTTAGGTTTAGGGTTGAGTTTATAGTTTGTCTGTCTGCCTGCCTGTCTGAGTTTATATGTCTGCCTGCCTGCCTGCCTGTCTGTCGGTCTATCTCTCTGTATGTCTGCATGTGAGTGTATATTTATGTCTCTCTGTCTGTGAGTTTATGTCTGCCTGCCTGCCTGTTTGTCTGTCTTTCTGTCTGTCTGTGAGTGGCTATGTCTGTCTGAGTCTTTCACCAATTTACCCATTGCAGCTCTATCACCAACTTTTTTTCCTTGAATGCAATGTATTGACTTATGCACCAAATACCCTGTCTGTGGAGGTGGGAAAGTGGAGAGGGTGGAGGTGGAAGAGGATAGAGGGAGAGAAATATATAAGAGGGAGGGGGGAAGAAGGGGGGAAGATAGAATGGAGGGAGAGAGAGAGAGAGAGAGAGAGAGAGAGAGAGAGAGAGAGAGAGAGAGAGAGAGAGAGAGAGAGAGATGCCTTTTTCTATGCGTCCATACTGTGAAGATAATCTTACACCATTGAATGCAATATATTCACTTATCCATCAACCCTGTGACACTGATCTTTTCCCATTGACAGCAATTTATTGACATAAGATTCAATTGTTTGACGCTTATTTTTTCCAATGACTGCTATGTATTGACATAAGCATCAACCCTGTGACACTCATCTTTTCCCATTGAATGCAATGTATTGACATAAACTTAAACCCTGTGACAATCATATTTTCCCGTTGACTGCAATGTATTGAGAAAAACGTCAGCTACTGTGACATTTTTACAAAAACGTGCCAAGATGACATTTTCAGGCTGATAATGGGCTGTATTTTCAGTGTTCATCCCAAAACCACATTCTTTCCCCATTCATTTCCCCAATAGGAATGGCTGAATGAACCAGAGGTAACGCATTTCCAGTTTTTAGGACTACTGGCAAGCTCCCTTCCTCCCATGCCAGCACGCCATCTGTAATTGACAAAATAAAACCACATCTCTCCATCTTCAAGGTTATCTAGAGACTTATTTACTGGGTAGTTTAGTTTTATAGGCAATTCAATCATGATTTTTTTTAAATCTCTGGACAGAATGCTGAGAGGTAGCCTAATCACAAGAAACGAGAGTTAAATGGATTTTCTATAGCTACACTGAACAAAAATATAAACACAACATGTAAAGTGCTGGTCCCATGTTTCATGAGCTGAAATAAAAGATACCAGAAATGTTCCATATGCACAAAAATATTATTTCTCTCAAATTTTGTGCACAAATTGGTTTACATCCCTGTTAGTGAGCATTTTATCCTTTGTCAAGATAATCCATCCACCTGACAGGTGTGGCATATCAAGAAGCTAATTAAACAGCATGGTCATCACACAGGTGCACCTTGTCCTGGAGACAATAAAAGGCCACTCTAAAACTTACAGTTTTATCACACAACACAATGCCACAGACGTCTCAAGTTTTGAGGGAGCATGCAATTGGCATGCTGACTGCAGGAATGTCCACCAGAGCTGTTGCCAGAGAACTGAATGTTAATATCTCTACCATAAGCCACCTCCAATGTCGTTTTACAACCACGTGTAACCAACACCTGCCCAGGACCTTCACATTTGGCTTCTTCACCTGTGGGATCGTCAGAGGGGTGCTGAGGAGTATTTCTGTCATTAATAAAGCCGTTCTGGGGAAAAACCCATTCTGATTGGCTGGGCCTAATTAATTTATTTCAATTGACTGATTTCCTTATATGAGCTGTAACTCAGCAAAATCTTTGAAATTGTTGCATGTTGTGTTTATATTTTTATTCAGTATAATTGGTTAATTGATTGGATCTTCAAGTGTCCCTGGTTTATACTTGAATGCCTCTATCTGGGAAATATAACAACTACCTGAATATAGAGTCAACAGTTTATTTACCTGTGGTAACCAGAGGCAACAGGAGCAAGGGCTGTCTCATGGCAGCCATGTGGAGGGTTTCACACAAAAGCAGCTGGCTGCAATTACTCAGTTATCAAGCCTTGTCAGAGCCATGATGTATGCACTCACTAATTGTAAGTCGCTCTGGATAAGAGCGTCTGCTAAATGACTAAAATGTAAATGTAAATGTAAAATGTGATTGACCTCTCAATGAATATTTCTCTACTTAAAAAGTTTACACCATATAGCCTCGAGCCTAATGTCAGTTTCAGATTTATGTTCAGAAAGCATAGGCTACATGAACTTGATTACTAGGCTAATAATGGGTTGTGCATGATGGGCCCGTTATGTATGATACAGGTTTGGAATGAGATAGAATAGCAGATTCCTGCTGAGCTTGTAATGGAATAACTTGACCTGAATAGCTTTTCTCTCTGTTGGACTCCAGATGAATAATTTGCAATAGATTTCTCTGCATCAACTCGAAGCCTTCAGTACCACGTGAGAGGAATGTGCAATGACAGCTTCACGAGCGGCTCCGCTCCCATCTTGGCATTCCAGAGCTTTGGCGTGGAGACTGCACGCTGGCGAAGGTTTCCAGGAATGGGGACATACACACAGCGGCACTTCTGAATGTAGCTAACGTTTGATATATATTATTTTTTTCAATTTTCCTTATTTAATTTTTTTCCCCTTTTCTTTGATTAGCCTATTTATTTTTTGTATTCGAACCAAATCGCCATGGCTTGGCCGTGCATAAGCAGAGTGTGCTGTCTGGCTCGGTTCTGGAACCAGTTTGATAAATCCGATCTTTCAGTGCCACTGACCATACAGAACTATTCGGAGATCACCGACCAAGAGGTACAATCCGTCACCAGGCAGGTACCGACGGACCGGGTTCTGAGGCACAACTATTCCACCCCGGAACACCGCGGATCCCCCCAGACACCGGGAGATGCCCCGGGGACCCAGAGGTCATTGAGGGGCCGGAGGGAGCCCAACTTCAAACCCCAGGTTGACTACCACCAACCCGGTGTGCCTTTCTCCAGTGTCACCCAGTACACGCAGGATTACAAACCCTGGCCTATTCCGAAGAAGGAGAATTTCCCCTGGATTAGCAATGGCGGAAAAGGGGGCGACGTTGGTTCGGATAGCCCGGTAAACAGTAACCCCAATGCGAGCCAGACGAGAGGGGACATAGGGGAGAGGGAGAGAGAGGAGCGGGGCAGACAGAGGTGGGGGGAGCCGGGGACGGTAACAGCTAAAAGCTCTTACAGGTAGGTTCCATCACTCTGACGCTGTCCTTTCAGAACCACTCTGTTTCTTTCATTTCAGCACCTAGAGCTTTTCACTCACTAAAAAAAACCATTGATAACCCATTGCGCTCTAACCTAACGATTCCATGAGTCTGCTTCAAATTTGCTTTAATTTCTTAGCTAATGATGCGCTCTCTGAAATTCATTAAATCATTTGGTTGGATTATGTACAGTGGGCCATTGGCCCAAATCTAATCTGCAGTATACATAATCATGTAATACCTTTTCAAAGGAAATTGCTATGCGAAATAAATTGGATATATTATGTGTCATGCTACAGAAATAATCAGTAGATTTTATCTGTAAAGTAGGCTGCTGCTGAAGTAGAAACACAGCAAAACGCTTTCAATTATTCACAAACTCACACACTTTTTAACCCCCCCCCATGTTGAATATTTATTTTATTTTAAGTCCATCATTAAAAACCAAATTGAAGCTATTCTACCTGAGATCCTGATTTAATGATAATCCAATGCTGCAGCTAACTTTTGATAAAACTGTTAACAGAACCCACCTGGGCCCCTCTACCCCCTCTGCTGTAGCCCCAATCGATGTTGTTACCATTTATCAATGATAAGCCTATGTCATTAGGGCTTACCTTGCTCTCTGATTGGTTCGTTCATGCTTTGGTTGGTTCGATTTACACAACAATACAGAATTTGCTAAATAGCCTACAGTATAAAGAGCATAAAGCCAATGGAAAAACGTTTGCAGTGTTTGTAAAATAAAAATAATTTTGCAGACCGTGAGAGCTCTCTCTTACCCTTCCATCCTCTCATCCTTGTAGACAGGAGTACAGGCCTTGGACGGGGGCAAGACCAGCCAAGACCACCAGGCAACAACGCCCCCCTGCCCCGTATGCCAGTCCCGGGTCGGGGGTTTCCCACCTCCCTAATGAGACCAGCTACCAAGCCGCCTACAATGGAGGCGGGGAGGCTTTCAGACACACAGAGCTTCACCAGAGGGACCATACTCCCAGCACCTCCACTGCTGGCCTGCTGACCACCACCTCCATCTCCACCGTCCCCCAAAACACCGTAACCCCACTCCAGCCCTACTCCATTGCCACTACCACCCCTATCACCACCACCACCGGCCTCCAGCAGAGCAGCCTGCCAGAGAGACCCGACCTCAGTATAGGGACCATGGGAGAGGTGAGACAGCGGACTCCTGTTTTTGTGTTTCCCAGTGTGTTTCAGGGCATAAATCCTGTTTTTAAATGTTTTTAAAATGGGCCGTATCCTTGATATGAGCAAAGTCTTAGTGGTAGGATCTCGTCCTATAGAAGTCATTGTACACATTTCTGATCACTCCCTATTCCTTAGATAGTACTATTTCTGGCTAAAGGCAAAGCCACTTAAAAGACAGACACTGAATGGGGAATATAGGGTAAAGGTATGGTTTGGGATATAGCCATTATTCCAGCCAGGTACCAGGTGTTCCCAGTGGTGCTGAGGCATCTCTAAGAGCATCCCATTATCAGCCTGAAAACGTCATCCTGACACGTTTTTGCAAAAAGGTAAAATGGCACAGTAGCTAATGTTTTTCTCAATACATTGCAGTCAATGGGGAAAAATTAGGTGATACAGCATCCTGTCCTGTCCTGTCCTAAAGCTGCTCAAAGTGACCCAGCTGTTTCGGATGATTATGTAACACCAGAAAACTGCCAGGCTTATGACATTGACCTGGTTAGAGCAGGCATTACATGAGGAGAAAATAAAGTCAATAATATTCAGACATCTGGCCAATTGGATTTGGAGACTCAATCACTGAGATGTTGTGTCAAAGTGGGTTCAGGTGTGGTGAGAGGGCAGTAGGGAGGGAGGGAGTGGGGGAGACAGAGACAGAGATACAGATAGACAGAGAAAGAAAGAGCAGTACTGTAACTCCTGTTTTGATCCCTGCGTGACAGGGAGTGGAACTCTTTGGGGAATCTCCAGGGGTTTAGTGTGACCCCCCCCTCCCCCACCCACGCTCCTCTGTGCCATCTGCCAGCGGAGAGTAGGAGAGAACGGGCCGGGCTGGTCTGGACTTACTCGGCTTTCCGCTTTCACTCATTGTCATCTATGCCAGAGAGATTGTCACAGATTAGAGAAAGAAGAAACTCCTGCACACTGCTTGCTAGGAATGTTTCAGTTGTCAATTTAATAGCAAGTTGAAATAAACATATATTTTTGGCCATTCACATGAGAGAACATGTTTTAGCCTCCAAGTTAGATGTAGAATGCCAGTGTATAGTCAGTCTAAGCAAGATGTTGTAGCAGTAGCGTAGCCAGAATTGTTTTGTTGGATGGGCCTGCAGAAAACGGCTAACTTCCTGCAATTTTATACATTTTGCCATGGGGCAAAGATAAACATTTGCAATTGTATAGCTAATTTCCTGCAATTCTACACATTTTGTCATGGGGCAGAGAGGAAAATGTGCAGGTTTATAAATAATCTCATGCTATGCTACACATTTTGCGATGAGGCTGAGAGAACATTTAGCATTTTGAATGCTAATTAAAGCTGTAAGGGTTGGTGTGAGGTGTGACCCAGATGCGGTGCAGGATAGACAGTAGGCAGTAGGCAGAGATAGCAAAACAAGGATCTTTACTGATGGTCCCGAAGCCAGGATACAAAATAACGGACTTTACACGAAAAAGAAAGACGGAGCAAATAAGACTCCAAAAAACAGGCTGACAGTCAAAATACGAAATACTAACTGAACACTTCTCACGTACCTGTCCATACGTCCCGTGATCAGACACTGAGTAGTACTGCTAGGCATAGTGAAACTAGCAGAGGAAACTGAGCAAGGGAACTCAGGGAAGTGAGGGCATAAATACACAGGTGAACAGGTAGTCACAGGTGACACCAATAGGATCATGATTAGTCCAGACTGTGAGTGAGGAGGTGCCTAAGGTTGTCGGAGGATGACACCTAGTGGGTCGCTCCGGAACTGCGACCCCCTCCTGTAACATAAAGCTAAAATATAGGTGTGTTGACAGTGATAAAGGTACTGGATTATGAGCTGTTTAATTTGCTAAATGAACAAATTAAGTGGGCAGTGGCATGGTGCATATAGCCATAGAAGCACAGTGACATACGCCTCAATGCGGTTATATTCGTGGCTTATTGGGGGTGTGGCATTCAGTCAGTTATTTTTGGCCACCCATCCCATGAGTGAATGTCATTCCAGCTTGCTACTAATTCTATCTGATGGCATTTGCATGTTTAGGTAAAAAGACAAATAGTGTCCCGTTTGGAACACTGACAAGTAGAGAGCATCAAAATAAAATAAAATAACTTTTTTTCCTGCTCAATCTGATTGGGTGGGCCTGTGCCTACATGACTGTGTTGTAGAAGGCCAGTCCAACAGCGTTTGACAGGCCACAGGATTTAATATGAGACATGTCATCTGTAGGTCATAGTCTATTAATAACCATGGCCCAAAAACCAGGGTTAGATGTGTGTGTGTTCAGGGTGTATGCAAGGAAAGGTACAACACTACAGTAGGCTACTATGTAAGAGCTGTTGTAAAGATTGGGTGGAAAGGATCTAACCCCATCTCCTGCCCCGAAAATTAGACATCAGATACCAACTACAGGCTATGGTCATCGTATTGGACCCTCTCTCTGTACACCCCCCAACCCATCAATCAACTTCTACTTCAGTAATACCTCCCCTCTACCCCCAAACAACAACCTAGTGCCCCATCGTTTTTATCAGTCACCGAGCAATCTGCCAACATGACGTAAAAGCAATGGGATCTATATTAAACAATCCAGTCCAGTTCCAGCGTCCACATACTGCCAACTCATTATTGACACCCCCACCCACTGAGCTCTATGACCAAGCACTCCAAACACCCACACACACACCCACATCCACACACACACAACACTCAGGATATTGTCCATCGACATGATGAGTCAATGGAAACATTTTCCATTAGGAAGGTCATGGATAGACAAAAGCACAGCTGGGAAACATTTGCCCGGGGATGCGGGCAACACTAGAGCATAGTACACAGAGCCATGCATACAGGTAGTAAGTAGTTATTACCATTACAGTATGTGCTGATAAACCTCTGAGAAGTTCATCCGCTTTCATAGCATTCACCCATCCATCAAGGGAATTAATACTGTAGTCCTCCTTATGCTTTTGGAACCAAAATCAATAAACATGATTATGAGAGGGAGTGAGTGATTAAAAATGTATTTATATTTTTTTCAAATTAGCCGTACCCTTACAGTTAAGAAAGATGCTTAAGCAGTCTACAAGCCATTTATTTCTGAAACAGCTTTCTGAGTGCTCCCTGAATGATGGTAAACATTTAGGCATAACATTCTGTAGTTCCATCAATGCGTCTACTGAGAGTGTTTCCTCCCATGAGACATTAAGAACCTTGTTTTTAGCACAGCTGGAGGACATTGCCTGAGCTTTTAAATGTGATATAAATATTTTGTTTACTTTGTACTAAAACAGATAAACAGGGGAGGAATGGGGATGTGGTTTACAATGGGCTAGAACTGCATAAAGAGAGGATAAAACTGTGCAGACACAAAGCATCCTGCAAATCACCTCCCTTTGCACCCCTTTCCTCACTCTCATCCTCTCTCCTTTCATCCTCCCTCCAGTCCCTCTCCTCTTTTTTCTCTTTCTCTCTTGTTTCCCTGTTCGGTTGAATTTGAACCTTTCCCACGATGTGTCTGACTACAGCCACTGTCATGAGCCAAACCAGCAGGGTTCTATCAAGACCGAGAGAGTGAGTGATGGAAAGGGTGAGAGGAAGAGAGAGTGATAAAGTGAGCAATAATGGATTATTTTGCCATTTTACCAGTGTGATGCGATGCAGTGGCTTGCAGTCATTTCAGCGTGAATCTCATTTAGGAGAGAGGCAGACCTGGCTGCTGTACTGAGAGTGTGTGTGGGAGGAGGTGAACAAACCCACAGATACACACAAACACATAGGCAAACAGACTGAAGCACACACACAAACTTTTTTTTCGACGCTGCAGTTTGACAGATTTCATGTACAGACACAGCCTCACATCCAGCAAATACAGTAGTAGTCATATCCTATTTTTCATTGGCCGAAGAGACTGCTACTGAGACTACAGACCTACGACTTAGAAAATCACACTTTGATTTCAAGTCGAACTCTGCCAAACAAACCTTCCATTGTACCACTACTAATCAACTGCATTGGAACAGGCAGATCCATATCTAATCATCATATCAAGCCTAGAACATGTTACTTGATGGATGCAGCATGCAAACTTCATTTCAGGGTTGAGTGAAATTCCATTCACGTAGGTTCCGGCTGAATGTTCTTTCAGAAAGTCTAGCATCAGCAGCATTTGCAGTGATTAATTCTGTCTACTAGTCCACTGATACACTATGACTGCACAACCAAACAAGTCACCTCTCATATTATCATACAACATTGGCCAGTTTATTAGGTACACCCATCTAGTACCGGTCGGACCCCCCTTTGCCTCCAGAACAGCTTGAATTGTTCGGGGGATGGATTCTACAAGGTGTGGTGTCAAACATTGCTCAATTGGTATCAAGGGACCTAACGTGTGCCAGGAAAACATTCCCCACACCATTACACCACCTCCACCAGCCTGTACAGTTGACACCAGTCAGAATGTGGCCATGGAGTCATGCTGTTTACGCCAAATCCTGACTCTTCCATCAGCATGGCGCAACAGGAACCGGGATTCGTCGGACCAGGCAATGTTTTTCCACTCCTCAATTATCCAGTGTTGGGGATTGCGTGCCCACTGGAGACGCTTCTTCTTGTTTTTAGTTAATAGGAGTGGAACCCGGAGTGGTCGTCTGCTGCAATAGCCCATCCGTGACAAGGACCGACGAGTTGTGTGTTCCGAGATGCCGTTCTGCACACCACTGTTGTAATGCGCCATTATTTGCCTGTTTGTGGCCCGTCTGTTAGCTTGCACGATTCTTGCCATTCTCCTTCGACCTCTCTCATCAATGAGCTGTTTTCACCCACAGGACTGCCGCTGACTGGATGTTTTTTGTTGGTCGCCCCATTCGCTGTAAACCCTAAACACAGTCGTGCGGGAAAAGCCCAGGAGGCCGGCCGTTTCTGAGATACTGGAACTGGTGCGCCTGGCACCGACGATCATACCACGCTCAAATTTGCTTAGGTAATTCGTTTAGCCTATTCTAACGTTCAATCGAAGAGTAACTGAATGCCTCTATGCCTGTCTGCCTGCTTTATATAGCAAGCCACGGCCACGTGACTCAGTGTCTGTAGGAGCGAACCATTTTCGTGAACGGGGTGGTGTACCTAATAAACTGTGTATATCATACAGTCATGAAAAAGTAAGTACACCCCCTGGAAAGTGGTATTTTCTTTAATTTATTTTTGGACATGGATATTTGATCTAAATTCCCACCACATTCATTGATAAAGGTAACCCAATTTAACAAATCACACAAAACAAATTATACTTTGAAAATGTTATGCAATTAAAATAAACAAAAATGCCTTTTCCTTATGCGGAAGAAGTTAGTATACCCCTACTTTATCATCACATCAAATGGCTAAAATTAGAATCAGGTGCACCAAAACAGGTGCAAATGATTAGAGAATTATTAGAGAGAAACTGAGGAGGGTCCAGCCTTCCATAAAGATTAGAAACTTGGTCTGGTTTGGTCTTAACCATATGGGTGTGTGGTAACACATCATGCCAAGATCAAAATACCTACCCGAGGCCCTCAGAAGAAAGATTATTGATGCCCATGAGTCTGGGAGGGGTTACAAATCAATTTCCAAGCAATTCGAAGTACATCATTCCACTATCCGACGGCTCATCTACAAATGGAGAAAATTCCAGACCACTGGCAATCTACCTAGGACAGGTCGTCCCACCAAATTCAGCCCAAGAGCTGACTGAAAGATGCTCATAGAAGTCTCTAAGAACCCCAGGGTAACATCAAGGGATCTACAGGCCTCTCTTGCCACAATCAATGTCGAAGTGCATGAGTCAACTGTCAGAAAGAGACTGCACAAACTTGGCCTACATGGGAGGTCAGGAAGGAAGAAGCCTCTGCTCTCAAAAAAGAATATCAAGACACGACTGACGTTTGCCAGACAATACCTGTGTAAAGACAAAAACTACTGGAACAATGTGCTCTGGACAGATGAGTCAAAGGTGGAGTTGTTTGGCCGCAATGCCAGATGCCATGTTTGGCGAAAACGAAACACTGCCTTTCAACAGAAGATCCTCATACCAACCGTAAAGCATGGAGGCGATGGCATTATGGTTTGTGGCTGCTTTGCTGCCTCAGGGCCTGGCCAACTTGCCATCATTGAGTCAACCATGAATTCTATATTGTACCAGATAATTATTGAGGAGAATGTGAGGCCATCTGTCAAAAAGCTGAAGCTGAACCGAACATGGATCTTGCAACAGGACAATAATCCAAAACGCAAAAACAAAGCTACAACACAATGGCTAAAAAAAAAGAAATGGCCGAGTCAAAGCTCAATCCTATCGAAATGCTGTGGGGGGACTTGAAGTGGGCCGTGCATGCAAGAAAGCCCTCGAACATGACACAGTTGAAGCAGTACTGTAAATTCCTCCCAGTTAATGTAAGAGACTGATAGACAGTTACAAGAAACGTCTACATTAAGTTATTCAGCCAAAGGGGGCAACACAAGCTATTGAAGCTAGGGGTGTACTTATTTTTTCCGCACTATGGAATTGCATTTCTGTTGATTTTTGATGAATAAATTATTACAAAGTATAATCCTTTAGTGTCATTTTTTTGATTAGGTCACCTTTATCTGTCAATAGTGTTGAAGTGAACATTACATTTCCACCTGTCCAAATATGTTTAAAAAAAAGACAACTTTTCAGGGGGTGTACTTACTTTTTCACATGACTGTATATCCTGTCTGAACAGCACAAGACCTGCATTGCTTGTCGTCATCTTTGAATAACCCATGTGTTGTTTGTGTTTTTGCAGGAGCAGTTGGTTAGGACTAAGCTCTCTCCCAACCCCTCTGCAGTGTTTCAAAGCGGATCCAGAATCTTCAACATATGACAGACTCTCCAAATCCTTCTACTGGTTACGGGGAGTCCAAAGAACCAATTAGGGAATGTTCTCTGTCCATTCCATACTATAACAGAATCTATGCAAGGGAATGTACATCTTCTTAATGTAACCAGAAAGGAAAAGTCAGCTTACCCGTCCAGTATAGTAAATCAGACAAGAGTGAATGACAAACTAGATGTCATAAAAGAAGATAAATCATTTTACAATTCTGTTCTATTGCTATGAAAATCTAATATGCATGAAACAAACTAGTTTGAAATCAAGCTTTTTTGCCGTTAGACACTCCAAGACAACACGGCTTCTCAGTAATGTGTGTTTGTGTGTACATGTATGTTTGTGTGTATGTGTGTGCATCTGTTCAGTTGGAATTATTTGAGTTAATAAATCATTTTTGTACATACTGTTGGATCTATTGAAATGACAAGGTGATGACTTGTTGAGAAATGTATGTTTTTCCTTTGATCTCTACTAGTCTTTTATTAATGGAAACAAAATATATATTTATTTCGTTTCTATTCAATTACTGGTAGGTAACTATTTTGAGAAAATATTTGTTCCAGTGTATATGTTCATTTTGTAAATCTGTTTAAGAAAATAAAAAGTTAAATATTATATAATGTACAGTATATTACAATAAAATAATATTAGGTTCTTAACTCCTGTTCATCCCATTGATGTAGATGTTTCTGCTACACCCATCTTATATGATATCTACTGTATCTTTATGATGAACTGTTTTCTTTGATCAGGACCCGTATTCATAAAGCGTCTCAGATTAGGAGTGCTGATCTAGGATCCCCCCATATAATCTTATTCATCATGATCTAAAAGGCAAAACAGATCATAGATCAGCACTCCCTACTCTGAGATACTTTATGAACGCAAACGAGATTCATTCTTGAGATAGTGAACAAATATACAACAGGGTGAACATGAGGTGGTTAGACACACTGTGATGTGTGTGTTATAACACCTTGGATCTGTTCATCTGAGGTGATGAAACTGAATCTGAGTGAACAAGCTGAGAGAGCGAGCAGCCTGCATCTCCATAAGTGTGATGATGATAATGGCACACCTTGTTCTCTTTGTTCCCCTTTTATGTAACACCCTACAACAGTGGAGGAGCACCATGGGGTGTGTGTGGTTTTGCATGCACAAGCAGTTCATGACAAAATCTATGCTCACAGCAACTAAATCGGAAGCAATAATGACTAATTTCCCTGGTCCATCAACATGATCCACAAAATGAAACAACAACGCAACACATTATACAACAGTACATTGTATGACTTGCAGTGAATTCTGTAGTTTAATGGAGCCTGTTGGAAAAGGATTATACACAAGGTTCACAGGATCAGATGCATAACCCCTTTTTCAGATCAGTCCCTTTATCCCAGCCCTAACCTTACAGTAACCAAATCTAATCTTACAGAAACCTAATCTAATCGAACCTAACCTTACAGCAACCTGACCTAAACATATTAGTTACCTGACATTAACCTGATCTAAGAGTAATGAGCAAAACACTACTGGAACAAATGCGTGCCAGTCAGGGATGCCGAACATGGTGGCTTGCCCTGGTATTCATGACCATATTCTGTAATGCATGTCACACAGCTCTAATGCTATCATAGAATATGATAACAGGGAGCATCTGCGAACACACACGGCTCTCTCTGATGTTTGCGTGTCGGGTCATTCTGGCTAGTACCTGGAAACCTGGCTGTCCCCATCCCTGCCTAGGTGTCTGGTCTCTGACTAAAAAAAAAGACTGCCTCTGATGTATCAAAGGTGGGCTCTGTCAGTGACCTGCAACAGTGGCTTTGTGTTTCTGGCTTCTAGAATTGTAAGTGATTCTGTGATTTTCGAGGGTCACAGAAGGCCACTACTTGAGAGTGAGTATTTAGAGTCCATGCACCAGATCCTTCCTCATCCCTCTCATATCTCATTTGCCATCCTTTCAGTGAAAAAAAAGGGAGCGAGGCACGGGAGTTGAGCCACATTGAGAACATAAAGTACTGCCATCTGATCCTACCACCCCACCCAGACACACCAAAGCCTCCTCATCAGTCCAGCACCCTGTAACCTCTCCAAATCTACTGCAGCCCTATCGCACAGGCTGTGTTAAAATGAGAGCAGGAGAGAGAATGTGGCCCAGTTGGTAGAGCATGGCACGTGCAGAGCCAAGGGTCATGAGTTCGATTCCCACTGGGGCCAACCGTATGATATCGTATGCATGCATGGCTGTAAGTAATTTAGGATTAAAGCATCTGCTAAATATGATTATTATTAGAAAATGAATGGAACAGGCTGTTACTGCAATTTCAGCTAAAAACTCAATAAAACAAGTTTCAAATATTAGAAAAATGTCAATGCATTTCAGCTGTTTCCAAAACATTGCTCTGCTATTACCATTTATACTGTAGGAGTGTTGGCTATTCTGTTTACACTGCCCTGCTTCAAGGGGGGCAACTGTCGGACAAGTGTCGTGCTCTACTTCCGGAGGTAGCGGTCGAAACGTAGCAAGTAGGCAAGTTTACATTAGAGTAATATGAGTAGCCAACTATTTTTTTGAAAAGTGTAGTAAGTGTGAAGAGGCTCTCAGAGAGAGAGAGCTGGAGGGAGGAAGAGGGAGTGAGGGAATCGGGAAAAGGCATCCTGGGGCAGAGGGGGGATAACAAGACGCTAAGTCACTTCAAAAACACAACCACAGTTTTATAAACAAGTTTTCCATTTTTAATACAAGAATATTGATCATATTTTTGGTGTGCACTGGAAAATGAAAATATAATGGTCAATTGATATTATTTCTACAATACATAAAGTTTGGTCAAACGGGCAAGGTACCACTCAGTTTAGAGTGAGCACACCACACACTTACCAGATTCATACAGAAACAAACGAAACATAACACCTATCATCTTCACTCCTACACAAGCTAAATGTCCACCAACAACCATGTACACAACATCCAAAATGCATCATATTCAAAGATATTTTCATTAATTCACCTTCACTTTCTCTCACTCTCATATATAGGTCCATACAGTACACCCATATCCACACTACATATACCCCAACACACACACACTAACACAAACACATAAATAATACACACAAACACACATTCTAACACACCATAGTAATGACTTTGCTGGTAGCGGGGCTTGATATGACGTGAACAAACAAAAACCGGAGTCAGTCATACACACAATGTACACACATACACAGTCCTAGTGGTAGGGACATACATACTGTTTCGAAAACATAACATTACAAATGCACTTCACTAACAATTGACGGTCAACCCTACTCCAGAGGGGAGTGGACCATGTAAAAACCACAATGTTAATCCTGGACTCACACAGATGAATGTGTGGCCCCCCCATCCCTACTGTCCAACACTTCTCAAGTTATAGCACTCCTTCATTGACATATCGAACTAGCCTGGTCCCAGATCAGTATGTGCTTGTTTAGCTCGACTCCTCTGGCTATTGTTGTCATTGCATACATGCTTAGTCGGCTGAAGCACACACAGATCTGGGATCAGGCTGATATGTAACACTTGAGTACAGTCCACAGACATCATGACAACAGTCAGGATTGGGCTCTATTCCATTTCAACTCAGTCAATTCAGGAAGAAAAAAAAATATATATATATAATCTGTGATTTAAAAATTCCTCATGGAGAAGAATTTAACCAATTGCAATCCGATTTCTAATTCAGTTCATCTCTTGAATTGACTGAATGACAAGAACACTGTTCCCAGAAGAGTACAATGGGATTAAGACTGCTATTGGGGGGTCGTCATCTGGTCTGATGTACAGTAGGTCTGTAAGCCACTTACTCTCCCCTCTGTGACTGTCAGACAGACAATACTTTAATGGCAGAGGCTGCGGATCTGACTTTTCTAGACCTTTCTTCATGACAGCTGAAGGTCCCGAAGCCTCTGCGCATGTGCAGGATTCTCTACTTTACACAGTCTCTGCTCGTAGAGAACCTCCCTTGTGCATTTCTCACTGTCAATCATGAATTATAATTATTCAAGTTTTACTGGTGAAACTTCCATGCAGCATCTGCATCCCAACCATTTGATCTCAGTGGAGTTTCATGGGGATATGCATTTAGATCTTCTTGAGTTATAGGGTACAGTTTCGAAGTAATCTACAGTGTTGTTTAGAATTAGGCTAGTGAGCGAATTCTAGAGCAGATGGTGTTAACAAACTGTAGCATAGCCTACATGTGTTTAGTTTCAATCAAAGCACATATATGGCCTAGTGGCACACATTGTTGAGTTGTAGCCATATGAGAGAAAAATTCAACCACTTAATACACACATAATCCCGTTACAAGGTGAGAGAGAGGACACCAGACATACTGTCCCACAGACATCTATTTTTAAGCATTCGACAATGTTTAAGACCCACAATGTTCAATACAATGTTTATCTCACGTTGTGTGGCGGTTTAGAGGGAGCAGACTGAGCCCAGCTGTGATTAAGTCAGTGGATACAGTACATTAGTCTGACTGTCAGGTAAACCAGTTATACAAACTAAAACAGATTATTAAAGAAATGGCTATGCCAGGTATGTTATGATTGATCCCCAGGGTCGCATTCAGTAGGGCACAGCGTTATGGAACGTTCAGATATAAATACTGTTTATTGAGTAGAACAGATATACTGATCTGTCATCATATAGAGTAACGCAATGGTATTCCAACTTTTTCAACGGGGACCCCATTTTTATCACTAAAATGTCTGGGGAGTGGGGACCCCATAAAAAAATAAAGCTAATTCAGAGTCCACAGACGCAGAGACGCGATAGTCCTGCGGCCCATTGTGACACATCTATCTGGATCTGCGACCACCATCCACAGGGGATGCACAGCCTGACCGAGCACCTCCCCAAAATTCCCAACCAACACGGCTCCGCTATTCATTTGAATGTGGTGATGGTTGGAGAAATAGCTTGAGCAGCGCTGAGAACTCAAAAACTATGAAAGCTAACGGTCCAATATTCTAGAACTGCTGTAAGACACGTACACGTTTTGGACTCTGATAAGCGCTTAGGAATAATGTAATCTCTTAATGTTCAGAAGGTTGTGGAGTCCTGAATTCCACCCAGGTGTTTGTGTTGTCTGTGTTCTTGATTCTACTTTATGATACTGAGATATGAAAATTGGCTGACTAATGGTTTAAACTGTCGGTTGGTTCTGTTTATCCAGGAGCTCTTAGCTAAAGCAGCTGATTATAGACCATCTCTGTCAAGACTAAACTGATTTCTCTTCTCTTTCTAGAAATGAATGAGACGGACCTAGAGAAAGTAGAAGAGAGATAAATAAAGTGAGAGATGGAGTAAGAGGAGAGAGAACAGGGACGAGTGAGAGAATAAGAGAAAGTGTGAGTGAAACGGTGAGATGGTCTTCCAGGTGGGGTTGAAGCATTCCTGCTGCGCTCCGACTGTATCTCTGTTGTGGTCAATGTCTGTCAGAGTTCTTCTGCCTGGCCAACAGTTCAGTTTAACCCCAGAGAGGCAGGGCCATACGCTCATTCTGCAGCTCTTACTTCCCATCTCTCAGCTAGTGAGACTGATGTGAGTAGCCAGTAGTGATGGGGGAAAAATCGATAGTTACATATTGGGATATTATTTCTGACGATATATCGTATCGTTTTGACAATATCGCAATATTATTATTGCGCTAGTTGTCTGTACCTGCACCAAAACTCCAGTATTTTTCCATCAGAGCCTGTTCTCCATTATCTTTTTAAATAGGGAGCCAATTTGTTTTCAGCACTTTTATTTCCATGATCAAAACTCGTTCTCATGGCTCTCTCTTGTCCCTCTGCAGCAGACATATGGTGAGCAATATGTTTGGAACATCAAATCGCAATAAAATCACAGTATTGAATTGCAATACATATAGAATTGTGAGAATCGCAATACATATCGTATCGGCACGTAAGTATCATGATAATATTGTATCGTGAGGTCCCTGGTAATTCCCAGCCCTAGTAGCCAGTGTGCGTGTATCTCTCTCAGTCTGAGTGGCCATTGTCCTTAGTTAGGTTGTGTGTAATCAGTCCTCCTTGGTCAGGTAGCCCATGTGTGTGTTGGTGAGGAAGTCACATGTGGGGATGCTGCTGGACGCCTGGTGAATGTTCATGGCTGTGATCTCCCTGGGAGCCCTGAGGACACAAAAGGAAGATATTCATTTATCTAATAGTGTATTTAATAGGGAAAAATACAATACATTCTCAGTGTTTAGTATACCAGCTCAGTGTGAAGGGGATAATGAGTGTGTCTCACCTGTTCTGGGGGGATTTTACATGGGCTCCAGCCAGAGCTTCTCTCAGGATGTCACTAGCAAACTGCTCTGTCGCCTGCAGAAGACAGAAACATATTATACAGTATATACTACATCACAGAACATCTTATATCAGTACAGGAACAGAGACAGGTGCACAGAGGGACACAGGAAAAATGTCTTCATCAATCTAGTGAATGACATCTATCTCTAAGTGAGGCCAACTGTTATTCTCATTGTTCATTATAAGTGTTTGAGGCATCCGGAGTGACTGACCTTGAGAATCATGGCCTCGATCACCGGAGCAAACACATTCTTCTCCACCTCCACCTGCTGAAAGGCCACCCCAATCTGAGAGCGATGGAGAGAGGAAAGTGTGAGGGGAGAAGGGATAGAGAGAAAGAGAAAGAGTGAGACTTAAGTTAGGAGATGCTGGGTCTTGTTAGCACAAGATACTGTACACAGCTGTACTGATGCTAGGAGTGTATATTTGTACACACTCCTCTTTTATTTTAATTGTATTTATTTTTACCCCAATTTGATATCCAATTGGTAGTTACAGTCTTGTCCCATCGCTGCAACTCCCCTACGGACTCGGGAGAGGCGAAGGTCGAGAGCCATGTGTCCTCTGAAACACGACCCTGGCAAGCCGCACTGCTTCTTGACACACTGCTCGCTTACCCCGGAAGCCAGCCACACCAATGTGTCGGAGGAAACACCATCCAGTCCAGCTGGCGACCGAAGTCAGCTTGCAGGCGCCCGGCCCGCCACAAGGAGTCGCTAGAGCGCGATGGGACAAGGAAATCCCAGCCGGCCAAACCCTCCCCTAACCCGGACAACACTGGGCCAATTGTGCGCCTCCTCATGGATCTCCCGGTCACGGCCGGCTGTGACACAGCCTGGGATCGAACCCGGGTCTGTAGTGACGCCTCAAGCACTGCGATGCAGTGCCTTAGACCACTGCGCCACTCGGGAGGCCTCTTACAGGATTTTAATCCTCACACAATCCACAATTCTCTAGCATCTTAATACAGCACCGTGAAACCTGGCCATTTTTAGGTGCTTATCAAATTTCATAGCCAACCTCTGATCTGCAAAGGAAAATTGTCCACCAGTCTGAGAATTGAATTTCACTGCAAAGTGCACATACTTGGTTTCCTCCAAGGTCCAAATCGGTATATTTATATGGCAGGAAGGAAAGCCAGCACACACTGTGGCCATGGAGGATCAAAGTTGTGCATCCCTAAGTAAGGGTCAACTTTGACCAACTCCCTTATCTGTCGGTGCCGACCAGATAGCTCCTCACCTGTTGGGCTGTGTCGCTGATGAACTGGGCCGAGGGGCAGGGTGCCAGGAAGTACTTTGGCTCGGGGTCCGCTTCCTGTTCCTCTTCTTTGACCTTTAACCTCTGAGAGGGCGGGGTCACACTGACGATGTCTAGGACTTCATCGTCATCATCCTCGGGCTCAGTCTTCAGCAGGGTCTGCAGCTGCTCCAACCGCTGGACCAACTCCTCACAGCTACCCAGGGTAGAGGGGCACTCTAGAGAAAGATGTATACACACACGTTAACACACACACAAAAAAAAGTAGAGGTTCCAATAACAGTGAATGTTCTCTATCTACAGCCTGAGGTAGTAGCAGGGTGAAGTGAGTTGTGAGATATAAATAAAATAAATGAGATGTGTGGGCGTCTACACAGAGTACAAAACATATTGAATTGCACCCCCTCTTTTGCCCTCAGAACTGCCACAATTCGTCGGGGCATGGACTCTACAAGGTGTCGAAATCATTCCACAGGGATGCTGGCCCATGTTGACTCCAATGCTTCCCACAGTTGTGGCAAGTTGGCTGGATGTCCTTTGGGTGGTGGACCATTCTTGATACACACGGGAAACTGTTGAGCGTGAAAAACCCAGCAGTGTTGCAGTTCTTGACACAAACCGGTGCACCTGGCACCTACTACCGTACCCCGTTCAAAGGCACTTAAATCTTTTGTCTTGCCCATTCACCCTCTGAATGGCACACATACACAATCCATGTCTCAATTGTCTCTAGGTTTAAAAATCATTCTTTAACCTGTCTCCTCCCCTTCATCTACACTGATTGAAGTGGCTTTAACAAGTGACATCAATAAGGGATCATGGCTTTCACCTGGATTCACCTGGTCAGTCTATGTCATGGAAAGAGCAGGTGTTCCTAATGTTTTGTACACTCAGTGTATATTGCTCTGTACTCCATAGAAGGAGTAGAAGGACAAAGGTTGAATAAAGATAAAATGGACAATTAAGAGAAATGTAAATAAACAACTTAGGTGCACCGTAAATAAAGACTTCCTAGCTCTTTATATTAATTCCATCCTGAAAATAACCTTCAGAAAATAGGCTAACAGGTGAGAGCTTTAAACAGGTGTGAAGGCTGAGCACATCTGTTCCTAACTTTGTGTTTAGACATGCAGAGAAAGAGAGTGAGGTAGAGAGAATGTATGAAAGAGAGAAAGCAAAAGAGTGTGTGCATTTGGGGTATTTGGGCCATAGTGATTAGAGCAGAGCCGCGCAGAACAGAGCTTGGCTGTTTGGGCTCTCAGCCTGGTGTGTGACTCATCAGGCTAGCGACCTCCTTTCTCCTCCACACAGGAACAGGAACAATGGACAGAATGAATTAGGACTGCTTGTGAATACCAGACAGGCCTGCATACAGTACACTGGCCTTTGAAAAAGGTTACAAAAATGCCACATAATAGAGTTGCAGTGACATTTCTCCCGGAGAGTCATGCACACAAACTCTTCCAACACCACTGAATCTCTCTCTCTCACACACACACGCCTACACACAATAACACCCCTCTTCCCCCCCCCCTCACCCACACTCTACCTGGTTCGTTGTCTATCTGTGTGAGGATGTCCTCGATGGTTCCTTCGTCAGGCCTGCTGCTGCGTAAGGGCTCGGGGTCCGGGGGAGTGTAGCCCCTCTGCCGGCACCACTGGACCACCTCTCTGGTCTTAGGGGGGGTGAGGGCTTGCAGGCGGGGGCAGCGCTCCAACACATCCTGGACCACACGCTTCACTGCCACCGCTCGCTGGAGCTACAATGAGACAAACCGTAGCAACTTCGTTTAAAGTGCACTCAAAGTCAACACACGGGTGACTGCCAAAATAATGGAAACACTTGTGGAAATGAGGGATACAAAGTAGATTGAAAGCAGGTGCTTACACACAGGTGTGGTTCCTGAGTTAATTATGCAATTAACATCCCATAATGCTTAGGGTCATGTATAAAAATGCTGAGCAGGCCATTATTTTGGCTACCACGGCTATGCTCCCATAGGATGACAATGCCCCCATCCACAGGGCACAAGTGGTCACAGAATGGTTTGATGAGCATGAAAACGATGTAAACCATATGCCATGGGCATCTCAAGTCAACAGATCTCAACCCAATTGAACTTATGGGAGATTCTGGAGCGGTACCTAAAGAGAGTTTTACAACACAATCTACAAACCACCAAATGACGGAATGTCTCGACGAAGAATGGTGTCACATCCCCTCCAACAGAGTTCCAGACACTTCCAGAATCTACGCCAAGGTGCATTGAAGCTGTTCTGGCTCGTGGTGGCCCAACACCCTATCAAGACACTTTATGTTGGCGTTTACTTTATTTTGGCAGTTACATGTATATACATACTAGATACAAAACAGTCAACACACTTTGCACATTATAATGGAGATAGCTCCGATTCCTTTTTTCTTTCCTAATTTATTTATTAATGACAATCACAATGCAAAACATGGGTCAGAAGACATAGTACAATACAATTAATAGACGAAGGACAGCTCTGATTCCTCACAATTCTCCCTTTATTCCCTTTCAGCAGCTGTCACTCAAATTGTACTTAGCATATTAATCACATGGAGTCTGTTGATATGGAGTAAACAGAGGATTTTAACTGATTGGATTTTAGCTAGACAGCACAGGGCCAACCCTCTCCAGGGGGTGTCTTCGGCATCATTTCCTCTGAACGTCCTTTATGAGTTCATAGAAGTTACCATAACACAGTCAGTAGTCAGCCTCGGGTAGAAAACCAGTCTAGACTGCCTCCACAGATATTATGGGTCTACAGGGGATCTAGGCAGCAGCTTGGGTAAAAGTATGTGTGTGTGTGTGTGTGTGTGTGTGTGTGTGTGTATTTTGTAGAGATGAAAGAGGAGGATGATAACTGGGGAAACATACAGAGAGAGAAGCATCTGACTGGACAGGGAGACATGAGGTAAGCAGAAAATATGCAGAGTCAAAGTCTTGTGTAAACACACACACAAACGAACTCTGACTTGTTTACACGTTGTACACAGCCAGACTAACAAACACACAGCCAACAACACAAACAAACAATCTTACCTCTGCTGCCCTGCGTTTCCCAATGTTCCAGGAGTAATACTGCTCAGTAGACACTGCACAGAACGGATGGGAGTCCTCGGCTAAACAATACAACACAAGATGAATCATACAACACACAACACAGTGTCTACATAATAATAATAATAATAATAGATTGGATTTATATAGCGCCTTTCTACCAACTAAGGCACTCAAATCGCTTTACATAGTAAGGGGGAAACTCACCTCATCCACCACCAATGTGTGGCACCCACTTGGGTGACGCACGGCAACCAGTATGTGCCAGAACGCTCACCACACATCAGCTAGCATGGTGGAAAGGTGAGGAATGATATGCCAATTAAGAACGAGAGGGATGATTAGGTGGCCATTATGGAAATGACCCTAGGTTGGGAATGTTTGCCAGAACACCAGGGTTAACACCCCTAGACTTGCGATAAGTGCCATGGGATTTTTAATGACCACAGAGCGTCAGGACACCCGTTTAACATCCCATCCGTCTCATTCAAGCTTTATTTATATGGCAACTCGTCTAAGAAGAATGGATGTAAAGAGTAGAATGTAGAAGGGAGCTTACTCTTCTCTGGTAGGATGAGGGGGGATTTCTTCACCACGGCGGTGAGCAGCTGCATGAGGGTCTGTATGTGTTCCGTGCTGAGGAGCCAAGAGAGGCACAAACACACATCACAAACACATTATCACACACAAGACCCCAACAGACTCTCAGCAAACCTATAGATCTGAGTGTAGTGCCAAAACCATCCATATCCAATAGCCCAATTTGCTTCTGCGGTATAGAACTATCCTACTGCTGCTATGCTAATGGCTTGGTGCTTTGTTGTTCGCAAATAGCCAGTCCTTTTCATGGCATATAATGTTTTGTCTGAGATATATCTAAGTAGTCCTTACATGTTAGCCAATGCCTTTCATAGTGTAACTGATGTTGTATGAGCTTAGTACAGGTTCTCTTGGGACCCCTTTGTAATAACTCATATTGTATCCGAGTTGTCCTTACTTGATGACCTCGATGTGGTGGTGTGAGCTGGTGTCGGCCCCCTGCTCCAGTTTGACTGAGGCGAACGCAGTGGGAGGGGCAGCTACAGGGGTGGAGGAGGCGACAGGGGCTGTTACAGGGGGCGAAGGGGCATGTGTAGCAGAGACGGGTGTAGAGACTCCTGGCTCTGTCTTCACTGTAGAGGAGACGGGAGATACAGAGTACGAGATGGGGCTCAAAATAAAAACAAGACAAGACAACCTTTCAAGGACCGGGGTGTGAGGAAAGAAGGGGGAGAGGAAGAAGGGGGAGAGAGGAAGAAGGGTGAGAGGAAGAAGGGGGGGAGAGGAAGAAGGGGGAGAGAGGAAGAAGGGGGAGAGAGAAAGAAGGGGGAGAGAGGAAGAAGGGGGAGATAGGAAGAAGGGGGAGAGAGTGGAAGAGAGGGGTTGAGGGTGGAAATATAAAAAGATGGAGGAATTGTTAAGTGGTAGAAACGTGAGGTGAAAAGGAGAGATGGGGAGCTGAATGCATTGAGAGGAAAGAGAAAGGAAGGCTAAAGGCGTCCGCACGCTTCCCAGCCGAAACAGTTCGGAACAGCTCGTGCATACAGTACCAGTCAAGTTTGGACACATCTACTCATTCAAGGATTTTTCTTATTTTTACTATTTTCTACATTGTAGAATAAGTGAAGACATCAAAACTATGAAATAACACATATGAAATCATGTAGTAACCCAAAAAGTGTTAAACAAATCAAAATATATTCTATATTTGAGATTCTTCAAAGTAGCCACCCTTTGCCTTGATGACAGCTTTGCACACTCTTGGCATTCTCTCAACCAGCTTCATGTGGTAGTTACCTGGAATGCATTTCAATTAACTGGTGTGCCTTGTTAAAAGTTAATTTGTGTAATTTCTTTCCTTTTTAATGCGTTTGAGCCAATCAGTTGTGTTGTGACAAGGTAGGGGTGGTATACAGCAGATAGCCCTATTTGGTAAAAGACCATGTCCATATTATGGCAAGAAATGCTCAAATAAGCAAAGAGAAACGACAGTCCATCATTACTTGAAGACATGAAGGTTAGTCAATACGGAACATTTCAAGAACTTCGAAAGTTTCTTCAAGTGCAGTCGCAAAAACCATCAAGCGCTATGATGAAACTGGCTCTCATTAGGACCGCAACAGGAAAGGAAGACCCAGAGTTACCTCTGCTGCAGAGGATAAGTTCATTAGAGTTACCAGCCTCAGAAATTGCAGCCCAAATAAATGCTTCAAAGAGTTCAAGTAACAGACACATCTCAACATCAACTGTTCAGAGGAGACAGCGTGAATCAGGCCTTCATGGTCGAATTTCTGCAAAGAAACCACTACTAAAGGACACCAATAAGAAGAAGAGACTTGCTTGGGCCAAGAAACACGAGCAATGGACATTAGACCGGTGGAAATCTGTCCTTTGGTCTGATGAGTCCAAATTTGAGATTTTTGGTTCCAACTGCCGCGTCTTTGTGAGATGCAGAGTAGGTGAACGGATGATCTCCGCATGTGTGATTCCCACCGTGAAGCATGGAGGAGGAGGTGTGATGGTGTGGAGGTGCTTTGCTGGTGACACTGTCAGTGATTTATTTAGAATTCAAGGCACACTTAACCAGCATGGCTAACACAGCATTCTGCAGCGATATGCCATCCCATCTGGTTTGCGCTTAGTGGGACTATCATTTGTATTTCAACAGGACAATGACCCAACACACCTCCATGCTGTGTAAGGGCTATTTTACCAAGAAGGAGAGTGATGGAGTGCTGCATCAGATGACCTGGCATCCACAATCCCCTGACCTCAACCCAATTGAGATGGTTTGGGATGAGTTGGACCAGCAGAGTGAAGGAAAAGCAGCCACCAAGAGCTCAGCATATGTGGGAACTCCTTCAAGACTGTTGGAAAAGCATTCCTCATGAAGCTGGCTGAGAGAATGCCAAGAGTGTGCAAAGCTGTCATCAAGGCAAAGGGTGGCTACTTTGAAGAATCTCAAATATATTTCGATTTGTTTAACACTTTTTTGGTTACTACATGATTCCATATGTGTTATTCTACAATGCAGAAAATAGTAAAAATAAAGAAAAACCCTTTAATGAGTAGCTGTGTCCAAACTTTTGACTGGTACTGTATATTATGCTGACATTCTGTGACGTTTTTGTTTGTTTTGGACTTTGGCAAGGGTTTTTTCAGCTGTTTGGGCACACCATTTATTTTCGGTAGCCGAAGTCTACAACGACCCCTCATTGGCGATTGGTCAACAGTAGGGATTCGTCAATGAAGTAATTGCCTGTTGTCATTCAACGAGACGACTCGCTCGCATACACATTTCTTCACTTGAAAGATACTGCATCCTAGTCAGATGCAAAATTGCGCGACTAAGATCTCCTCGGCAAAAACATAAAAATTAATGACAGATTTCTTGAGTTATCTTAGATTAATTCTAACTATTTTGGGGAAGTGTATACTGGCTACGGCGTCTCAAAATGGAAAAAACAGTAGTATTGCTGCTTTTTTCTCATTTTTTCAAGCGAAGGTCTTTTAAGGGAGTATGCGAGAAAACTTATTTGGTTCGCCTCGCTGAGCTCGGATAGGCACCAGCCGAACTGAAGTATGCTGATGCCTTAAGGGAGGGCCACCAAAAGAGAGGAATGAAGGAGGGACAGGAGGATGTTGAAGGAGAGGAAAGACAGAGCGAGGCGAGGGGTGCTCCTCTCACCTTGGGCCAGAGGCAGGGTGAGGGAGGGTGAAGGCGAGGCCTGGGTAGCAGCTCCAGGACTGGGGGAGACTCCAGCTGCAGCCACTCCTGCTCCAGGGGAGGGAGTGGAGCTACTACTGGGAGCTGGTCCTTTAGACACACTGCCGGACTGGAATACTACTATGCGCGTGCGCGCACAAACACACACACACACACACACACACACACACACACACACACACACACAGGAGGGGACAACAAGAACAAACCCACACATGAATATTGAATGTATAATGAATAAAGCAGTGACTTTAGCGGTGAAGGTGACTGCTTTTCAGGCCCTCATGACTAGGCACCAAAACCTCTATATTCACACATGTAGGCCTGGGGCTCAGCTGGTGCCTAGACTTCCTCCTCAGTACACTGTGTGCGAGCCAGTTACTTTAAAACCCAGGTGCACTGTGTGTGTGTGTGTGTGTGTGTGTCTGTGTGCGAGGAGTTTTAATATTGCAACACCCCTGCTCCCCCTCTCTCTCTCTAGCTGCACTAACTCAATCCCCAGCCCACCGAAGCGCATCTCTCAGTCTCCCAGTCCCAGCTCACATCTGGGGAATAGGTAGAATCCCACAGCACAGACTTCTGCTCACCAGTCCTCTGGGGGTACTGCGAAAGTCTGTCTACCTGGTTTTCTATTGATTTCAATATAATGGTAGGATGTCAGCTACTCTGGAGAATAGTCATATGCCTTGAGGGCCTTTGTGTCACTGTCTGAAAAATATATGTCAGGAAAAACACTGGATTGTCTGATGGATTGATAGATTTTGGAATAATTTACCATGGATGGACTGACTGACTCTTACCTTTGTTGACGGGCATGTGTACGGTCTGTACCCCTCCTGTGCCAGTGCCCACCCCCAGCTGTTTGGGCTGGTTGGCTGGTATGGCCAGCACTGTCTGCTGGGAGCTGGACCCGCCAGAGTGGATCTTCAGCATACCTGGACAAGACCAGAGCACAGGAGACAACTCTTAGCCTGGATGGGGCATTTGGCCACTTACATGATCTATTTATTCTAAATCGATGCTTTACTTATACAGGTGATCCCACAGATATTTTTTTTTAGACCTGTCCCAAAATAGCAGCAATCCACTTTCTCAAACAACATAAGAGGTTTTCTCTTCCTACCTGATAGAGTAGCAGCTGTCTTTCCTCCCCCTGCTGCCATCCCGCTGACCAGCGATGCCGCACTGACCAATGTCGTGCTGGCGCTCTTGGGCACACCCACAACCATAGAACCCGCCCCTTTGGCCATGCTGATGACGTGCATGTTTGTAACGCTCTTAGTAACGGTAACAACAGTGGTAGAGGTGTTGGGACCCTTTGCCAAGGTGACAGTTGGCGCCGTGGCGCCCTTCTGCATGGTTACCAAACCGGTGGCGCTCTTTGCAATGGTAACGGCGTTTGCCGTGGCTTTCTTTGCCATGGTAACGGCAGCCGTGGTGTTCCTTGCCATGGTAATGGCGGTAGCAGCGCTGGCATTCTTTGCGGCGTTGATGACTGCTGCCTGGTTGGCTGCCACCAGGACAGAGTGGGATACAGGTTTGGCCTGACCGGACACCTCCGCTAGCTGGAACCAAACAACCACAAACAGCTGGCCTTCGTGAAGATGTACTCACACAGACACAAACAGACAAATTCACATAGTTTTACTGCCCTAAACATCACCACATGGTTTCAGTCCGTGTATGAAATAAATGACCAAAAAAACGTTCTTAGAGAGAAAGAATGATACAAACTACGGGTACTACACCTTTCTAGTTTTATAACTCTTTTCATAATATGTTAGGGTCCACCGCCCTGTGTTCCCCTTCTGCAGCTCCACTGATAAATCCCATTCATTCTAATTAAGGCAGACTGCTCAAGCTAAGCCAGTGGGTTTAGGGAGTTCTAGCTGAAACAAAGCAACACATTTCTCTGGCAAGATGCTGACATTCTAATTAACAGTTCTGGAAGAGTGGAGTTCCAAAATGGGGATCAGGCACGGAAGAGAGGCTTCTTGGTTCCATAAAGGACCAGATAATCTAGTTCTGATACAGGGTCTATTTGGGGAGGTTACCCCAAATACTCCAAACTCCTCCCACTCACCGGTTGACTAGCGGCTGTGATGACTCCGCCCGTCATCCTGAGCATGGTCGTGGCCGGCTTGGACAGGTGGGCCGCTGTCGACGTGGTTACCGTTTTCACTGAGCCGTCAGACAGCTTCACCTGGGACCCGCCCAGCGCCTGTCAATCAACATACAGTCCATACAAATAAATTAGATATAACTTTGTTGATTCTTGATTCTTATAACTTGATTGCATAAGTTAGATTCTTACAGGAAGTGCGCTGTATAGCATATAGGGAAAGGTTCAGGACAAGATGATCAATGCTTATGCAGAAAATAGACAATGCTTAATTGGAGACAATCGTTCAATAGTAAATTCCACAAGTACTCCTGCTCTACATTGAGAGAGATCTATGCGATCTACACAGTGTTCCTCTGATGTTTCTGACTGACCCGTCCTCAAACGAACTGCACTTAGCGTGACCAAACACACCCGATACAACAGCTCTAGCATGCACTCAAAACCTTTTGTAATAGAATCCAGAGAATTTAAAGCATTAAGCCCCAGTATTATGACACCACATGATGTAAATACCCAGGCAGGCAGGCAAGACCCCGGGGGAACAGAGGGAGGAGCTGAGGATGAGAGGGTAATTTGGGAGAGAGATGAAAATGGCTATTATGGTTATGTAGCTGAAACAGATTGAACGGTGAGAGTATCAGACTCTTCTCCTCTAGCTAACACAAGCACGGATAGGCGTGCACATGCACGCACACACACACACTGTCTTAGACTGATAAACAGTCTCACACACAGCTGTCCTCTCAAATGGTCTCTCACCCAATACTGTTGGTAGGGGGGGGATCAAAAAAGGGGAGGTCACAATTCTGTTTGTACACTTGTTTACATAGATATGCTTCTTAATAAAAATGTGAACAAGCCATTACACTTTGTTATTATCATGGCATTTCATTATTATTACATTATTATTATTAGCATTATTATTGTCACAAACCCTGCTGCTGCGGTCATTCAATGACATTGGAATATGTTCTTCAAAGAGAGGACAATTTAATGAAATAAATAATGTAGCCTAAGCTCCTGAAAATAGGCATTTTACAAGATTAAATCATGAAAGGAGCATTTTATTCTTATTAAAGAGATGGAGTCCAGACAGGCTACTTTAGGAAACTTTCTGAATGGACATATATGCCTATAGATAGAATCAGCTAACTCACAACACGCACACCCAGTGAAAGCAACCCTCAATCAAATCCACCAGCATATGTCAGACACAAGAGCAAATATTTCTCCTTTCCTTAAAACATGTTAAAAAACCTAGGCCTACCTTAGGCTTTCTGAAAATAGACTATAAGATAATGAATTGACAAGGAATGCTATGCTATAGTATGAAAATTAAATTAACAATCATTAAAATAGAAACAAATACACGCAACATCCATAGCCTATCAGAGACGCTGATTATCGAGGGGGAGAGGATTATCAAATACTGTGAGGAAATATTATGAATTGAATGGCTGTAAAAAATAAAACATAAAGACTTTGTTGACTGATAAAATGACTGATAAGCCCAGCTGGGCACTTTCCTACATTTGACATTTGTGAGAAGCAGGCGAGAAGCAGGTACTTCTATGCGTTCTCAGGCGTGCGCGCTCCATCAACATTAACAGGACAGAGAAACCAGACACATGCTCATTGCTCACATGGAGCGCGTAAATGATGGTATGAAATAAACCCAAACTTGTTTCTCACAAGTGTAGTAGGTTGTGAACTCTGCAACCAATGTTTCCACTCCGAGAATGAGAATGGTAAATTACGGTACTGTAATTAATACATGTTTTAACAGAAATGTATGTAACCAAATGACAGGGATTAGCGGTAAATTGCCTGTTTTATAAACGGTAGGTTACCACATGGGCATTCATAAAATGCTTTGCGGGCCAACACTGGCCTAGGCTACTATTCTACTTTGCGGGGATAGGAGGGCAGACTTTTTTTGGGTCTCGCCTAGGGAGGCATATGAGCCAGGACCAGGCCTGATCAGCGTTGATTAGTCTATAAATTAAGAAAATATTCTGTATCAAATTAAACCATGCCAGTTTGGAGAGGATTGGCGCATTGTCTATTTGACACAACATTAGCGCATTATAGGCCTCAGAGCCAGAACAACCTTGTCGACTGCTGTTGAATAATTATTGAATAGTCAGACACATCCAAGCTTTCTTAAAAGAACACCAATGTATTCATTTACTAGCAAGCAATGAAAATGTGCATTGTATTAAAAAAAGTCCACACATCAAAGATTTTTTTTCTGAAGTGCCATAGCCTCTCTACACCCCCGCACATCTAGCAGATTAGCTGCATGAGCATCAAAGGAAAGGTGGAAAGAGGAGATGTAGAAAGTTTAATAGACAGACGAAGTTAGCAATACAATTGCTTATAATCATCAGTAAACACTCCCGCTATTAGGTAAAGTTTATCTACATGAAAATAAAGTTAATAAAACATTTTTTTAAATCCTACAATGAATGTAGGCTTATTTAAACGGTTTTGGCGGTTATTTTATTTTCATGACTCCATAACTGTCAGTTACACGGTTATTCAATTACCATCACAGCCCTAACTGTTGGCCTCTTAAAAGGCACTTAGATTGAATTACTAGCTTAGTATAGTAGCATTTGCACCTGCTGTTTTCAAGAGGGACTAAAACATGAAAAGGAAGGAGAGAAGTTAAACTATATGTCCATAGAGGTCATAACTACTGCCTGACTCTATACTAAATAGCTTAATAAGTTCAGACCACTGCAAGGATGAGAGAATGAGAGAGGATGAGAGAATGTTTGCAATTAAATGGAGGGAAATACAGAAAGAGGGTCAGAGAGAGAAAGAACTAGCTGAAGGCATAATTATTTAGCTCTAATCTGATATTCAGGGCAAACTAAAAAACAAACAACACATACACACACACAAACACACAAGAACTCCCTTGTGAAATGCCTTTTTAAAGCCCACTCAATGAGTCCCATTTATTTCTAGGATAATAACTACTGGAAAAACACACATTTAATAACACGGTACAGTATTCTATATCTACTATAATAAATTAAGATATGCAAGATTTTTTTATATATATACAGTACCAGTCAAAGGTTTGGACACACCTACTCATTCCAGGGTTTTTCTTTATTTGTACTATTTTCTACATTGTAGAATAATAGTGAAGACATCAAAACTATGAAATAACACATATGGAATCATGTAGTAACCAAAAAAGTGTTAAACAAATCAAAATATATTTTAGATTCTTCAAATAGCCACCCTTTGACTTGATGACAGCTTTGCACACTCTTGGCATTCTCTCAACAAGCTTCACCTGGAACACTTTTCCAACAGTCTTGAAGGAGTTCCCACATATGCTGAGCACTTGTTGGCAGCTTTTCCTTCACTCTGCGGTCCGACTCATCCCAAAATAACACATATGGAATCATGTAGTAACCAAAAAAGTGTTAAATAAATCAAAATATATTTTAGATTCTTCAAATAGCCACCCTTTGCCTTGATGACAGCTTTGCACACTCTTGGCATTCTCTCAACAAGCTTCACCTGGAACGCTTTTCCAACAGGCTTGAAGGAGTTCCCACATATGCTGAGCACTTGTTGGCAGCTTTTCCTTCACTCTGCGGTCCGACTCATCCCAAACCATCTCAATTGGGTTGAGGTCGGGGGATTGCGAAGGCCAGGTCATCTGATGCAGCACTCCTTCACTCTCCTTCTTGGTAAAATAGCCCTTACACAGCATGGAGGTGTGTTGGGTCATTGTCCTGTTGAAAAACAAATGATAGTCCCACTAAGCCCAAACCAGATGGGATGGCGTATTGCTGCAGAATGCTGCGGTAGCCATGCTGGTTAAGTGTGCCTTGAATTCTAAATAAATCACAGACAGTGTCACCAGCAAAGCAACCCTACACCATAACACCTCCTCCTCCATGCTTTATGGTGGGAAATTACATATGCAGAGATAATCCGTTCACCCACACGCGTCTCACAAAGACACGGTGGTTGGAACCAAAAATCTCAAATTTGGACTCCAGACCAAAGGACACATTTCCACCGTTCTAATGTCCATTGCGCATGTTTCTTGGCCCAAGCAAGTCTCTTCTTATTATTGGTGTCCTTTAGTAGTGTTTATTTTGCAGCAATTCGACCATGAAGGCCTGATTCACACAGTCTCCTCTGAACAGTTGATGTTGAGATGTGTCTGTTACTTGAACTCTTTGAAGCATTTATTTGGGCTGCAATTTCTGAGGCTGGTAACTCTAATGAACTTATCCTCTGCAGCAGAGGTAACTCTGGGTCTTCCATTCCTGTGGCGGTTCTCATGAGAGCCAGTTTCATCATAGCGCTTGATGGTTTTTGCAACTGCACTTGAAGAAACTTTCAAAGATCTTGAAATTGTCCGTATTGACTGACCTTCATGTCTTAAAGTAACAATGGACTGTCTTTTCTCTTTGCCAAATAGGGCTATCTTCTGTATACGCCCCCTACCTTGTCACAACACAACTGCTTGGCTTTAAAATTCAAAAAATGAACTTTTAAGAGGGAACACATGTTAATTGAAATGCATTCCAGGTGACTACCTCATAAAGCCGGTTGAGAGAATGCCAAGAGTGTGCAAAGCTGCCATCAAGGCAAAGGGTGGCTACTTTGAAGAATCTCAAATATAAAATATATTTTGATTTGTTTAACACTTTTTTGGTTACTACATGATTCCATATGTGTTATTTCATAGTTTTGATGTCTTCACTATTATTCTACAATGTAAAAAATAGTAAAAATAAAGAAAAACCCTTGAATGAGTAGGTGTTTCCAAACTTTTGACTGGTAGTTTATATTCTTTAAATAGCATACAACACAATCGAGGTGAGGGCGTTGGAAATGCTTTTGGCTGTTAATCTGCTTCTGTTCTGTAGGTGGCACTGTGTGATCTTTTTAAAGGATGTGTCCAAATCTCTCAAAGGCACTAGGATCCAGGTGGACAGGGATGGTCTGCCAGTCACTGGGATGACAACCCAACTTGGGATGGGGGGAGGTTTTAGCAGGTGGAATAGTGGAGAACAATTGGAGGTTTACTCAGTAGCAGCGCAAATATCATGGTACAGCTATATTGACACTCAATCATCATGGTACTTTTTAATGGTAAATTTACAAACATATATTATGATAAATAGAATTGAAACTTGTATCTCATTATGGTAAATGGTGAAATATGTATAGCCAGTTATAATTGTAATGGCTTAGCAGATAATAAGAAAAGACGATCGGTATTTACCTGAGTAAAAGACAAGTAATATAATATCTATTGTTTACAGGAAACTCATTCAACAATTTTAGATTAAGTTGTGTAGAAAAGGGAGTGGGGGGGGGGGATCCGCAAGGTAGACGGATTCTTTTTAAATTAAATTTGTGTCCTGCTCCTTGAATGTGGCAGCTCTAGCCTTTGGCTCGGTGCAGAATTTGCCTGTAATCCATGGATTTGGATATGTACTTACGGTCACTGTGGGGACGACGTCGTCGATGCACTTATTGATGAAGCCAGTTACTGAGTTGGTGTACTCCTCAATGCCATTGGACGAATCCCGGAACATATTCCTGTCTGTGCTAGCAAAACAGTCCTGTAGCGTAGCATCTGCATAATCTGACCACTTCCGTATTGAGCGAGTCACTGGTACTTCCTGCTTTAGTTTTTGCTTGTAAGCAGGAATCAGGAGGATATAATTATGGTCAGATTTGCCAAATGGAGGGCGAGGGAGAGCTTTGTACGCATCTCTGTGTGTGGAGTAAAGGTGGTCTAGAGTCTTTTTTTCTCTGGTTGCACGTGACATGCTGTTAGAAATGAGGTAAAACTGATTTAAGTTTGCCTGCATTAAAGTCCCCGGCCAATAGGAGCGCCGCTTCTTGATGAGTATTTTCTTGTTTGCTTATGGCCTTATACAGCTCGTTGAGTGCGGTCTTAGTGCCAGCGTCAGTTTGTGGTGGTAAATAGACGGCTATGAAAAATATAGATAAAAACTCTCTTGGTAGATAGTGTGGTCTACAGCTTATCATGAGGTACTCTACCTCAGGCGAGCAATACCTCGAGACTACCTTAATATTAGACATCGCGCACCAGCTGTTATTGACAAATAGACACATACCCCCACCCGTCGTCTTACCGGATGTAGCTTTTTTGGTTTACCCACTCATCGACTAATTCTCACAAGGCACCCTGATCTGCGCCCCCGGTATCTCCTTCTTTTCTTCATCGAATGACGGGGATTTGGGCCTTGTCTGGGAGCAACATTATATCCTTCGAGTCAGACTCATTAAAGAAAAGATCTTCGTCCAGTTAGAGTTGAGTAATCGCTGTTCTGATATCCATAAGCTCTTTTTGGTCATAAGAGACGGTAGCATCAACATTATGTACAAAATAAGTTACAAACAATGTGAAAAAACACACAAAATAGCACAATTTGTAAGGAGCCTGTAAAACGGCAGCCATCCCCTCCGGCGCCATTTGCAGTCCTGATTGGACCATAAACAGATTTAGCTCATTAATCTATACGGTCCAAATGATGATGATCCACGGTTCTTTGAAAATATATATAATTTATCAAGCCTACAAGCAATACAAGACTCTATTATTTTGGTGGGAGATTTTAATACGGTTTCAAATACCTCAATGGATAGTAAAGCAAATCACATTACAAACTATCACCCTCATGCACTTAAGGAAATCACAAACATCATGGATATTTTAGAACTAGTGGATATACGGAGGCTTAAATATCCTGACCTAGTGAGATATACACTACCTTTCAAAGGTTTGGGGTCACTTAGAAATGTCCTTGTTTTAGAAAGAAAAGCTATTTTCTTGACCATTAAATTAACATCAAATTGATCAGAAATACAGTGTAGCCATTGTTAATGTTGTAAATGGCTATGGTAGCTGGAAACAGCAGATTTTTTATGGAATATCTAGATATGCGTACAGAGGCCCATTATCAGCAACCATCAGTCCTGTGTTCCAATGGCACGTTGTGTTTGCTAATCCAAGTTTATCGTTTTAAAAGGCTAGTTGATCATTAGAAAACCATTTTGCAATTGTGTTAGCACAGCTGAAAACTGTTGTGCGGATTAAAGAAGCAATAAAACATTAAATAGTACCCGCAAAACACCAGTCTCAAGGTCAACAGTGAAGAGTCGACTCCGGGATGCTGACCTTCTAGGTAGAGTTGCAAAGAAAAAGCCATATCTCAGACTGCCCATCTTAATCTTTTCTCTTTATTGGCCAGTCTGAGATATGGCTTTTTCTTTACAACTCTGCCTAGGTCAGCATCCCGGAGTCGCCTATTCACTGTTGACATTGAGACTGGTGTTTTGCAGGTGCTTTTTAATGAAGCTGCCAGTTGAGGACCTGTGAGGTGTCTGTTTCTCAAACTAGACACTCTAATGTATTTGTCCTCTTGCTTAGTTGTGCACCGGGGCCTCCCACTCCTCTTTCTATTCTGGTTAGAGCCAGTTTGCGCTGTTCTGTGAAGGGAGTAGTACACAGCGTTGTACGAGATCTTCAGTTTCTTGGCAATTTCTCAAATGGAATAGCCTTCATTTCTCAGAACAAGAATAGACTGACGAGTTTCAGAAGAATGTTCTTTGTTTCTTGCCATTTTCAGCCTGTAATCGAACCCACAATTGCTGATGCTCCAGATACTCAACTAGTGTCAAGAAGGCCAGTTTTATTGCTTCTTTAATCAGCACAACAGTTTTCAGCTGTGCTAACATAATTGCAAAAGGGTTTTCTAATGATCAATTAGCCTTTTAAAATGATCAACTTGGATTAGCAAACACAACGTGTCATTGGAACACAGGACTGATGGTTGCTGATAATGGTCCTCCGTACACCTATATTCCATTACAAATCAGCCGTTTCCAGCTACAATTGCCATTTACAACATTAACAATGTCTACATTGTATTTCTGATCAAGTTGATGTTATTTTAATGGACAAAAAAATTGCTTTTCTTTCAAAAACAAGGACATTTCTAAGTGACCCCAAACTTCTGAACGGTAGTGTATATATTTTTTAAATGATTTGATGAAAACTTAAATTTAGCCTATTGAAACGCACTGAATAACAGATTCACACAAAAAGTTTGTTTAAGAAAGATCAGGAAACATTCCTTTTTTTTTTGTTACATGTATTTAACCCCTTATTTTTGGCACTAAACAGTGTCCATATAACACTACCAGTCAAAAGTTTTAGAACACCTCAATTTTTCCAGTTTTTATGGAAATTCACACAGTTTAATGTCTTAATGTACTCTGAAATTAAAGCATAGAACAAATAAACAATTGGAGACAAAAAATAAATCATGGAATCGTATTGTTTAACAAAATGTAATCAACATTTTTGACTCATCAAAGTAGCTACCTTTTGCAGACATAACAGCCGAACACACTCTTGGCATTCTTTCTACAATGGAAATCAAATATTGTTCGGAAAGTTCTTCCCAACATTGTTGCAGAAGTTCCCACAAATGTATTGCACTAGTAGGTTGCTTTGCTTTCACCCTTCTGCCCAGTTCATCCCAAACCAGCTCGATGGGGTTTAAGTCTGGAGACCATGTGCTGGCCATTCCATGATTTGAAGCCTACTGTCTTGTTCTTTTCTTCTAAGGTAGTTCTGACATAGCATGGAGGTGTGTTTTAGGTCATTATCTTGCTGTAGGAACCCCTGACCAACTAGGCATACACTAGAGGGTATTGCATGGCGCTGCAAAACGCTGTGGTAGCCATTTTGGTTCAGGGTGCCACTCACTACGTGCAAGTCACCGACTCTGGATCCAACAAAAGAGCCCCAGACCATCACGCTTCCTCCTCCATGTTTGACAGTTGGTGTCACACACTGAGGAACCATCCTTTTGCCTACTCGACGGCAAAAGGATGGACCGAAGATTTCAAATTGTGATCCATAAGACCTTCTTCCAGTCTTCAGTAATCCACTGGCGGTGCTTCGTGGCCCAGGCAAGCCTATTTTTCTTATTTTGCCATCTTAGCAATGGCTTTCTTACTGCCACTTGACCTGTCAAACCTGCAGCTCGAAGTCTTCTCTTCACAGTTGAAACTGAGACTTGCTTACTTCGACCAGTGTTAAGCTGTGCTTGAAGCTGTTGTCCTGTGAGCCGCCTATCACGCAAGCTGTTGACTCTCAGAAACTTGTCTTCTGATTCTGTTGTGGCTTTGGGTCTGCCAGACCTCTTCCTGTCAGAGCTTCCTCCAGTCTCCAAGTGCCTTTTGATGGTGTAGGACACTGTACTCACTGACACCTTGGTTTTCTTTGCAATTTCTCTAAAGGAAATACCTACACTTTTAAGGGTTATAATGGTCTGTCTGTCTTCCTTTGTTAATTGCCTTTTTCTTGCCATTATGATAGCAATATACTACTTTCTGCAGTACAATACTGTCCAAATAATGTTTATGAGGGTGTAGTAACACAGTCTGTTCCAACACTGCTTTTATACAGACAGAGGGTTTGTAAGTAATCAACACAAGTTGGGACACCTGTAGGAATTGTTAGCGTCAACTTTCAAGGCTTAATTTACTTCCATTGCAACAGAACAGCTGTAAGTGATTAACCCATTACTTGTTCCCTGACAAAGGCATTTTTTTATAACTCTGAAATGTACATTATTTTCCAGTTTTTGGTAACCTAAATGTTTTTTTGTTAGTTTTTTTATTCCTCTGGCAGCTTACCTCTTATCTTTGTACCATTTCAGGTTATTCACTGGACTAAATTTAAATAAAAACTGGAAAAAGGGGGTGTTCTAAAACTTTTGACCGGTAGTGTACTTCCATAAATTTTTTCAACTGGTACCGGGGGACCTTCAGAGGAGGAGCAAAACAACCGACATGTATGTATTCGTGAGAGTCTCACCTTTCCACAGAGGGGTCAGTGTGTAGCTCAAACTGCTCAAACTGTTCAGACATTACAGACAGAAGTTGGCAGATTGGCTGTACCGAGACGCTTGTGGGGGTCATAGAACAAAACGGAGAACACTATTGTGTTTGTGAGAGTAGTTAGTTTGTAGGCCAAACCATCGGACGCTACAGACGATTTTGTGATAAGACCAATTTTCAAGATGTCTCATGGTCTGACAAACACCGCTCTAGCTCCGTCACCTTTCACCACAGATGCGGAAGTGTGACATAGGCAGATGCGGTGCATACAATGCAAAAATGTTTTATTTTAAGATGAAAAGCAATATCTTTAGGGCCTGTACATGGTCCACATCAGGCAGGTGTGCTATTTTAGCAATAAGCATCATCACCTGTCTGATGCAGCATGGTGGCTACATGGCTGAAGCCTGGGGTTGCTCCTCTGCATTGTTTACCCCAAAGCGCTAATCATTAGCTAGATCAGACTCTAAATATGATCTTGATGCTTGTTTAATGTCCTAAAAAAAACGTATACTGGCAATAATAAAATCATGTGATTTTTACAGTGTTTATAAATACAGTGTAATTGTGTGAATTTTACAGTGAATATAGGTCTACCATTTATGCATTCGAATGGCCGACCCACTTCCCGCGATAATCTTTTTTATTGTCATGCCAGACACTGAGATTGTAAAACACTGCCAATTGTGCACAAATTTGAGTTGAGAAAGAAATCAAACAGCACTAAAAAGCTGGGATCCTGCTCTTTTCAATAATTGTCATCAAAACTGTTGTATTTTCCTGAGGTTGGATTTAGGAATGTTGCACAGTGACTGGTCTTATTAGAACACATTTCTTTCTGCACAGCAATCAGCAGTGTGAGGAGTTGTGCGCTCTTTACAGCCGACAGTTGATATTCAGCTGATAAATAAACAACATAGCACATTAACAGCATTGGGAATTAATCTTTTTTTTTTAAACAATTATATAGACTACAGAATAGCAATATTACAATATTCATTTTTATTTATTCCTGTATTTAACCAAAAAGTGATTTGTGTAAATAATGTTCATGTCTTGACAAGTAAGCAGCTAATAATGACATCGCTGTGTCTGATATGAAAAATGACAGAAAAGGAGGTGGACTTTTAAATGCGCGTGCCGATGTTCAACTCTGAATTGATGGGCTTCCCGCCTCCGCTGAGACGGTTCTGGTGCAAGTATCCAGGACGTAGCCTACTGGAAGTTTCCGTGCCAGCGGGCAGCCCTGAATGTCAAGCTCTGTTATACAACTTATATGACCACTAACTTGCACGTCTCCCCAGAAGTAACTATGGCTATAGTGGAAGTTTACCTGTCCTCCATTTTGTGTCTAGACAGTACTGACCTGAGCCAGGATGGCAGCCTTCTGACCGGCTGTGACCCGGATGGCCTGCTGGGTGACGGTCGCAGGGGACGACACCACGTGACCTGTGGAACTGGCCGCGCCCTGCTTCCCCACGCCCTGCGACGCCGGCTGGCCAACCAGAAACGTGCCCTGGAAAAGATCAATCACAAACAGCTTGGTCGATACGACACCAAAACATAATATCAACAGCAATTGCTTTTACAATACCATCTGAGAGCTTTTGTTAGAGCTTTTCTGGAAGAGTTTAGAAGTATGTAGGGGGGGATGGTAACATGTATTTGTTATTTATTCATTGGTTTGTTCAACAGTTTGGGAATATGGGTTGGTGGGATGAGTGGGTGGCACATTGTGGTTGATCAATTTAGACATCCTCTTTGGCACAATCAGTCAGCAGTTAGGAAGGCAGATAACTGGGGTGAGTGATTTCTTTAGTTAGGCTGTTTAAGGATGTAGTAGGGGTGTGTGTGTGTGCACGCACAAACACTCGCAAATGTGTGCATGCGCAAGTGTGTGGTTGGTCACATTAATTTGCTGCTACCGACCGGTGGAGCGGTGGAAAGAGGACGTCTAAATTTGTCCGTACTCTCTGCGGGCCGGCACCCCGATGGCAAAGGCTAAAGGTTTTTCCAAAAGTTCGACCGACGTGAGAGTGAGAACGGCGAGTGGTGACATGAAATTATCTCTGCCCCAGATTCAGATTTTAGGTGGGAGGAAGACAGGACGCACAGACTTCATTAGAAGTTGTTGGGTAAATGCAGAGAAAGCATTGTTCTAGAGTTAAGAGCTGGATCAATGGCTCAATAATGAACGTATCTACTTAAGGGATATAGCTAGCTAGCAGCAGGCTCAATCACTACTGAAATCCTAAAGACAGGCTTTACTAAAGGAAAATCCCAGCCTTCATGAATGCAAAACAGCACAAATATATTCTTTACGAAGGAAACAAATCCCCTAGCAAGTAGTCATTCAAATTAACGAGAGTGTGTATAAGACAGACAGTCAACCCTGTGGATATGAGCCCTGCCTGTCATGCTTAAAGGGGATTGTGTGTAAATAGGGGGAATTTTAGAGTTTGGTTATTACATAAACATAGTATTAGTGTGATAACGTGAAGTGTTTGAGCTGTCTAGAGGCTTTGAAGAGACTGAAGAGAGTCCTTTTATTCCACTCTGAGCATGACATGAGACTTTCCGCAAGAATAAGACATGAAAGACAGCAGCTTGTTTCACTCAATGATTATTCAAAGAGGATAAAAGGATGAACAGAGAGAGTGAGAAGATGTGATTATCAGTGTGTACCTGTGGGGTCTATTTGAGGAGGTGTGCACGTATGTGTGTGTGTGTACCTGCATGGTCTGTGTGCGTGATGTGTGTGGGCGCGCCTGTGTGTGTACCTGTGGGGTCTGTTTGAGGATGTATGATGTGTAGGAGAGGTTAGAGGTCAGGCTGCTGGATGAGGTGGGGGTCTGGGAGCCAGAGCCTGTAGAGGAGCTGCCCTGGGACTGCTGACCTGCACACACATAAACACAGAGAGACATGCATCAGCATAATAGTGTTTTTTCGGGATCAAAAAGGGGCTTAGGTGGTGGGCGCGGTCGGCCCTGCAATTCTACACGTTTTGCCATGCAGCTGAGAGAAAATGAAGCTAATTTCCTGCAATTCTATGCATTTTGCCATGGCTAATTCTTTATACTGCTAAATTCATTGTTTTGGGAATGTTCAATTCTCCCTGACTGTCTAGCTTTTATTTAGGTGATTGTTAGTTCTCAAAGATGAATAAAAAAATATATAGGTCCATTATCTTTACAACATACTTTATATCTGGTTTTAGTCAGTGGTGTAGTGGAGGGTATACGCAGGTATACGCCGTATGCCCACTTATTGTTCAGCGGGCATTGCATATACTCACTTCTTAATCCCCACGATGTGTATCAAAGTAGTGTAGTGGAGGTATACGGCGTATCAATTAATAAGGCTGATGGAACGGAACAGATCAGAATGTTTAGCTTAAAATGATGATAAACTATCATTTCCTCACATTTTATGTGCCCCAATGTGCACACGGCGGTTGGCCTACGCGCAAATGTTCCAAAATACAATTTGCTGGAAATCACGTTATAAAATGCGCACTGCAAATGAGAGCGGTCTCATGGACAGAGATGGAAATATCTGTTAGAAATTGGGAATATCTAACGATGCAACATGACTACGATAATGCCTTTGGCTGCTAGACAATGAAAGAAAGTTGAAAGAAAAACAATTGAACAGGAGAACGCATATGAGGAAGTCTTTTTTAAATAATTGCCTCCATGTTTCTATGGTGGGATTTTAGCTATAGGCTACTTTGAAGCAAGGTAAGACACACCTCATAATATGAAGTAAAACGGCCAGGTAAAAAAAAATTAAGGAACAGGAGAAATATAGCATTTATTTGTCTTCTTTTTTATGGGGGGGTGGGGTAGGAGTCACTTTATACTATTCCAGGTATTCCTTAAAGAGGTAGGGTTTCAAGTGTCTCCGGAAGGTGGTCAGTGACTCCGCTGTCCTGACGTCTTGGGGAAGCTTGTTCCACCATTGGGGTGCCAGGGCAGCAAATAGCTTTGCTAATGATCGGCCTATCAATCTTCTGGTAGATGGAAAGGATTTTCTCAAAAACCTTCTCAATTAAATGTTAACTAGCTACAAAGTAGCCTATGCCTACCTGGCAGAATGATATCATGATTATTTGCATCAATCCAGTGGCCGTTTTCCAACTCCATCTCATATGCTACAGAAACATCGCTAACCAAACAGTGTTATGTGCCTGCCTACTTGAATTGAAGAGTAACTACACAAAAAAATCTAAATGTCTTAGATTTTTCCCAGACATCAAAAGTGGTCTCTTGATGTGGTTTAAGTATTGTTGTCCAATTTTGTTGTTTTTCTATAAAAAACAGTATGACTTTGAGAGTAAAATGTTTGTTTAAAAAAAATTGAAAAGCAGAAACCTATGACTTTCTGACTCAGTTGACAGCCTAATTTATCTGTTTCAATAGTAGGCCTACTATTAGCCTAGTTGCACAGTACATATTGGGTTGGCCTGACTGAAAGACCAATATGGGATTGATCATTTGAGGTCACTGTTTCTCATAGAATTTTTCACACAGGGTGCCTTTCCTTTGCCGGGGGGGCAGTTTGGGATTTTCTTGGTGCAACATTTGAGTATACCCACTTCTCCAGGCACTACACCTAGAGCAGGGCTCTCCAACCCTGTTCCTGGAGATCTAGGTTTTCACTTCAGCGCTAATCTAGCACACCTGATTCTAATAATTAGCTGGTTGATATGCTGAATCAGGTTAGTTACAACTGGGGTTGGAGTGAAAACCTACAGGAGGGTAGCTCTCCAGGAACATAGTTGGAAAACCCTGACCTAGAGACTGCAATCTCATACAGACATAAACACCCAAATAAACCTGTATTCATACACCAAAGAGGTGAAAAACCCCACAGCATATTCACTATTCAGTGGGGGTTTGTAAATGTGACAAACTGGATTGGATGCAAGGACGGGGTCGGAGAGGAAGAAATGGAGGAAGAAGAAAAGAGCAAATGAAAGGAGAGGAGTTGGTGAGGATAACAAGGTGTGTGTGTGTGTGTGTGTTACCTGCTGAGTTGGAAGCTCTGAGGATGGCTCCCTGGGGAATGAGCAGCAGCTTGCCCTTGCCTGATGGGTTCTTGCTGTTGGTGGTGAGGTATAGCTTGGTTCCCGGGGGCAGGTTGGCAAGGTTGGCCAGGTTGTTGGCTGGCAGCTGGAGGGTAGCCATCACTGTGGAAAAAGGGGGGAGTTTGTGAGGGCGTCTGTCAAGAGGACAAAGAGTTTGTTTGTGTTTACATGTCTTAATGTCTCAGATAAACAGGCACCTTTTCCCAGTGTTTGTATGTGTGAACAAACAAAAGTGAAGTGACCCTCACCTCCGCTCTTTCCCGTTCCCCCTGCGGCCCCCGTTGCCTTAGCAACAACCTGCTGACCCATGATGCTACCAGCCGCTCCGCTGACGATGGCCTTGGCGACGCCCTGGGCGACCACCTGCTTCCCACCGATCACCTTGGAGACGGAGGGGTTACCCTTGGCGACCAGTATCTGTCCGCTGCTGATGGCCACCTGCTTCACCGCTGCCTGGAGGGCGGACCCTACAGGGATACCCATAACCTGGAGAGGGGGAACAATGGAAATGTAGTTTTACAGATTCTTTACTCTCTGACACCTTGCTCATTGGCTGTGAACCATCTCTGTGTGTGTGTGTGTGTGTGTACGTCAAATCAAATCAATGTTTATTGGTCGGGTACAGAGTTTAGCAGATGTTATAGCGGGTGCAGCGAAATACTTATGTTACTTGCGCCTAACAATGCAGTAAAATGTCAAACAAGTACACAAAAAATAATAATACATCTAGAAATGTCGGAATGAATCCAATGAACAACCCAAATAGCACTGTAAGAGTAATAGCAAGCAATCTATTTGTATATACACAGGAAGAATTTACACAAGATATACTAAATAATGATATGTACAGCAATAGATATATTAGAGTGAGCTATGTCAAGGAGCCATTATATAAATAAATATGCGGTGAGTATAAACAGTATAACTAAAATGCAACGTACAGTAGTAGAAATATTAGAATGAGCTATGTTGAGAATACATTATTTAAATATACAGTACATAACCCCATGGCAAAATGGATAGAATTGCAGGAAATTAGCTTCCGGACTAGAGTCTGGAATATAAATATATGTATGTGAATGGTGCGTATAGACAGTATGTGAATAGAAAAGGTGTGTATAGCAGTAGTTATGTATTATGAGCCACGACTAGAAGTTCAAGTGTGTGTGTGTTTATGTGTCCGTGTGTGTCTGTCTGATACCTTGCTGGGTGGGGCCCCTGCTCCGGTGGCCCCTCCTGTCTGTTTCTGTGGCGACATGGAGATCACGTGACCTCCCTTCACTGCGACAAATTGCTGCGTTGCTGCGGCGGCGGTCTGCTGGGCTGCCGTTACCGAGGAAACCATCTGCTGCTGATGCTGAGTGGGAACTTCCCCCGGCTCCTGCTTGATAATGACCTGCAGAAGAAGAGAGCATATAGATAGAACATTCGAAAAAGGACAACCAGTGCTAGAAGCAACAGTTTCAGAAATGATTCACACCCCTTTACTTTTTCCACATTTTGTTGTGTTACAGCCTGAATTTAAAATGGATTCAATTTAGATTTTGTGTCACTGTCCTACACACACAATACCCCATATTATCAAAGTGGAATTATGTTTTTAGAAATGTTTACATATTAATTAAAAAGGAAAATCTGAAATGTCTTGAGTTAATTAGTATTCATCCCCTTTGTTATGGCAAGTCAAAATAAGTTCAGGAGTAAACATTTGCTGAACAAGTCACATAATAAGTTGCATGGACTCACTGTGTGCAATAATAGTGTTTAACATGATTTTTGAATGACTACCTCATCTCTGTACCCCACACATACAATTATATGTAAGGTCCCTCAGTCAAGCAGTGAATTTCAAACACACATTCAAACCAAAAAGACCAGGGAGGTTTTCCAACGCCTCGCAAAGAAGTGCACCTATTGGTAGATGGGTAAAAATACAAATAAAGCAGACATTGAATATCCCTTTGAGCATGGGGAAGTTATTAATTACACTTTGGGTGGTGTATCTATACACCCAGTCACTACAAAGATACAGGGGTCCTTCCTAACTCAGTTGCCAGAGAGGAAGGAAACCGCTCAAGGATTTCACCATAAAGCCAATGGTGACTTTAAGACAGTTACAGAGTTTAATGGCTGTGATAGGAGAAAACTGAGGATGAATCAACATTGTAGTTACTCCATAATACTAACCTAATAAGAGAAGAGTAAGAAGCCTGTACAGAATAAAATATTCCAAAACAAACATCCTGTTTGCAACAAGGCACTAAAGTAATACTGCAAAAAAATTGGAAAAGCAATTAACTTTTTTTCCTAAATACAAAGTGTTATGTTTGGGGCAAATCCAATACAACACATTACTGAGTACCACTCTCCATATTTTGCTGGCTGCATCATGTTATGGGTATGCTTATAATCGTTAAGGACTGGGGAGTTTTTCAGGATAAAAAAGAAACGGAATGGAGCTAAGCACAGGCAAAATCCTAGAGGAAAGCCTGGTTCAGTCTGCCTTCCACCAGACACTGGGAGATGAATTCACCTTTCAGCAAGACAATAACCTAAAACACAAGGCCAAATCTACACTGGAGTTGCGTTCCAAGAAGACAGTGAATGTTCCTGAGTGGCCGAGTTACAGTTTTGACTTAAATCTACTTCTAAAACTATGGCAAGACCTGAAAATGGTTCTCTAGCAATGGTCAACAACCAATTTGAGCTTGAAGATTTTAAAAAATAATAAATGGGTAAATGCTGCACAATACAGGTGTGGAAAGCACTTAGAGACTTACCCAGAAAGACTAACAAATGTAATCGCTGCCAAATGTGCTTCTACAAAGTATTGACTCAAGGGTGTGAATATTTCTGTATGAAATGTTCAATACATTTGCAAAAATGTCTAAAAACATGTTTTCAACTTTGTCATTATGGGGTATTGTGGGTAGATGGGTGAGATAATAATAATTATTTTTAATCCATTTTGAATTCAGGCTCTAACACAAAACAATGTGGAATAAGTCAAGGGGTATTAATATTCTTCCCCCTTCCAAACAGGCTAGAAAGAACCAGCAAGGCAGAAAAGAGTGAGCACTCACCATTGGTTAGTTAATACAATAAGTCAATTTCATTGTTGTGATTAGGCACTTGGTTTTAATGACATCGACTGACAGATCACAAAGGACCCTGCTTTAATATCAGCACCCAGTAGAGAGAGAAACAGTGGTGTGGGTTAAGGCTTGGTTCTGCCCAGTAGAGAAAGAAACAGTGCTGTAGGTTGAGGTTTGATGCTGTGTATCACAGCGTTCCTGCCTACAGTAAAACTGTCGGAATTAATCTGCCCTGAAATTGTGTTTAATCGTCTGTGGAGAGATGTGGGAGTGGGTTGATTTTATTACAGGGGTTTGACACCGTCTCAGAAGTCCTCACAAGGATAGTAAAACAAGGAACATTCCGACAAGTGGGTACATTTCACCGGTCCCCACAAGGAAAAAGGCTATATTAGGCTTAGGAGTTAAGTTTAGGGATACAATTACGGTTAGGTTAAGGGTTACATTTAGGGGTTAGGGAAAATAGGATTTTGAATGGGAATCAATTGTTTGGTCCCCACAAGGATAGCAAAACAAACACGTGTGTGTGAGATATAGCACCTTGCAGTTATTCCCTCTGCAATGCCTCCCCCATTACCTCTTAGAATGATGTCCCTTTTAAATGTCTTGCCAAGTGGCTGCCTACAGCTGCTGAAGACAGCACAATGGCAGAGTGGCACACTATTCATAATACACAGAGAGCGAAAGAGAGCGAAAGAGAGAGAGACAGTTGTTCAAGGGAGGAAGAGTCTACAGAGACAGGAAGTAACTATGGCACACAGACTGCTGGGTTGGCTCTGACACAAATCTCCTGGATCTCAACACTGTTAGGTCTGAAAGAGTTCTATGAAAAGTACTCATGACAGGTTAAGACTTTGGTTATCAAAGTCATTCATGGAGGACTCCAGTCAAGTTCTTCCACACCGATCTCGACAAACCATTTCTGTATGGACCACGCTTTGTGCACGGGGGCATTGTCATGCTGAAACAGGAAAAGGGCCTTTCCCCAAACTGTTGCCACAAAGTTGGAAGCATAGAATCGTCTAGAATATCATTGTATGCTGTAGCGTTAAGATTTCCCTTCACTGGAACTAAGGGGCCTAGGCCGAACCATGAAAAACAGCCCCAGACCATTATTCCTCCTCCACCAAACATTATAGTTGTCACTATGCATTCGGTCAGGTAACGTTCTCCTAGCATCCGCCAAACCCAGAAGCGTGATTTATCACGGCCATGGAAACCCATTTCATGAAGCTCCCGACCAACAGTTATTGTGCTGACGTTGCTTCCAGAGGCAGTTTGGAACTCGGTAGAAAGTGTTGCAACCGAGGACAGACAATTTTTACACGCTATGCGCTTCAGCACTCGGCTGTTCCGTCCTGTTAGCTTGTGTGGCCTACCACTTCGCGGCTGATCTGTTGTTGCTCCTAGACGTTTCCACTTCACAATAACAACACTTATAATTGACCGGGGCAGCTCTTGCAGGGCATAAATTTGACGGAATGACTTGTTAGAAGGGTGGCATCCTATGACGGTGCCACGTTGAAAGTCATTGAGCTCTTCAGTAAGGCCATTCTACTGCCAATGTTTGTCTATGGAGATTACATGGCTGTGTGCTAAATTTTAAACACCTGTCAGCAACAGGTGTGGCTGAAATAGCTGAATCCACTAATTTAAAGGGGTGTCCACATACTTTTGTATATATAGTATAGCTATGGCTGCAAGGACTGACCATCTATGATATCAAAATTATAGCTTTAAGTAGGGCTTGACATTCACTTTTTTTTGCCACAGATTTTTTACTTGTCGAAAAGCTCAAGTCACTAGTCCAAAAATAAAAAAGGGTCTGTAACACCATTTTACATCATTGTATGATGCAAGGAACCACTTTACAAAATAAAATGCATGACTAGAGAAGCAGACAAAAATGTAGGCTACACTCTATCTATTGGCTTCTTTGCATATTCAAGCCTGTCTCAAAATACATCACATCCCCTTTAAGGCTCTCTTGGAGGATGGATGGCCACCAAGGTTGGGAAATTCACACCAGCCAAATGCGGGTAGATTTTGGCAGTGGCGGGAAAGAATGTCTATTAGTGACCAGGCACGTTGGTGGGTGGTCACACACAACATTTTGGAAGAGTTTTTTTTTTCAATCCAAAACCCAAATTGGTCAAATTGACCTGAAAGGCTACTAAAGTGTGCCTTTGTCCTCGTGTTTCTTAGCTAGTTACATCGTTTTATTCAGGTTGTTTTTCAATATTAGTTTGAGTTTGCTGAAACTGTCTCCTGCTAGGCAATCACGGAGATTCTCAATCTCATCTCTGACAGACACGAGTGCCGTTACCACGGTAATGGCCCGCCCCTTAAAGGGGCAGCTGAACATTTTTGTCTCACCTAATGACTCAAATATTTGGGGGTACGTTGTGATTAATTGAGCATGGAACACTCCAAAAACCTTTTATACATAAACTTTTAGTCATATCTTATTAAAACACTTACAATTTAATTGTACTCCTGAATTTATTTGTGTGCTCATAAATATCAACTTACAGTATGCACTCCTTGTAAAAACATTTTTTGCGTTAGAGCCCAGAACTAATAATAATAAATAAGTCGTATCACTCAGCATTTTGTGGCAGGGCAGGCACTGATTCTTGATGTTTCTGTTTTACTTTTTACTATTGTATCTAAATAATTCATTTTAACATACACTGGTTAAAAGACTTGGGTCACAAAAATGAAATTGAATTGAGTAATATACCACATAACTTCTTACTAGTAATACATTTCTTGTATTATAAACATTATAAAGCATGCTCATCCGTCATTTGTGATTGTTGGTGTAATTATGGCAAAAAAATATTTGGAATGGTAAAAAATCTGAGTGGCTGGTAGATTCTTTAATCTACATGCCACAGTGGCTGGTGGACCAAAAGGTTAATTTCCCACCCTGTTGGCCACCTTGGTAGCCTATAAAATATTGCAACATTACAATTACCAAATACTTTTTATGTCTTTATAAAATAATTCCCTCTAGGGCTCGACATTAAGGGCTTCCCATCATCCCTGGGACGATAAAAAATGTCTACAGCTCAAAACAGACTCATACAATTCATACAACAATTATAAACCTAACAATGTGCACACGGCTGTAGAATATGCGCAAATGTTCCAAAATGCTATTAGCGGAAAACACCATTCTCAGAAGTGCACCGCACGCGGGAGCGGTATCATGTCACAGAAATGAAGAAAGGGGAGATCTAAAGATGCAACAACTAGCATGGGTTACTAATATGACTAGGATTATGCCTTTGGCTGCTGGACAATAAAATAAAGTTGACTTGAAAACCAATACAACATGAGAAAAATGCTGTGTTAAGTGTTTATAAAATAATTCCCTCAACATTTCTATGGCGTATTTTAGCTAGGCTACTTTGAAACAAGGTAAGACATGCTTCATAAAATGACAAAACGTCTAGGTTTTAAACAAATACATTTATGGTTAAATAGTCTCAAAAGGCTGACCACTTCCGCTCAGACTCAAGGTGGGTGATGTGCAGTGCGCAACAGGCACTGTCCTTCACTCTCCAGTCTTGTGACCATTTGATCTGAACGAACCATGCCTCGAGTATGTCGACGGAATCAAGCCTTTAGATGTTAATGATAATTATCCTTCATTATATTTGTCAATCATGACTGCCGTTTAGTCTACATTTATGTAATTAAAAGTCTCATAAAAGTTTGGCAACATTTTCTGGCACCTCCCTCATGTCAGCATCGGTTTGGACATAAGGCTGTAGCCAATATGCATATCACCTACACTTTGACATGTAGGCTTTTTTATTTACAGACAAGAGGACAAGCGTTTATGTCGAGCCCTGCTTTAACCATGTTTTTAGGCTATACAGTATTTGTTTACATTGACATTGTTTACAAACATTGGAGTAAAACAAGGTTATATTTTGGGTTATGAATGTTACGGCAGTTGAACTAAGGCATTTAGAAGTTATATTCTTCAATAATTAATGGGTATATACAGAGTATACAAAACATTAGGAGCACCTTCCTAATATTGAGTTGCACCCCCTCCCTTTTGCCCTCAGAAAAGTTTCAATTCGTCGGCGCATGGACTCTACAAGGTGTCCATAGGATTCCACAGGGATGCTGGCCCATGTTGACTCCAATGCTTCCCACAGTTGTGTCAAGTTGGCTGGATGTTCTTTGGGTGGAGGAACATTCAAGATACAGTGCCTTGCAAAAGCATTCATCCCCCTTGGCGTTTTTCCTATTTTGTTGCATTACAACCTGTAATTTAAATGGATTTTTATTTGGATTTCATGTAATGGACATACACAAAATAGTTCAAATTGGTGAAGTGAAATGAAAAAAATAACTTGTTAAAAAAATTCAAAAAAATAAATAACGGAAAAGTGGTGCGTGCATATGTATTCACCCCCTTTGCTATGAAGCCCCTAAATAAGATCTGGTGCAACCAATTACCTTCAGAAGTCACATAATTAGTTCAATAAAGTCCACATGTGTTTAATCTAAGTGTCACATGATCTGTCACATGATCTCAGCATATATACACCTGTTCTGAAAGGCCCCAGAGTCTGCAACACCACTAAGCAAGGGGCACCACCAAGCAAGCAGCTCCATGAAGACCAAGGAGCTCTCCAAACAGGTCAGGGACAAAGTTGTGTAGAAGTACAGATCATGGTTGGGTTATAAAACAATATCCGAAACTTTGAACATTTCACGTAGCAATATTAAATCCATTATTAAAAAATTGAAAGAATATGGCCTACCGAGTGGCGCAGTGCTAGCTGTGCCACTAGAGATCCTGGTTCGAGTCCAGGCTCTGTCGCAGCCGGCCGCGACCGGGAGACCCATGGGGCGGCACACAATTGGCCCAGCGCCGTCCAGGGTAGGGGAGGGTTTGGCCGGCAGGGATTTCCCATCGCGCACTAGCGATTCCTGTGGCAGGCCGGGCGCAGTGCACGCTGACTCGGTCGCCAGGTGTACGGTGTTTCCTCCGCCACATTGATGCGGCTGGCTTCCGGGTTAAGCGGGCACTGTGTCAAGAAGCAGTGCGGCTCAGTTAGGTTGTGTTTCGGAGGACGCATGACTCTCGACCTTTGCCTCTCCCGTGTCTGTATGGGAGTTCCAGCGATGGGACAAGACTGTAACTACCAATTGGATACCACGAAATTGGAGAGAAAAAGGGGGTAAAGTACAAAAAAATGATTTTAGAAGGGGAAAAAAAGAAAAAAGTAAAGAATATACCTGCCAAGAGAGGGTATATATAAAATATATATGCATAAGAGGGCCACCCACCAAAACCCACGGACAAGGCAAGGAGGGCATTAATCCGAGAGACAACAAATAATAATAATAATAATAATAATATATCTGTCCATAGGACCACTTTAAGCCTTACACTCCACAGAGCTGGGCTTTACGGAAGAGAGCCAGAAAAAAGCCATTGCTTAAAGTAAAAAATAAGCAAACATGTTTAGTGTTCGCCAAAAAAACATGTGGGAGACTCCTCAAACATATGGAAAAAGGTACTCTGGTCAGATGAGACTAAAATTGAGCTTTTTGGCCATCAAGGAAAATGCTATATCTGGTGCAAACCCAACACCTCTCATCACCCCGAGAACACCATCCCCACAGTGAAGCATGGTGGTGGCAGCATCATGCTGTGGGGATGTTTTTCATCGGCAGGGACTGGGAAACTGGTCAGAATTGAAGGAATGATGGATGGCGCAAAATACAGGGAAATTCTTGAGGGAAACCTGTTTCAGTCTTCCAGAGACTTGAGACAGGGATGGAAGTTCACCTTCCAGCAGGACAATGACCCTAAGCATACTGCTAAAGCAACACTCAAGTGGTTTAAGGGGAAACATTGAAATGTCTTGGAATGGCCTAGTCAAAGCCCAGACCTCAACCCAATTGAGAATCTGTGGTATGACTTAAAGATTGCTGTACACCAGCGGAACCCATCCAACTTGAAGGAGCTGGAGCAGTTTTGCCTTGAAGAATGGGCAAAAATCCCAGTGGCTAGATGTGCCAAGCTTATAGAGACATACCCCAAGAGACTTGCAGCTGTAATTGCTGCAAAAGGTGGCTCTACAAAGTATTGACTTTAGGGGGGTGAATAGTTATGCACGCTCAAGTTTTCAGTTTTTTTGTCTTATTTCTAGTTTGTTTCACAATAAAAAATATTTTGCATTTTGAAAGTGGTAGGCATGTTGTGTAAACCAAATGATACAAACCCCCCCAAAAAATATATTTTAATTCCAGGTTGTAAGGCAACAAAATAGGAAAAATGCCAAGGGGGGTGAATACTTTCGCAAGCCATTGTACACACAGGAAACTGTTGACCGTGAAAAATCCAGCAGCATTGCAATTCTTGACACAAACCAGTGCGCCTGACACCTACTACCATAGCCCGTTCAAAAGCACTTAAATATTTTGTCTTGCCCATTCACACTCTGAAAGACACACATACACAATCCATGTCTCAAAATCATTCTTTAACTTGTCTCCTCCCCTTCATTTACACTGATTGAAGTGGCATTAATAAGGGATCATAGCTTTCACCTGGATTCACTTGGTCAGCTTTCTCCGTTCAAATCTTACCTTAACATTATAATTATTTCACAATACTGATGACGGATCAGCTGCAAATATTGAAGCGGCTTGATCATATGTTACGCTTACCCAATAACAATTCACTAAATCACTGATTTGGCACATCATTGTGAACATGTTAGGCTACAACATCATGAGAAATTACAGACAGTAGCCTACAAGTAGCAATTTTCTTTTTATATGAAATGTTTTTCAATATGGTTGAAATAGGCCTGTAGCCTACTGCATTTATATTTTAATGCAGTCATCTCGGTTTTCATTTGAAGCATTATTTTACTTTGCTTGTGTATATCAATTGCACATTGGCAACTTCGTATTTGAAGCAGCGGTCACAGAGAGATGGATAAACCATGTGATTCTATGTTTATCTGTGTATAATGTGGAGCACAAAAAAGCATGCAACGACGCACTTAGCTGTTTTACGAGTTGTCTGAGGCAGGCGTTAGATTACGAGCGTTTTCAAGTGCAACGTTAATAACGATGGTTTTGGGAAACAGCTCAGAGATTTAACGATACTCCTATCAAGGTTCTAACAATTAACTTAGCCATAAGATGCTTTTGGGAAAACGGGCCCTGGCCATTAAAAGGTTTTCCTGAATATCTTCTGTGGTGAATGTACGACAAGACTCTTACTCCATTGACCTTTGAGCGATCTCTATGTCACCTCTGTGTAACTCACCTTGACCCCTGAGGACAGGAAGCTTCCTGTGTGAACCTTGGAGGCCGGAGAGCGAGTGCCCTGGGCCGCAACCAACTGCTTGGCTGTGGTACATCCTGTAAGACAGAGGCCATCAATCAATTAATCAAAATGTATTTTGGTCACTGCCTGACACTGGGTCCTGGTAATGGCATCGGTCTGGTTCACAATGATATTGAATTCAAAAGCTTTAGGTGGGTTACAGCACTAAAACTAAGCTATTGAGAGAAAGAGAGAAACTAAGCTATTGCCTAAAAGCTAAAAGCTATGGCCTTAGTTTCAGCACCAAAACGTCTGTTTGTTTAAGAGACTAGTGAATCAGCTCTGACTCCCACATCAGCATCAATCCTCCAGCTTGAAATAACATGGGACACTTTAAACCCCTCCACCCGTCCTGGATCAGTTAAAACTAAGCGTTGGTGGATGTCTGGGATATGGGAGAGGCTGTGTGGGAGAGCAGAGCACATGACAGGAATGTGAATGAGAACTAGAAAGGGCTGAAGTTCAGCAGTGGGAGAATGCGATTTCACTGTGCTCCACTTCAGACTGACACTGATACATGGAACCACTACTAAAGGACACCAACAAGAAGAAGAGACTTGCTTGGGCCAAGAAACACGAGCAATGGACATTAGAGCGGTAGAAATCTGTCCTTTGGTCTGATGAGTCCAAATTTGAGATTTTTGGTTCCTACCGCCATGTCTTTGTGAGACGCAGAGTAGGTGAAAGGATGATCTCTGCATGTGTGGTTCCCACCGTGAAGCATGGAGGAGATGTGATGGTGTGGGGGTGCTTTGCTGGTGACACTGTCTGTGATATATTTAGAATTCAAGGCACACTTAACCAGCATGGCTACCACAGCATTCTGCAGCGATACGCCATCCCATCTGGTTCGCGCTTAGTGGGACTATTATTTGTTTTTGAACAGGACAATGACCCAACACACCTCCAGGCTGTGTAAGGGCTATTTTACCAAGAAGGAGAGTGATGGAGTGCTGCATTAGATGACCTGGCCTCCACAATCACCCAACCTCAACCCAATTGAGATGGTTTGAGATGAGTTGGTCCGCAGAGTGAAGGAAAAGACAACCAACAAGTGCTCAGCATATGTGGGAACTCCTTCAAGACTGTTGGACAAGCATTCCTCATGATTGGTTACTACATGATTCCATATGTGTTATTTCATGGTTTTGATGACTTCACTAATATTCTACATTGTAGAAAATAGTAAAAATAAAGAAAAACCCTTGAATGAGTAGGTGTGTCTAAACTTTTGACTGGTACTGTATATATTTTGGGGGGAACTCAGTCGGGGTCTCAATTTACTGTACAATAGTATAATACAATTTCGAACTTTGGTTGTGCATCAGCAGTTTTTCTCTTATGTCAGTCACTGACAGTCACTCAATAGCCCATGTCAGTAAAACATTTTGGGATTGGTAAGTTAGTCTAACCTGCGATCTCAACTTGTAGTAATCATGGTCGAATTACCAACCGTGGGTCGTCCATTGATATTGTTAGTCACTCTCACTCCGATATCATATTAAAAACTGCAAACATTTCTCTCCACCTATGGTAAAATGTGTAGAATTGCAGGACATTTGCTGTAAAACTGCAAATTTTTCTCTCCGCCCCATGCTAATTTCATTTAGGGCCCCCAAAAGGCTAGTGATAGGCTCTGACTGCATATGTGGGTATGCATGTGGGTACGCAGACCCGCGAGCCACTGCAGCCCCTCATGATGAGTTTAGATGTTTTGTGTCCCCCACCCCCATCAAAGTTACCCATCCCTGATATACACAAACACAAACACAAAAGAGTTCCTCAATCTCACACACAGCCTCCCATGCTGTAGACCTGCGAGGGCTATAGCAAACTCACAAGCACACACATCTCTGAATGTCTAACCCCCTCCCCCCTCACTGTCCTGTAATCTGTCCCTGACCCTGAGCCACGGAACAGAGCAGTACAGCAGTACATCCTGTCACCATGGAAGCCCCTCTCATACCATCGAAATGCTGCAGCCTCACCACATGTCATGATTTATGAGTGGAAGGAGATGGAGGAGGGAGAGAGAGAGAGACTAAGAGAGAGAGAGAGAGAGAGAGAGGGGACAACTGTAAGTCGCCCTGGATAAGAGCGTCTGCTAAATGACTAAAATGTAAATGTAAAAATGACAACAGTAAGCGTTCATGTTTAGGAACGTTAGAGAATATAGTCAACTGTGGAGGTTTATTAGTATCAGAGGAGGAGAGGAGCGAAGTAAGAGTGCACTAGATTCAGCCTTGGGGTGTTTGTAACGCTGGTGTGTGGGAGGGGAGTGTTGGCCATACAGTGGCTGAGGAGAGCCTAAAACACCATTATCATGTGCTGTGTGGGAGGCACAGAGTCCACAATACAGTCTTAAATTGTGCTGCAGGAGCTAACCCAAAAACCCAACCCAAATCACAACTTTAACTATTAGGGAAAACCAGCTAAACTGTTCCTAGATCAGTGTCTAGAATCTAGGGGCAAGAGTGGAGCAGTAGAGCGGAGCAGTAACATACCTGTGGAGGCGCCGGAGTTCGCTGCCATGCCGATGACCTGGCCGGGCTTGTCGACAATGATGTAAGGGTTGTTGAGTACGGAGGAGCCCTGTTTGTTGTGTACCGGGGTGGAGGTGTGGGTACGGGGGAGGGGCGAGTGGCTGGGTGTGGAGATGGGTGAACCTTTGGGATCAAAACAAAATCACAAACATGCTCATTATAAAGATATTCATTTTAAAACACACATTTTTGTAAAGCTCTGTATCTTCAAAAAAAAATTGCCCATAAACAAAACTCGATCTAAAGATTTCCTTAAGGCACTTGTGCCTCACATTTTAAATTTAAACCCTTTTCAATCTTAAAAGATATAGGTCTCCTGTAGCTCAGTTGGTAGAGCATGGCGCTTCCAACGCCAGGGTTGTGGGTTCGATTCCCACGGGGGGCCAGTATGAAAAAATTTATGCACTCACTAACTAACTGTAAGTCGCTCTGGATAAGAGCGTCTGCTAAATGACTAAAATGTAAAATGTAAAAAAGAGAGTGTTTTTAAACTGAGATTGACGTATAGTTTCTTCCAAAAAATATTGAATAACGAAACAAATCAAACCAAATCAAACAAATGTCTCCACTGACACTAAGAGTGACTATGAAAACAAAAATCTAAATAAAACTACTGAATCATTCAACAACTCCTTCCCGTCCCTCCCTCCACTCCAATACCGCCAGATCCCATTGTGAGATAGTCACCTGACACAATCTTACAGCTCATGGTGATTGGCTGAAAGGATTTCCCGGGGGACTCGGAGGGGCTGGGCACCTGTCCCTGGGGGATGATCTTACAGCTGGCCGTGATTGGCTGGAAGGCTGAGTTGCCATGGGAACCCAGTGTGATCTTCTCTGTGACTTTAGGCCAGGATGGAGTGCGTTCCGAAGCTGAGGGGGGTGCGCTGTACACCCCAGACCTCCCTGCCTCTGCTTTGATGGGCAAACCTGGACGGAAAGGGAGGATAAAGAGAAAGAAAGGGAGAGAGAGGAGAGAGAAAGAGGATGATAACCATTAAAAAACCACTCTGGGCATAATCTACATTATAATTACCCTCATCCTGGCACAGAGAGATAGGGAGAGAGAGAGAGGCAGAGTGTTTCTCAGTCCAGCGTCATCAATAATTCACTATAGGCCTGCAGAGGAAAGGATTTAAAGAAACAAAAAAGAGAAATGACAGAAAATCATGGCCCACTTGGGCTGGTCGTGATTCACTGAATAGGAGATGAAATTGACATAATTCCAATGCAAACAGTTACAGTTCTGCAGTTCACATCTTCTATAGTGTAGACCAGGGTTTCCCCAAACACAGCCCTGGGGTCCCCCCTGGGTGCACGTTTAGTTTTTTGCCCTAGCACTACACAGCTGATTCAAATAACCAACTAATCATCAAGCTCTGATTATTTCAATCAGCTGTGTAGTGCTATGGCAAAAAACAAAACGTGCACCCGAGGGGAGGGTGGGGGGGTACCTTGGTGTTGACTAGAGTTTAAAGTCTCAGTCACATCCCTAGCTGATAGAACATGTGAGTAAAAAGGAGACTTGAATGTAGAACAGAATACAACCTACCATGTATCTCACCTTTCTCTGCGATGGTGGGGTGGTTGTCCTGTGAGAGGGGGAGTGGAGAGCTGCAGCGGCCAGAGAGGGGACCTGGGGTTTGGGGCAGGAAGGAGGGTGACGAGGGGCTGGCTGCACGCTGGTGGTGGTGGGCATTGGAGGAAGAGAGCACATAGTCGTCCCCCAGGGAGTTCCTGTGGAGCTCGACATCCACCACCTGAGTGGAGAGTGAGTTCAAGGGTCAGATTTCACAGTGGTAAAAAAAACGGTGTATTCAACAGAACGAGTCAAGTTTGAGATCAATGCTGGGGCTATGGTCGCATGAAATGTAAGTCAGGTGTCTTGCTAGTAGATTTGATAGAGAAGTTTGAACATAGTAAATGAATAACAGACTTACCGTTTCTGCCCCCAGTGTTTGCAGGCCTGTGTAAGTTCTGTCTAGCTACAGGGAGAAATGGAAAGACAGTAGGATTTATGATGTATTTTTACATAGAGAAAGAGAATGACTGAGTAACAAAATAACAGTGAGGAAAAAACAAACATTCAAAACTGTGTCAAAAAAAATAAACCATATCAGTGAGTCTCACTAATGACGAAATCAAAAAGCCTGTGAGAAACCAGAACATTCTCAAGTGGCTAGACTTATACAACTTTAAAGAATCACTTCACTTAATTGGCATCCAAGAGTCCTCTTTTGAGGAAGAAAGAAAGAGACAGAGAGTGGAAGACAGAGTGACGCAGAGAGACAGAAGAAAGAGACTCAGAGAACAGCTTCAGTGCTCCTCTGTGAACAAAACATGCATTTCCAGTGCAAATAAAGTTGTAATGAATCTACAAATCGGACCTTGAGGTGGTGTATGATGTCTATGCGTTTGTTGCGGGGGTCTTTGAAGTGGATCTGGATGCGGACAGGGAACTCCCCCCAGCCACGACGTGTCAGGTGGAACGGAGGCTCACTAACAACAGTCATGAAAACACACACACATAGATCAGGGACAAACACATTTTCAATTCTTTATGACACACACACACCTTGGTTTAGAATAAACATCATCCATGAAAACAACATCATAACAACCCCTTTAAGAATTTAATACAGTCAGTCAGAGAAAGTATCCCATCTCTCCCTATACTCTGACTCAGTCATCTTTGTAGACATTCTCCCCCAAAATCAATGGAGGCTCTCTCTCTCATCTCCTCTCTCTTTGAAGCCTGCGGTTCTCATCCTTGTGGCCCAGAGGCTAAGCTGACTGTGTGTGTGCGCGTGTACACTTGAGTTATTCCCACACTTGAAGACCTTAGATGTGTCAGAATCAGCAAAGAGCTTTAGCTACGTCTCTGTGGGGTTCAGTGAGTTTGACTCCTCTGTCAGTCAGTCGGGATGCATCTATCGGGGTTACTCAAAACCATTGCGTCTCGTCAGCTAAAAACAGCCAGAGGAGGATTTTTTTAAAAACACTGTCTGATACTCTGATTCAGTATGGGGATGTAAACTAGAATCAAACTGCATGCATTGTCAGGGCTCTAAGCATTACGGGCCTGAGGTATTCTGAGGTATTAGATATTAGTCTTTCTAAGTGATTACACAGTCTGTAGGTGAAGGGTGTGTCAGCACGGTTAGTCATGACTCATGTGTACTGTTGACTCCTGTTCTGACTCAGACTGCTCACACAAATCATAGGAACTAAAATGTATGTTTCAGGGGTGTCAGGGGGCTCTGTGTAGAAGTTTCCCTTAGGCACAGGTCTAGGATCAGCTTTCCCGCCACAAAACCCAAAGAGCAAGCTGGTCTTAGATCAGTGTCTAGGGGCAACTTCTACACAGAGCCCCCTGACACACCTGAAACACACACTTTAGGTTTCGGTGCTTTGTCTCATGTCCACATGGGGGCACTATTACTCCAAGGCATTTCAGTTTGTTTACTATGATGGGAGTGTTAAGATGTCCACATGCTTCCCAGCAGAATAGTTCTGAAGAGTGCATATACAGTATTATGTTAGTTTTGGACTTCGGCAAGGGTTTTTTCGGCTGTTCGGGCACAAATAAATGTCTTGTGGCAAGCCGAAGTCGGAAGCTGAAGTCTACGCCCCTTCGTCGTTGATTGGTCAACAGTAGGGATTCTTCAGTAAAATCTTTGTCATTCAACGAGAGATGAGTCGTTTTCATGCAAATTTTTTCATTGAGAAATACTGCACCAAACATCTTAGTTAGATGTAAAATCACGCGACTAAGATCTCCTTGGCAAAAACGTCAAAATGAAAAGCAGATTTATTGAGTTATCTTAGATTCATTCTGACTATTTTGAAAAAAAATTGACAAACAGTACAATTGTTGTTTTTTCTCATTTTTCAAGCTAAAGTCTTAAGGGAGTATGCAAGCACACTCGTTCGGTTCACCTAGCCGAGTTTGGCTAGGTTCCAGCCGAACTGAAGCATGCTGATGCCTTTATCAAGGTGTACACTCTGGTCTTCTCGGGTCCAAAAAGCTGGACCCAGAACTGACCGGACCCGAGGACAATCAGATCCGGACCCGAATGGACCGATCATTAAAAAAAAAGGGGGATCCGGACCCGAGAACAATCAGACCTGACAATAACCCGACCTAGACCCAACCCATACCCTGACCAAAAAAATATGATTATCAGCCAAGTTTATTTTCTGGATAACGAATAGGTCTTTATATGTTGGCTAGGCCTTCTACAAATATGCTATAGGCCAGGGGTATTCAACTACTATTTGAGAAGGTCCAGTGACACAAATTTCCTAGGTGGCAAATTTCCGGATGGATATCGTCCTTTATCGGCGCTGTGGTACAGCGTAGTAACAAACATGTTGTTATATAAAATGTACATTCAATAAATTAAATGAGAATAAGAATTTGAATTAATTACAACTTCTTTCGAATGTAAACATGTGCAACATTGCGTCAACATTGCCGAAGAACAAAAGTGGTTGCATAATTGTCTATGCAAAAAGTGCACTGTGAACATGTCTTCAGAAAGTGTAATTGGCATAGAATAAAAAAATATATATATTTAAATAAAATAAAATGCATGTTTTCTGGGGAACAAAGGAGAGTTGAACAAAAATAATCTGAATGCACAGAACGTCACTGTGAGCCATACAATATTTGTGTATAAGTCACTCTGGGCCTTGCCCTGCATTAATGAGAGACATTACACTTTCTGTCTCCTGCCAATGCTTTGAACTTTGGCACAAATGGTGCAGGTGTTCATTGGTGCGATATTTGTTTTTAATAAAGTTCATTGTAGAGAAGGCTGATTCACAGCTGTATGTGGAGCCAAACATGGTCAGGATGTATAGCGCCAGTTTCTTGAGAAGAGAGACATCAGATGCAGGCACCATCTTTCCCCAGAAAGGGACAGGGTCACAATCACCAGCCTGTTCCTTCATAGCCACATTTTCTTGCAGCTCAAACAACTCCATTTGCAGTGATGTAACATCTACCCATCTGAAGACCTGTTTTACTTCTTCTGACAACTTTGTCAAGTTTGTGACCAAGAAGGGTTCTGGATGAGCAGCAGCAGTTCTCTTCCAACAGTGAAGTCATCAAAGCGAGCCTTGAAGTTATCCATCAACTTCTGGATGAAATCAACATGGTTGGGAACACCTTTGTCTCCCTGCATTTGCACCAGAAGATTGGGGAAGTGGACAAGTTCGCCCTGGAGATCATTCTTAAAAAGCTGTGTTGTCCCGTCCCTGCAGCTTAACATTCAGTTGATTAAGGTGTGATGTAATGTCTGTCAAAAATTCAAACTGTTTCCAGCTTCTCATCTTCCAAAAACTGAGTTGCCTTATCACTCATTTCCTCTGATAAGAAAATTTGATTTCCTCCTGAATGGCCCAAAAGCGTTCCAAAACCCTGCCTTTGCTGAACCATCTGACATTGTTGTGCAGTAGTAAGTCATCAAAACTGGCATTGGCCTCTGCTACAATGCCTCGTAGCAGGCGCTGTTGTAGGGATGATGTTGCTCTCAAAAGTTGAACAGTTTCATCATCGTTGTCTTGACCTCAGAATACTCTTTTCCCAGACTGGCACACAGGACAGATTGATGGATGATGCAGCGATATGATGTCAGGTCAGGGTGGTCCTCTTTCAAACGTGCAACCAGTGCCCTCCCTCTTCCTATCATGGCTGGAGCTCCATCTATGTTGATGGAGACCACTGACTTCAGATCTATCCCCCTTTTTGTCATCATCCCTTTGATGGTCTCATGGATATCCTCTCCCTGTGTGTGCGCTTCTAGATTTGTTAAGCCCAACAGCTCCTCACAGAATTCTTTCTTTGTTTCGTTATATAATCTGACAAACACCGGAAGCTGGGCAGTATCAGCGTTATCTGTTGATTCATCCACAGCTAATGAAATGCATGGTACATTCTGAATGGCCTCATCAAGTTGTGTTGTTGCTTTATCTTGGCCAGGTCACAGTTGTACATGAGAACTTGTTCTCAACTGGCTTACCTGGTTAAATAAAGGTTAAATAAATAAAAAGTTGGGAAGTTAAATCTTCAGCTAATATTTCCGTTCTCCTCATTGCTGTGGAATCTGACAGTGGGATCTGCTTGATCTTTTCCCTGAGTTCATATTTTTGTTTACCTTCAAGCAAGGTGTCAGCAACTTCACACATGCATTATTTTACCATCTCAGCGTCTGAAAAAGTTTTTTTGTGTTTTCCCAAAACCAAAGCTATCCTCAGTGAACACCCCATTGCACATTGTTGGGCTGTCAGAGAACTGACAAGGACTTTGGTGGACCTCTCATATTGGGATTTGAGTTGGTTATTCTTGTTCGTTCTCACCTCCTTGTTCAGGGGATACGTCTGATCGAATTTACTATGCCTGGTGTCATAATGGCGCTTAACATTGGCACTTTTCACGAGAGCTACGGACTCACTGGATATCAGGCATAATGGTTCTGTGCTAGTTGCAGGGAGAATGAATAAATACTGTTCCGTCCACTCGTCTTTGAATATACGGTTTTCAGAATATTCTTCTTCTTTTTTTTTTAACAAGCCATATTAAACAAAGATACTGGTAACTAAGCTCCTATCTGTGATATTTACAGTTGAATGTGATATTTGGATTAATGTCATTGGGTAAGACAGGGCACTAGTAGAGGTGGGCGTTGCTTTGAGAGAGAGCGAGAAAGAGAGGTTGCTGAAATAAAGAGGCCACAGCGCCCGGTAGCTTTTTTAAAAAGCTGTCTAAAAATAATGTATTGACTTTTATATAACAAAATGCGGTCTGGGTTAACCCTTCTCTGGGTCCGTCCCGGACTCCGGTCCGACAGTTGAGTTTGGCTGCTATAGGCTTTGAAGAGCCGTGGACGGGTCCATTCGGGTCCACTCACGTCTCTCAGCTGTAGTTACATAGACCCGAGACCCGATGACAAACAAAACAGACCGGAGCAAAAAGTTAGAATTATAGGTCACGGGTCGGGTCTTGGTTTTTCGAGTTTGGGTGGACCCGTGAACACCTCTAGTGTTTACTACTCAACCAATCTAACAGAGATTTTTCTGCTATTGAAATCCTTGAGCGTGCCGCCTTAGCGTTTTTTCAGGTTGCCTAAGTCCAAACTGTAAAAGAATAATACAAAATACAAAATAAATTGGGATGGAAAATGTCTAAAACCGGATAATGTAGAAAAGATAATGGACCTATATATTTATATTATATAATCTTTGAGAAATAATAATCACCAAAATAAAAGCTACACAGTGAGGGAGAATTGAAAATTCCAAAAACAATGAATTTAGCAGTATATACAGTGCATTCGGAAAGTATTCAGACCACCTGACGTTTTACACATTTTGTTACGTTACAACCTTATTCTAAAATTGATTAAATAAATACAAAATCCTCAGCAATCTACACACAATACCCAATAATGACAAAGCGAAAACAGGTAGACAATTTTTTGCAGAAAAGAAAAAGACAAAAAGGAAATACCTTATTTATATAATTATTCAGACCCTTTGCTATGAGACTCGAAATTGAGCTCAGGTACATCCTGTTTCAATTGATTATCCTTGAGTTGTTTCTACAACTTGATTGGAGTCCACCTGTGGTAAATTCAATTGATTGGACATGATTTGGAAAGGCACACACCTGTCTATATAAGGTCCCACAGTTGACAGTGCACGTCAGAGCAAAAACCAAGCAATGAGGTTGAAGGAATTGTCCGTAGAGCTCAGAGACAGGATTGTGTCGAGGCACAGATCTGGGGAAGGGTACCAAAACATTTCTGCAGCATTGAAGCTCCCCAAGAACACAGTGGCCTCCATCATTCTTAAATGGAAGAAGTTTGGAACCACCAAGACTTTTCCTAGAGCTGGTCGCCCGGCCAAACAGAGCAATCGGGGGAGAAGGGCCTTGGTCAGGGAGGTGACCAAGATCCCGATGGTCACTCTGACAGAGATCCAGAGTTCCTCTGTGGAGCTGGGAGAACCTTCCAGAAGGACAACCATCTCTGCAGCAGTCCACCAATCAGGCCTTTATGGTAGAGTGGCCAGATGGAAGCCACTCCTCAGTAAAAGGCACATGACAGCCCGCTTGGAGATTGCCAAAAGGCACCTAACGGACTCTCAGACCATGAGAAACAAGAATCTCTGGGCTAAAGAAACCAAGATTGAACTCTTTGGCCTGAATTCCAAGCGTCACGTCTGGAGAAAACCTGGCACCATCCCTACGGTGAAGCATGGTGGTGGCAGCATCATGCTGTGGGGATGTTTTTCAGCGGCAGGGACTGGGAGACTAGTCAGGATCGAGGGAAAGATGAACGGAGCAAAGTACAGCGAGATCCTTGATGAAAACCTGCTCCAGAGCTCTCAGGACCTCAGACTGGGGCGAAGGTTCACCTTCCAACAGGACAACGACCCTAAGCACACAGCCAAGACAACGCAGGAGTGGTTTTGGGACAAGTCTCTGAATGTCCTTGAGTGGCCCAGCCAAAGTCCGGACTTGAACCCGATCGAACATCTCTGGAGAGACCTGAAAATAGCTGTGCAGTGACGCTCCCAATCCAACCTGACTGAGCTTGAGAGGATCTGCAGAGAAGAATGGGAGAATCTCCCCAAAAACAGGTGTGCCAAGCTTGTAGCGTCATACCCAAGAAGACTCAAGGCTGTAATCGCTGCCAAAGGTTCTTCAACAAAGTACTGAGTAAGGGTCTGAATACTTATGTAAATTTTATATCAGGTTTTTATTTTTGCTTTGCCATTATGGAGTATTGAATAAGGCTGTGGAAAAAGTCAAGGAGTCTGAATACTTTCCGAAAGCACTGTATTTTGTTATTATGTTTGAGCAAAATGTATAGAATTGCAGGAAATTACCTTTAAAACTGCATGTTCACTCAGCTCCATGTCAGAATATGTAGAACTGCATGACATTTCCATTAAAACTGCAACATTTTCTCACACATGCATGGCAAAATGTGTAGAATTGCAAGAAATTTGCTTTAAAACTGCAAAGATTTCTCACAGCTCAATGGAGAAATTTGAGAAATGTTTCTCTAAAATTCAGCCACACTGACCACGCCCCCTGCCACACCCACCACCTAAGCCCCTTTTTGATCAAGAAAAAACCCTGGTCTAACACTAGATAGGCCTACATCTGCACTAGCTATGCCTACATCTTTGTCTGGCCAAACAGAAGTTGTTCAGAAAACTTTTGTTGACCTATAATATGAAATGGAAATGGTGTAAACATGGGCAACACTACATCGTAGCTCAGGGTTGGGCAACTGGCTGCCCAAAATAATAATAAATAAAAAAGTACTCATTCGGGGTCTCAACTTACTGTTGAAAGCTAGAATAGTAGAATACACAAGGTGTCATTTAGAAATTTGGCTGTGCATCAGCAGTCACTCAATTAGCCCATGTCAGCTAACCTTTTTTTAGATTGCTAAATTAGTCTAGCCAGCTATCTAAACTAGTAATCATGGTCAAATTACCGACCGGGTATGCAGGGCACGTGTCCAGGGGCCCTGACCTCCAGGGGGCCCCCATTGATTTAGTTAATCACTCTGACTCAGATATCCTATTAACACGGCATAAGTCAGGGTAACGTGTAGAATTGCAGGAAATAAGCTTAAAAACTGCAAACATTTCCGCACCATGGCAAAATGTGTAGAATTGCAGCAAACTTGCTTTAAAACTGCAAAATGTTCTCTCCACCCCATGGCAAAATGTGCAGAATTGCAGGAAATTAACTCACGCCGCTGACAAGGGGGTGGGGGGGGCTAAGATATTTTGCTCGCAAGGTGGATGGGGGCCCCCAAAATGTTTTTGCTTTGGGGCCGTCTCTGACTGCATGTGTGGGTGTGGATGTGGGTACACAGACCCGCATGCCACTGCGGCCCCTCATGATGAGTTCAGATTTTTTGTTGCCCCCACCCCATCAAAGTTGCCCCTCCCTGTCGTATCTCATCAGATCAAAACATGTTGCTCAGAGAGTCTCAATCTGTCTGCTGTTGCCTGAGGCCTGCATTTAAAAACAACACCCCAGTGATCTATTCAATAACAAGACGAGCCCTACCTCCAAAGTACAGACACGTGCGCACACAAACATGTGCGTGCACACACACACACACACACACACCTGACTTCCACCAGGTCATTGGGCTTGTAGCTGGGGTGCAGGAAAAACCAGACTTTCTTGACAAAGTGATCGATGCTGGGCTCTCGTCTGGAGCCTCTGACGTACACCATCCACTTATGGGTCGACTGGTCATTCTCCTCCCGCTTATCAGGAGGGATATACCTGGGAGACAGAAGGGAGATAATATATTTTAGCAATTTAGCAGACGTTTTTATGTAGGAAAGGCATTCATCTTTGTATATGTGGCCCCATGACCCTGGCATTACTAGTGCCACATTCTTACCAACTGAGCCACATAGGACCACCAAATATATTGGGAGAAAGGAGCAAGAGAAAGCAAGAAAGGTAGGGAGAAGGGGAAGAAGAAGGAGAGATAAGTTGGGGGACAGGGGGAGAAAGAGCGAGAGAAAGAGAGAAAAGTAGAGTGTGAAAAACAAAGAAAACACAAAGAGGGAAAGAAAGAAACTGCGAGAGACATGTCTAGCAGAGCTGTCAGTCACTGTGCACTAGTGCCCTGGTTCTGTTTGTTTACCTCGGATTGACAGATGGAGGGGAGGAGAGAGAGAGAAAGAGAGGCAGCTGCCTTGCAGGGGGAGAGGAGGAGATAGAAAGACAAGCTGGAGCTCAGCCAGTTCTCTCTACTCCCTGGGCGGCATGTAGCCTAGCAGTTAGAGCGTTGGGCCAGTAACCGAAAGTCACTAGTTCGACTACCCGAGCCGACAAGGTGAATAATCTGTCGATGTGCCCTTGAGCAAGGCACCTAACCCACATTTTCTCCAGTGGCGCCTTACTACTATGGCTGACCCTGAAAAATAAATAACATTTCACTAAACCTATCCGGTCAGGGCTCTACAGTGCGACCATTTTCCTCGCATATGAGTCTAACTATTATGCTGTGCAACCTGGAACCCTGCCGGTGTATGTGACAATTAAACAGCTTTTTTTCTTTCTTTTTTTATCGTGTTAATGGGATCCCAGAGAAAAACAGTGCACTTAAACCTTTAAAGACTTAATAAGCACTTAGCTATATATATATATATATATATATATATATATATATATATATATATATACACAGTTGAAGTCAGAAGTTAACATACACCTTTGCCAAATACGTTTAAACTCAGTTTTTCACAATTCCTGACATTTAATCCTAGTAAAAATTCCCTGTCTTAGGTCAGTTAGGATCACCACTTTATTTTAAGAATGTGAAATGTCAGATAATAGTAGAGAGAATGATTTATTTCAGCTTTTATTTCTTTCATCACATTCCCAGTGGGTCAGATGTTTACATACACTCAATTAGTATTTGGTAACATTGCCTTTAAATTGTTTAACTTGGGTCAAATGTTTCGGGTAGCCTTCCACAAGCTTCCCACAATAATTTGGGTGAATTTTGGCCCATTCCTCCTGACAGAGCTGGTGTAACTGAGTCAGGTTTGTAGGCCTCCTTGCTCGCACACGCTTTTTCAGTTCTGCCCACATATTTTCTATAGGATTGAGGTCAGGGCTTTGTGATGGCCACTCCAATACCTTGACTTTGTTGCCCTTAAGCCATTTTGCCACAACTTTGGAAGTATACTTGGGGTCATGGTCCATTTGGAAGAGCCATTTGTGACCAAGCTTTAACTTCCTGACTGATGTCTTGAGATATTGCTTCAATATATCCACATAATTTTCCTTCCTCATGATGCCATCTATTGTGTGAAGTGCACCAGTCCCTCCTGCAGCAAAGCACCCCCACAGGATGATGCTGCCCCCCCCCGTGCTTCACGTTTGGGATGGTGTCCTTCGGCTTGCAAGCCAACCCCTTTTCCCTCCAAACATAACGATGATAATTATGGCAAAACAGTTCCATTTTTGTTTCACCAGAGGACATTTCTCCAAAAAGTACGATCTTTGTCTCCATGTGCAGTTGCAAACCGTAGTCTGGCTTTTTTAAGGCGGTTTGGGAGCAGTGGCTTCTTCCATGCTGAGCGGCCTTTCAGGTTATGTCGATGTATAGGACTCGTTTTACTGTGGATATAAATACTTTTCTACCTGTTTCCTCCAGCATCTTCACAAGGTCCTTTGCTGTTGTTCTGGGATTGATTTGCACTTTTCGCACCAAAGTACGTTCATCTCTAGGAGACAGAACGTGTCTCCTTCCTGAGCGGTATGATGGCTACGTGGTCCCATGGTGTTTATACTTGCATACTATTGTTTGTACAGATGAACGTGGTACCTACAGGCATTTGGAAATTGCTCCCAAGGATGAACCAGACTTGTGGAGGTCTACAATTATTTTGGTTGATTTATTTTGATTTTCCCATGATGTCAAGCAAAGAGGCGCTGAGTTTGAAGGTAGGCCTTGAAATACATCCACAGGTACACCTCCAATTGACTCAAATTATGTCAATTAGCCTATCAGAAGCTTCTAAAGCCATGACATCATTTTCTGGAATTTTCCAAGCTGTTTAAAGGCACAGTCAACTTAGTGTATGTAAACTTCTGACCCACTGGAAGTGTGATACAGTGAATTATAAGTGAAATAATCTGTCTGTAAACAATTGTTGGAAAAATTACTTGTGTCATGCACAAAGTAGATGTCCTAACCGACTTGCCAAAACTATAGTTTATTTTAAAAAAATGTGTGGAGTGGTTGAAAAACGAGTTTTAATGACTCCAAGCTAAGTATCTATATATATATATATATATATATATATATATATATATATATATATATATATATACATATATATATATATATATATATATCTATATATATATATATATATCATATATCTATATATATCTATATATATCCATATATATATATATATATATATATATATATATATATATATATATATATATATATATATATATAGATATATATGCAGTACCAGTCAAAAGTTTGGACACACCTACTCATTCAAGGGTTTTTCTTTATTTTTACTATTTTCTACATTGTAGAATAATAGTAAATACGTCAAAACTATGAAATAACACATTTGGAATCATGTAGTAACCAAAAAAGTGTTAAACAAATGAAAATATATTTTATATTTGAGATTCTTCCAATAGCCACCCTTTGCCTTTATGAAAGCTTTGCACACTCTTGGCATTCTCTCAACCAGCTTCACCTGGAATACTTTCAAACAGTCTTGAAGGAGTTCCCACATATGCTGAGCACTTGTTGGCTGCTTTTCCTTCACTCTGCCGTCCGACTCATCCCAAACCATCTCAATTGGGTTGAGGTCGGGGGATTGTGGATGCCAGGTCATCTGATGCAGCACTCCATTTCTTGGTAAAATAGCCCTTACACAGCCTGCAGGTGTGTCGGGTCATTGTCCTGTTGAAAAACATATTATAGTCCCACTAAGCCCAAACCAGATGGGACGGCATATCGCTGCAGAATGCTGTGGTAGCCATGCTGGTTAAGTGTGCCTTGAATTCTAAATAAATCACAGACAGTGTCACCAGCAAAGCACCCCCACACCATAACACCTCCTCCTCCATGCTTTACGTTGGGAACTACACATGCGGAGATCATCCGTTCACCCACACCGCGTCTCACAAAGACACAGCGGTTTGAACCAAAAATCTCAAATTTGGACTCCAGACCAAAGGACACATTCCCACCGTTCTAATGTCCATTGCGCATGTTTCTTGGCCCAAGCAAGTCTCTTCTTCTTATTGGTGTCCTTTAGTAGTGTTTTTTTGCAGCAATTTGACCATGAAGGCCTTATTCACACAGTCTCCTCTGAACAGTTGATGTTGAGATGTGTCTGTTACTTGAACTCTGTGAAGCATTTATTTGGGCTGCAATTTCTGAGGCTGGTAACTCTAATGAACTTATCCTCTGCAGCAGAGGTAAGTCTGGGTCTTCCATTCCTGTGGCGGTCCTCATGAGAGCCAGTTTCATCATAGCTCTTGATGGTTATTGCAACTGCATCAAGGCAAAGGGTGGTTATTTGAAGAATCTCAACTATAAAATATATTTTGATTTGTTTAACCCTTTTTGGTTTACTACATGATTCCATATGTGTTATTTCATAGTTTTGATGTCGTCACTATTGTTCTACAATGTAAAAAAAAAAACTTGAATGAGTAGGTGTGTCCAAACTTTTGACTGATAGAGTATATACAGTGGGGAGAACAAGTATTTGATACACTGCCGATTTTGCAGGTTTTCCTACTTACAAAGCATGTAGAGGTCTGTAATTTTTATCATAGGTACACTTCAACTGTGAGAGACGGAATCTAAAACAAAAATCCAGAAAGTCACATTGTATGATTTTTAAAGAATTAATTTGCATTTTATTGCATGAAATAAGTATTTGATCACCTACCAACCAGTAAGAATTCCAGCTCTCACAGACCTGTTAGTTTTTCTTTAAGAAGCCCTCCTGTTCTCCACTCATTACCTGTATTAACTGCACCTGTTTGAACTCGTTACCTGTATAAAAGACACCTGTCCACACACTCAATCAAACAGACTCCAACCTCTCCACAATGGCCAAGACCAGAGAGCTGTGTAAGGACATCAGGGATAAAATTGTAGACCTGCACAAGGCTGGGATGGGCTACAGGACAATAGGCAAGCAGCTTGGTGAGAAGGCAACAACTGTTGGCGCAATTATTAGAAAATGGAAGAAGTTCAAGATGACGGTCAATCACCCTCGGTCTGGGGCTCCATGCAAGATCTCACCTCGTGGGGCATCAATGATCATGAGGAAGGTGAGGGATCAGCCCAGAACTACACAGCAGGACCTGGTCAATGACCTGAAGAGAGCTGGGACCACAGTCTCAAAGAAAACCATTAGTAACACACTACGCCGTCATGGATTAAAATCCTGCAGCGCACGCAAGGTCCCCCTGCTCAAGCCAGTACATGTCCAGGCCCGTCTGAAGTTTGCCAATGACCATCTGGATGATCCAGAGGAGGAATGGGAGAAGGTCATGTGGTCTGATGAGACAAAAATAGAGCTTTTTGGTCTAAACTCCACTTGCCATGTTTGGAGGAAGAAGAAGGATGAGTACAACCCCAAGAACACCATCCCAACCGTGAAGCATGGAGGTGGAAACATCATTCTTTGGGGATGCTTTTCTGCAGAGGGGACAGGACGACTGCACCGTATTGAGGGGAGGATGGATGGGGCCATGTATCGCGAGATCTTGGCCAACAACCTCCTTCCCTCAGTAAGAGCATTGAAGATGGGTCGTGGCTGGGTCTTCCAGCATGACAACGACCCGAAACACACAGCCAGGGCAACTAAGGAATGGCTCCGTAAGAAGCATCTCAAGGTCCTGGAGTGGCTTAGCCAGTCTCCAGACCTGAACCCAATAGAAAATCTTTGGAGGGAGCTGAAAGTCTGTATTGCCCAGCGACAGCCCCGAAACCTGAAGGATCTGGAGGTCTGTATGGAGGAGTGGGCCAAAACCCTGCCGCAGTGTGTGCAAACCTGGTCAAGACCTACAGGAAACGCATGATCTCTGTAATTGCAAACAAATGTTTCTGTACCAAATATTAAGTTCTGCTTTTCTGATGTATCAAATACTTATGTCATGCAATAAAATGCAAATTAATTACTTAAAAATCATACAATGTGATTTTCTGGATTTTTGTTTTAGATTCCGTCTCTCACAGTTGAAGTGTACCTATGATAAAAATTACAGACCTCTACATGCTTTGTAAGTAGGAAAACCTGCAAAATCGGCAGTGTATCAAATACTTGTTCTCCCCACTGTATATATATATATATATATATACAATTCCAAATACATTTCATAGAGTAAAGTAAGGTGCTAGTACACGATAAAGCTTTTGCAGATAGGGAGTGTAGCTACTTTGTTAAGTCAGGGGACATAAGTAATAATTACTGTTTAATGTCACTGTTATGACATGCAAGCCTACTTGTTGTGTTCTAGTAGTGTCTCCCTTCAACCCCTAAACACAGGCTTGTGATCCAGGGGGAACACATGTCAGTGATCAGGACACAGAGTTCTGTATCAAGACTGGGCTTGCATGACATGCACCCAGTTACCCAACTGCTTACTGTAGTGAGAGGGAACAAAAACAAGGTGTGCTGAGTGCCTACTGAGAAACCCAACTGCAGGGAGGCAAACTGGTGAGGGCCCAAAAAGGTGACAACATTTTCCTGCATGGAAACACGCAAAAAAGATGTAAACTGCACAAAAACATGCCAATTTTCAGAGTGGGGTTGTCACAATACCAACATTTCACTAACAATGAGATGCCAAGCGAGTAGTATTGTGATACCACAGGGTTTGCCCCCCCCCCCCGTTCACACGTTTTACTGTATAATTTACTGTATACAATGCAGAAAATAGTAGATTTGCTTATATCCAAAGGCCTACCTGTGATTGGGCAGGAGGAATATAAATGCATAATGGTCTGCATTTTCATTGTGGCAGTAAGGAGAAAACACACTAGGCCTATGCGAAACCATCGTTAGCCTACTCTTCAGACAACTCACACACATAGCCACACACTCCCTCCCTTCCTCACACATCTCGCTCAATCACTTACTCCCTCTCCCACACACATCCTCTTCCTCTCTCTCACATACACCACTCTCTCATTCCGTCTCACACACAAAAACACACTCTGCTCCCAAAAGTTAGGCACCAAACAGTATTTAAGGAACACCAGAAAAATATATACATTTTTTATTCAGGTTTAGCTTAGAATTACATTGATAAGGCATATGCATCCTACCTTTGAAGCATCTCTTTGAATTTATCCTGTGCCATCCAAATTTGTGCAAAGCCAACAAATTAAACATGACTAAACAAGGTTGTTTGTTATCAAACCAAAAACTTGCGGCCCGCGACATGGTTTATAAAATTTGCGCCAATTCGTGGTAGAAAGGGGAGAAGGTCACTTCGGTAGTTTGGGTTAGAAACTTGCGGTTTTCAGTGATGTAAAGGCGCAATCATGACTGTCACTGTGCTCCGTTTTTCCTCTATGGCAGTGGCATTCAGCCTAGTCCAACTGGCCTGCTTGCTCTTCCAGGCTAAATTAAAAGATACTGCGCTGCGAGCCACTCCAATAATTAAACAAATGTAACAGAAAATGCATTACTGTCTGCACACCCCTGTGTGCCATCACGGCTAAATAACATTTAAAAACTGATGGAGATGCGCAGAAAAAACAGACAGAAGCAGCTGAGTAGGCTAATGGCTGGTTAGGGGATGCGGATGGCTGCTCACAGCTATCACAGGTGATATTGGATAAAACATTCTGATATGAAATATCTGACATCACACTCTAAACTCTGATATTGTATTTGTAGAACGCGTAGTGATGCATTCTGTGCTCAGTCATACATTTCGATCTCAGAAAGATACACCTTTATATTTAGTGATCACACGGGAGAAGATCTGTTCGCGCCTCTCTTTTATAGCTCAATGGATGATACAGTCTTGCGTCTGCACACTTTATTACGGATCTACACGATTCACGTGGATGACCTATTTAGAGATATATTGCCTAAAAGTGACGAGTTTGCATCCCTGCAACTGTATTACAAGAGCTTGCAACACACTGCTGCTGTTTATATCTGTCACAAAGGTCTAGATGTATTGTGAAATGCTTAAGAAAGTTCACAGTGTCAGCAAAAAGAATGGGACCACTGCCTTGAAAAGCTCTCAGATTCTACTGAGTAAAAAACTGAAAAACTCATTGATAATATCAGTCACGTACTTGGAGACATTTCCCACCACGATGGTCTTCTTTATGTAGAGCCTGGAAGCCTCATCTCCTGTAGTGTGGTAGGTCACCCTCTGCTCCCCCTCGAATGACGACAGTACGCCTGACGATGGGATGCCAAACGTGTCCTACAACAAAGGAGACAGTCATAGTATTAATGTTAGAGGGTGTATCAGAAGCCTTTTACCACTGCAGTAATTATCAAAAGGGTCATCATATGATTGCCTTCCCAAGGGTGCATCTCAATAATCTACAGTGCCTCCCTCTCTTCGGCTCCTTTGCCTCATCTGCATAGGTTTGAAAAGACAGGATAGGTGAAAGGAATTTGACCAGGTATTTCAGATCAGTATGGATGAAGGAAAGGAGACGGGGAGAGGAAGCTACTTCAGACTCCACAGTCCACTCACCTTCCCTGTGTTGCGGCCCGGCCTGCGCTCCTGCCTGCCCCTGTCCTCTCTCCAGGAGCCCTCCACGTCCCTTTCCGGCCCCTCACCCTGCTGGGACAGGGACTCAGACTCCGAGGGCCCCAGGGAGTGGGCGTCCGAGCCCTGGTTGAGAGGGGAGGAGGAGCGGGAGGGTGACTCCAGGAAACGCTTGATGGCCGGGTGGTTCAGCACCGCCGGGTCGCTTTTGGATGCCTGCTGGTAAACGTAGGAAAGGAGAGGGAATGAAGTTGTAGAATTTGTAGTTTATTTTTATTTTTATAAGAAATTGGACTTAAAGCTACCTTACCTCTTGGAGCTTGGGCACCCCAGCGTTGGCATAGTAATTGGCCACGATACAGGCTCTGAGCTTGTCCATCATTCGCCTGGCCTCATTCAGACGCTGTAACGGAGAAATGAACAGAAACACTGAAGATTTGTCCTGCAGTATAAGCGTGTAATTAACTTTTCTCCTACAGTATAAGCATGTAGCGGCAGTAAGTAGCCCAGCAGCTAAGGAGTTGGACCTGTAGCCAAAAGGTGGCCGGTTTGATTCCCATGCCGGGCACTGGAAAAAGGGTGGAATTGATCTGGCAAAAATGGATGGCTGCTGGGTTCACATCCTCAAGACCTTCCCCTATCTTAAAACTGCATTGTTGGTTAAGGGCTTGTAAGTAAGCATTTCACTGGAAGGTCTACACATGTTGTATTCGGCGCATGTGGCAAATACAATTTGATTTGATCGTTGGGCCCTTGAGCAAGGCCTTTAACCCCACAACATGCTCTACATCCAGGGGCGCAGCACTGCAGCTTGACCCTGTGCTCGTCTTAAACTGTATGTGTGATGTGTGCTGTCTGAGGGGGTTGAGAACGGAGAACAAGACAAATTTCCATTGTTCTTTGTAACATATGGACAATAAAGTTGTATTGTATTAGAGCTGGAAGATATGGACAAAAATTCATAACGCAATAAATGTAACTATTTTGCTCGATAACGATAAACACAACAAACATTTTTTTTTTATGGACAGTTACTACTTTGCATTAGCGGCAGGGCTGTAGACAATTTTTTCCCAGTACCAAGTAAGACAACTGAGATGGTAGCCTATGACTCAAAAGGTAAACTATTTCTCTAACACATCCATGGAAAGCATGATTGATATTTTGATGTGCAACCTGTTTTTGGCTCTTCAGAGATGAATTTGCAGACATCTTTGTGCATATTGGCCTTAACTATTATTCTCCACCTGATGAAGTGGGAACTCTTTAGATAGATTGCTAACTGTAAATATGATCTTGTTGCTAGATAGATTAATCAATTAGACTACATGGCTATCAGTAAATGCAATGTCTTACAAAAACGTTCAAGCACTAGGCCGAGGCTAATTGATATAGGCCTATTAACAGCATCATTGACAATGATTGACAGCCATTGTCGATAGCGACGACATTGTGATGTGACTGGCGATGGTTTAGCCTACATTTTGAACTTACGGCATTGCAAGTCTGGAACCAACAGGACCCTGAAAAGCTTGTACCCCCAAGCCATTAGACTCCTAAATAGCTAACCAAATAGCTAGCCGGACTATCTGCATTGACCCTTTTTGCACTAACTATTTTGACTCATCACATACGCTGCTGCTACTGTTTATTATCTATCCTGTTGCCTAGTCACTTTACCCCTACCTACAGCACCAGTCAAAAGTTTGGACACACCTACTCATTCAACGGTTTTTCTTAATTTTTCACTATTTTCTACATTGTAAAACTATGAAATAACACATATGGAAACATGTAGTAACCAGAAAAGTGTTAAACAAATCAAAATATATTTTATATTTGAGATTCTTCAAATAGCCACCCTTTGCCTTGATGACAGCTTTGCACACTCTTGGCATTCTCTCAACCAGCTTCACCTGGAATGCTTTTCCAACAATCTTGAAGGAGTTCCCACATATGCTGAGCACTTCACTCTTGGGTCCAACTCATCCCAAACCATCTCAATTGGGTTGAGGTCGGGGGATTGTGAAGGTCAGGTCATCTGATGCAGCACTCCATCACTCTCCTTCTTGGTAAAATAGCCCTTACACAGCCTGGAGGTGTGTTGGGTCATTGTCCTGTTGAAAAACAAATGATAATCCCACTAAGTCCAAACCACTTGGGATGGCATCTCGCTGCAGAATGCTGTGGTAGCCATGCTGGTTAAGTGTGCCTTGAATTCTAAATAAATCATAGACAGTGTCACCAGCAAAGCACCCCCACACCATAACACCTCCTCCTCCATGCTTTATGGTGGGAACAACACATGCGGAGATCATCCGTTCACCCACACCGCATCTCACAAAGACACAGCAGTTTGAACCAAAAATCTCAAATTTGGACTCCAGACCAAGGACATATTTCCACCTGTCTAATGTATATTGCTTGTGTTTCTTGGCCCAAGCAGGTCTCTTCTTATTATTTGTGTCCTTTAGTAGTGGTTTCTTTGCAGCAATTAGACCATGAAGGCCTGATTCACACAGTCCCTTCTGAACAGTTGATGTTGAGATGTGTCTGTTACTTGAACTCTGTGAAGCATTTATTTGGGCTGCAATTTGGCTGGTAACTCTGGGTCTTCCATTCCTGTGGCGGTCCTCATGAGAGCCAGTTTCATCACAGCGCTTGATGGTTTTTGCGACTGCACTTGAAGAAACTTTCAAAGTTCTTGACATTTTCCGTATTGACTGAACTTCATGTCTTAAAGTAATGATGGACTGTCGTTTCTCTTTGCTTATTTGACCTGTTCTTGCCATAATATGGACTTGGTCTTTTACCAAATAGGTAAAAGACCAAGTCCACCTCTTTAAGGAATACCTGGGATAGGATAAAGTAATCCTTCTACCCCCCCCACCCCACAGCGGAGTCACTCACCACCTTCCGGAGACATTTGAAACCCCACCTCTTTAAGGAATACCTGGGATAGGATAAAGTAATCCTTCTACCCCCCCCACCCCCCCCACACACAGCGGAGTCGCTCACCACCTTCCGGAGACATTTGAAACCCCACCTCTTTAAGGAATACCTGGGATAGGATAAAGTAATCCTTCTACCCCCCCAAAAAAAAAATGTGTAAAGTGGTTATCCCACTGGCTATAGGGTGAATGCATCAATTTGTGAGTCGCTCTGGTCTAGAGCGTCTGCTAAATGACGTAAATGTGCCCTTGAGCAAGGCACTTAACCCTAATTGCTCCTGTAAGTCGCTCTGGATAAGAGCGTCTGCTAAATGACTAAAATGTAATGTAAATGTAATCTTCTGTATACCGACCCTACCTTGTCACAACACAACTGATTGGCTCAAATGCATTAAGACGGAAATAAATTCCACAAATTAACTTTTAACAAGGAACACCTGTTAATTGAAATGCATTCAAGGTGACTACCTTATGAAGCTGGCTGAGAGAATGCCAAGAGTGTGCAAAGCTGATAAAGGCAAAGGGTGGCTATTTGAAGAATCTCAAATATAAAATATATTTTGATTTGTTTAACACTTTTTGGGTTACTAAATGATTCCATCTGTGTTATTTCATAGTTTTGATGTCTTCACTACTATTCTACAATGTAAAAAATTGTAAAAATAAAGAAAAACCTTTGAATGAGTAGGTGTGTCTAAACTTTTGACTGGTAGTGTATATGTACATATATACCTTAATTACCTCATACCCCTACACATCAACTCGGTACTGGTGCCCCGTGCATTTAGCAAAGATATCGTTACTCATTGGGTATTACTTTCTATATGAGTCTCACAGAGCACAGCAGGGCAGCACACAAGTGACATTCTGAGTAATTTACCTATTCCTATTTGCTGTAGCCTATTTCAATAAATATGCTATATAGATTTGCAAAGAATTCTAAAACCTGTTTTCGCTTTGTCATTATGGGTTATTGTGTGTAGATTGATGAAAAAAATGTTTTATTTAATCCATTTTAGAATAAGCCTGTAACGTAACAAAATGTGGAAAAAGTCAAGGGGTCTGAATACTTTCCGAATGCACCGTATACCCTTAAGCCCCCACCAAAATACACTCCTCACTTCACCATACAGAGCAGCACCTAAACCAAACCCTTACCCTACCCCTTACCCTAAACCGGGTTCGTATCCTAACCCCAATCCCACCCCTTACCCTAAACCGGGTTCGTATCTAAATCCCAACCATCCCCATACACTGATACATCACACTCTTTCCCTTCTTTGAGCCCACCCCTCTCTTTATTCATGTCTTGTTTAGTCTGATGTTTTGTTTTGACTGGGTCCTTGTAAAGTGACTTTAGGTCTTTGAAAAGCACTATATAAGTCCAATGTTATTAATCACAATGTTTTATGGGTACATAATCACGATAGGTCAAAAGTTGACATCGCCCAACCCTGTGCCAATATTAAGAGGTGAGAAATACATTATATACTAACAGAAAGCTGTGACTCTACTTTCTGTAAGTAGAACTGCAGTTGCCTTGAAAACTGTATTTTTCCCGCAATTGCATTTTGAGCACAGTGGGGAGAGGGAGTGAGAGTGGCTCGCACACACAGCAGCCAAAACCGAAACAGGGACAGGCAGATAATTTCATAGCAGGAATCCACATAATGCATAGGCTATTACTGTTGAACAAATAATGGTTTTGGAACCATCTATAGGAACATTGTGTAGCAAAATCACCAAAAATTACAGATGTAAGCTAAATGCTTCGGTAAGAGGAAGGTGACGTCGGTAGTTGTTGGTTTATCGTCCCAGCTCTATATTGTATATTGTAATTACACACAATTAAAGGTAATAAACATGAAAACAGAGTGTTTGTCTTTGCATGCATTTAAGGTGTTCGTACTTTTGTCCACTCATGGTTCTGATATGACTCATGTATGGTGATATGATACTCATTCAGTAGATGAGGTTAACAGTTACCTGTCCGATCACTTCGATCTCATGTTCTTTGTTCTTCATCTCCAAAGAGAACTGGTCTTTGATGATGGCCTCAATCTTCTGCACCGTAGCTTCCCTCGCTGGCAAGTTTGAAAAAGTATGAGAAAACACAGACGGAGTGAGCTAGGTCACATGTTAGCATCATCCTAAAGATACCGTGAACCAGTAATTGTCCATACAGCCTAAGTGCACAAGTACAGGAAGGCTTTGATAGTACAATAACATGTGTAGTAGAACTTCTAGTCTTACCATTTTGTTCCACTACTTTGTGTCGTTTGTTCTCCTGAACCTGTGAGATGTCCTCATAGTCTGGGTCCTTGTCTTCAATCTTCCTCTTGATGCCTGACATGATTGCCTTGGAGATAGAGACAACAGCAATGTGTAAATTCAACATCTGTGCTCTGGAAACCATGTCCCTGCTGCTTGCTCTGTGATATATGCTAGATATATTTATCACTAACTAAAATGGAGAAGATGCTGACAGTAAGCTTTTTATCTTGTAGCAGCAATAATTGCTGAGTTCTCAATATTATTCCAGGTAATCAAATAACAACCTAGCTTGTTGGAAGTTTATTACATTTCCCTGCATGGTATTTATGCAGTTCATAAACAATAATGTCTGAAATCACTGCACCTGCTAGCCTAGCATGTTAGCTAGCATAAGCTGTCAAAAGGGGAATAAGTGCTAACAGAAAATAAACACCATTGCCCGTTTTCAACATCAAACCCCACAAAACATGGCATTCTATTGAATGGTTATAGATTTTCAACATAGTTATATTTACAGTGGCTAGATAGATGTTCTAATTTAGCATCTATCTAGCTAGTTAGCTAACTAGCCAGCCATCTAACTGGAGATCTATGCAAAAATGTAGCATTAAGCATAGCTATGTAGGTGCTAAATGCTAGCTAGCATAACATGGAGCTGCAAGTCGGATCACTCCGCTACTCGACCCCGATGTCTAGCAAGGCCTTTGAACTACACTAACGACGTTTTTAGCAAGCAGCTAGCTAGCATTGTTTCGTGGTAGACCAGTGATTTGTGAAAACACTTTGCTACCAAACTTGACAATGCAGCATTATATGGTACACGTATCCATTACGATAAAATTGCATTTTAATAGTTTTCCCACTCTCACAACATACCCCAATGTTCAACAATTAACCATACCTCACGCTCGTGGTGCAGGAACTGGGAGGCGTGCAGGAGAAAGTTGTTAGCAGGCTAACTAGCTAGCTGAACGTGTGTTGTGATTGTTTTTGCAAGCAAACCGATACGCCTGCTTCTGTAGTTTAATAATTACTTTTCTGCGGAGCAAGGCACAGTGAACGGACGTTTCTATATAAAGTGAGTTTTCATTCAAAGCTACCTATCTATGCTGGTTCATGTTTTGCTGGGTTTGTAGAATCTCTAGCTAGCCCCATGGCATTCGCCTGCAAACAGATGGGCCTTGCGATTCCTGCGATTAACCAGAGGGGGGCACTAGAAAACAGAATCATAATCCAGGCTGTACAGAATACAGTGACATGCCCTACACTGTATCTCAGTTTCAAACGGAAGAAATAGGGATATAATGATTAACCTCATAGAGGTAAAATGTAACTAATGTCATAAAAATACATCACACATTATAAATAAGTTATTAAAACATCTACTTTTCTTGTTGGCCCTTTGCTTTCCCTCAAAAGACGCAGTCAATTTTACTCACTTCAAATAGTTTGTAAACACACTATCCAGTAGCCAATGGGTTCTAATGCCAAGACCATAGCCTACTTTATTTATTTGTTCATCAAATAGAAAACAATCTGGCTTGTGCCACATCTGTTTGGTACAGTAACCCTAACAATATTGTATAAATATGTCCTGAAATGACATCATCACATATACATCTACAGGCTTGTCTGTGGTTCAGAACAATGCATGTTGGTGAGATGAGATGTGAGAAGAATCGCAAACTGGTGCCAAATGTCTGCATTACAGACTGGATTTATTAGATAACACAGTCAGATTAATTTGAAAGATGGCATAGACAGAGCTGTTCACAAATTGATCTTGATAAACCTTTGAGCCACTGTTTCTATTCTCCCCTATGAAATCCATGTGGGTTTGTTGCTATATAATCTGAGAAGAATGTCTGAGGTTTTGATGTAACAACTCTACATTAGAATAAAAAGAGAGGGAATTGAATCATGGTCAATGGTGGTATGCTTACCTTTAATAATAATAATCTGTAATCCCAACATGTTTCAAGCTACCACCATTGTCCCTGTTCCCAAGAACTCCAAGGTAACCTGCCTAAATGACTATCTATGATCTGTAATTATGAAGTACTTTGAAAGGCTGGTCATGACACACATCAACACCATCATCTCAGACACCCTGGACCCACTCCAATTCGCAACAGATCTACAGATGACGCAATCTCAATTGCACTTCACATTGCCCTCTCCCACCTGGACAAGAGAGGAAATAACTATGTGAGAATGCTGTTTATAGACTACAGTTCAGCGTTCAACACCAAGCTGGGGAACCTGGGACTGAACACCTCCCTCTGTAACTGGATCCTAGACTTCCTGAGAGAACGGCGGTGAGGGTGAGTGAAGGCAACAACACTGACGACGCAAAGATGGTAGGCCTGGTAGGTCAGAAAGACCAAGGAGCTAATCGTGGACTACAGGAGAAAGAGGGGAGAGCACGCCCCTATCCACATCGACGGGGCTGTAGTTGAGTGGGTCGAGAGCTTCAAGTTCCTTGGTGTCCACATCACTAAAGACTTAACATGATCTACACACACCCGCACAGTCATGAAGATGGCACGACAGCACATCTTCCCCCTCATGAGGCTGAAAAGATCCTCAAAAAGTTATACAGCTGCACCATTGAGAGCATCTTGACTGGCTGCATCAATGCTTAGTATGGCAAATGCACCACCCTCGACCGCAAAGCGCTACAGAGGGTGGTGCGGACAGCCCAGTACATCACTGGGGCCAAGCTCCCTGCGATCCAGGACCTCTATATCAGGTGTCAGAGGAAGGCGCGAGAAATTGCCAAAGACTCCAGCCTCCCACTCTGCTATTGTCCAGTAAATGGTACCGAAGCATCGGATCTCTGATCAACAGGCTCTGAGACAGCTTCCAGCCCCAAGCCATAAGACTGCTAAATAGTAAATTAATGGTTACCCGGAATAGTTTTTACATTTTCAGTCATTTTAGCAGACGCTCTTATCCAGAGCGACTTACAGGAGCAATCAGGGTTAAGTGCCTTGCCCAAGGGCACATCGACAGATTTTTCACCTAGTCGACTCAGGGATTAGAACCAGCGACCTTTCGGTTACTGGCACAACGCTCTTAACCATTAAGCTACCTGCCGCCCCATATCTGTGCTAACCGTATCTTGCACTGACTATATGCACACTCACAAGACTATATATACACACTCACACACACATTACACTGACACTTCATACGCACACACACATAACACACACCCATACCGACAACACAAACACAAATACACACACAGACACACACAAACTCTTTTACACTCATCATATGCTGTTGCTACTCTGTTCTTTATTTTTCTCTTATTATTATCTATCCTGATGCCTAGTCACTTTACCCTGCCTTCATGTCTATATCTACCTCAAAAACCTCATACCCCAGCACATTTGATTTGGTACTGGTATCCCTGTATATAGCTCCATACTTGTGTATTCTATTCCACTTGTGTTACTATTTTTCTTTTGATTATTATTTCTTTACTCTGCATTGTTGGGAAGGGCTCGTAACCAAGCATTTCACGGTTCAGTCTACACCCATTGTTTTCGGCGCATGATTTTGATTTGAACAGAATGGCATTTTGCCAAATAGATAACCTTCTGTCCTGGCACCACCTCTCAACTAATATGACATATTGTTACTGTTAGTTGAAGGTCGTATACACAGAGTATGCTAGATCTATATTTATGTTCAGTGAAGCTATATGATTAAATAATCCCTTAACATCCTCCATTGTCGGGCAAGAGCTCACTGGCACCTAAAATGTTATAGTGCATGAGTTCCTGCACCTCATACAATATTGGCTTAAAAGTATTGCACCTAAATATAAACTGTTATGGCACACAAAATGACTACCGGCACCTTCCCACCCACACCCCACAAAAGTGTAACAGAATAGAATTTGCATACTCATATGGAATCGATATAGATACAACCTTTGCAGAACTGATGTATGTTTGTTGTTGATGCACCGTGGGCGGCAGATAGTTTGTCTTGTAAACAAGATAACAGTGGGACCAATCTAATTAGGTCCTAACCACAGTCTGGAATGATACTATACCACTGCTCATGTTCTATCATTCCATTCCCCCTTGAAATATAAGAGAAACCATCCCTCTCACTCTTCTGCAAACATAAAAACACTGTAGGCACAGATCTAGGATCAGATTACCCTTATCCTATCCTAGGGGGGTATTGCAGTGAGGGTTAGGGTGGATCAGAGCCAGATGGCTATGGGGTGGATGGGACTCAAAACTGTCCTTAGATCAGACAACTTCATTAACTCCATCATCACGCCCCCTGTTGTAGCCAACCTCCAGACTCTGCCAGCACAACAGATGGTTTACCCCTCAGAGTAAACATCCATTAAGTGAAACCTCATCTTGGTTAGCAACATATGCATTCACATGTGTAGCCTACATGAAATTGCCAAGAACAAACCAGATACTCATGAATAAAGTCTAAAGCCACAATAAAAGTTTTCTAAAGTAGTGGAATTATTCTCCAGAATATTGGTGTTTTTAGCATCCTTGTTGTTATTTAGCTGTTTTCAGATGTACAGTGCATTTAGAAAGTATTCAGACCCCTTGACTTTTTCCACATTTTGTTACGTTACAGCCTTATTCTAAAATTGATTAACCCCCCCCCATCAATCTACACACAGTACCCCATAATGGCAAAGCAAAAACAAGTTAACATTTTTTTCTTTAAAATAAAACACTTAAATATTACATTTACATCAGTATTCAGACCCTTAACTCAGTACTTGAAGCACCTTTGGCAGCGATTACAGCCTCAAGCCTTCTTGGTTATGACGCTACAAGCTTGGCACACCTGTATTTGGGGACTTTCTCCCATTCTTCTCTGCAGATCCTCTCAAGCTCTGTCAGGTTGGATGGGGAGCGTCGCTGCACAGCTATTTTCAGGTCTCTCCAGAGATGTTAGATCGGGTTCAAGTCCGGGCTCTGGCTGGGCCACTCAAGGACATTCAGAGACTTGTTCCGAAGCCACTCCTGCGTTATCCTGTTGGAAGGTGAACCTTCACCCCAGTCTGAGGTCCTGAACTCTCTGGAGCAGGTTTTTATCAAGGATCTCTCTGTACTTTGCTAATTTCATCTTTCCCTCGATCCAGACTAGTCTCCCAGTCCCTGCCGCTGAAAAACATCCCCATAGCATGATGCTGCCACCACCATGCTTCGCCATAGGGATGGTGCCAGGTTTCCTCCAGATGTGACGCTTGGCATTCAGGCCAAAGAGTTCAATCTTGGTTTCATCAGACCAGAGATTCTTGTTTCTCATGGTCTGAGAGTCCTTTAGGTGCCTTTTGGCAAACTCGAAGTGGGCTGTCATGTGCCTTTTACTGAGGAGTGGCTTCCGTCTGGCCACTCTACCATAAAGGCCTGATTGGTGGAGTGCTGCAGAGATGGTTGTCCTTCTGGAAAGTTCTCCCATCTCCACAGAGGAACTCTGGAGCTCTGTCAGAGTGACCATCGGGTTCTTGGTCATCTCCCTGACCAAGGCCCTTCTCCTCCGATTGCTCAGTTTGGCTGGGCGGCCAGCTCTAGGAAGAGTCTTGGTGGTTCCAAACTTCTTCCATTTAAGAATGATTGAGGCCACTGTGTTCTTGGGTACCATTCCCCAGATCTGTGCCTCAACACAATCCTGTCTTGGAGCTCTACAGACAATTCCTTCGACCTCATGGCTTGGTTTTTGCTCTGATATGCACTGTCAACTGTGGGACCTTATATAGACATGTGTGTGCCTTTCCAAATCATGTCCAATCAACTGAATTTGGAAGCGAAAGAAACGCACACCTGTTTAGGCGAGGTGCTGGCTAGCGGAGTAGAACACTTGAAAAAGAAAAGGAAAGCCTCACACTCTAGGAGCTCAGATGCAATAATTGAATAACCTAATAACCAACGTTTCGACAGACAAGCTGTCTATACCCTGATGAAGACAGCTTGTCTGTCGAAACGTTGGTGATTAGGTTATTAAATTATTGCATCTGAGCTCCTAGAGTGTGCGGCTCTCCTTTTCTTTTTCAATCAATTGAATTTATCACAGCTGGTCTCCAATCAAGTTGTAGAAACATCAAAGATGATCAATGGAAACAGGATGCACCTGAGCTCAATTTCGAGTCTCATAGGAAAGGGTCTGAATACTTATGTAAATAAGATATTTCCGTTTTTAATTTGTAATACATTTGCAAAGATTTCTAAAAACCTGTTTTCGCTTTGTCACTATGGGGTATTGTGTGTAGATTGATGAGGAAAAACAATTATTTAATCCATTTTAGAATAAGGCTGTAACGTAACACAATGTGGAAAAAGTAAAGGGGTCTGAATACTTCCCGAATGCACTGTATTTTGATGTCATAATTTGATTGAAATGTGATAAGGCATTTCCATGTAACTTCTCCCCTAGGTAACTTCCCTTAGATGATTGACAGGTCAACACCAGTGTTTAATAGTAATGTAATTCCTTTGGAATCTCTCTGCACCAGGCTATAGGTAAGTGGGGTGGTGGACAGGCAGACAGACATGTAAATATCTTTACATTATTCTGATTATAAAACAGCATAGTTTCACACTTCCATCATGTATGGCTTGTTTCATCTACTACAGTTGCACTATACCATAGTATTGCTGCCATTGACATTTTTAAACTATGGTATTTTATATTGTATTGCAATATGTCATATGAGAACTGTACACCATGTTCAGTATAGAGAATAACTTTATTGATGCTTCATTTACAAGTCAGCAATTACAGTCCGACATACTATAGCTTAGACAGTCCACGCTAATTTTCCGTGAGAAACAGAAGAACCAAGGCGAAAGGGAGATTAGAATATCACATCATACATACTTTAATGTGCTGTTTCGTTAATATCAGAAATACAGATATTAATCCAATATTGTCTTATTCCATTAAGGCACAAAGGATTGCATTCTCCAGGTCGAACTAGTCCTCATCTTGTACACAAGTACTGTAGGCTTTACAAGTTCATCAAATCCATGGTTCAAATCCAGGGTTCCCATGAAAGCAGGTTCAAAACAACGTCACCTCAGGGATTTGATTTGAGCCAAAGGCCTAACTCTGCATTCACGACCATCAATCACTTCTCCCCTGCTCAGGCCTTGCCCCTTGAGAGTCATCCAAAATAGAGCAGACCACTTAGATGTGTCAGACTGTCAAAAACAAGCATCACTCATCAACAACACACACAATCCCAGCACTCACCACAACAACAAGTAAAGAAAGATCAATAATATAGTCAAAACAAAAGTAAAATATCTCTCTCTCTCTCTCTCGACACGAAACACTGGAATGCGGCTTAAGTTAACATGCCTCACATTTTCTTTCACTTTGATTGAGAGGTCCAGACGTATCCCAATATTGTTTTACTGCACTTGTTTTGTTTAAATTTACATTATTGAGTAACAAAACCGTTCCTTATCCATTACCCAATAACGGAGTGCATGTTCCTCTACCTCCCTCTTTTTCTCTCCCTGTGTTGATCTTGATCTCACATATTATGGTTGTGCTATTTGTGGGGGATCCCAGTAATAGCAGGCAGAGACCAGTATGAGGCGCTGACATGCTCAATTCACCCCACTCACATACGTCACATGAAAGCAAATAACATTTATTGATACAGTAATAAAATGAAATCAAAAATCATATTTACACTGTGATTTAATAGTAAAAGTGCACAATTGGGGCTCTCGGATACAAAAAAAACACCAAAAAGACACAAACCATATGCAAACAAGGATACCAGAACATTTAAATAGAAATGTTGTAAAGAGAAGGCCTCAACATTACCATATAACAATACAGCAATTCACAGCAATTCATCTCTTATTCTAACGACACCAAAAGTAAAAGGAGACTTTTACTGACCAGAATCAAGACTTAAAATGTTCACCATCACACCTGCCAATCAATCATATCCTGTGAGTTAATACACAGGTGTCAGCTCGGCAGAGCTAACGGCACACACACCTGGAGGTTTCCATGGTTACCCCGAGCTACATTGTGTACATGAGCTATACATTATATGAGTATACAGTTGAGAGGTGCCATTGTCTATGTATGGCATAGAGTTCTATAGAATTGTCATATATGAGGCAAGGCCACTGAGTAAGCAGCACAATATTAAACAGTCTATTATTATATAAACCTACAGCTGGTTTACATATACTGTAGTAAAGGTCACATAATTTACCACTCATTTAGAACAGTTTTGATCTACTAAGGCATCTGATACCCAGAGACATAAACGGCCGCTAGGGGGCCCCCAACCAAAAAATGAAATAAATAATGATCTTCATCCCATGGCAAAATGTGTAGAACTGCAGGAAATGAGCTTTAATAATGTAAAATGTTCTCTCTGCAAACCAAATCTCGCTTAGGGCCCCCCAAATGCTAGAAACGGCCCTGCTGATATCGTCTAAATCACCCATACACCAAACATCCAAATCAACTATCTAAACACTATGTAGCAACAAGCACACCAACAAGCACAAGGTAAAACATCAGTACAAATATCCAACAGTAAAAAAGACAAACAAATATAATTTAATAAATTGCAAAAATAAAATAAAAATCAGTGTGTGTGTGTGTACCAAAGATAAAAGGGAGGCACGGCCGTGAATTATGATGACAGTGTCAGTGATAAGAGGTAGGATATGAGAAGAGGAAAGAGATTATATGGAAAGAGTAAGTAAGGGAAGCTCTAACAGGAAAAGGTAATAGGAGTAAGTAGAATCAGAGTTCAGACCACAGCAGGAGGGGAGCAGGGGCTTCCTATAATGAATGTCATTTGAAATTAGTGGCCATCAGGAGATGAAAGAAGGCAATGGAAGGATGATGTTTAGTTCTATTTGGACATGGCTTCTGTTTTTGGATAAGCATATGCCAGCTTGTTTTGTTTTATACCAAACGATCACCGCTTAACGACATAGCAAATTGAAGTCACGGAACTACATTCCTACCCTCTGGCTTCCAGGTAAACTTGATACATTCCATGATACTGTTCCAAGTTTCCATGATACTATCACAGGGTTACAAAGAAAGAGGCCATATTAAGATTGTTGGAATGCATACTTCCTTTTAAAACTCAAACTGTCAATCAGTGCCAGGTTCCTATGAATTTCTCTCAAGTCTGAAAAGCTTTCTTGTTCACTATCACAATCACTATCTGTTAGTACTTGTCCACCTGAATACCTCCATAATCTCTTAAAGCAACACTTTGATTTCATCCACTATCACTACTCCCTTTCTGTCCATCAAAGAGCAGAATCTCTGGTTCTTAGGAAGAGGAGATGAGGAGTTGCTACTGTCACAAGAATGCCAGTGGCCTACACACTGATGCTAGGTATGTCTAGGGCTGTTACAGTGACCGTCTTACCGCCACACCGGTGATCACAGGTCATGACCGCAGTCAAATTCCACCTCACCGTTTAGTTATGGTAACTAGCCTTCTCCAAAACTGCGCTCTGATGCTGCTGATGGTCATTAGTAGCCTACCAAACTTGCTAACTGCCTGGTACTCAGCCCTCTATTGTCCCTCTAATCACTCTGACATCAATGCAAATGTTTGAAAATCAAATCAAACACTTCATGAGAGCCCATGAGCTCATGTTGCGCAACATTTCTATAGGCTATGCAATTGCGTGAGATAACATTTTTGATGGCCTCTATTTAAAAAAGGAGGATCCCATCAGCTTTCTATAGGCTAGGCCTACTATATTTATTTCTCAACTCTGCTAATATTAAGCACATTGCTTCGCTTTACAACAGGAGTATAGCCTACCTGGCTGGCATGACAATTAACCATGGGAAAATCATCCTCCATTCGCTATTTAAGTGCATAGATTACATGTATTTATTTCCCCTGCCCCTGTTCTGAGACAGGCGCATGATAATGGTCCATTCTAAATCAAAACTAATTTCACACATTATTTGTATATGTAAAGACAAGATTAAATTAAGAATAGTCTGATGGGTGACAATATTATAACTTGTGAATTATGTATTATCACTTGTGAATGATGCCCATGGTGTGCAATAAGGCAAGAAACAGCGCATGCCTTTTTTTGGCGTATTTTTCAAATCATAGTAGCACACCTCATGTAGCCTAGCCCATAGGCCTATATGTTTTGATAAGGTTAGTATCACTACTAAAGTGGTCAAATAACTTATTAAAATTAAGCACATTAATCCCCTTTACAACCGGTGTAGAGACTAACTTACATAAATAGGCGGCTTGTGAGTTTCAAGTTTGGGGAAGATAATTTTCACCATAAAAATACACCTTTATAATAAAGCATTACATGCATAATCGCATTTGCGGTCACTTTTGAGAATGGTGTTTTCCCGCTAATTGATTGCATTTTAGAATGTTCGCAATTGATTGCATTTTGGAACATTTGCGCTTATAGCCTACTGCCGTGTGCGCATTGCTGCGCTTATATATGAGTTTATCAACACTTTAAGCTAAAAGTTCTGATCTGTTGCATCAGCCTCAATGCTTTTAAACGTTTTTTTTATGCGAGTGGTTGTATTAATTTGGGATCTATCGCATCCCATTACTGTCCCAGAGTATGTTTGGAATATTTCTTTCTGGCACAGAAGGACATGTTGACCAATAGAATAGGTCAACTTTTGTACTATGGGGGATAGTAGATTGACATAGGTTAGTGCTTTTGCTGTTCGTTAGGCCTACTCATCTTGTTGGCTGACGAAAAGTAAATGTGAACAGTTTTTCGAACATTTACAATATGTGCCTCGGAATTCAATAAGGACGTGCACAGTTGCGTCCCCGATGTGTCTGTCTTCACTTGTAGCCTACTTCGGAGTTGAGATGCCTGTGAGAAGGACCCGATCACATGACGGGCATTGGCTAATAAGAATTGAGATATCTGAGAGAACCATGTGAGTGAGAGGTGCTTTGGAGCACGGCGATTGGCAGGCAGGAGAAAGGAATTATAATTATTATATTTAGCCCAAGGGCACAACAGTCACTGGCCGCAAAAGGCATGGATTCTTTAGGGGGCATTATGGCCACACCAGGGGGATGCCGCCAGGAAATTTGAGGCCTGGTGAGAATATTATCAAGTGCTTGTCAAATTGTGAATGAGAAAATTATGAGAAAATTATGAAAATTATGAACTGCGCAAGAAACAAAGCAGAGCTTATGCCTTTCATGCGACTTTTTAAAAATCATCATGCAGCCTTAGAATGTATTAAAAATCAAAACATATAGCCCAACGTTTGTATCACAACTGAAGTTGCATAAATAATTATAAATTAAGCATGTTTCTTTGTTAACCCTCGGAAATTGTTTTGAGAAAATATCCTTTATATTTTATTCAGCTATGTTCAATTGTATTCTTCATACTATAAAATAATGCCATGGAATTCTAAGCAATTCTTGTCTGCTAAATGAACTAGTGTAGCCCACAGCCATTTGGCATAGCCAGATCAGGGCCTGACATAAGGACAACTCAGAGGATGCTATTCTGTTCTTCTCAAATACAGACTACATTTTCTTCATGTTTCTTTAGACATGTCTAAAATAAATGATGGATTTATTGTGAAGGTGTAGGTGTAGGCTATATTAAATGGATTTATTAAGACTTTTTTAAATGTAGATATTCCAAAAGTCTGCGTCTGTGGCTTGTAGGCTATGTGTGGAAGCCAGGAGATGCTAAATGTTTTTATGTTAATTAACGGTCAATTACCGTGACACCGGCAGTTATTTGCTTGACAATCACCGGCTGACAAAATTTCATGACTGCTCTGATCTTATCCTGCCGCTGGCTCAGTGAAGGCTCCATCTAAACACAGACATAATGTTGTCTGGAGGCATACCAGCTAGTCCGTGGTTTGATTTTCCATAGAACAACAAAGTCAACTGGCAGGCATAGATGGATCTGGAGTAGCATAGCAGGAATACCACGATACCAGCAACAGAGTGTTGCTACACGGGACAATAAGGAAACAAGTGAAACTGAAACTGGGGCTGTGGTCTGATTTTCTAAATGAGTTGCTTATTGAGACGAAAAAAAAGGGTTGAGAGTGTGTGCATGTCTTTTTGCACCATTTTTAGGAACGCGTGTCTCAAGAATATTTTTCGGTGTGTGTGAATGTCTATTAAAGCATGTTTATGTACAAGCCTGTGTGTTTGTGTGTGTGTTTGTGTGGTCAGGGCCGGTGGTGGAACTTCTCGTTGTAACGGTGGATGGTGACACAGCCGTGGTAGGAGATGGGGCGAGGCATGGCCGCCACGCCTGTGATGATGCCCGTTGCCGGGTCGTAACACAGGATGGTGTCAGAGGCTTCGCCGTTCTCACCCCGCCCACCCAGGATGAAGATCTTCCCATTACACACCGACATGCCACAGCTCTCCTGGAGAGAGAGAGAGGGAAAGGAGAGAGAGAGAATGAGAGTGTGCGAGAGGGAAAGGAGAGAGCAAGAGTGAGAGAGAGAGCGAGAGAGAGGAACAGAGAGGGACAGAGAGAGAGGGAGAGAGTCAGGGAAATGTGCCTCACCACGGTTGACTTATCAGGTGCTCGACAAAACAATAACAACTTTTTTTGTGAAATCAAAAAGCTCCAGTTATGATGTAAGGTCAACACTGTATTTGTTTTCATAGACCATTGTTATGTGCAAACCTCATAGCAGCTCTGAAGTTGAAATTAAACAGAATCTCCAGTGTCTCTGTGCCATAAATGACATCCTTACCTGTTTGCTGAAAGTGTGCACCACGTGCATCCAGTAGTCCTCTGCAGGGTCGTAGCAGAAGATAGACTTGGTTAGACCACCTGACACGTAGATCAGGTTGTTCAGGGAGACCGCCGTGATGCAGCGCTTAGCGATAGGGATGCTTGCCCTTAGCCCCCAGGTGTCTGCCTCTGGATCATAGCACTGGACCTAGAGAGATCACGTGGATTGAGTGATTCATGATTGATTGATTATTTTTGTTTTGAAAAAGTGTGGTATAAAACATATAGCTGTGAAAGTATACATGGACTCAGAGCATAATGCATGAAAACCTTATGCAGTACAACATTTATCGTCTACTGTATGTGCATCTTGGTGAAACACTTAGAAACAGATATATACACTGAGTATACAAAACATTAAGAACACCTGCTCTTTCCATGACATAGACTGACTAGGTGAATCCAGGTGATCCCTTATTGATGTCACCTGTTAAATCCACTTCAGTCAGTGTAGATGAAGGGGAGGAGACAAGTTAAAGAAGGATCTTTAAGCCTTGAGACAATTGAGACATGGATTGTGCGTATGTGCCATTAAGAGCGTGAATGGGCAAGACAAAATATTTAAGTGCCTTTGAATGGGTATGGTAATAGGTGCCATGCGCACCGCTTTGAGTGTGTCAAGAACTGCAACGCTGCTGGGTTTTTCACACTCAACAGTTTCCCGTGTGTATCAAGAATGGTCAACCACCCAAAGGGCATCCAGCCAACTTGACACAACTGTGGGAGGCATTGGAGTCAACATGGGCTAGCACTTTACCTCTACCTACATGTACATATTACCTCAATTACCTCGACTAACCGGTGCCCCCGCACATTGACTCTGTACCGGTACCCCCTGTATAAAGCCTTGCTACTGTTCTTTTATTGATGCTCTTTAATTATTTGTTATTTGTCTATTTTCTTATTTTTTTCATTTTTTATTTTTATTTATTTATTGTTTACTTCAGTTTATTTAGTAAATACTTTCTTAACACTTATTTTTTCTTAAAACTGCATTGTTGGTTAAGGGCTTGTCAGTAAGCATTTCACTGTAAGGTCTACCTACACCTGTTGTATTCGGCGCATGTGACAAATAACATTTGATTTGATTTTGATTTGATTCTAAGGCTCTAATTTCACTCATTTCTTTATCCTCCGGCACATGCCACAAATACTTTCAGTCTTTGTCTGTCCTCAAACTTAAAGCTTCCCCTTTAAAACATGCCTCACACATTTCTAACAGTATAGGCTAAAATGGGGAATATTCTAGATATAATGTTCACTAATATTGTTTCATCTAACTTCACTGTATTCCGTGCTCCATTATGACTGCCACTGTAGTCTTGGCCCTTCCCTAGTCCTCCATCCAGCTATAAGTAGGTGTGGTGATATTCCTTCCCTAGTCCTCCATCCTCCCTCCAGCTATAGGGCCCTTCCCTAGTCGTCTGTCCTCCCTCCAGCTATAGGGCCCTTCCCTAGTCGTCTGTCCTCCCTCCAGCTATAGGGACCTTCCCTAGTCGTCTGTCCTCCCTCCAGCTATAGGGCCCTTCCCTAGTCCTCCATCCTCCCTCCAGCTATAGGGACCTTCCCTAGTCGTCTGTCCTCCCTCCAGCTATAGGGCCCTTCCCTAGTCCTCCATCCTCCCTCCAGCTATAGGGCCCTTCCCTAGTCATCTGTCCTCCCTCCAGCTATAGGGCCCTTCCCTAGTCCTCCATCCTGCCTCCAGCTATAGGGCCCTTCCCTAGTCATCTGTCCTCCCTGCAGCTATAGGGCCCTTCCCTAGTCGTCTGTCCTCCCTCCAGCTATAGGGCCCTTCCCTAGTCGTCTGTCCTCCTTCCAGCTATAAGGCCCTTCCCTAGTCGTCTGTCCTCCTTCCAGCTATAAGGCCCTTTCCTAGTCGTCTGTCCTCCCTCCAGCTATAGGGCCCTTCCCTAGTCGTCTGTCCTCCCTCCAGCTATAGGGCCCTTCCCTAGTCCTCCATCCTCCCTCCAGCTATAGGGCCCTTCCCTAGTCCTCCATCCTCCCTCCAGCTATAGGGCCCTTCCCTAGTCCTCCATCCTCCCTCCAGCTATAGGGCCCTCCCCTAGTCCTCCATCCTCCCTCCAGCTATAGGGCCCTTCCCTAGTCCTCCATCCTCCCTCCAGCTATAGGGCCCTTCCCTAGTCCTCCATCCTCCCTCCAGCTATAGGGCCCTTCCCTAGTCCTCCATCCTCCCTCCAGCTATAGGGCCCTTCCCTAGTCCTCCATCCTCCCTCCAGCTGTAGGGCCCTTCCCTAGTCCTCCATCCTCCCTCCAGCTATAGGGCCCTTCCCTAGTCCTCCGTCCTCGATCCAGCTATAGAGAGGTGTGGTGATATTGCTCTCTGTCTGATGTCATAACACCTCGATGACAACTGATGAACTATAAAACGTATCTCATTAAAAGATTGCCTAATGCATATATTAACATGGAAAACAAGATCTGACTCTGGTATCACTCGCAGTGCTTGATCTGAATAAACCTCCACCTTATTCAACCCGTGTGTCGTAATGTCAGTCTGGGTTATTAGACAGTGTTATTGGAGCGAGGTGTAGGGTAGTTGCAAATCTCACAAGTACTTGATTCCATAATCAGATTCCCTGTTTACTGTTATGAATGCTTAAGGGGAGGGGTGGTGGTTGTGGTGCCGGCGGGGGTAGGGGTGGGAGGTTGTTTATGTATATGTGTAACTGTGCTGAAGGACAGGGGTGATGGTGGTGGGGGCGGAGGGTTGTTGATGTACTGTATATGTGTAACTGTTATGAACTGTGGAAAGAATTTCCTCTTGAATGACAAATAAGGACAGTAAAGGTAAGTCAACAACATTCATTCATATCTGGGATTTATAGGTTCATCTTAGGTGCATATCTAAAAGGTATGGTATAGGTGTGTATCAAACCTTTTCTATTATCCCTGTTTATCTAATAGGTGTGGTGTATGGTGTATCTTTGAGAGGTAAAGGTGCATCTTAGCCAGTTATCCATGTGTATGGTGTACCCTATGGGTCTACCCACCTTATCAGAGCAAGTGTTGTCATCGGGCCCTCCCCCGATGACAAAGAGCTTCCCAGCACAGCTGGACACGGCCGGAGAACTGACCGCCTCCTTCATCGGAGCCACCTCTGTCCAGCGGTTAGAGAAGGAGTCATAGCACTCCACACTGCTCAGACGACTCTGACCATCATACCCTCCCACTGCATAGACCTATACAGAGAACACACATTTAATCATAGTGGTTAGAACAATATTGACTACTGTTTGCATTGACTATAATGTACACACTCCTGCGGTAAGAATTACCCTGCCAAGGGTGCTCAACCTGTGCACGCACAAAATCCTGCCTAAACACTGCGTATATGTCTTTACTTAAAGACACATACGAACGCACGCACCCATGCATGCATAGTGCCATTGCCTGTGGCATAAAGACCGGTTTGTTTACAAGAAGCCACAGTTCCATGTGTGTATACCAGTTCCCGCCTCAAGAGATAGAACCCGTAAATCTGGTAAACAGTATAAGATGACGTGATGCATGCTTTATAACAAATGGCACCATGACCCTCCTATTCGTGTGTGTCACACGTAATACATTAAAGACATAGCAGACAGTAACCACATCAGATAAACTGGCTCTTCACCTCAATCACACTACACACACTTCATCTCACACCACACACACGCACACACACACCATCCAATCTCCAAATTCCAGTCTGGAGTGGCTGGCTGATTTAAACGAATCTTTGTCACAGCAGTGTGAGTGGGTGTCAATCACTCAAAAACTCATTTTAACCTGGCTATTAGCATAGCAACTGAGGCAGTTCATAAATTCTGCCTACTTTCCAAACTGAAAAAAATGGAGAGAGAGAAAAGATCAACAAATCCATTTACTCTTTCTCTCTCCAGCCTCTATGCCACACTTGGCATTAACCAGGAACATGATAGGAGAGAGGGAGGCAGGGAGGGAAGGAGGGAGAGAGCGAGAGAGAGATAGAGGAGAGAAATATAGCTACAGTAGGTATTTTTGATGTGTTCGTGTGTGTTCGCATGTGTGTGTGTGTGTGTGTTCAAACCACGCGCTGCTAACAATTCACCACAGTTCACAGAGGGACCTCTCACCCCTCTCCTAAGGACAGACAAACAGCCCTGTCTCCCCTCCATCTCACATACTCTCCTTAAACAAATGCAACAGATATGACTCACAGAAGATGTGCACTGAACAAAAATATAAACACAACACACAACAATTTCAAAGGTTTTACTGAGTTACAGTTCATATAAGGAAATCAGTCAATTGGGAATACAGATATGCATCTGTTGGTCACAGATACCTTAAAAAAAAAAGGTATGGATGTGGATCAGAAAACCAGTCAGTATCTGGTGTGACTATCATTTGCCTCACACATCTCCTTCGCATAGAGTTGATCAGGTTGTTGATTGTTGCCTGTGGAATGTTGTCGATCCAGAGCATCCCAAACGTGCTCAGTAGGTGACATGTCTGGTGAGTATGCAGGCCATGGAAGAACTGGGACCTTTGCAGCTTCTAGATCCTTGCGACATGGGGCCATCCATACTCATGCTGAAACATGAGGTGATGGCGGCCAATGAATGGCACGACAATGGGCCTCAGGATCTCGTCACAGTATCTCTGTGCATTCAAATTGCCATCGATAAAAAGTAATTGTGTTTGTTGTCTGTAGCTTATGCCTGCCCATACCATAACCCCACCGCCACCATGGGGCACTCTGTTCACAACGCTGACATCAGCAAACCGCTCGCCCACACGTCTGCCATCTGCCTGGTACAGTTGAAACCGGGATTCATCAATGAAGAGCACAGTGGCAATCGAAGGTGAGCATTTGCCCACTGAAGTCGGTTACTTTGCCGAACTGCAGTCAGGTCAAGACCCTGGTGAGGACGATGAGCACGCAGATGAGCTTCCCTGAGATGGTTTCTCACAGTTTGTGCAGAAATTCTCCGGTTGTGCAAACCCACAGTTTCATCAGCTGTCCGGGTGGCTGGTCTCAGACGATCCCGCAGGTGAAGAAGCCGGATGTGGAGCTCCTGGGCTGGCGTGGTTACACGTGGTCTGCGGTCGTGAGGCCAGTTGAACGTACTGCCAAATTCTCTAAAACAACGTTGGATGCAGCTTATGGTAGAGAAATTAACATTCAATTATCTGGAAACAGCTCTGGTAGACATTACTGCAGTCAGCATGCCAATTGCACGCTCCTGTAAATTGAGACATCTGTGGCATTGTATTGTGTGACAAATCTTCACATTTTAGAGTGGCCTTTTAATGTCCCAAGCACAAGGTGCACCTGTGTAATGATCATGTTGACTGTCAGGTGGATGGATTATCTTGGCAAAGGAGAAATGCTCACTAACAGGGATGTAAAAAAAATTGTTCCCATATGATGTGTTGCGCATAATGCATTACAGACGTAGCAAAGAGCAACCTCAATCCCACACACACACAGTGCAGCGCCAGTGTGACAGAGAAGGAGGACAGCAGTGGCTGAGCACAGCATGTTCCAGAGCAGCCAGGTCACCTGTGATAAAAGTCAGTATTCGACGTCCATCCATGTCGGAGGACGTTGGGAGATGACGTAGAAACCGGCCACTAGGGGCAACAGTGAGCGCTGTTACCTTCAAGTAGGTTTTGGTTTTGCTAGGGCATTGTGGATGCGGAAGGAGAATGAGCATAAGCATCTGCCTCTGGTGCCAAAGGTTGCATGCATGTTCAAATCCAGCAATAGAATGTAGTTTTTGAGATTGTTGTTTTAAGCCTATCCCAAACATTAACCATTACCTTAACCATTCAGAGTTAATGCCTAACCTTAAGATTTCGGAGTTAATGCCTAAACTTAAGCTTAAATACTAACTTCAACATTTTACATCGGAGAAACATGGTTGAACGTCTAATTTTGACGTGAGACTGTGAGAGCTAGTTGTTCCAGAGAGAGGAAAACAAGGGGCTGACCTACATTAAAGTGTCTGGCAGGAAACCAGTCCAGCAGGACGTTAGGGACTGCATGTGTGTGTGTGTGTGTGTGTGTGTGTCCTTATTGGGTTGGAATGCCATCCAAGGGTCAGCTCGAAAGGCACAATGTACTCCATTTGATCTCTATATAACATTAATAACTCTTTGGAGAAAGCAAAAACTCTCAAATGAACTCAGGGCTGGAGCTGGCGATAGGAACAAAGATCAAATGTTTTCTGTTTTTTTGTCATATTTCTTTTTTGTTTTACAACAACAAATATTTTGCATCTTCAAAGTGGTAGGCATGTTGTGTAAATCAAATGATACAACCCTCCAAAAAAATCTATTTTAATTCCAGGTTGTAAGGCAATAAAATAGGAAAAATGCCAATGGGGGTGAATACTTTCGCAAGGCACTGTATGTCACAATGGGAAGCCGGACTATCACCTCTCACCGTCTGTGGACTATGATTTACACTTAAATATACACTATGCAGATATCGCTCCGCTATTTCCTGGTTGCAAAAATTCTAATAGTTCGCCTAATTTCAGTTTATGTGACAAAACGAGCAGTCATTGTGTAGAGAATCATTGTACCATCTAAACCTCTGTGAAATATATTTTCCATAACCAAATATAGTATTTTCAGCTGTTTGAAGCTGGTGTACAAAACCGAAAGCAAGGAACTGGGAGACTTGTCAGGATCGAGGGAAAGATGAACGGAGCAAAGTACAGAGAGATCCTTGATGAAAACCTGCTCTAGAGTGCTCAGGACCTCAGACTGGGGCGAAGGTTCACCTTCCAACAGGACAATGATGCTAAGCACACAGTCAAGACAACGCAGGAGTGGCTTTGGGACAAGTCTCTGAATGTCGTTGAGTGGCTCAGCCACAGCCCGGACTTGAACCCGATCAAACATCTTTGGAGAGACCTGAAAATAGCTGTGCAGCGACGCTCCCCATTCAACCTGACAGAGCTTGAGAGGATCTGCAGAGAAGAATGGGAGAATATCTCCAAATACAGGTGTGCCAAGCATGTAGTGTCATACCCAAGAAGACTCGAGGCTGTAATCGCTAAAGTAAAGGGTCTGAATACTTATGTAAATGTGATAATTCATATTTTTATTCGTTATACATTTGCAAACATTTCTAAGAACCTGTTTTTGCTTTGTCATTATGGGGTATTGTGTGTAGATTGATGAGGGGAAAAAAACAATTTAATCAATTTTAGAATTAGGCTGTAATGTAACAAAATTTGGAAAAAGTCAAGGGGTCTGAATACTTTCCGAATGCGCTGTATTGCAACAGAATAATTGTAGCTTTGCTACCTAATGTTTACCTTCCCCTAAAACTATAAATTGTTCTGAGTCGTCAAGTCTATCCTAATTTCATAGCATTTATTTGTACATTTTAAAGACCATCATTAACCAAAACAAATGCTGACCACTGGTGTAATAATGTTTTCCTTAATGTTATTCTTAATAGCGTCCATGCTGTTATTACCTGGTATTATTAAAGTTGACTGTTTAATGACAAAATGAAGACAGCCTTTGAACAGCCTGAGTCAAAGCAAACAGACTGTAAACTCAGAAGATGTCATGAGTCACGAATGCTACAAGATCCTTGGAAGGATTTGGCCTAAAACGGTGACAAATGGGCTCAGTCAGTAACAGCAGGACATGGACGGTATGTTGTGATTTGCATTGATTGCTCAAAACATCCTTTCTCTGGCACTACAGGGCCTGAGCATGGCCAGTCTGCATTGGTCTTATCTTGACTACACCCTACAGGCCTGCCTTACCACAACACAATGAAGTAACCAGCTTCCCCACAAGCACGCACATGTGCACAAACACACACACACACACAACAACACAGCACAGCTAAACCGGCACACCAGCGCATTAAAATACATCTATAAAACACAGGCATCAGAATATGGTAAAAACAACAGTATGGTTTCCATTCAGTTTGGCATTCTAGTTCACTATAATAGGAGGATGGTGGTGAGAATAAGTCAGTATTCCAGTTATAGTCTGATGCAGTTAGATGTGAAAACCACTGGGTACAGAGGAAAACAAATACTAAGAAATTGGAAACACTACTACATTTGTTTCACTCCAATTGACCTCACATTGACACAACTCCCTCCGAAGCTGCCTCATCTCCTTGTTCGGGCAGGCTTCGGCGTTCGTCGTCACCGACCTTCTAGCCACTGCCGCTCCTCTTTTCATCATTCCATTTGTTTTGTCTTGCTTTTCACACACACCTGGTACATATCCCCTCATCAGTCTCTGTATAATTATTCCCTCTGCTCCCCCATGTCTTTGTGTGTTATTGTTTCATGTGGAGGTGTCGCTAGCTCATGTGGAGCATTATGTTACTTTTATCGCTGGGATATTCACCCGTGTGTTTTGTTTTCCCAGTATGCAATTAAGTCGCACTGTATTTGGTTTACGCATTGCTGCGGACTGCTGTATTGGCCAAATAAACCCTATTCTTGGATTCACACCTCTTGCGCCTGACTCCTTCCTACTCACCTTTTTACACACATTGTCAAGATGCAAGTAATGGTCATGGTTTAAGATGGGGCGGAGACATGGGCCGAGTCCGAATTCCCATACTAGCATACTAAATAGTATGCGATTTATTTTATTTTTTATAGTATGTGAAATTTCAAAAATAGTACTCCGTACGCATCATCTAATGCGCGATTGCATTGACTCCCGCCATTCGTTCATTTTGGTACAGCGCGTTAATTTATCTGATTATCAGCTGTTGTCAAGCACGTGAGTCGGAAAAGACGAGTGAATTCTACTAGATCAAACGCCGAAATTAGTATGCAGTTTAAGTATGTAGTACGCTAGTATAGGGACACGGACATGGTGAAATATAGTTGGATGGGAACAAATATAGTACTTAGGCTTAGGAATCAGTTACATGTATCTGATTACAAACAAACTAACTGTAATATGTTACTTTACAAGCAAAACATATTGTAATCAGATTACAGATACTTTTGAAAAACTAAATGATTACTTCTTGGATTACTTTTAAATTCAGAAAGGATGTTTACGAAAAAATGTATGACACCTTTCCATTTTCTCAATGACATTCAATTCAGCATTGAAAAAAGGCGCACGTTTAAATTTGTTCCACCTGAGCGAGTCTGACCACAAGTCAGCGACAACTATGTTGACACACCAAATGTGTTTGATGTATCCTTTTTGTCTTCTTCTAATGCCTCTTTAGGGGAAAATAATTCAAAAGTAATTTAAAGTAATCAGATTACGTTACTGAGTTTGGGTAATCTAAAAGTTACGTTACTGATTACAATTTTGGACAGGTAACTAGTAACTGTAATGGATTACATTTATAAAGTAACCTACCCGATCCTGAGCTCAATACATAACAGCTGAATAGGCAGAAAGATGCATTCGCAAAGCCAACAGTTCAACCATCTATAAAGGTTGATTGAATTGATGGTTTCAAAACTATATGACATAAACTGCCTCTATATAAGATAAGGGGAATTTCCATATCTACATATGAGGCTGTCTCTCTGGCTACAGGAAGCTTGAGTTTAAGTTTAAGTGTTGGTTGGTAAAGCCTGAGGCGACTGGGGGAAGCGTGAGATGCTAATAGCATGATGTCATTATTAGCCAGAAGGCAGAGATGGAAAACTAGACTAATATTTCAACAGTGTGGATTGATGATACAATTTCTAAAGAGGATAGTGTGCAGTGCCTTACAAAAGCATTCAGACTCCTTGGAGTTCTTCACATTCGTGACTCGTTTCAGAAAACTAGGCATATGTCATGCATCACTACTTCACAGGAGCGCCATTTTATTTTAATTTTTTCATCAAAACACATTTTTGGCAGAAATGCCTTCTGGAACATGTCTAAACCAACCATGTTAAATTACGAGCCTGGTTGGTTTAGCCATGGAAAAAGACAGCAACCTTCCCACTAGCCATGATTGGCTGAGATAATGAGTGGCCTGGACATTTACATTTTAGTCATTTAGCAGACGCTCTTATCCAGAGCGACTTACAGTTAGTGCATACATTATTCAATATTTTTTTCATACTCCATGTGGGAATCGAACCAACAACCCTGGCGTTGCAAACGCCATGCTCTATCAACTGAGCTACATCCCTGCCGGCCATTCCCTCCCCTACCCTGGACGACGCTGGGCCAATTGCGCGCCGCCCCATGGGTCTCCCGGTCGCGGCCGGCTACGACAGAGCCTGGATTCGAACCAGGATCTCTAGTGGCACAGCTCGCACTGCGATGCAGTGCCTTAGACCACTGCGCTACTCGGGAGATATACTGGACATGCCGAGATATGAGTTCGGATTGGTCTGCCATGTAGCACGCTTCTGTCTATACAGTAATATGAGCTAGTCAGTATGTGTAGATAATCCTTTCTAACACAGCTTTTTTGAAAGATATCACGTAGTACAACTGCATAAGTGTTGCACTACACTTTCTGGAGGACCGAGTTTTGAAATCAATGGAATTAGAGTATGATAGCTAAACAGATGGAGAAAATTCTGGTGTTTGGTTGCAAATATGAGGACGGATCGAAAAGAAAACACACAGAAGGCTATAAAACACCTGTCTCCAGATTACATCTTCAAACTAAGGGAAACCATGGCATCTGTGACAGAGAGGGAGAAGCGTCCATCCATGCATATGGGTAAGAGAGTCTAGCTAGCTACATTTTCAGATATTACACGTTTCAAATTTAGTCAGAAAGTCGTTTTCATTTCAAGTTAAAGTGTACTTTTAGCTAGCACGCTAACGTTAGCTGGCTGGCTAGCTAGCTAACGTTACATGTATGATCTGTGTAGTAATATTATTCGTATCTTAGAGCCATTTGTATTGCTTGTTATAGCCTAATATTAGCTAGCTAACATTAAACCTGGTTGGTTAGCTACCTGCAGATTCATGCAGGGTAGTAACGTTATGAGTTGGGATTATGGTTAATTGTTTAGCTAGCTAGCTACATGTCTAAACAAAAGACTCCACTATGCAACTAACTATTTCAATAAAATGTTTATGATGTCACTGCGACAACTGTTGATAGACGTAGCTGGTAAATTCGCTCTGGCTATCTACTCCGATTTCAGAGCCTTCTCGTCTGACTGTGCCAGAGTGCAGAATAACTGACGAATTTACGAACGCTCAACACCCATTGAATATGGCCGGTGTCAGTAAACGTTGGCAAAAAAGCGTAATTAAATTGTTGCCAGTAACACAGTTGCAGTCACCAATGCTCTGGATAACAAAAAACAGCCTAACTAGCTCTGCTAGGACGAGTAAAATGGTCAGAGTGAGCTGTTCTCTCATTTGTGTCTGGAAGTAGCTAGCAAGCTAGCCAACGTTAGCCAGTTAGCTAGGGTGCTTGACTGCTGTTGTTAGGTCAGAACACTCGGATCAACCCTACTTTCGGCCAGAGCATCCAGTGTGCGCTCTGAACGCTTCGAGAGCGAAACGCTCTGAATTTACGAACGGCCAATCTGACAACGCTCTGAGTTTACGAACGCCCAGAGCACACTCTGGCACTCCAAATTAAATTTACGAACACACCCGTAGTATAAGCCAGCCTTTAGTCTTGAAATCTTTGGTTGTTTAGTATATAGCCTCATGTGAATCCTTAAAAAGATGGGTGGCGCTAAAGCTTTTTAGAGGGTGTGAACAATGCTGAATAGGTGTAGACAAAGAAGAGCTCTACAGAAGGTACCAAAACATTCAAGGACCATTTCCTCAAAAGTGAGGTTACAAGTTTAGCAACTTTCTAAGCAGAATTACTTTCCCAATGTTCCTCAACTGTAGTGTATGATATACCATTTTCTAGCCCTGAGTCTCTACTTTTATCCAATGTAAAAAACACTATTTCAAATTTTGCTACATAAGACCAAATCAAGCCGGTCGGTCACATTTTATTGTGTTACAAAGTGGGATTAAAATGGTTTTAATTGTCATTTTTTGACACTATATGCACAAAATACTCTGTAATGTCAAAGTGGAAGAAAAATTATAACTTTTTAAAAGATTAATCAAACATTTCATATCTAAAATATATTTGTTGCATAAGTATTCAGCCCCTTTGTTTAGGCAAGCCTAAATTAGTTCAGGAGTAAAATGTGGCTTAATAAATCACATAAAAAGTTACATGGACTTACTCTGTGTGAAATAATAGGGGTTGACATGATTTTTTAATTACTAACCCTTCCTCTGTCCCAGATACAGTGCCTTGCAAAAGTATTCATCCCCCTTGGCGTTTTTCCTATTTTGTTGCATTTCAAGCTGTAATTTAAATGGATTTTTATTTGGATTTCATGTAATGGACATACACAACATAGTCCAAATTGGTGAAGTGAAATGAAAAAAAGAACTTGTTTCAAAAAATTCTAAAATATTAATAATGGAAAAGTGGTGCGTGCGTATGTATTCACCCCCTTTGCTATGAAGCCCCTAATTAAGATCTGGTGCAACCAATAACCTTCAGAAGTCACATAATAAGTTAAATAAAGTCCACCTGTGTGCAATCTAAGTGTCACATGATCTCAGTATATATACACCTGTTCTGAAAGGCCCCAGAGTCTGCAACACCACTAAGCAAGGGGCACCACCAAGCAAGCGGCACCATGAAGACCAAGGAGCTCTCCAAACAGGTCAGGGACAAAGTTGTGGAGAAGTACAGATCAGGGTTGGGTTATAAAAAAATATCAGAAACGTTGAACATCACACGGAGCACCATTAAATCCATTATAAAAAAATTGAAAGAATATAGCACCACAACAAACCTGCCAAGAGAGGGCCGCCCACCAAAACTGACGGCCCAGGCAAGGAAGGCATTAATTAGAGGCAACAAAGAGACCAAAGATAACCCTGAAAGAGCTTCAAAGCTCCACAGGGGAGATTGGAGTATCTGTCCATAGGACCACTTTAAGCCGTACACTCCACTGAGCTGGGCTTTACGGAAGAGTGGCCAGAAAAAAAGCCATTGCTTAAAGAAAAAAATAAGCAAACACGTTTGGTGTTCGCCAAAAGGCATGTGGGAGACTCCCCAAACATATGGAAGAAGATGAGAACACCATCCCCACAGGGAAGCATGGTGGTGGCAGCATCATGCTGTGGGGATGTTTTTCATCGGCAGGAACTGGGAAACTGGTCAGAATTGAAGGAATGATGGATGGCGCTAAATACAGGGAAATTCTTGAGGGAAACCTGCTTCAGTCTTCCAGAGATTTGAGACTGGGACAGAGGTTCACCTTCCAGCAGGACAATGACCCTAAGCATACTGCTAAAGCAACACTCGAGTGGTTTAAGGGGAAACATTTAAATGTCTTGGAATGGCCTAGTCAAAGCCCAGACCTCAATGCAATTGAGAATCTGTGGTATGACTTAAAGATTGCTGTACACCAGCGGAACCCATCCAACTTGAAGGAGCTGGAGCAGTTTTGCCTTGAAGAATGGGCAAAAATCCCAGTGGCTAGATGTGCCAAGCTTATAGAGACATACCCCAAGAGACTTGCAGCTGTAATTACTGCAAAAAGGTGTCTCTACAAAGTATTGAATTTGGGGAGGTGAATAGGTATGCACGCTCAAGTTTTTTTGTCTTATTTCTTGTTTGTTTCACAAAAAAAAATATTTTGCATCTTCAAAGTGGTAGGCATGTCGTGTAAATAAAAAATAAAAAAAATCTAATCCATTTTAACTCCAGGTTGTAAGGCAACAAAATAGGAAAAATGCCAAGGGGGTGAATACTTTCACAAGCCACTGTACATACAACATCTGTAAGGTCCCTCAGTCAAGTATTGAATTTCAAGTACAGATTCAACTACAAAGACCAGGGAGCTTTTCGAAAGCCTCATAAAAAAAGGGCAGTGATGGGTAACAACAACAAATCAGACATTGAATATTTATTTAAGGATGGTCTAGTTAATAATTATGCTGTGCATTATGTATTAAACCACCCAGACACCTCAAAGATACAGTCGTCCTTCTGAACTGAGATGCAGCAGAGGAATGAAACTGCTCAGGAACGTTACCACGAGGCCATTGGTGATTTTAAACCAGCTACAGAGTTCAATGGCTGTGATGGGAGAGAACTGATGATGGATCAACAACATTGTGACTTCACAATAATTACTTAAATGACAGAGTGAAAAGAAGAACACAAATATACAAAATATTCCAAAACATGCATCTTGTATGCAACAAGAATTTTGAAAAGAATAATAGGAAAATATTGCAAAGTTCTTAGAGACTTACCCAAGAAGACTCACAGCTGTAATTGCTGCCAAAGGTGTTTATGTATGGACTCAGGGAGCTGAATGCTTATGCAACGACTATATTTAATTATTTAATTTGTATTCATCTTAGAAAAACAAAAATAAATATTTTTTGGTCCACTTTGACGTTAGAGTATTTTGTGTAGATTGGTGACAAAAAATGACAATTCAATCCATTTTAATCCCACCTTGTAACAATAAAATGTGAAGAAATCAAATGGGGTTTGAATACTACTTGCAAGGCACTGTATATATAATTAGATAAACAGCAAGATTATTAAATAACGGGTGTCTGAACAGTGATCTGCTTACCTTCCCCAGTAGGACCGCCATCTTGTGTCTCCAGCGTCCTTTGTTGAGTGAAGCCACTCTGATCCATAGGTTGAGCTGAGAGTTGTACATCCACACGTCTCTGCCGTTGATACGGCCCCCTGGAACAACACACACAACATTGTTAGCCTTGAGACTGCGTGACTCAGGACGATGTTAGCCCACTGAGCTCAAGCCTAGGCATTAACTCTGGGAACTAGCCAGAGTGTCAGGCAAGGTTACTCAACATGTGAGTGTAGTTCACCGAACCATCTCTGCTGCTCCAGTGTTTTTCATCTAACTTGTCATAGTCTTCTTTAGTTGTTTTCACAAGTCCGAATTGAATTGACACACAGCAATAGTCAAAAACCAAAGCCTGTATCAACCCCAAGATAAGCCCTTTGTTCCAATTCAAACCAAGTTGATAGAATAAAGACATTTATTCCTAAATAGAATAAGTTGATCTTGAGCAACATTCAAACTGTGAATGGGTTATGTTTTTGGGCTGAAATGTCAAGGCCACATTTAGTAAGGCACAGCTGACACTGAGTAAGGTTACATGCACAAAATAATGTGATTATTGTGGATAGTAAGATTCATATAATAATTAAATGTTTACATGCTTTGCAAGAATAATGATTTCCCTAATAATTCTGTTTACATGGACACAGGCTACCTGATGGCACTGATAAATGCAGAAAATCGCCAATCAAAATGTACGTTCTACCACAGCGACCATGTTATTTTTAGGAACCGTATTTGATTCTGAGTTTGGACATAAAAGTTTGTATGTGAAAACTACTTCTAAGACGCAAACATTCAGTTGTTCCGAACTTACTTCACTCGTGCTAAAGAGGGAGGCTCGCTCGGCTGGTGCTAGCACATGCAGATCAAATATACAGCTGGAACGCCATTTAAGGTGTTTACATGTCCTAATAATTCGAAAGATTGCTCAGAAAACCAGGTGTTTTAATCGGCGTAGGCTTACTTCGATTTTGACCTTACGCCAATTACGATAAGCAGAGTAAGGTGTTTACATGACTATTGCATAGTCTACCTACTGCCATATTCAGCTTAATATAAAATTAGTACTGTGCAATGTGTGAATGTAAACTCATTGTCTTATCTGAGTGAAAGGTTTGAGCTAGGCTTTATGGGCAATCCTGCTGATCAAAGTCTACTTCAACACTGAGCAAACAACACACACGCATGACACAAACACGCGCAACCTGACTTTTTACAGGGCTTTCAAACACAACACATACGTATAGCACATGCACACCCTAGCCTAGTACAACACTTTAAAAGAGAAACAGGATCTCTTGTTTTTTATAAAGCAGCAGTTGGATGACGTACTTTAAGGAACTGTTTTTTATATTCTCCACAGTGAGAAGGAACAACAACATGTGCAAACAAGCCCTGACACACTGACTCTCTCTCTCTCTCTCTCTCTCTCTCTCTCTCTCTCTCTCTCTCTCTCTCTCTCTCTCTCTCTCTCTCTCTCTCTCTCTCTCTCTCTCTCTCTCTCTCTCTCTCTCTCTCTCTCTCTCTCTCTCTCTCTCTCTCTCTCTCTCTCTCTCTCTCTCTCTCTCTCTCTCTCTCTCTCTCTCTCTCTCTCTCTCTCTCTCTCTCTCTCTCTCTCTCTCTCTCTCTCTCTCTCTCTCTCTCTCTCTCTCTCTCTCTCCCTGAGTCAATCAAAAAGGCCCCACGGATCCTTGCGAATAAAGACACGGCACTAAAACAAACACCACTTTTTTGCTATCACGAGAGAAAGGGATAGATATAGAATAAAGCCGTAAAAAAACCAGGAAAAGTCAAACAAATCAGGTTGAACCCTTTTAGCCTATATTTTAAGGACAAGAGGTGCAAACATTACTTAGAAGCAGTAAAGTACTGTACATTAGTTCCCTCTGAAGTAATATGAAGATGTTGGGAGATTGACATGAATGCTGAGTGCCAGAGAAAGAAACCCTCATCAGAATCATCCTTCTAAACAAAGAAATGGTTCAGTGTTTGTGAAGCTATGTTGAGAGAGTGGAGGAAAACAGACTAACCAGGGTGGCCATGCATGTTAGCCAGACTCAGCATCAACAAAGTCACACAACAACAAGATGAACAATAACAACCAACTAAACCAGGCGATAAGTCATATCGTGACGTAAACACATATCCATGAGTATAATCATGTCTTAATTGCAATATATGATACATAAATTGCTAAGCTGTTAAACAATAAGATCAGAAGTCCCATCTACATTTCCCCCCTCCAGTTCTAAACTGAGATGCCCCAACTGACGGGAGGAGCAGCTGATTTAACAAAAGGACTTAATATAGTACAATAGTTGGGCTTATCTTCTAACAATCAAATTAGATGATTTCTCAAACTGTCATAGTCTGTTGGGCTTAGAATGGGTGTTTACCCATAATTGAGAAAGGGTGGCTGTGTACTGCAGTAAACAGCAACATATACAAGGCTGGCCAGCAAAAACAAATGTGTTTGTTTCTTTTTTTGGACTCGCCAAGTTTAGAGTTTACTAGTTGTGTTCATATGTCCATTGAGATAAACCCCTCCTATTTGTGAAAATGATGTCTGAAACATAATGATACGTGGCTGCCACCTGACAATTATTTTAGGAGAAAATTAAGGAAAGGACACAAGGAGAAGTCCTGTTATCAGTAATAGTACACCGCCATTGTTATGTGTGAGTGGTGGGTAGTGGTATGTGAATATTGTATAACCCTCTAATAGTTGTGTCTGTCTGGTATTGACACTAATCTATTGATAATCACATAGGCCTATCCATCTCAGAAGACGACTACCCTATAGGCTCCTATCGGTCTCCAAAGAACAAACAAAGCATATGACAAGAACCAGTTTTCTAGACAAAAAACGCATAAACTTCAACTACCTCAAAGTGCACCATGACATTGAACCTACTCATTAGCCTTTCAAACCAGGTCTGTTCTCACCGGAAGCAAGTGTTGATCACATCCTCCTAATCATCAGCTCGTGCAGAGGGACAGACTTGCGCGTTAAAAAACACCCCTCAGGAAATGTCAAGGAGAAGGGCATCAAGAAAAGTATGGCACTGGAGGGAATAGCAGCCGTTTTACGGGCTCCTGACCAATTGTGCTATTTTTGTTTTCTTTCGCTGATCAGAAATGATTTTGTACATAATGTTTCCGCCATTATTTCCTAGAACCGAAAATAGCTTCTGGACATCAAAACAGTAATCACTAACCTTGATTTAGATGAGGATTTCTACTTCAATGAATCGGAGCTAAGGGACATACTGCTCATCCCGGACCAGGCCCAAATCACCACACTTGGAGGAGGCAGAGGCAGCATTATAGAGGCCGGCGTGAACATGGTCTCTGGCAGCTTTCATAGCTGAGATAAGTTATTTTCGCCTCTGGCGCACAGCTTCCGAGTAGTCCTTGTTGAGGAAGATGTTGGTTCCTCTCAAGTTCTTGGCTCTCTTCAGAGCAGCCATCCTATCCTTGAACCTTGACCTCTATTGGTCTGGGTCTGCCACCTGGGCTGGTTACAGGTTTTCCAGTCCTGTGGGCGTGCTCCACCTCAATCTTCCTATGATCCATCTGCAGCTTTTCTGTGATAATTTTTCTCACTTTCTCCTCAGACTCCATCCAGTTCTCATGTGGAGACTCTGGTATGCCATCTACAACAATGTTATTCCATCTGGACTGTCCCTCTAGATAATCTGTTTTCCCAGTCATTGTTAATAATGACTAACAGACTGTGCTGATGTCATCTCTCGCGGACTTACAGTTTGTTGTCATCTTGCTGCAAGCCTCATTCAGGACATCCACTTCTCCCTGGTAGAACTACAAACTGTTGTTAAGGTCCTGGACATCTCTGGTCAGATCATCCATTCTTTTGTTAGTTGAATCGACTATTGTTTGGATAAAGCTCTTGAAGCTATTTTCCTGTTGCTGTGACAACTTCTTGTAGACAAATGTTTGTTGATTTAAAAGATCACGCACCTGTGATAGAGAAACACTGTCCTCTCCATTAGCTTTGGGCGGCATGGTAGCAACATTGGCTAATGCTGGTACTCCACACACTTCAAGGCAGGACAGGTCACAGGGCAGATGGAAAACAGCAACAAACAGCAGGGATTTAAACAGCCACAAGCCCGGGACAATCCGCGGTCCCAGCCACAAGGGTTAACCGCATCGCGGGCTGTGTTCAAGCTGTCAAGGAAGTCTAGCTAGCTAGATAGCAGCTATGCTAGCAGACCAAGCAGCTTCAGACAAACATGGCTAACTGTCAACTTTTGATACTGTATACATTAATATATCAAGGAGAACACAGCCAAATTCAGCTAAGAAATGTTATATTCCTATCATACAAAACATGTCACTCAAGAATTCTGTGAAATTAGCATTGGTTGATTGGTTAATGTGGTCAAATGGCCACCCAAATCTCCCACTGACACCAGTTCAAGTTAGGATTCCCACAATGGTGAGTGGAGAGGTGAACCGTTTGGTCATATTGGTCATTGACAGTGAGTGTTGTGAACTCAAGTATGCAGTCACCGTGGGAAAGACAGTCATGTCCAGGAACATGTTTAGGGTTAGGGTTAGGACGTAAAGGTGACTTATTTGAAATCTTTCTCTGAAATTTGGGTAGAAACAATTACATAAAAGTTCACCTCAGGATTCCCTTAGAGGAGAGTTGACAGACAAACTGTTGGTCAGATATTGTGGTCATTGACAGTGAGTGTTGTGAGGTATGCGGTCAGTGTGGGAAAGACAGTCACGTCCAAGGTTATGGTCACAGTCAGTGACAGTAACGATCCAGACAGACTGGAGGGTTCCATGCCCATGTCGTTCTGATCCTATTTCAGACTGGGCTTTAATACAGATACTGCTGCATTGACACCCTCCAGAGTATGTGAGTGTAAGAGAGCCAGAGAGGGAAGGAGAGAATGGGGAGGAGAGGGAGGAGGACAGAGGGAGAAAGAAAGAAAGAAAGAAAGAAAGAAAGAAAGAAAGAAAGAAAGAAAGAAAGAAAGAAAGAAAGAAAGAAAGAAAGAAAGAAAGAAAGAAAGAAAGAAAGAAAGAAAGAAAGAAAGAAAGAAAGAAAGAAAGAAAGAAAGAAAGAAAGAAAGAAAGAAAGAAAGAAGAGAGAGAGAGAGAGAGAGAGAGAGAGAGAGAGAGAGAGAGAGAGAGAGAGAGAGAGAGATTGATAGCGCACACGCGAGGACTTGGCACAAGTAGAGCACAAGACATAAACACTCTCTCCCTCTAGGGCAGACCGTTAACTTCTCTCTCTCTTTTTTTCTTTCTTTGTCTCTTTTCTCCCTGTACTTTGGCAGATGTGTACTTTTAACATGTTTGTTATCTGAGGCTAATTCATTGCTTTTGAGCAAAAACTATCCCAACTAGCACCAATGCTTTGATGTAAACCCCACAATGTATATTAAACTCGATATAAGGGGTAACCTTTGTCAAAGTTGGATAGATTTCTATGTTTCTGTGATGATGGTTCTTTATTAGCCTAAAGTTTCAGATCGGTTTGCAGCCAACTCCTCTAATGTGTTAGCTGTCATGCCAAAATGTATGTTTAAATGTTTGTTTACAGCTAATTAGAGGTATGGTATTACAATAGAACCCATGCTGTTTTCATTAGGGAGTGTAGATTACGTTATTCTACTGCTGCCCTGTTCAAGTTGGGTCCAGTGACGCTTTAAAAAGGGTAGTTTATGCCAAACTTGGCAGCATAGCATGAATCAGCCCGGTCAAAAGGCTATAAATGCTCTGCGTAGAAGTTGCCCACTGGCACAGATCTAAGATCAGCTTACCTTCCCTAAACCCTAACCTCAACCATTAGAGGAAAAATGCTAAACTGACCATAGATCAGACTCTAGAAGCAACTTTATCCTCGAAAGCTATAAAGAGAAAAGAGCCATGTGACCCTGACTCTTGGCCAATGGGAGGAGAAAAAATGAGTGAGCTGGCCAATAAGGGTCTCCCTGGGCACTACTCCTGCAGAGTGTGTCCAGATGTTGCTCTTACATTTTCCTATTTTTCAAACGGGCTGGGGCATAAAAAGTACATGGCAAACGGCCATCGCATTACTCCCTTTCCTTTATTCCATAGTGAGGGACGACATAGCTGAGGTACTCTAAGGCTGTGTCTCAATAGGCTTTAATAGAGTTCTTACCTTAAAAGAGCTATAGTCTCCTTCCCTCCAATAGTCTTAAATGGTTCCTTTCCTCATCTCGTTTATTGTCAAGACAACTGATTAAGTGACAGTTGTATGGTAGAGACTTATCCAGTCTTTCTAGTTAAACAATAAAAGAGGGTTACTACTAATACCAATTCAAATAGGTGGCTCCCATGAGTACATCCTGGTATTTCCTGATCTCTGTCATTACATAACCTATTCATTTTTTAAATAATCAATATGACATTCTTCCATGACTAATCCTTGTTTATCTCTCTCTAGAGTGGCAGACTGTCAGCAAGCAAGGACGAGGAGCTCACCTGAGACCAGGATGTCATTGCGGAGGGCACAGACGGCGTACTCTGACTTGGTGAACTCTGGGAGCTTGGCCAGGGACTTCCACTCTCCTGTCACAGGGTCGTAACACTCTGTGTAAGGCAGGTTGAACCCCCCCACCCTCTCACAGCCCCCAACCACCACGATCACCTCTGAGAAGCCCGTCGACCTGCGGAGAGGGAGAGAGAGCGAGAGAGGGAGAGAGAGAAAGAGAGAGAGAGGGCAAGAATGGGAGAGGGGGAAGAAAAGGTCACAATACAGGTGAGGTGGAGCAGTAATAAAACAACAGCACAGTGACAAGACTCGACAAATTAACACATAAACAAAACACTAGTTGCTGTGGAGAAATAAGCCAACAATACAGAAACACTACACAGAGCAACAATACACAACACAGCACCACTCCAGATGAACATACACAATACAGGTAACTGTGGAAAAACGAGACAGCAACAATACACAACACAGCACCACTCCAGATGAACATACACAATACAGGTAACTGTGGAAAAACGAGACAGCAACAATACACAACACAGCACCACTCCAGAGGAACATACACAATACAGGTAACTGTGGAAAAACGAGACAGCAACAATACACAACACAGCACCACTCCAGAGGAACATACACAATACAGGTAACTGTGGAAAAAACGAGACAGCAACAATACACAACACAGCACCACTCCAGAGGAACATACACAATACAGGTAACTGTGGAAAAACGAGACAGCAACAATACACAACACAGCACCACTCCAGATGAACATACACAATACAGGTAACTGTGGAAAAACGAGACAGCAACAATACACAACACAGCACCACTCCAGAGGAACATACACAATACAGGTAACTGTGGAAAAACGAGACAGCAACAATACACAACACAGCACCACTCCAGAGGAACATACACAATACAGGTAACTGTGGAAAAACGAGACAGCAACAATACACAACACAGCACCACTCCAGAGGAACATACACAATACAGGTAACTGTGGAAAAACGAGACAGCAACAATACACAACACAGCACCACTCCAGATGAACATACACAATACAGGTAACTGTGGAAAAACGAGACAGCAACAAGACGCAACACCACAATACAGGTGAGTCAGTTATGATTTATGACTAAAGTGAAAGAGAGAAGGCAGTAACCTGCAAAGCTTTAGATTGGTAATTCACAACGTGTAATGTCTAATACTTTACATGATTGTTTTTGTCTACCTGGCAAAATACACATTCTTCTTAAGAACAGAATTTACATACTAAAGGCTATACTCCACTGAATATCAATGACCTCAATAATACATCCAAATGCTTCCCCATCGGCCTCACTGTTTGGAAAGTGCATGCCAGGGCTATAACATGATTTCCTTCGGTTAGGGGAGGGATTCACATCAACTCCACACTCCACGGTACTGTCAAATAAACATTATTTCTTCATAATTAAACTTCTAAATATCCCCACCTGGATGAAATGCTAAGCTAACTCTAAATCAAACTCAATGACATGCTAGTTAACAACATGTGTTTCGTGCACTTTCGCCTACATTTTCCTACATTCCCCACCTGTTTAGACACAGTACTGGTAAAGATGAGCTCAGGACAGACACAGGTATGTGAAAGATCCATAGAGAGCAGTGAGACCCCCAGACTTTTCCCAGAATTGGGGGGCCATGTTGGGGGTTTGGAGGGTGGCAGGAGCTGAAACTAGCGGCCCCTGAGGCTACACACACACAAAGACAAACATACAGGAGGCTCTATGTCTGGTCTGATCTGATCTGCCTGGATACTGACACGGTACGCCTGAGAGAGACATGTCACCTCCCAGCTATCTAACTGACACCCAATGTCAAATAATACTTAACCCTTAACAACTCCATAGACAAGAGAACAGCACTGTTGAATTCAGTAACGTCTTAACAGCAGATAGTGTATGTATCTAGGTAGCTTTTTAAGAGCAATTGAAAATGATCTGTGGATGAACACAGAGCTACACACACTCACATTAAGCTATGTACGGTATATTGTACACAAACAAATAACATACAAATAAACTTAAACAGGACTGTATGTGACACACTGCTTCACCGCTGCTATTAAAACAAGATCCAACGTACATATGGTTCAGGCTACGAATGCTTGCAACTTACTTATTCTGTCAGCAAACCGGAATGTGTATGGAAAATATTTTCCACCTCATGACACATTTTAATTTCAAAATAGGACCACAAAACAAACTAAATGAGTCTCTGTCTCCACAATAACACTGCAGGCACACATGCAAAGGGTTATGAGTTCATGAACAAACCATCTACTGTGGAGGAGAAAACAGTGAACATTGGCACTGACATTTTACCTCATCTTTCTCTCATCTCGGTCTCATCTCTCGCTCCCTCACATAGGAAAAGGTGGGTGGTTATTTAACTGAACTAAGAGCAAAGCTAAGATAAACGGCAGGTGTTTTCATTTGCAAACAGACATTTCTAATACCTCTTTTCAGGATTAGAGTTAATCCCCGCAAAATGATTGTGTCAGATGAGTGATGAGATAAGAGGAAATAGAAACGACTCATAATCCGCTTTCCAGCTCTCGGGCAAGGAAGAAGATTGATCTGGAACTGTACAGTACACAGTCACAACACTTCCTGTGTCAGCATATATGGCATATATGCCAAAATAACAAATAAACAAAATACTAGTCGCTGTGGAGAAATACAACAACAATACAGAAACACTACACAGAGCAACAATAATGTCACTTTACCCCAACCTACACTACTGGTCAAAAGTTTTAGAACACCTACTCATTCAAGGGTTTTTCTTTATTTTTACTATTTTCTACATTGTAGAA